>NC_136813.1:134110145-134710145 GCF_951394365.1 Tetrao urogallus
AATACACACGTGCCTGATGCGACAAGCAGGTCTCTGCAGGCTGCAAGTGCTGCAACCAGGCAGGAGGCACAGCCCTGCTGCTGTGTCAGCCGGAGGGCAAGGGCTGGGACAGGCTCTCATGGGGCTCTGCTGCCTCGTGATTCCCCTCCTCCTCTCCTCTGTTGCCAGCCAGCAGTTAGGTTTCACTGCTGGCCTTCCAAGCTCCTGTATGGAGTTGTAGCAGGAATGCACTGCCAGCATTGGAGCTGGGTAAAGGAGAGGCTCTGAATCATAGAAATATAAAGGTTGGAATAGACCATAAGATCATCCAGTCCAAACATCCTCCTACCACCAAAAACCACATTCCTCAGTGCCACACCTGCACAGTTCTTGAACACCTCCAGGGACAGTGACTCCACCACCTCCCTGCACAGCCTGTGCCACTGCAGCACCACTCCTTCTAAGAAGTTTTTCCTAAGATCCAACCTGAGCCTCCCCTAGAGCAACTGGATGCCATTTCCTCTCATCCTATCTGCTGACAGCCTCACCAACTGTACATTCACAACTTCACCTGTATCAGTATCCCACCTGGCTTGTATGTGGGTGTGCAGTGAGATATAGGAGGTGAATGAAGCAAGTGGAGTAGCAAATAACTGCGCCCTCAGAAATGCTGGTTGAGAGCATCTCTTCACGTTCTGCCTGTAGAAAGGAAACTGGGAACCGCTCCTACTTTGTGAGAAAATGAGTTTGTGCTTTAACCTTCAGCAACCAATGTTTACAGAGTGCTCTGAAGGCTGCCAACCAGCAAATCCTGTGGAAAAATACCCTGGACAGTGAACCCGGATTTGCCCTAGTGCCCATTGCCCTATTTATGTCTCTGTTCTGCTGCTTATCAGCTGTGATCCTTGCAGCATGCACAGCCTGCGTTCAGGCCTCTGTTTCCTTTGGCATTCTCCAGCATTTCCCTTGGAATCGATGGGCAATAAGGGCTTCTCCTCAGACATCCCCTGCTGCCAAAGCATTCCCATAAAGAGGATTATCGTTCATGTTTCTCAATCCCATGTCATCCTACTGTCTCTTCCAGCCTGCCCTCCCCTAGAAAAGGGGCACAAGACCCATGAGGCACACAGAGTTGCAGTTAGATCTGCTCTTTTTTCCCCCTCTCCTTTGAAAAAGGCTCAGTAGAAACTGTCCAAGCAACTCTATCCAATTTCTCACAGCAGGTAAAGGGGGCTGAGGCTCAAGTGGAGGGAAAGGTTTGATTCAAGTCAGAAGCTCCTGATATGATTCATCTTCACATAAGCAACCAGGAACAGATGCCTCAGCCTCCTCGTGCCAGTCACTTGTTTGACAAAGGCTTTGTCTGATTTGTAGGGAGTCCTTGTTCTCACATCCTTCATTCCTCATTAAGGAGATAAATTGTCAATGCTCAGCACTGTAATGCTGCCGGGCAAAAGGCTGACTTCAGAAATGAGGAGTACACTAGAAGGGATCAAGTTCCAAACCTTGCACATAGGTAGGTAGGTAGTGCTCTGCTTTGACAGGCTCATGTGATCTTAGCCAGCTGAGAGGGTGTAGTACCTACATCCAGGACTTGAAGACATCCCCAGGATCAAACCTTCTGCTGGCTTCCTTGTCCCAGACATAACATACCTCTGTTCTGTTGCCCCAGACATCACTGGATCATTTGGGGTGGAAGAAACCCTTAAAGATCATTCAGTCCAATTCTCCTGCAGTGAACAGGGACATCAAACAAGCCCTGAACCCACACATTCTGTCTTAGAATCCTCATTGGCTCCCCAGTCTTACATTTTCTTTCTAGCATCCTTTATCTCTTGTCTTACCCAACAAAGAAACACAGACCTTACAGAAAAGCCTCTTAATAACAGCAGCCTTAGTGTCAGAAAACACAAGAATTACATGCTTTAAGCTAGCAAAACAGCCCTGCAGCTCAAAAACAATGGAAGAGGCAGTCTGTTTTTGTTGCCATATCCTCAGGTGAACAGAGCTGTCCCCTTTCTCACTACGAGGAAAGGGAGATGCAGCTCAATAGGAGGAAGCACTCCCCTACCCCTAAGCTGGCCTCTCCTTAGGGAGCCACACTTCCCAGTTGTTCAGGCCAGACACAGTCCTCCTCTTTCTGTTGCACATCTTTTTCACACAAGGAGATCTACAACTGTCTTCTGAAATACAGCCCCACTGCAGCCCCATGTCCACATAACACTCTCCCAGGTTTACTGGTCCTGCCCAGGGCAGAAGCCAGAAGTTCCCAGAGATGCACAAGGAGACCAGAGACAGCAGCACAGTTCGAAAGCCATAATTTCTCTTCACTTCTGCCTGGGGGAAAGTGCACATCCTAAACTGTATCTAATACAAAATGAAGAAAGCAGCACTCAGTTTGATGCAGGTACATCCCTACTGCCAGCACACATCTAGAGGAACCTCTTTCACACTCCACTGAACAAGAGAGACCTCCTCCTGTCCTTTGCTCTGTATTTATAGAGTTATCCATCAGCCAGTGGTGAGGGCAAGGCTGCCAGCCATCACTGACAACTGAGATGAGACTGATTGCCAAGACTGAAGCCTGTCTGCTACATGGACAAGTTGTTTTTCATTCTCCTTGAGAAAGAAGATCACAGCTTGCAGATGTGTCTAAACCTTTTCTCATCTGAGGATGGTAGAGAAAAGGCCAGTGGCTAAAAGCAGCCAGATGACCTACACCTTGTAATGAGACAACCCACACCTTGTAAATACCAGTTTCCCTCCACTGATGAGACACATAACATAGCTTTAAACACATAAGTGATTAAAATTAGGTGTGATGAATCCCACCCCATGTCTCCATCTTGGTGACTGATGTACTGAATAGTGCCCATGGTTTCAAGAAAAAATATGGGTTGTCACATCTGCTCTGGTACATTATCTAAGACAGCAACCAGAAAAAAGTGTTCAGAGACAGCTCTTCTCAGTGGTGTGCACAAATAGGACAAGAAATGATGGCCTAAAACTTGAACACAGGAAGTTCCACACAAACATGTCAAACAACTTCTTTGTGGTATGGGTAACAGAGCACTGGAGCAGGTTGCCCAGAGAGGTTGTAGAGTCTCTTTCTGTGGAGATAATTCAAGACTTGTCTGAATGCCTACCTGTGTGAACTATCATAAAGAACCTGCATTGGCAGGGGGGGTTGAGTCTCTATTTCTTGAGGTCCCTTCCAACCCCTGCCGTCGTGATTCTGTAATACAAAGCCCAGCCATCAACAGTCCTTTGAGCATCAAACCCAGAAAGAAGATTTCTCTCTAATCCCCCTGAAGTCTGGGGTTTGTCTGTACCCTGAAGGAAGAGAATTTAATAATGCTTATAAAATCCCTTGCTCTGGGTAATCTATGCTATCATAGCACTGGACAATCTTGTTTTCCACAAGAACACTATTTTTCTAACCTTGCTGAGCTCTTGATCACCATAAGTGTTCTTGATCACCATAAGTGTTTTGTGCCTATTAACACCACAAGATGACTGTGAGGGAAAATTGGGTACTCTTGGCAGGTTTTAAAACAGCAAGCTTTAACTCTTTCCCAGCTTTCTGGATAGCCCTCATAGGAATGGAGCAGTTTTCCTGACATGGACAGGCCCATCAGCTTAGTGGTTGTATCAGGTCTTGCAGTTTCTCTTGTCTCCCCAGGGCATGAATCCTCATCTGCGGACTAATGGGCCAATGAACATCAACCATTATGCAACGAAGAAGAGCGTGGCAGAGAGTATGCTGGATGTGGCACTGTTCATGGCAAATGTCACACAGCTCAAAGCCGTGCTGGAGCAGGGGACTTCTTTCCAGTACTACACCACCCTCATCGTGCTCATCAGCATCTCCCTCTTCTTCCAGGTGGTGATTGGGATCCTTCTCATCATCACTGGTAAGGTAGCCACTAAGATGTGCACATCACTACAGAGTACTGCTGGCATGGGGATGGAAGGGAGAAGCCCCTTGCCCCCAAAAATTCTCCCATCCACAGTCAGGGCTCTGGGAAGGTTGGAAGCAGCTCAACACTGGTGATGCAGGTCTGCACTACTGCATCATCAAATTACCTAGGTGGAGAAGGACCTTCCAGATCATCAAGTCCAACTGTCAACCTGACCTACTGAATCCCATCACTAATCCATGCCTTTTAGCATCACAAGCCATGCCCCTTCACACAGCACCTGCAAATAACACATTTCAGCTTCAGCTTTCACCTCACCCAAGCTGGGGCCTGACAGAAAAAATGCAGGCAGAGATATTCCCTATATTACACTGACATTTAACCAATCCCCCAGTTCTCCCGGTGCCACATAAATAGTACGTAAACAGTGTTTCAGAAAGGCTTGCCCAGTGTTTTATCTGAAATAGGAGTTCCTACACCTCAGCCTCAGACATATGTCCAGTATTAAAGTGAGCAGAATACTACCTTTTCCTGTACTCTGTAGCTGTTTTCTTTATCTGGGGCATGAGATCTGAAGCAACAGGAAATCCCGAGGTATGTTCTTTCCTATGTTCCATGCGCCTTTCCATGGGTACCATGGAATTTTGCCAGGAAGAGAGGGCTTGCAGGGATTTATGGACTTGGAGTCAAGACACAAGTGACCTTTTGGTTTTGTTTTGTTTTGGTTTTTTTGCACTGAATCATGCAGCTCGTTTGAACCTGAATGATGTGGCAAAACAACCCCGCCTAAATATACTCAACAATGCTGCAACAGCTCTCATCTTCATCACAGTCATCATCAATATCTTCATCACGGCCTTCGGGGTGCAGAAGACCGGCCTCTACCCTACCAGGAATTTTCGACCTTATTAAGTCAAGGGGAAGTGGAGTCAGGTAAGAAAAGGGTGAGCCCCATCACTACCAGTCCTTGCAGGAGCCTTTGAAAGCATCATTGCAAGGAGGAGAAGCAGAAGGCAATGCTGCACGAATTCACAAAGGCTCTCCAAAGTTGATATCTTGTGGGCATTTGAGGTCACTGAACAAATTCAGAGAAGGAAGATTCATTTTCTTAGTCTATAAAGAACAAACACCAAACACTCCAACTGCTGGCATTCATCACCAGCAAGCAGTTCTGTTCTCAGAAGACTGCAGATCTGAGGCAGGTGCAACAGCAGTTGTGATTGGGAGCTACGTTTGGGAAATAAAATGAGATGCATGGGGAGATACCTGAAGATGGCAGCACTATCTGAGAAAGGGAAGGTGTTGGGGGGCAGTGGGGAAAAGGGCTCTTTACAATGGTCAGTGCAGTTGGCAGAGGTCATTTTAAGAAGCTAGCTCGAGAGTGCCTTGTTCCTGAGATCCAACCAAATGCTTGGGTTCAGAGATCAGGTCAGATGAGGTCAAGGTGCTTTAGGTCAAGAAGCAAAGTTCCTGTTTCCTTACTTATCCTGCAGTGTGTAAACACAGCTTAAGAGGAATATAATAGGGCAACAGCAAGCAAAAAAAGCTTGGCAGACCCATGATACTTAGCGTGAAGGCCAAAAGCCTCCATAAAACACTGCTGGCTTGGGATCTAAAAGGGTGGGAATGCTGAGGCTGGCAGCCCCCACCTGTGGCGTGGCCATGGTGCCAAGTGACCCACCATGCTCCAAGTGCCTCTCTCTGCCTGTGCAACATGGAGAAGTTTGCCACAACCTTACCATCATTCCTTGTCTTTCCTGCAGGATCTGAACAGCACAACCAGTGGGGAAAGCTCTCCTTGATGTTTTGAATGATCTCAGCAGGATCCCAGCAAAGAATCCAGAGAACAGAGCTAAACTTTCAAAATTGTACTTGTTTTGTGGCATACCTGCCCCTTAACTATAAGGCTTATGCAGTTTTGCAGGGGTGAAGATTTCCATTGCTTTTCAAAGCTAGAGCAAATTTTGCAGCAATCTCTAGAGAAAGCTGCAGAAACAGCAGCAGGTACATAACTTCAAAGCACAGTTCTCTAAACCTCTTACTGCAGCTGCCTGCCTCACATAGTGAATATTGGCTCATTTTGTAGAGAAGAGTGAACAGTGTACTTGGTAGGACAAACAAACATAAGATATTCAGCTTCTTAAACATGATTTGCTATATCTATATATAGATAGCAATGCTGATTAGCAGTTTATCTTTCAAATGGAGGAATGGCTCTCTCAAACTGAAGGAAATTATAATGAGACAATAGGAAAGTATGCATGTCAACATAGCTAAAGAGAGATCAAATATTTTCCTAATTGTTTAAAAAATAAAATGAAACAAGAAACAGTTATGAAAACAATCAGATATTTCCAGTATTAAGAAATTAACAGTGACAGAAAATAGGTATTGTATTCTGATGTCATCAATAGGGGTGTATAAGGATTGCTGACTGAGCATCCTAACAAAAGGTAGGAGAGAAACATTACACATGAGTCACTCTGGGCTAATTGCCATGATAACACATGACAAATGTGTAGGGTATTACTTTATAAGTTACCATTTTAATTTAAGGTGTTATCACTAACATCAATGTTGTAAATATGTAGTCTCCATACTGACAACACTAGGAACTCTTTTTAAAGAAAGATCTTTCCAGTACAAGTCTTTGAATTGAAGATTTTTCAGATTTTCTTTAAGTAGTAAACATTTTGTATCCTAGATTTTTATAAGTCTGCAGTCACAGTAATCAAGATTTTAACAGCCTGGTGTAAGCCCACTTAAGCAACGAAATGCTTTCCTGATTATTAAATGTTTGGCTTTTTTTTTTTTTTTTTTTTCATTCTATAGCAGAATGAGTCTGACTATTTCATTTTGCACATTCTTACCAAAACTGAGAAAGAAATGTCATGAGAAAGTCCACACATCAGTCTTGAGGAGTAACTCAGAGTGACTGACACTTTGAAAAACAGATATAAGTAGGTTTCTTTTACATTCCATACCTGTCTTCAAAGAACTAAGTTTGTATTTAAGAGGTGGTGATTTTTTCTGGAAATAGTGCAGATGACCTTGCTAACAACAGCACGTGGGTGAGACTACAGGCCCACATCAGGTTGTATCTGCCAGTCACAGTGGCTCTTTTTGCAGCTGAAAGACAGTTGCAGAGAAAATATAGAGTGGAATGCCAATTTAAATTCTAATACAAGGTTCAGTAGAGTTTGGATTTGTTTTGTGTATCAGGTAAGGCACTCTTCTTCCACTTTGTCGTAGAGATCATAGAACCATAAAGGTTGGAAAAGAGCACTAAGATCTTCAAGTCCCCAACCACAGACCCAACACCAGGATGTCCATTAACCACATTCTCCAGAGCCACATCCAAACATTTCTTAGACACATCCAGGGACAGTGACTCCACCACCTCCCTGGGCAGCCTGTTCCACTGCATCACAACATCCCTTAATAACCAACTCGAAACAATCTGGGGCAACTTGTGGCCATTCCCCCTCATCCTATCACTGTTACTTGGGGGAGGCAGCTGAAATCCACCTCACCACAACCTCCTTTAGGGTAGCTGTAGAATTATAAGGTCACTCCTGAACCTCCTCTGGAGCCATCAATCCCAGTTCCCTCAGTCAGTCACCATAAGATCTCTGCTCCAGACCCCTCACAGCCTCATTGCCCTTCTGCAAGCACACACCAAGGCATTAATGTCCTTCTGGCAGCAAAAGGCCCAGAACTGAACACAATACTGAAGGTGCAGCCTCACCAGTGCCAAACATGCAATGATGACAGATCTGGAGTGATAGCGAGCTTGTTGCCTATCTCAGTCCTCAGTCTCTGTTGACAGCAACAGCAAATGGAGGTGAACATACTTGAGGAGAAACCTCTGTTACCCTGCTCTCCTTCAGGAAGAGGCAGCAAAACTGGTTTCAGCTACTAGAAAACTATCTAAGGGCCAAGGGCTCGTGGCCACTACTGGCCAGCTGGGTTTACACAAAGGTAAAAAAATTATACAGCCTCAAATCCTGCGACTCACTGCTTCATGGAGGCAAAGCAAGGAGTATTGATGAGTGAATGTAACAAAAATAAAGGTTTGGCTGGGAAAGAAGCTACAAGAGGAAATTCATTACCAGACCTTAATTACGATGTCATTAAGGAAAAGAGGGGCTAAGTCCTAACAGAGGTAAGCAGTTGCCATGAAAGAATTCCCAGTGTTAAAGAACCAACTCAGGTCTAAGCCCTCAGCTACAGCCTTCTGCAAGAATTGTCCCTTTGCAAGACAGACAGCTCTCTGCATTACTGCTTTACAGTATTCCAGTGTAGAGAAAGGCAGTAGTAAATATAGCTGCTTTGATCCTGTTTAGTATCACCCATAAAAGATGGAGGCCACAATCTAGTAATAAAGAAGGAATTTCCCCTTTCCAATAAAGAGGGCTCACCCAAAGACTCCAGAAAAGCAATCACCAAGGAGATGCCCTTCTCCTGTGCCAGCTAGCCCTTAAATGAAGTTAGGGAGGATGGCGATTGGTTCCACTCCTTCTGGTCACACGGGTGAATTGTTTCCACCTGTGCTTCCAGGGCTGGCTATGCCCCTTCACCATGTGCTCAGTCACTGGTACATACCATGACCTAATGGTTCTCATACATTTTGCTTTTCTGGAACATGTATTTATCCAGCATTTCTGCTCTGTTCCACAAGATAAGTATTGGTAAAATGGATGAAAGTCTGTTTCGTTGCCAGCCCTTGCCCCTGTGGCAAGTCTCCTGCCTGCCTGTTGGGCAGAGGGACCTGGCTTTGCAGTACTGCCTACATGCTCAGCTACATGAGAGCAGGGAGCAACATTGGGTATCTAATCCCTGCTGTGTGGTGATGCAAGTAACACGGAGACATAGTGAAGCACTTGTAGGAAGACCATATATTTATAAAATGTGTGGGAGAACCAGTATATCCCCCAGATCGTACAGAGAGGTGGCCGAGAGGTTGTCTAGAAGGCACAGACCCACTTTAAGGCAGATAAGTCAAAGGTACAATCCAGATTTATAACACAAAGCATTGGTACATAAAAAAATGAAACAACTTCAGACAGTCATAGGCAGTGAGAAGTTCATACCAGGCAAATATTAAAAATGATGACAAAACAAGTCATGTTATTGTTTTCACACAAGGCATTTCTCAGAATAAAAGCTGGCCCCTCACTGTTCACTTTGCTGAGCTATAAAACAACCCTCCAGGCCCACAGTTCACTGGCAATGAACAAGTCCTGCTGATGGAGCCAGCACCCTGCAGTGCAGCCTGCACATGGGAGATCAGGGCCCCCAGCCTGGCCGCATCCTGCTGCAGGGAAGCTCTGTTCTGCACAGTGGCCCATGGTTTTCCTTCCACCCCCAGCCAAGGACCCACTGGAACCCATGTGGTTGATAGGTTGATACACAGGAAATGACAAGCAACTCATTCCCTTCTGCCTCAGGGATAGGACATGGACAGGATGTACATGAAAGCCGGGAATGTGAGGCAAAACTCACCACATACTCAGACAAAACTTCTTAAAACTCCTCTGTGACAGAAATGAGAATCAGGAGTCAGCTTCCCTGTTTTGGTGACACCAGGTTCCCTGGTCTTGTGCTTTGGGATATACTGATGGTCGGGACGAGCCCTCTGTGCTGCGGTATGTGACACTGGTGGGCTACCTGGGGATAGTTAGCTGGGCATCGTGGTGACCTGGCCACTGCCCTGGATGGCCATATCCTCTCACAGTATGGCTGTGGGACCACCTACTCCTGTTGCTTGTCATACCTCCATTTGAGGGGGAAGAGCTCTGGGTTGTTTCAGAAGAGGGGCAACAGCCTAAGGGTGAAACCTGGCTCTGCTCCCACAAGATTTCTTGCTAGCTATCAAGCCAGCAAGCACACAGCCCATCTTCTTCAGACAACCAACAGCAGTCGCTGAGCTTGTGGACTACACAATAGCCTCTGTCCCCATGAGCTCTCTCCAAGCTCCTCCACAAAGGCTGCCAACTAGTGCCAATTAGTGTTAATCATGTTTACCACCACAATGCTTAAACACCAGCTCAGAGTCCTCATTGTGCTAAGAACAGAAGAACAGTTGTGATGGCAACTTTTACAGTGGGGACACTGGCCTTTAGGAAATTGGATTGAGCAACAGTAGTTCCTTACATGCACACTAAGGAGTTCCCATGAGGTAGGCAGCTCTGGGCTAAAGGTGTGACAGAAGGAGCAGTCACCCAGCCAGCTAAAGCACGGGTACAAAATCCTCAAAACCTGCCAGCAGTGCTGGAGCCAGGATTGTACTCTACTTTCTACTCCAGTCTCTGATGGTTATCATCTCTGGTGAAGAAAAGGAGTTACTCCTATCACAGAAGCCAAGGACAGTGGATTACATCCTGGATGCGCATCATTCTCACCACTGTCTACAGAAGAACACAAGCTGTTGCCTTTAGGTACTACAGATTACACCTAAGCCAGATGTGAAAGCACAGAGGAAAAATCACCCATCTTCCCTCTGTCTGATATTAGGATCACCAAAAGATTGCCAGCTCTCCCTCAGCAAAGTGGCCATAATGCCATTCTCTGCTTTTTATTCTTATTGTCTACATGGGAAAAGTACTTTCCCTCATTAAAAAGACTGCTCTAGCTTGGGCAGAAGGCTGAAAGCTGTCTCTTCTTAGCTATTCAGTAACTGCATTCAAGCAAAGGCTGCATGGAGCGATGGGCATAGCACTCTCACATACTTCTCGCCATAGCTGCACACTGCACATTGAAACTTCCTTAAATACAGCTAACTTCATCAGGGACAAAACCCAGACTGAGGCAGCCAGATGATTTGACAAGATTTATTTTGTGTGCCAGAACTCACATGTTCCGTTTTCTACCACAACAGTGGAGCCTGATGGGCTTGTGAAGCACCATGGAATTAATAACAAATATCTATTCTGAATTAGCATCTGTTCCATCAGCCTAAAAGCAAGCAGCTCTAGTACCACTTCAGACACTGCTTGTGTGCTGAACACCTCCATTGCTCACTACTCAACAACTCCCTTCATTGCTGAGAGTCGTGAGGAGCATTCAGTGTCACACTCCCCACAGAAGCATGAGACCAGCAGCAGCCTTTTCAGCTTTGTATGGGGACCCTGAAGCTCCAGTGTAGAGTGCAGTCCTGTAAAATGGTTTTAGAGGTAAAAATCTTACCTTGAATTTACGGTAATTTCAGGGGCTGAGAATTTGCTCTGGCATGAGGCTGGCTGTGGACACAAGGTCTTCCCACAGCTTTCTCATCAGTGCAGGCGTGGGTCTGACCACCGTTTTATTCACCTGGACCTCTTCTGCCCTCACTGATCCTTACAACCAATGCAAATGCCAAGTATGGAGAAGCCATCTTCTCCATACTGGGCTCCCAGGGCTGCTCCAAAAGTGAAGCACCAACAGTTGTGCCAGTTCCTCAGACAACACAAACAAGTCTGCTCTTTACATGAAAGTCGAACTATAACAGGACCTAACTGTAACGTCTTAATTTATTAAATTAACCTTTAGATACTGCATAAATGTACAGGATTTACAGAGCAGAAAAATCTGTCTCCTCTTTTTCTGACAAAATCTCAATATATCAACTAATAAAATATTGCCACTTCTTCCCTGTGAGGGTTTCCCTGATATTTTTAGGACAAACATGTATGTCTGTCAGATAAGGCTGCAAAATTCCTCCTGAGATGCCCTCCAAGTGTCTCTGTATTACCCCTCCACTATCCTCAGGCAGTGAATCAATAATTCAGGTAGAGCTGAAACATCACCCCCTGTCACCTTGCTCCACTGCAGGCAAATGTGGCTCTCATTTGGGAAGTGCATTTCAGACTTCATCCACATTCAGTGAGCATGTTTTTTCATAACGACTGAAGTGCAAAGCACACAGAAACACCTAAGCATCAGCAAGGTGAAGTGCTTATCAGCACCTCCTCATCCAGAATGTTCTGTGGTCAGCACACGGGCATACGGACACAACACAGTTCAGAGAAAATATTTTGGTCCCCTGTCCGAAAGCATTGATACCAGAGAGATGGGGAAGGGGTTGGGAGGGAAGGAGAGGTTTTTGTTTTTGTTTTTCCTCTTTTTCTTCAAGTATTGAAAGAGAAGGTGCATTCCTGTAAAACATTCTGGGCTTAGCTGGGATTTTTGTTTGATTTGCACCACGCAAGACTCAACAGGAAATATGGCACCTCTCCCCACTGTACCATCCACCAGACTGCATGGCAGGAAATACAAATCCTTCACTGTGCGACAGCTCGCACATATAACTTCCCAAAAGGACACGGGTCCCATGCTGGATGCAATGATTCACAAGAGAAGCTCCCACTCTTCTAGCCTGACACTTCCTTCTTCTGTCCCAGTGGAGGCAGAGTTTATGCTCTTGGCTGTGTGCCTTGATAAAGTGCACATCAAGGCAAGATGGTGGATGGTGCTGCCGAGCATCTCTGGAGTTGAAGGCTACAATGTTTTCAGCTGGCGCCGGTTCCACATTCCCCGCTTTGAATGAAACCAGTGAAAAAAGTTTCTCAGGGACAGACGTTCCACTTCCAGCCCGGCCTGTAAGATCCTAGCAGAAAGGAGAAGGGTAAATTGAGGAAAATCTTGATGGCAGCAATACGAGGGAGCTTGTGGGGGATCTGTTTTAAGCAGCCCTATTGTCAATAGATCACAACCCAGCTCAAGAGTCCAAAACAGCTCAGGGTATCTCCTATCCATAAGTAGGCATCTGATGACACTTTGCCGAGTGTTCATAGGCCCTTGAGAGCAGATTTGTTGGGAACAGGTACAGGCATGCTGCATGAGGCAGGCTTGGAGGAAAGACAGCTGGCAAGATGGGATTATGCAGGATGCCGGTCTTTTCCTCAGTGATCTGACTGAAAAGAAAGGGCCCAAAACACAGAAGGGCCTGCAAACACAGAAGACTAGAATTTGTACAGCAGTGCATCATATACTTCTCAGAAACTGTAACCCAAGCTCATGATCCTGAAATGTCTCTCTGGCAAGTGCTATTTTGAGTGACTGCTGTATGTTGTATGGAAAGTTTGGGGGACTATAACTGAATCACCATCCACTGATTCAAGAAGATGAAGTCTCCAGGATCATCAGTACTTAATCAGCCATCTGTCCATGGCTAACCAACAGCGTGGCTGGAAAACATCAGAAACATTTCCTCTTTTCCTTTATCAGTGGCTGTAGTGGTATATTTTGGATACACGCATGTAGTGGTCTTGAGCTCTGGACATCCCCAAAGTCTCTCTCTCACTAACCAAGCTTACGGTGGTCTTCACCACCTTCATTTCCTTAGATCCGTGCTTTCCAGTCACTGTTCCTTCAGGACCTAATGGGTCTCCTTTCTAAGCATGTGAATCATGACAGTGAATACTTACCTGTCCAGAAGTTCCCAGTCTTCTCCTCCCCAGCGGTCCCGAAACTCTTTTGTATTCATCCCTCCAATCTTGTCCAGATCAGACTTGTATATGCCAAGGAGACCAAACCCATTCACCTCCCAGTAGCCTGAGGACAGCACAAAAGAGGCACAAGCATGTCAGTGCTGAGACAGTGTTGATACCAGAGACCCAAATCACCAAGGCAGAACCAACTATTTTAAAGCTTCAGGAAGTCAGAAAGGCTTACAGGCAGCTTGGGTTGTCCTAGCAAAGCCTCTCACATCTCCTGTCTGGCAGCATGATACTTAATGTAAGTGGGCCTTCTCAGGTTCAGGTGGTTGTCCCTGTGCCAGGATGAAAAAATATCTACTCAATGGTAATTTGCTTCTGTGGCGCCTCAGGATGACCACCTTTGTCTAACAGAAATCCTATGCTCTCTGTCACTTTTCTCCCCCTGACTTGAATTGCCTCCTCTCACTCCTGGGCTAGCAGCCATACTCAAGAGGCCAGACAGTGCCCTCTGAAAAAAGAGAGAGATGGATAGGAATGACTAAAAGGCGGGATTCCTTAGACAATCAGAACCACTAGGAGTTCAAAGCAGTGACCAGAAGAAATCATATTCTCTTTGATCTCAAATGTCAACTACCTACCGCAGTTCTATGCCTAGTGCTCTCCCACCTGTTGGCTCTGGCAGTACATGAAGCACCAGACCTTGACAGCAACTGAGCAGCAAATCTAGGGGCTGCAGATGTGTTCCTTCTTTCCCCATTCCCCGAGGTCTGAGCCCAAGAAGCTCCACTCCCTCTTACCATCGGGTGACTGTGGGGACATGCCGCAGTGCAGCCTCATGACCATGGGAGCAAAGGCCATCTTGCCTTCCACGCAGTGCTTCCGGATTGAGTCAATGATTCCAGCTGGGAAGTGGATGTGGAGGTCGCAAAGGAAAATTATGCTGTGTGGATCCTGGAGCCGACCACACCAGTTGGGAAAAAAATAGGGTGACTTTAAGTAAGTCTTTCTTGAAGGACAGGATGACAGAGAGATGGGAGTGAATTAAAGAGCCATACATTGCTAGACTGGAAACTGAAGTCTTAGTGAGTGGCGAAACTGCCATTGGCTGCTTTTTCAATGATAGATATGTTATGACTGCAATCTGAATGAGCCAACTTCATAAAGCTGCTACTCCTGATTTCCTTCCTGTCTCATAGTTCAAGTAGGTAGGGCAAGAATGGCATGGATCAGAGGGACTGGTCTCCTTGGAGAAAGGGACAAGATCCTTACTCCAGAGGGACAAGAAACACATCCACATTTTATCTGTTCTGTTGGGCTATTTCCTTTCTTAAAAGCCAGCATGTCCAGTATGACAGACAAGAAGCAGTGCTGGACATACACCAGACATCCTCCTATCCACCCCACATCCCCCAGGCTTACCGTCACGAGGTCTATTCCTGCCTGCAGGCCAGCAGAACGCTCAAAATTCCCCATCAGCTTCAAGTACCGATAGCTGCGGGCCAAACAAGAAAGAGAAGTTTGGTGTATGCATGTTGATGAGACAGAAAACACTGCTAGCAGTGATACACCATGGGTACCGTGTTGAGCCACCTCTTGCCCCTTGAGCAGAGGAAAAAAGCCATTGTGTGAGCATGTGAGCTCAGCACTGCCTCTGTGCCAGTGTGTCCTGATGGTCCTGCCACATATGCAACAAGGATAGTTCATAGCAGAAGTCCTGCCAGCTCTATTTTTGGAACCTCTAGCACTGGAAAGGACCAACCAAGGCTGTATGAGGTCAAAATACAATAAGCCAGACAGCTGTTGCAGCAAGAGAAGTCCCCAGAGGACTCCATACTCATTTCTCACAGCTTTCTTGTCTTCTCTGGCTTAACCCGTCCCCCATCACTTTGACACTTGCTTTCTGTCCTCCCTTGAAAACTTGAAGAAAGCCGAGAGAAAAGACATGCATCTGAATAGATGACTGTGATAGGTATTGCCTTACAGTTTTATAACAATATTCTATGCAGCACACATACGTGCACATTATAACAGCAATATGTGCACATAAACATACAAAGTGTAGATGAATATCATCGTTGGGTTTCTAGCTGCCAGAAGCTGAGGGAGATCAATGCAAAAAGATTTGTAGATGTGGTGCATTTACAGGAATACACTTTTTTGTGAATTTTGTGACCAGACAGCACTCTCACCTGCGCAAGCTAGACCTTTTCAGAGCAGTCTCTATGTTCATGTCATCGCTGCTGTAGTCTGTGATGATGACATTGAAGTAGGGATCCTTAGTGACTCGGAACAGCTCTTCCATGTCAGAGATGAACTGCAGCACCCACCGTGCCTGGTTTTTCACTGGATGTATTGCAAGAGGGAGAGAAACAAAGGAAAACTGATTTCAAAGATGGCATGGACTGATTTCAAAGATGGCATGGCTTTCAGCAAGCAAGGCTTCTTGCCTCCTCTCAAACCCTACCAACATTGAAGGGATGCACAAATAGGTCCAGGCTGAAAACTTGGACCGAAGGGCCCAGAAATGGGTGTGGGTTCTTTCCCAAAATGTGTCGGTGTTTTTCTCTGGGCTTACAAGCCATGGGAGGCTTGGGCCCTATCATATTTGTGAGGAGAATTAGCTAGGAGACAAAAGAAATCGGAAGTGACCCTAACAACTCTGCCCCTGAAGGAAGAAACAGCCATGCTGTTCCTTCAAGTCCCAGGATCTCCTTACCTGGCACCACAAAGTGAACCACAGCACGGTGGTTCCAGGAAAAGCCTTGGGGCCAGCACAGCTCTGGCTCTTTTGCCACAGCCATCAGGTGACGCCGGCGACCCCAAGCCAGGTTCCTCATGTTCCTCTCTTCTTGCTCATCGCCACCCACGCCCTGCCAGCCACGCGCAAAGATGTACTCGGAGAAGCGGACAAGACGCTCTCCCTGCTCCAGTAGCTCCAGCTCCAGCAGGTAGCGGCTCCCTCGCATGCGGTCCTGGCGTTTCTCCACATTCACGATACGCTGCAGCTGGAACCGCCTGCAGGAGATTCAGCCAGGATGGGTATGTCCCCTGTACATGGCCCACTCTCCCACCTTCACCCTACTTGGCTCATTTTGCTCTGCCAGCTGTTTCCTCCTGGGCTAGCACAACTCTTTTTGTCCCCAGCTTTCCCCCACGGGATGATTTAGCACCTGTTTCCTAAATCCGTAAACACGTGGGATTAGATCTGGGATCCCAGCCAAGAGAAAATAGTTGGCAAGGGGAATGAAATAAAGGTGACACTGAAAACAACAAATGTGTCTGAATGACTGTGGGGCTGGTAATAGTGAGTGTACTCAACACCTCTGTCACAGATCTTGGCATGGGAAGAATGGTTGGGTTGGTGAAGGTGGCTGATGACAGCTTATCAGACGATAACAAGGAGTAAGACTGAGCGATCATACAGAAAAGACTGGGATGAGCTGTAGGTCCAGAACAGCCAAAATGGGATGAAATGCAAGGTGATGTCCTGTCATGTAATATGAAATGGATGCTCATCAGTTAAAAGTGTTGAGAAAACCATGAGCGTACTGATCAGTTACACTGTGACTGTGACTGATGTGACCCTGAAAAAAAACAAACACAATCTAAAGATGTAGCATGAGAGCTATTTCCAGGAGTTGAGAAGTAAATAACACCATTCTATGTATAACCCAGAATACTGTTCAGGAGAATTAACCAAAACTGAAACCAGTGTGGAAAAAGACATACAGAAAAATCACGGAAATATAGGCCAATTCATCAAAAGGGTTGAGGAAAGCTGGAGACTTATAGAAGCTCTTAGGAGGTTTTTTCGTTCATTTGCCAGAAAGGTAATCAAGATGGTTAGTTCTACAGTGGAAGTGCATATGTTCAGATAAAGGTTAGGGTACTTGGTTGTTTATGAAGTCAGTGTGCTGATTCACAATATCTGACAAGTCCCTTCTGATCCTATGTCCTAAATAGTACTGGGTTCACAAACTGAGAGATAATAGGCATTAAACCACAAGCATGAGGAGCTCCAGTCCTAATTTGTATCACTGAGGTACCTTAATCTACAGCTGACAAAATGCTTCTATGTGCTCTCAATGCTTACACAGTGCAAAGAGGAAAACAGCCATGCACCAGTGATGCCAGCTAGACTGAAACCTCCAGTCTCTCGCATTTACTACCACTGGCTGTTGGAGGGTGATAGTCAGACCTGGACATGATCTAGTACCCAACATTCCCATTTCTCAGCTCAGAGAGATCTTCTGGTTTTTACATAGAATCCTTGTCTGAAGTTTTATCTCCCACATCTAGTTTATCCTTTGATTGATTCTAGTTGCAAACAATACGTACACAAGCTCCAGTTTTTCACACTTTGCCTTACCCTTTAATCCTTTGGTTGAGCTTCTTGAGGAAGACACGTGTGACTTCCAGGGCTTCCCTCTCTTTCAGCAGCAGATTTCCTGATGTGTTGCACTTCAGATCAATCCAGTCAGTGCGCAGCACATGGAAATCCAGGTTGCTCGCGCTGAAAGTCTGCTCCCAGTTCACCAGCTGGTCAAACACTGGTACATAATCAAAACCCTCTTCATCCTCCTCCTCTGGCTCCCCATCCACCTCTTCTTCTTCCTCTTCTGCTGCCACCTTCTCAGGCCTAGACTTGCCCTTTGCAAGAGATGCCACCTCTGTCTCTCCCTTGCCCGCATCCCCACCAGTGGCCCTCTTTTGCTCAGCCACGTAGGCCTCCACTTGGTTCAGCCACTGCTCCAGCCGTGGCGGGTCCTTGCTGGGGCCAGCAGTATCCACGAGGTGCCTGCTGGCTTTGCTGGATGCTGGGCCAGCTCTCCTAGCTTGCTTAGTGCCTGCTGGCTGCAGGCTATCCTCCATGATGCTGAGGTCTCCTCGAGGTCTCAGACCTTTGGGAATCCTGACCCCTGAGTCCCTGGGGCTGCTGAGAGGCTGCTCCCTTTGAGACCTGCTCCTAGAAGGAGGGTTCTCCTTTTTGGCAGGTGCTCTGCCCTGGGCGGCCCTGGCATGCTGCGGAGGGCTTCTGGAGTTGTCTTTGACTCCAGCTTTTAAGTGAGGTCTCTTTGTCACCGGGTTTCTCTCTGGGCCAGCTCGACTGAGGCTTTGGTTGGCAGGGGCCAGAAGGGCTGTTTTGACACCAGACTTTTTTGTCCGTCTCCTTTGTGTCACCTCCCCTGTGTCACCAACAGAGAGGAGCCGCCGATGCTCCCGGAGGGAATAGTCCTCATAGACACGATCGCTGCCCATCACTGTGCCGGGAGCAGCACTTGCTGGTTCTGCCTGCCGCATGTTGGGGTGCGCAGGGGAGACAGTGCTCTCCACATCCTGCTCTCCATACTGCAGGTCATCCAGGTTCCCCTCCTGAAAGCCTGCAAGAATAATCACAGTTACATCTCTGGCATCCATCTCCTAGAGTGCATTGCTTGGCCTCCCAGACTGCCCTTAAGAAAAGTGAATGTGGCAGGAAATACTTTCTTCCAGTTGCGGCACTCCGGCAGGGAAGGGCTGTGACTTCCTTGCCATGGAAAGTCAACAGGAGGATAAAAGGCTCCTCCAAGCTCTCATATTAGGGGGTCCTACCTGGTTGCTCAGTCTTGTCATCAGAGTCCAGGCTCTTCTCTGTCCGGTCCATTTTTATGTACTTGGAGAACCCAAATCTGCAGAAGGAAGGACATCAGCTTGATCAAAGTTATTTTGCCCTCTTCAACTAAATTCTAGCCATTGCTACAGAGGAGATGGTCAATTACTTTGATTATACCTCCTTTCATAGCAAGTTATAAGCTACCATCATCACTTTCAGATCTTGGGGCAATCAAGATCTTACTGTCAAAAACATCAGCTTTCCTGGGTTATCATTCCAGTTTCTCAGACATTTTCTTGAGTGCTGCTCCATGTGCACAGGAGGAAATTCCAACATAAGGACACTGAAATGCTCCTTTACCTTCTCTTCTCCTTAAAGCTCAGATCCAGTGTAGCACTTACAAACTGAAGTCACTGTGCTACTGAAGTGGCTCAGACAAGTAACTGCAGTGATCTCCCTCTCTCTTCTCCCATACTGCCACTGTGGTTTGTGTGTTATGTCAGCCCATTGTATGCTTGTGCTTCAAGCTTTTGGGAGGGATCTCCCTTGTTGCATCGTTTCCTTCCATGTGTGCTTGATGACAAGCAGAATAAACTCCCCCTTCCCAAATGCTGTTACAATACAAACTATTTGTCAAGCAAAAAAACTTGAGGTGCATGTGCCAGCCCACAATAGCCACCTTCTCCATCCTTCACAATGGGCCCCAGGCCCAGTAGATCTCTCCTAAACCTACAATACAATCTGTCTTTCCAACCCTCAAATAGGAAGATGAGCACAAGGAGGCCACCATCAGCTATCTCACAGGAAAAGCAACCCTCCTTATCCTGCAAACAAGTCCTCCTGAAATGAACAGAATCCTCACACAAGATGCTTGTTTCCCTGTGAAGCAGGGAGCATGCACATGGTGGTTTTCTTGAAGGGCCATCACTGGAGCAGGACTCCAGTAAAAGTGAGCTGCATGTTTTCATCCCTCCCCCCAAGATGTCTGGTTGTGAGTAAGGCTTGGCTTCCACAGTGACAGCCATTAGGAGGCTCCAGATGCTGGCATGGAAAGTTTGCTGGCAAATACATTCCCTGATGTACTGGAAGAAATATACTCTGACCCAGCTTCCTGGTTAATAGAGCAAGAAAAGTAGCAGCGGTTTTCCTTTGAGACCTGAGCACAATTTCACTTAAAGGAAGCACTGGCTATTGAAAGAAACTATAAATGCTCTAATGTTTTACAGGACTTAAGGGACCTTTAAACAAAGAGAGTCCCAACTAAATGAATATGAAATTCCACTCTAATTCCAGCCTTAAAACTGACTCCTCCCGTTCTCGCTGCTAATAAACGTCCACTTGCAGCATCCTACCTTTCCAAGTAATACGGGTTTTCCTGATAGAAGCATTTGTTTTCTTTCTCCATATGGCTCAGACGGCTGTAATCATTGGGGTAAACGAAGGATAAATGAATCTGGGAAGAAGGGAAGAAAAATAAAGGAAAAGCCCCCATCAATGCCAGACATCATTCATAAGGTGACCCAGACCCGATTGCAAGGTGAGCTGCCCTTTGGGGAAGGAACAAGCACTGCTCACTATATGCCTCTCAAAGGCACCCAGTAGCAGACTGTGAGTAGAGACTATGGAAATGAAAAACAAAAGGAAGAGTGATGGGCATCTGTCCGTCCATCTCTGCAACTATGTGTTGAAATCCTGTAACAAAGCAAGAACTAGATGGGACAGTCCAACTGAGAAAGTGCAGGAGAACACGGGAGCCCAGAAAGTGTGTGAGGTCTGCCCCAGGCAAGGCTGAGGAAGCCATGGTCACCCAGGGTGCAAGTCCCATGGGCAGTGTAGGCTTGAACTGGCACCAAGGGATAGCAAAGCAGACTGGTGATATGCTCCCAGTCCCACTGGCTCTGCCAGGCCTCAGCCAGTCTCCTCTGCTATGAAAAGAGTGAACTTTGCTATGCTGCATGTTCACAGATGTGGGTCCTACCTCAAGGCCAGTTTGAAAACTCTTCTAGGCCTTGGTCCATGCACTCTACACCTTCCCAGGGAATGAAATCCTCAGCCATGACAAGTCTCCATGTGAAGACAAGCTCAGAGCTTTTGCTTGAGGTCTGAGGGGCTTTGTAAGACTCACACACTTGTCTGCCAGTGAGACCAGCAAGCAGTGTGTAGCACTTATCTCCCTTCTCTTGCTGTTAACCTCTGCCATGTATTGGGATGCTGAAGACCTGAAGAACAAGTGGTCACATCTGCCCAGGAGCTTCATACAGGAGGTACCTACGGAGGCCCATGGATAATCAGGTCTCCCTCCTTCCTCCTTAACCCTGGGTAAGTGCTGGCTCAAGGAATAAAACTTACAAACTGGAGGCCCTGGTAGCGCTGCAGAGGGAACCCATTCACCAGGTAGCTAGGCTTGTATGGACAGTCTGGCAGGGCTCGGCGCAGGCGTGACTTGCTGAGCAGAGGCACTGAAAAGAAAAAATGTAGGCAAGCATTGCTGGAGAAACCCTACTGCAATTGATGCACCAACCTAGCTATTTCAGTGCCCAGCTTGTACTTAACTATATGAGAGGTTATCAGATAGAATCATAGAATCATTAAGGTTGGAAAAAGACCACTGAGACCATTTAGTTCAACCCCAATCCATCACCACTATGCTTGATATCCGTATCTCTCAGCGTCACATCCACACAATTTTTGAACACCTCCAGGGATGGTGACTCCACCACCTTCCTGGGCAGCCTGTTACAATGCATCACCACTCTTTCAGAGAATTTTTTTTTTTTCTAATATCCAATCTGAATCTCCCCTGGGGCACCATCCCCTCTAGACCATCCCCTCTAGTCCTATCACTGTAACTTGAGAGAAGAGGCCGAAACCCACCTCACCATAACCTCTTTTCAGGTAGCTGTAGAGAGTGATAAGGTTTCCTCTGAGACTCCTCTTCTCCAGCCTGAGCAATGCTGGTTCCCTCAATCACCATAAGACCCGTGCTCCAGACCCCTCACAGACCTGTTGCCCTTCTCTGGATGTGCTCCATGGCCTCTGATCCTTCTTATAGTGAAAGACCCAAAACTGAACACAGTACTTGAAATAAAGCTTCACCAATGCAAGTACAGAGTGGTGATCCTGCTGACTACACTATTTCTGATACATAATGTGAAACATCTTTTTAAGTTCATGTATTCATCTTGTTCTACAGCACTTGCACAAAAATATGCCTGGAGACACCGCATAAATTCGGCTCCAAGAAAGAAGAGATGGGTTTACTCTGTGTTTTGTCTCGTACCCTACAGCGACAGATGCTGCACGCTGCTCCCTGCTCCCCTGTGAAATAAGGAGGGTGCCCTTTGATAACCATGGCGTAGGAGGACAATTTTGCTCAGCTGTTCGCCTGCATGTGCTGAGACAGGCTGCAGCTGCCTTCTCAACTCCCTTGCAAGTCTTACCTTTGTAAAGAGTGTCCCGGGGGTCAGGCTTCAACATGTCAGCAGGGTGTGCCTTGCCGCCCGTGTCATCAGCAGCCCGGCTCTTGTGGCTAGCCAGAGTCTGCGGGATGTGCCCAACCTCATCCATCTTTAACAGTGTCTCATCTAGAAACCAAAGAGAGAACAGAAGGGGGAGGAAGTGCTCATTCATCCCTTGTCCCAGGCAGCAATTTTCCCCAGCATCAGCCCTTCCAAATGGTATTGCACAATTGTAATGCCTACATGGTACTCATCAGCTTCAACAGTGCTTGAGGGAAAGAAAGGCTCTGACCAGGAAAGCTGGAGATACTGAACACAGCTATCAGCGAAACCAAACAAACACAGTGATGAGTGGTGGCTGGAAATTACCTTA
Organism: Tetrao urogallus; assembly: GCF_951394365.1. NCBI lineage: Eukaryota > Metazoa > Chordata > Aves > Galliformes > Phasianidae > Tetrao > Tetrao urogallus. The sequence goes on from NC_136813.1 coordinate 134,132,888, forward strand.
TGAGAGGAAACGCTGGCAGTGCTGTGCAGCAGACACCCCAGCCTGGCAGAAATTACTGGTCACATTTGAATTATCACCATTAAATTTCTTTTATACGTAGACAGAAAATGTTGAATAGGAGGAGAAAGCTGAGAAATGGAAGCTTCTCCTGTGCTGGAAAATGAGTGAGACCCTGGGGTGAGGTTTTCAATGCCCTAGGAGGTTGGTGCTCCAGCAAGGTAATGAAAACCCATGGTAAGCCAGGAGCAATGGGAAGCACAAACTCAGGATTAAGTATTGGTTATGCCTTTTCTTGAGTGCTGCTGCCAGATTTCATGTCTCCATGGATCTGGCTCTGAAGTGAGCAGAACTGAGTTAATATCTGCAAATGTAATAAATAAATATCATAAATAAATAATAAATAGCATGCTGCCAAGGGCACTGGGGTTGCTGTTAGCAACTTTTGGGTACTGAACAACATGGAAACCTCAGAAGAATGGGATAATATATGATACAGCCACAACGCTGAGGTGGAAGAAGGAACACTGTATGGGAGAGTGCAGTGCTGCGCCAGCCATGAAGGGATCTTCTGAGCTGTAAAGCATTCCTTCTACAGGCAAGCAGTAAACAGAAAAAAACAGAAGGAAAAAGAAAGATCTGACTGAATACCTTGTCCTGGCCAAATGGCAAGTTTCAGAAAATGCAACAGCAGGTTGTAATCCAAAACACCGTAAACAGATGTCTAGATTACATCATGGAGTCTTCCATAGGCAAAAGTGTTAGCACAGAAGAAATACCAGACATATTGGAAGCTACCAGCAATAAGTACAGAAAGGGGGAATGCTGGCAGTGGAAAGTGATACTGACAAAGGTAGATAAGCAAAGGAGCTCCTTAACTGATAAAGGCACCACGTGATATGCTGAAAAGGGTTTGCAAAACAGGAGGACTGGGCTGACATGTTAGCTGCAGCCTGGAAGCAACCTGAAAAGACTTAAAGGAAGCACTGAAGAAAGCAGCTATGCCTGATACCTCTAGATGTGTTCAACTGTGTCCAGCATCCTGAGAGAAATCTGCTGGAGATGCTGCAGTGGCCAGCACATCCTCATGGTTCCCACGTTTTGGGCTCCTACATTCTTCCATAGCTCTCTGCACAAGCAACTTTCATCCCATGATACTCTTGCATATCAGTTTCCCTCACTTTTACAGACTCTCTTCCTTATCATTTCTCTATCATCTAATCCTAATTCCAGTTCTCCTGTATTTAATAATGAGTCACACACACTTGTTCAGAGGTCTCTCTCCTGACCTGTCTGCATTTCTTTCTTGTAATGATCTGTACACAAACTATTTGCCTGCATAGACTGTGATTCAGAGCAAAACACTGATGATAAGTTTTGAAAGAATGGGGAGGTGCTCAAGAAAACTTGTTGTGAATATACTTACTAGCAAAAAGGGAGAGGTATTGGGAGTCAATGACTTTGAACTTGGCATCTGGGTCATTCAGTTTCCACTGGAACAGAGAAATGCATTAAGTGCATGTTGTTAAGCATTTAACCTGAAAACCTGCACAAAAGGAACAGATACAAGGTGGCGTTTTTTCACTAGACGGGCCCACAGCTTTCTTCTTCTCCCTACTACAACAATTTACCTAGCAGCAAAAGACTGGGAATAACCTGAAATTCCCCTGGATTCACTCAAAGCAGGAAAGGATAAAGAGAAGCAACAAAGACCAGAAAGCAGAACTGTCCCAAGCAAAATGGTCCTAACATAGCTAGGGTTGTCCCACATAGAAGTAGGTAGGACTCTGGAAGGGATTTGGTATGTTCACCTCATACAAAGAGGATAGGGGGCCTGGGAAGGGAGGGAAATAATTATAAACTTAATTCCCAAGATTCAAGAACCACATACATTGTACATAACATATCCATTTGCATAGAGTGTACAACATAGCCATTGGCATAGACTCACTGCTACTTCCACATGGTCTGTCCCTTTGTCATCCTGCTTGTGCAGCACCTCAAAGTAGTACCTGCCTGAGGCTGACAACCTGTGAAAAACAACATGTCTGTCACCAATGGCATTAAGGAATATTTCTTCTTAGCTTGCCAGCAGACAGCGAGTGGAGAACTACATCCACGAAAGAACCTAATTCTCAGGGTGAGCAGAACTGGGATTGCCAAGAAAACTCAGATGCTGGCAGCTAGATAGGTGGCTTCCCTGGTGCGTCTGAAGCACTTCAGACCCTTCTCAGATAATGCTGAACAAATCCCTTTCAGCCCTGTCTGCCAGGTTTTGGCCTCTGGGAAACCTGGGCAGTTCCAAGGCAGGAAGTTCGGAGTACAGCTCATAAAGAAGAGTCTGGATTTGCTGATGACTGTACTCCAGGGAAGAAAAAATCAGCACTGCATTTCTGCTGCAAGCCTGTAAAGCAACTGGCACAGATGCAGAAGTGTCACTTGAGCTTTAGCAGACCCCATAGTAGTTTCTATCTCTATACTGTTAAATTCTTCAGAACAAGTTTTATTTCATTTTTCCTGTCACTTCCTGACCATGCACAGAAGTGGCTGGAAGTGAGAGACTCTGCTCACTCACCTCACCACCTTTGACTGCTGGCTCCAAAATTTTCCAAACTCCCCCGGTGCTGTCCACTCCTTCCCTGTCTGAGAAGAGACAGAAGATGCTGCAGTTAAGATGAAATGTTTCCCTGGTTACTGTGCTGGAGCAATGAAGAAAGAAATTTGAGCTGCTCATCCTGGTGTGACAGCCTCTAGACAGATTCAAATTCCTTAACCATGAAACTGGGGCTGCCAGCTGCAGTGCTGATATGTATCTGGCTTAAGATATGTTGTGTCATACTTGTCTGGCATCTGTGATGGTGGTGCCTGTAGTTGAGAGGCAAAAGAAACTTGGCTAGGCCAGAGAAGCATGGAAGACAGGAGGGTATCCATCCCCACATAAACATCCCAGCTTTTATGGAAGAAGCCATGCAGAATGCACTGTACCTTGCCCACACTGGCCAACAGCTGGAGACCAGAGGTCTTTTCATCTGAACTCAACCAGAACTCAGCATTGTCATCTGCAGCAATGGCAAACTGAAACTCTCCTGTCAAGAGATGGCAGCAGTTAAGTAGGGTTCTGGGCTGAGGACTTATGCACAGAATGGAGTCTGCTTCTCTAAAATGCTGTCTTTGCCTTCTTTGCTGGCGATACCAGATTAATCCTTTGGATATTAACCATGCCCCTTTCAACCTCTCTGAATTCTCAAACTCTGCAGTGATTGAAAACAAAACGTCACTTACAGCTGGTTCCCTATTCATCCTACACTGACTTCACCTGACACCTAATCTGGAAAGCTAAGAAGTCTGTGTCATGTCTCCCTGGCTTTTGCTCTCAGAATAAACATTTCGTGTGAGAAATTATGTTTGGATGAAGGAATATGCAGGTGGAGCCATGATGGGAGACAGAGGTTTTTGAGTCTGGCTGTTCCAGTCAGGGTCACAGAGATGGCAGCTGAGGGCTGGGGATGGGTGCATGTTAGTGGGCTGCTCTGGGCAGAAGCACGTAGCTGAGTGATGCAGATGTCAGCTGGTGTCAGACAGCATTCATGAACCTAAGGAGCAGCAGGAATACTAACAATGTTATGTACAGTCCTAACTGTTCAAGGGGGGGGAGGTTGCTCATACCCACATGCACATCATGGGGCAATGCATCCATGACAGCATTGTTTTTTAACCAGCACTTCCAACTGTTTTCTTCTGTGTTTTTTCTTTCTACCCTACAACAGAGGCAGATGTGCTTTATCCATGCCAAGGACACAGCCAGCTGGACTGCCTACGTGAGGGGCCGTGCACTAGGGCTAAGAAGGATGTGAGCAGCCCCTGAGCCCATGAACCCTCACCATCAGTGAAAGGATGCAGGTAGCCAAATATCCGGAGACCGTAGTTGGTCCATTTTGGGGACACGGCCAGTTTCTTCAGCACTGTTCTTGTCTGAAGTGGAAGATGATAAAAAACAAAAAAAAAAAATTTAGATGGATAGGAACAAGAGAGGAGGAGCAGTTTGCAAAAATCTTACAATGGGTGGAGAGAGGGAAGTATGACATTTGTTTTGTGAGGACATGGCATGGCGTGTGATGGATGCAATGGGAAAGAGCAGGAGAGCTGTGAGAGGAACTGAGCAAGGGCTGCTCAGAAGGAAGGGCTGCAAGGGGGATGTTGGAGATGGTGAGAATGGGATGTGACATTTGGTGGGCACTTGAAGTGAAAGCACAGAGCTCCTTCATGCTGTGCCCAAGCTCTGGCAGGCCAGCAAGGGCAAAATGAGCTTCCTCCCAGAGGTTCATTGAACCTTTGTGAAAGCTTCCTGATCTCTCAGGAGCGGGAAGAAAGAGGAGGTGGTGGAAAGGGGTGGAGACAGGATGCCAAGGGAGCAAAGACAGGAACCATGGGACAGACATTGTTGGGTTCTTACTCACATGGGGGTAGAGGGGAAAGTGGAGGTTTCTTCTGAGCTGATCAGTGGAGCTGCCACACCAGTCCTCAAACACATGCAGGTTGGCCTGGCCCTGGAACTGGAGGGCAGAAGAGAGGGACCATGAATTGCTGTGCCCTTCCCATGTTCTTCGCTGTATTCCAGCCTCAGCCATGGCCCCCAGCACCGGAGAGCTTGTGAGAGAGAAGGAAGATGCTGTTGTAGCAGTGACGTCTAACCAGCTGAGCATTGAGACTGGGCCAGGTGTCACCTGAACAGCACCAGGGAGCTGTGATAATGCTCAGGAGAGCTCAGCTAAATGGCTAGGAGTCAGTCATTTTGCTCTGTCACAAAGGTGTTAAATCAGAGACTGGTACCATGAGTCCTGGGGCATGCTGTGGTGTGGCACCAGCTAACAGTGAAACTGCAAGGTTAGGACCCTCTCCAAAAAGGTATTTTTCATTTCAGGGCTATTTTCCTGACCCATGGAAGAGGGGACACCCTAAGGAGTGGAGATGACAGATTTCCTCAAACCCTGCCTGCGAGGTGGGGCTCAGGGAAGATGGTGAGGAAAGGCCTGCTCCTCGAGGAACAGACTTTCTTTTGTCATAACCATCCAGAAAGGAAGAGTTGGCTGACCTCCCAGACAGCCCAAGCTCTCTGCATGCAACACTGCTGTCGGATGGTGAAGTTTTCCTTGCAGAGTTGGCATCCAAAAGCAGAGAAAAAATAAGCTGGATACTGTACAGGCAACCTTAGATGGGGAAACACTGAAGAAAGAAATAGGTTGCTTTGGGACTGGGGAGGTTTTCTATAGCTGTCTTGCCTATATAAGGAGCTATGGAGCCCAGCTGAGGTTGGATGAGCAGAGGCTGGAAATGCCTCAGCTGCACCCACATGTCTACAGATGGCAGCAAACTCCTGGTTTTGGCCGGGGGAAGCCTTGAGCCGGGCTGAAACTGCGTGGTGGAGCCGGGCCGAAACAGTGTGGAGGAGCCGGGCCTATCCACCCTGAGCACTTCTGGCAGAAAAACCATTTCATGGAGTTATTTCTCCCAAGATAGCAAGTTGGGGTTTTGTTTTGTCATAAATCAGGGCTTGAAGGAAGGACGTGGAGCGGACTTGGCCCAGCACCAGCTTATGTAGTAATGCTCCTTGTGAGCTGTGGGCTTTAGTCATGCACGTGACAATCATCTCTGCCTGCCAGGCAAAACAAATTCACAACTACTGCAGTTCTCGAGTGGTCTCTTGTCAGCCCACTCTCCCTGAAACTGCCAAGGCTTGCCTGATGTCTGAATGTCCCCATGGTCCCTCATTATCGTCTCTCCCCCTCTGCTGATATCCCTCAGCCCAGACTCTGCCCATCGGGCAAAAGCAAAGCAGAGACAAAGCAGATGCAATTCCCCAGGAGGAATTACAGAGGGCCCAGGGCAATGGCTGCAGCCAAGAGAAACCTGGGGCTCTGCAGGGAGCTACAACATAAATCAATCACTGCACGTGTGACAAACACTGAGTTGGAACCTTACGGCTGGGCAGTCCCATGCACCCAGTTCACATCCAAGGGTCTTACACTGTTTTCTCAGCCAAATCAAACAAAGGCAATAACTTTTCTTGTGGAACGTGAACTGAGGTGAAAAAGCCGTGCTGACAGCTAGTTAGGAACCAAGTCTTCTGGCAGTCTGTCCCTTGCTGTTCAGAAGTGACGCTGTTTTCCATCTGAGAAAACCATGTGTATACTTCAGATAGCAGCCTCAGATCTCTATCACATGTGGCACAACACTCCCACACTGTGGGCACGCTGTGGCTGCACTCCTTCCTGGCAAAGGCAGACCCCAGGAGGTGCTTTCAATCCTCAGAACTGCAAGAGAGCCAAGTTGCCTTTGGCAGGGGGCAACTCAAACACCAAAGCAGATCTGTATTAGGGAACTCCCTAAAGAGTGGCCAGATTTGTTGTTTGCAGAGGAAAACTGGACCAGTGCTTTACTGCAGAGTTCTGGCAGCATTAGGCAGAGGGCAACTTACTTAAAATGAAGGCAGCCATTACTGAGCTCAGTGCTCTGTCAACAGTCGGAGATGGGCCTTCAGACTTCTATGACAGAACCCCAACTTCCAAAGTCTTTACAAAGCCACCAGAGAGAAGTTTCTGGCAGGAGCTAACATGATCACTTTGCTTTCCTGAGCTCACAGCAATCAGAAATAATTAACTGGCAAATAACAAGCATTTCTTGCACGTAGCTTCAGAGCCTTTTTTAAGGCAATAGATTTTCTCCTTTGCTACAGCAGCCTACTTTACTTTCTGCTTCCTCTGAAGGGGGAAAAAGAAGAAGGATATTGACAGATATGTGCTGGCTGCCCAGAGCAGCTCTGGGAGTGAAAACTGAGCTAGGCTTTAATTTTAGGCCTCCAAGAGTCATTGGAGCAGCAGCTGTTTTGAAATCCTATCACCTCTGTCCCTCCAGCTCAACTCATGGCTGTCCATTGAAGCAGCTGAGAAATTCTTCTGCTTGCTATTTGGGTTTCCTCTGGAACATGCAGAAAATAATCTGCCTAGGGCTTTTGTTCCAGATTGCAGCAATAAATGGCACCATCATTCACAATTCACACACAGAGCTTCTGAGAAACATTGATGGACTTTGTAAATTTGTCTTCCCAGCTTGGAAACTATCTGGCCCTGGTTTTCAAGTGGTCTGAAAAGCTAGGACCTAGTAAGTAACGACTTAAGTTTTCCTTCTCCCTTTAAGAACATCTGCTTTGGATATTTTAGATAGATTGACTTGGCCAGAACCAGGAATAGAAGCCAAGAATCTAGGCCATAAACAGGAGCTGGTATTATGTGGTCTGTGCTATGTAACACCACTACAGAGGCGCTTTCTGACCCTTGGGTTCCTCCTTCCCAGCCTCACCTCCCAGGTGATCATCTCCTTCCCAATGACACAGTGGCACTTCAAGAACACAGCTGTGATCCACATGAGCCACATGTCATGCACTGAGGGCACCATCATCACAGCGTGTGTGCATCATGGGCACGTCCCTAAGAGCTGATGTCCTCTGAGCACAGCAGTGTGGTCACACAGCAAACACTATTGCAGAAGGGAAGGGACAGCTGAAGTGTACTAAGTGCGGGGCTATGAGAGCTGGGACTGACACAGCAGCTTTGTGATGCTGGGCTGCTGGGCCTGCTGCTGAGCCCTACTGCTGAATGAACAGCAGTTTAGAGTCACGGGGTTGTATTAAGAGACACTGGTATTTCCAATTTCTTCTAGTAGGAAGTTTGGATTACCAGCCTTTCCTCAGAAAACATGCACAGATCTAGCTGCAGATGTCCCTGTTCATTGCAGGGCAGTTGGACTAGATCACCTTTAAGGGTCCTTTCTAACTCAAACAATTCTGACTGTACGGTTCTATGATACTATGATCTTTCTTCCTAGCCCAAACCCCATCTTGTCAAGACTGCCCAGCCCATACCAAGCAATACCTCTGCAGCCAGGAGCCCCAGGGAAGAAGGGAGAAGCAGCAGCAGAGCACAACCAGCTGCACTGGAGCAGGACGGAGAAGAGAGGTCTTTCCTAATTTAAGCTTGGTCAGCCCTGGCATAACAGAGGTGTGCAATTCTGGGAATGTGCAGCACCAGGGAGAATAGATGTGGCACAGAGGGCGAGTCTGAGCCAGGGAAGAAAGGCAACATTGTGCTGCAGACCGAAACTCCCAGAGCTGAGTTCATAAGCCTCATCTGTCACCACAGAGCTGCTGCAATCCCTCATCTTGCCTGGGCCCGTGTGGGCAGGGGACATTCAGCAGCCAGCAGCTGGACTTGCTGCAAGCTCTGATGCACTGGCATCAGTTGGGGTCCCTCGAGATGAGTCAGCAAGAGACTCTTGAATTCAAGAGATCTCTTGAATTCTGCTTTCCCCTGCATGTGAATATAACAGTTTTAGAGATTTCCCACATTGTTCACTTTCCCACTACAGTATCCAAAGCTGAAGACTCAAACCATCTATTTCATCTCCTGATACTGAAAGAGGAAAATTGAGACCCATTGTTTGGCCATGCTGGCTGCAGCACACCCTGCACACCTGTTAATTATTCACGTTCGTCAGGAATATACCTCTGTTCAAACGAAGCCCAGCTCCGTGACCTCAGGGAGGCAAACCACCTGCTCTCACCTTAAGAATCAGGCTTCAATTAAGTGCTTAGAGATGCTGCCAGGAGGACACAATGGGATCATAGACCTCAGGTAATTAATTCGGGCAAAATTACAGGAAAACCTAATCCCCAGGCCAGGAGAAATTTCAGCTGGTGATTACACAGGCAACAGGCATCTCCACACAGAGCTGTGCCTGCAGATTGCTCTCCATTTCATGCAGATGGCATCAGTGAATCCAGGATGGGAGTGTGGCAGGGCCAACCAAACCCACTCCCCTGCCTTTACATCCTGGGACTCAAAGGCCTTCTTGCAGCAGAACTGCAAAGGCACACAGTTAACTCATAGTCAATCTGTTGTCCACCAGGACACGTAGGTCTTCTCCTCACAGCTCTTTTCCAGAAGGTCATCCCTGAATCTTACTGATGCACACTGATCCTGAAACACACTTCTGAAAAATCACTGAGGGGTGGAAAACAAAGACAACAGACAAAGCCTCCAAGAAACTGTGGGAATGCCACAGGATGGGGAAGAAGCAGCAAATTCACTGCATCCACCCTGTGCACAGCAGCAGCTTCGCTCCTGATGAGACTTAACATGCCATCACTCATCTGGGAGTCAGCCCCTTCTAATTGGTGCCAGTCCAATCACCAAATACCCCCTGGCTAGTGTCCCTCTGATTATCAGTAGGCTGCATTTCTCCCTTATCTGAAGAGGAATGATGAGATAAGGGGACAGGGGAGGAAAGAACAAATGAGGCATGAAGAAAACAAAGAGAATGTTTGCCCCAGCCTTCAAGGGTCACCGGAGAAGGTCTCCATTCATCAGGAGTTTCAGTGAAGTGGAGAGATCTCTATGTACAATGTGCAGGGATTGGGTAACAAGCAAATGCCAGAACATGAGCATAGCATGACACCACTGCGTGCCACAGTCAAGTATTTACTTGCTGAATACTTGGCCCTGAATAAACCTCACCTTTCCAGGACAGCAAGCTGCCCGGTCTCAGGGAATTATGGAAGGTGCATGGTGCCTCTGTGGCCGGGGAAGATGCCAGATTATCAGGAATCTGGACACTCCTGTCTTTCCGGATGATTACTTGGGTCTGTAAGTGTCATTAAACCAGGAGAGGATGATAGCAAATGAAACAAACGCATTTCCAGGCAAAGGGTCCTTTCTTATTCCCTTCCAATCTCAAAGGTCTCTACCTATGGTTTCCTCATGCAGAATGTTAGAGAAAGGCACCAACCTCTGGCATCCATGGGACAGGGTTGTTCACAGCTGTGTAATTCAATTTATTCCTCCCACTTCTTTGATGCTCTTGGTTCTGAAATACATGTAGAAGAAAATCAAAGTGACTTGATAAATAGCCAGGCATTAACACCTTCACAAGAAGGTTCAGGTCTTGTTGCAAGAACATGTGACAAAAAGAGCAACTTCCCATAACTTCTTCAAAAGGGATGTTGGCCATTGGAAGCACAGTGGGGTTGGAAATGCTCCTTGGTTTTCTTGACAGCAGATTTCCATAGTGAGCCATTGAGGGGAAGGGATACCAGCACTTTATAATGGCTGCTAGCACAGAGCTAAAACCTAGATCATTATCCCTTGAATGTTGTTGCCCGTTCTTGTTTCAAAAGGTACAAGCAACAGTTATTCCAGCACTTCCTTCAGGCAATAGGAACAAGCTGTACTTCACCGGAGGCACTACAACCTCTTTTATGACCTTTCATTTCTGCTTCCATCTCATTCAGTGCTTCCTGTGCCACATAATCAGCCTTCTTCACACCAACGCTACAACTGAGTACATCTAAAATAACTCAACTGACTACAGTGGAGTTATTGTATGCTAGCACTGTTGTGAGTCAGCTCAGATTTTGCTCTGTGGCATGTGCTCTTTTCTGCACAAAGGGAGAACTGCCTGTTGGTACCAACATCCAAAGGGAAAATTTGGCCTCACAAATATTTAGAAGTTATTCAGAGTGTTCTCACCTGATGTCCCATCTTCTGGGAATAGTAAAACGGGAGGCTTAGGTCCCCAGCTGGGACATTTGGGTCTGCCAGAACCTTAGCCAGTTCCCTCCAGCTTTCATATCCTGCACACAGAGGAAACAGAAAGAGATGTCAGAGTACAGGCTAAAAAAACAAGCTGCAGCATTTACCAGAATAAACTTGTCCCTTGCAGGTCTGAGAGACCTCCAACACTCTGGAACAGTCCAGCAGAGACCAGGAGTTGTTTATGTGAGTTGGAGTCGGTAGACTGACACAAGGAGAAAAAGAGATATTGCCCTTTCTTACTCCATAGCTCTTTCCTCACTGATTTGTTACACTAAGGATTTGTCATTGTTCTAAAACGCATTTCAGAGATTTCATTAATCATCATAGAACTGAGAACTTCTTTGTAGATCCTTCAGATAATCCCATTAGTCAAACAAAAGACCAATTTTTTAAACTAGCAACTCCAAAGAAAATAGCATATGATGATAAACAGATTCCTAATTAGTTTAATCATCAAAAGAATATTACTCTGATTATGCAGCTATTTGTACAATAAAAGCTTTTAATCTTTTCCTGAGTGCAATACCAAATGACTGCTAAGACCACACCTGATGTGACGTTTGACTGCAATGCATAAAGCACTAGCAGTGATGCAGTTTAGGATGCCCTTGTTTAAGTGAAGCCAGCTTCCAGGTTCAGATCAGCTGTATTTGACATGCCCTCTGCACAATCAACTTGAGACAGGATCTGGTTCTGTTATCAGGTGAAGTAGCAAGTCTGAGTACTGAGATGAAAGATCTGTGTCCTCTGTGCTGCTCCAGCAACAGTAGTAGAAGGGATGTGGTCTGAAGGAGCAGCATGTCCCAGTGCTGAGGAACCTCTGCAGTTTCAGCATTGGCAAACCCATCTTCACTGTGCCCACCCAGCCAGCATGGGAGGTGTGTTGTGGCTTCAGTAGCATGCCCCATCAGTTTGCTTTGGAGGAGGCATTTATAAGTTACATGGTTGAGACCAACTCTGTTGAGACCAAGGCAAACCCAAATCAATTTCAGGACCTGGAAGTCACAAATAACCCTTTGACAGATTTTGTCTCCAGCTATGCTAAGCTCCTGGCCTACTACTGAATCTACAAATAAAATCCTTGCAACTTGCTCCCAAATCTGTGTTCTGCCCCCAGATCTGTGTCTGTCTGAGGCAATTAGAAAGCAAGGGTGTTGGTCCTGCCTCTATTATGTAGGGAAAAAAATGGAACAATTACTGAAAAGCAAGTGCAGTGACTGTGGGAAATGTGAAAGTAAGCTGTCAGAGATGTAACTGTAGAGGTAAGGCCTGGAAATAACTTGGGCATCCTGCTCTCTCAACACAAGTACTGACTTAGGTGTGTGGTTTTGATTCAGATCCTGTTAGATGCTGTTCAGCCACAAATGTCTGATCTAGGTCTTACCATCACCAGATTCTGATCTGAAGTTATGGGTTTTTGATCTTCTGCATAAGTTTTTTCAGTCAGACATTCTGGGTGAGTAATCTACTGATTAATGCAGCTAAACAAATCTCATACTTCAGAGATTGACTGTCATGGGAAAGAGGAAGAATTTTCTGTGCCCTCTCAAAAAATAACATGTGAGAGCTTCCACCTCACTCAGAGTGATGAGGCAGAAACCACTGTTTCTCAGTGTCCTGCAGCTGAATATAAGGTCCACTTGCAACAGGGCTGGAACAGTCTTTGCAGTTGGCATGAAATTCAGTGCTCACTGCTTTGAAGGTTCATTTCTACTGGGAGAGAGAAGCACACTTTTTTTCAGGGGAGAGAGCTTGCTGGAAGGAGGACACTGGCCAACACAGCCTGACTTTTGGGCTGGTCCACGGCAGTTTGCTCCTGGCCTTGTCTGTGCTCAAGCTCCTGTGCACGACTGGCATGGAGCCCACCTCGGATCAAGCACAGAACCTGGCTGGATACAAGTGCCAACAGCTGACATTTCTCTGACCCTTGGAAAAGAGAAGAGAGGGAGGAAATTCTCAATTGTACAAATTTACCTAACACTTGTATCAGCCAAACAGGGAAGAGTAAAACAGCTAGAAATTAGTCTGGAGGTAGCGATTTCCTTGCTGAGTAATTTGTACTTGGTCAGACTAATTTACCAATATGGTATGAAATGAATTTCAGAAAATAATAAGATGAACACCCTCTTTAGAGAAAGTTTGTAGTGCTGCAGTTCTTTGAAAGATCATCTTTTCCCTGGGGATTGCCATGAGAAATCCTTGGAAAAGAACCTGGCTTTCCTTGCTAGGAGGAGTGAGGGAGCTACAGAAGTCAGGAAAAGAAATTGAGCTCCCTTCAGTATCCTTCAGCCAGAAGACCTGCTGATGATAACTGCTGCTTGATGGCACTGAGATAGCCTTCTCCCCAGCACAAGGTTCAAGACATTGCCTTGCAAGTATCCTCCTGAGAGCCAGAAAGCAGAGTGTTCTACAGCAGAGTGGCTACATCCACTGCTCTGTCTTGGGAGCAGCAGAGAAGGATGGTCTATGTGGTCTGTGACAGGTTCAGCCCATCCTTGAGCCCTTCATGAACACTGCACTGAAGCCCAACTGTTGGAGCACCTTCTTGATGGCTGTTTAAAGTCAACAAGAAACTAAAAGAGAAAAAATAGATTGGGTGTATGGGAAAAGTTTTTTGTGATAAGAGTAATGAGGCACTGGAGCAGGTTGCCCAGAGAGGTGGTGGATGCCCCGTCCCTGGGGACACCCAAGGTCAGGTTGGATGGGGCTCTGAGCAACCTGATCTACCTGTGGGTGTCCCTGTTCACTGCAGGGGGGTTGGGCCAGATGTCCTTTAAGGCCATGACTGACTCAAACGCTTCTGTGATTCTATGTCTGGAAGAAAGCAGTAGTCAGGATTTTACCTCAGCGAAACTCTCAGATATTAACAGGAGGGAATGCCAGGACTATTAGCTTTGATAGTTTAGCTCCAGAACCTCTATAAAATCGGTTCTGGGTAGGATGGGAAAAGGCAAAAAAAAATGTCAAGGCAAGAATCAGAAGCTTAGGAAGAGCTTTTCCTGAAGCAGGTAGATAGCTGAAGAGGTTGGGCCAGGCTCAGCAGTGGTTAGTCTTCCAGACAGATGCACCAGCCAGATCCTGCTTTTCTCTGTTCTGGGCATTTAGCTCCTTAGCTCCCATCACTTCCTGAAGCATGCTGTGTTTTCCAAAGCTATTATTTCACACCACAAGCCTCCCAGAAGAGCAAATCTGTCACTCTGATTCAGCTTGCCAGAAGAGGCGGCTGGACCCCTACCACCTGCTGCCCCTCCCTGGCTTAAACACCCCCACAGCCACAAAGGACACAGGGCAGTGGTTCACCAAGAGATCACACCATTGGAAAGGCGGGCACATGACTGTCTGCCAGGCCAGGCAAGCTCGCTACTGCCAACCCAGTCTCCCACCGAAATTTTCTTTCCCAAGAAGAAGTTACTGCTCATAACCCTGCCAGTGGTCATCATACAATGTATAAGACCTTGGCTAAGGAGTAATGCAAAGCCAGAGCAGTTAATTTGCTGTAATGCTACAGGAAGATGCTAGCAGCCTGCTATGGTCAGAAGTTACAGCATAGCAGAGATGTAATATGAGAAAATAAGGTGAAGGTGTTTCTTGCTCTGGGTTGGGTCCCAAGGGCCTCTTCTCAGCTGTGCCTTTTCCTGTGCCTAGGCAAAAAGTCAGCAAGGAATCTGCAGGAATTGTAAAGGGTGACGGGGAGATGTCACCCAACAGCAATGACTCTGCTAGAACAGTGCACTTGGAGCCTGTCTCAAAAAAGGAGAACAACCAAAAATTTAAAAAAGCAGAAAGTCAAAGCCAGAAATAATATACCAAAGCACCCTGGGAGCTACCAGCCTCGGGCAGGAGCATGGCCAGGGCTGCTCTGTTCAGAGATTAGATCTATCCAGCTGCAACCATACCCTCAGACCCATTCAGTGCAGAATCATCATGAATCTCCAACCTGCCTGCCACATGCAGAGCCAACCTCCACATTTAATGCTAGATCAGGCTGCCCAGGGCCCCATCCAACCTGGCCTTGAACGCCTCCAGGGACGGGGCATCCATAACCTCTCTGGGCAGCCTGTTCCAGCACCTCACCACTCTCTCTGTAAAGAACTTCCTCCTGACATCCAACCTAAATCTTCCCTCCCTCAACTTAAAACCATTTCCCCTTGTCCTGCTGTTATCTACCCTTGTAAAGAGTTGATTCCCCTCCTGTTTGTAGGACCCTTTTAGGTACTGAAAGGCTGCAATGAGGTCACCCTGCAGCCTTCTTTTCTCCAGGCTGAACAAGCCCAGCTCCCTCAGCCTGTCTTCATAGGGGAGACGCTCCAGCCCGCTGATGATCTTTGTGGCTCTCCTCTGGACCCTCTCCAACAGCTCCCTGTCTTTCTTGTACTGGGGGCTCCACACTTGGATGCAGTTCCAAATGGGGCCTCACAAGAGCAGAGTAGAGGGGGACAGTCACCTCCCTGTCCCTGCTGGTCACCCCTCTTCTTATAGAAGTGCCTGCTGTTTCAATCATTCCTTGATTGTATCTGAAAGCCGTGCAAGAGGGAAGTCCCTGACCCTCTCCGGTGATCAGCTTTCCCTCTAAAGGATAAGATTTGATCACTCTACTGTTGTTACTAATGCTTAAACTGCTGCAAATGCTGTTAATGTCCAGATGCAATCATGCCTTACTGTAGCCTGGCTAAGTGATTTCACTTGGCAGCCTCAGGAAGCAGCATGTATATGGGCTGGTTTGCTTAGAAGCACTTTCCTTCTGCTCCGATATCATCTTCCTCCTCTGCTGCTGTAGAGACAGGGAAAGAAGGAACTGGCAGGTATGAGGCAGGTTTTGTTCTTCATTACTCTCACTGTTCAGTGAACTCCCAGCATAGCATGAGGTTTTAACCCTCTCTTGTTTGAACATATTTCTCCCTTCTCCCCCTGGCTGGATTTTTCCCACTTGCTCTCATTTCAAGGTATATAACTATTAGAGGTCTTTCCCAGTGTCATTTCTGGATGAAAAAACAGGTGGGAGCCATATTCAATACTTGCAAATACCACCATGAGGTGCCTAGAAAACACAGTACATAGTGACAGGACAAGGGGAAATGATTTTAAACTAAAAGAGGGAAAATTTAGATCAGATGTTATGAGGAAATTCTTTACTCAAAGGGTGGTAAGGCCCTGGCATAGGCTGCCACAGAGAAGCTGTGGGTGCCCCATCTCTGGAGGCATTCGGGGCCAGGTTGGATAGGGCCCTAGGCAGCATGAGCTGCTGGGTGGCAGCCCTGTCCATGGCAGGAGGTTGGAAGTGGATGGACTTTAAAGTTCCTTCCAATCTAAGCCATTCTATGAACACAGAAAATAACTCGGAGCTATTTGCAGTCTCTCACACGCATATACCCCAAGCCTCCTGCCCTGAACATAAACATCACCTCTACCTCTTGCCCCAGCTACTCTCATTCAGTTTACTGCACGCTCACAAATGCAGCACACTGTGAGTGCTTTCACTCAGCTGCAGGATGCCAGGGTACATGCAGTGGGGCCATGCACCTGGCCAAGGCAATACTGTGTCACGCTCCAGGGAAGCAGCGTCAGCCTCCTGGCCTACTGCCCACATGTGTGCATACCACAGCACCAAGGATACAAAGCATAAAGATGAGGTGCAAAATGACTTCCTAAAAACAGAGATGTTGAGCAAGGATGAAGTTAAAAAACAAAAAAACAAAAAAACAAAAACCACTACCAATGGCTTTTGGCCACAGGGGTAAGTGAAGATCAGATCAGGGAAACTACTAAAAGAAAAACTATCACTCAAATGTAGAGCCAAAAGGAGAGATTCTCTCTGGTTACTTATTTAAGACAGCCTAAGACATAGGCAGTTAACTTCTTGCCCTCAGATCATGATCAGAACAGCACTCCTGGAGTTAAATGGTTCAAGAAGTTATGAAACCAGTTGTTACAGAGGGAGCTGGGCAAACCTTCCCATTTCTGGTTAGCACAGCATTCTGCAAATACAATCACTGACTTGTTTCAGGTATAAATCACAAGTTAGAGACAGCTTTTGCAGACAGGAATTACTCCTTTGTTCGTCACTGCTCTGTGGAGGTGCCTGGTTTTACTGTCCGCGCGTCTTCTGGCAAGACGATGCAGAACAGTAAGTACAGAAAGGCTGACTGAGGAAAGGGCAGAGTGCTGCCCACAGGAACAAAAGCAGAAATGAGCAGTTGTAATCACCCAGGGCACTCGTGCAGCCTCACCTCCAGCCTCACCTGCCAGGTTGCTGCTGTTGCCCTTTAGGTATAGGAAGAGTATTTCCTACAGTAAGGAAGGAACTGATCAGCAGCAGCTGGGTCTGGAGGGCAAGGAGTGCAAGGGGTGGCTGAGGGCCCTGGGTTTGCTCAGTGCAAAGCAGAGGAGCTGAGGGGAGGCCTGATGGCGGCTGCAGCTCCTCTGATTTTTGGGTGATCCTGTGTGGAGCTAGGAGTTGGACTCAGTGATGTTTATGAGTCCCTTCCAACTTGGGGCATTCTGTGATTCCATGACTCTAGCGTATGTTAGAATGAACTGACTCTGACCATTGCTTCTCTCACTGCCATGCTGAAGGCAGAGGAGGGTCAGGAACCAGCTCCTTCCAGTCCACAGGGCAGCCACAGCCAGTAGACAGATGAGGAGCCTGGCTGCGGAGGCACAGCTTTGTCTGCACAGCTGTAATCCCTGGGCCAGGGTGACACAGCCAGCAGAAGCACTGAGCAATGGAAGGATTCCCCTCCTGCCCATCTTCACCTCTCTGATCAGGCAATGAATCTCTCTCACCTTCCTTTCTTCTGCCTCTACAAAATTGCACTAAGCAGTCATGAAGGATTAGATGTGGGGAGAGAGATCGAGGCTACTTAGAACTTCAGGGAAAGGAGGTGAAATACACCTGCATGAGGCTTGAGAAGAACAGCATCTACTGCTGATGTTAGGAACAATACACAATACAAACAGTACAATAGGCTGTTTCTGCCACTGCTAATCTCTACAGCAGAGGGGTGAAGTCCTTTCTATTCTGCTACTTTGTGGCATTAATCTACGGGTCATCTTAACCACATAAAACACATGTAGAGACTTCCAGATAATAAAAATTTGTTATCAACATTATGCCCATGATAGCGGCGCAGTTAAAATCATAAACTGCTGGCAAGCTCCAGGCACGTGGCAGCTGTCCTGCTGCACTGCGAGATGCCTGCTGCACAGGCTGACTTTGTATTGACCTCCTTGTCAGATAGTGCTGTCAAAAGTCAACAGACTTTCACTTTTTATATTGTTCATAAACCGCAACCGATTTCTCAAAGTAGCCCAGCCTGTGTTAAAAAGAGCGGCTCCCAGGCATACGGAGATTAAGGGTATTTGAGTAATTCACATCACAGCATTGTACTTCCTGAGACGAGCTTTTGCCGGGCATTGTTTTTAAAATGTAGGATTTGCTTCAGAACTGGTTACTGATGGAGATCAACACGTTTGCTTAGCTTGAGCAACAGTAGTTGGCAGTGCTAGTGAAAACGAGAAGGTTCACAGAAGGGCATAAATTTAGGCATTTTCATATAAGTCTCAGGCTTTATCCTTATTCCTCCTTTTAAGATCAAACTAATTTTATGCTATGTGGACTCCATTTTGAAACAAGAATACCTTTAATCCTGGAACATCTACATGGGTTTCTACCAACTGGCTCCCAGTGACCACATCCTCAACTGCTGACTCACACTCTGCAGCTCTGCACTCTGCACACAGTCTGTCTTCTTTTACAAAAACAATAATTTAAAAAATCCCTCTCTGGCCCTCAGGGGGACTGGCATGAAAAGCAGATGTTCCACCTGGTTACAATTAGTGCAAGTGCAAATCCTGGCACTCTCCCCTTCATCTGCAGGCTCTGGTGAAGCCATGCCCATAAAGACTAGAGACACAAGAGGCAACAAAGTCTGGTTCTATTGTCGTAGCAAGTTAATTAAAGCTAGCGTTTGCCTCCATATATATTACCAACTCAATGAGGCAAATCATATTCATGGCACCCGGAGACAGAACTGGGAGGCTTTCTGTCTACTTTTACTGCAGCACTGTCATTTGCAGCAGTAAGGACTTCTTGCAAAAAGAAGCACATTTCTGAGCGCTTCCAGCCATCAATGGATTTGGTATTTTGATATTCCAAGTGTCTGAATAAATGCACTGAAGAAGAAGCAACATATGTATGAGGTTTCCCTCCCCTGAGCACGGGGAGGTACCTGCAAAAATAAAGAAAATGGCAAATCTACACTTACCCATTTTTGCCATCTGTTTTTCTTTTCACAACATGGCTGTGCCCAGGAAAGTTCAACAAAGTAATTCCTACAGCTTTCAGAAAGCTTTAAGTACATTTTTCCTAGCTGATCCAAACACCACAGAACATTAAGACCTCTCAAAGGGCTTTCCAAGGTTTTTTTTTATAGAGAACCTGCCTAGAATGCAAAACTGGATGTCAACTGTGCAGGAATCCTTTAAGTCAACCTTAATTTTTTTAGAGTATGTAGCTAACCCATGACTTTTTCTATCCTGGCTGAGGACTTTCCTAGTGACTCAACAGATTGTTGCTTCCATGTAGATGCAGCATTCCCAAAATATCCACTTGCAGTTTGATTTCCAGTCAAGATCTGTGAAACTTCATGCTGTAGAAAATGTTGTGCACTACTTCCATGAAATTATATACCTATTTATTTCTCTGTTACTGTTTATATTTGTCATTTTGCTCAAAATTGCTGTAGCCATTTTGTTCCTGATTCACCTTGAAGACAGTCACTCAATTCCACTCAAGTTGTGTTACTTCTGTGATCTCTGTGGGCGCTGCTACAGAACTATTGCTCTACACAACCTAATTTAGAAGCGACTGGAGGCAGTCACCTCTAAGGCAGGGGATGAGAGTAAAGGAAAAGAGGACTAAAGATAAGGAACAAGGCGGACAGACATCCACCAGGAATGTTGCAGGTAGGGCTGATGTGACCTTAGGACAAGGAAGTGAGCTAAAGTGGCCTTCCTGAAGGCCATTCCAGAAATTCTTAAATAATAATTTGCTTATTTTTATTTGCCTACACCATTGAGGGTATCTGAATGACTGGTCTTCCCAGTGCTCTGCGTGGGACAGTCTGCCCTAACACCAAACAAAGCTCTGATGACAGAGGGACCTCTCAGTGTGAGACAAGTGTGGGACAATACAACATTTATGGGGCAGCTGTGCTAAGTAGGAAACAAAAGCAGGCATACTGATGAACATCAAACTCAGAGAAATAGGACCATATATTCAAACTAGACACCATTTCATGTGGAGGAAAGGGAGAGAACCGTACCCGAGCATGTGGGTGTGGGAAGAGCCTGTAACAATAAGGGGACCCAGGAACACAGCCAACACGGAGGATAAAACATTTCTCACAAGACCGTTTGGAAAAGCCTGCTATGACAGCACTGAGACTGGGCTACCAGGCCTCAAAAATACAGCCACCCACAGCAGGAGAGTCAGCTTCCAGTGCTGAAACATAAGCAGAATAGGAAGCATCCCATCAGGCAAAATGGGAACCATTCTACAGAAAAAGCAAGAATACAGTTAGAAGATTAGGAAACATGGCATAGAGCAAGACTTATTTTCTGCAATAATGCCTAATTTCATTCTCATATTAACAGGAAACAAGTCATCTAAATAAAGAGAAACTGATAGAGCAGAGGTTGATGTAAGTTTTGGTATTGACTTCTAGGTACACTGGATTAGAGACTATTTGGTGCTTGAATTTTGAGTGAGCTCAAGTTCTTCTGTTAACAGGTTTTAGATGAAGCTCTAGAACTACTCCAAAAATCTCTGGAACTTGGATACAATCCCTGTGGGCAAGCTTACGTCCTTGATTCTGACCCAAACCTCAAAACCCCAGCTCCTGGTTTAGATTTACATATGATCAAGTGTTGATTAAAACAGCAGTAAAAAAGAAAGTGGAATTTCAGGACAGTTGTCAGGAATGTCTGAAATTTCTCATCAATGCTGACAACACTGAATCCAATTCCAAAGCTTCATTCGGCCTTAAGTGCCAGGCTCCATCTCTGTTTGGGAAGAATTTGTTGCTTCTATGCCCCTGAACCCACCACTACCACCCCTATGTAGCAGAAGAGCCACCAGTAACACTGTCCTCTTTCCTCTGAATCACCAAATACCAACTGCTAGCCAAGGGCAGTCAAACATGCAAGATGGAATAATGATTTGATGTATTATGGTGAATCCTGTATACCTCTTGTGCAGAAAGCACACTGCTAGCCCTCCCTGAGGGCACAGACACTTATTTCTCCATAGCTTTATTTACACAACAGGGGTTGCTATGGGGAGGAATCACAGTTGCGTACAGTCTCTTGAAAGAGCTCCTACACAGCAACACGAGAAATGTGAAAAAGAGCCTCTGAAATACCACTCCTTCTCTTCCTATACCAAATCCCATGTCTTGTCCTGCTCCTCGTGTCAAACCAGCCTGTGCCACACACTTCACGAAAACCACAAGGAAAGTGGGGCTGGGAGGCTGCTCCATGCCCCAGAGAGAACAAACCCATAGACATGCAAAGACTGAGACCAGGCTGAAGTTTGCAAAGCATAGGCTGCAGGGACCCAGCCAAACGCTACTGGGGGGCCTGCTCCCCACAAGGCACCCCAGGCACTCTTGAGGGCTTCCAAGGCTGTTCTGATACCCAGAGGGGATGGCTGGGTTAGGTATCTCAGAGCGGGCTGCCCGCGTTACAAAGCTATCCTATTTCAGTGGAATGTTTAACCAGGCTATGGCTTCTACCAGAGTAATAAAACCGCCCTGCCAACTGCTTAAGGTGGCTTGCAAGGACTGAGTGCAAAATTACTGCTTTCTTTCAAATGCACTGGAAATTTCCATAGGGCAAGGAAGAGGACTTCCTACTGCTCAGCACTAGTTCAGCAAGTGCCTCATGAACCTAAGGACAAATGAAGCTGCAGTAACTGTCCATTCTGTCTCTTATGCAACGTAGTGCAGGAAATACACCCAGTAATTCCTGCATTAATTCCAGAATGAATATCCAATGAAAATATGGTCTGACGTTGGTTATTTACATCCTGACCTGAGTTTAATCCGAACTCTGTTCTCAGTCTCTTCGTTAAGCTTTACTGACCTTTTCCACAGGCTCTTGGTGTGATTCCTACTGAGCTTCACTGACTCTGGCTGATTCCGTTCCAGGATGGTATGAGTGTACCACCTTATACAACTTAACTGCATATATCAAAATCCCCATTTCTAATGTGTTCTGCCAAAACCGAAGATGAGTGAAAGCAGCTGGCCTCTTTACTGCACTTAGCAAAAGGACTGGTCATTAATCATTTGTCCTTTGTGCCTCTGACCACACTAACTCACAAAGCTCTGGGTTATGCTTTGCTGGAAGAGCAGCAGACCTCATCTACCTTGAAACCAGTATGATTTATATGCTATCTACTGTTTTATGGGAAAAGTTCCTAGTGCTGTCTCCAGGGATGCTGATGATGACTGCGTGTGCCTTTGACTTTCCATTGTCCCAGGGCAGTCCACTCCTGACTATTCTTTAGATCCACTTTTTCTGCATACTACTACAAGAATACAGAATTTCTGAGGGTGGGAGGCTCATCTGGAAGACATCTAGACCAATACTCTGCCCAGAGCAGGATCAACAGAATGGGTTGCTAAGGATCATGTCCAGTCAGGTTTTGAGTAACTTCAATCACAGAGACCCCAAAACTTCTTTGAGCAACCTGCTCCAGTGCCTGACCACCCTTAGAAGAAAACTTTTTTTACAGTTTTTAAACAGAATTTCTCCTTTTTGGTTTGTATCCATCGCCTCTTTTCCTTCACCTAGATGCTGGTAAGAAGAGTGTCTCCTCATTCCTTACCTTCTTCTATGAGGTAGATCTTTGCTGCAGGGGCACATCTGTGATTCACATTCAACTTGGCATCTGCCAGGACCCCAAAGTCCTTTCCTGCAAAGCTGCTTTCCAGCTAGATGGCCCCAGCCTGTACTGGGGCATGAAGTTATTCTTCTCAGAGAGGAAGGAATTATTAGCACGTCCCTTTGTTGAACTTGATGAGGTTCTTCTGAGCTCACTTCTCCAGAGCTTTGCTTAGGTCCCTTCCTTTGGCAGCATAAGCATCTGGTCTATCAACCCCTTCTTCTAGTTTTACACCGTCTCAAAATTTGCTGAGTGTGCTTTGTCTTATTATCCTAATAACTAACTATACTATAACTAACGGAGACATTAAATAGTATTTGCCCCACTGTCCTAGTGTATGCCAGTGACTGATTCCCAGCTGTGTTTTGTACCACTTGACATTTGTGTTCTTATGTCTGTCCTCATGAACCTCCATCAGCTACAGCAATCTTTTAGTGATCTAGATTGGCCTTGCAGTGTCATAGGCCAGTTTTGACAGTTCTCATAGGTACAGCTCATCAGGTTCCAGGGACTTGTATCTGTCCAGTCCATTTAAGTGTTTCTCAACCTGACCCTCTTCCACCAAGTGTGCATCTTCTTTGTTTTTAATTTTTCCTCTGGACTGAGGGGCATGACATTCCTCATGGCCAGTTTTACCCGACTCACAATTTCCCCAATCTACCTTTTGCTGTTGATACCTGTACAAGTCCTTCTTGTTGCCCTTCACATCTCCTCCAGATGGGTTTTGGCTTTCCCAGATCCATCTCTACACACTGAGACTGTATCTCTAGATTTCTTCCTAGCTGACCCAACCCCGCTGTCACCTCCTGTATGCTTTCTTTTTATGTTTGAGCTTACTCAGAAGCATCTTGCCCACTCAAGCAGGCCTTCTACCACCATTGCCTGACTTCCTGCATGTTCCTTCAGCTTGCAGGAGGTGATCCATGAACAACCAAGCAGTTCTCCTGGATCCCCTGCTCCACAGGACTATCTCCCATGTGAATCTCTGCGGCAGCTCCCTGCTCATGGCAGTCTGCTCTTCAGAAATTTAAGGCTGTGATCTTGCTCTTAACTCTGACCTGTTCACCACATGAGGCAAAAAACACCTGTTTAAAGTTGCAAAAAACAATTTAAAACCAGCTAGTCATCTCAATACATCAATAAATCCAAACTCCGAAAGTTTACAACTTAAATGCTTTTGAAAATTCTGTCTGTAAATATCTTTAAAGTAGAAGTCCCAATGGAAACTACTGGGATTTGAGCCAAGCCGTGCATGTGCTTTTTTTAAAGCCTGTCCTAAAATGGCAATACAATTAACTACTTTAGAGTTTCCAAGATCTTTGTGAACCTTCCTCTGCCTTTCTGTGCTCTCAGATTCTCCACCTCCCCATGGGAAATCCACCTATCCGTTGCAAGTTTCAAATCTGTGATGGAGAGGCTTTGTGATACTGAAAAATGAGAATAGAGGGACAAAAGAGAATAGATCAAATGATACAAATAATGAAAGGTCTTGTAAGCTAAGTTTTTATTGCTTGTGTTTATCACTGTATTCATGAGATACTGATTTTTCATTTAAGTAAAGCAACCACAGAATAACATTGAGGTTACCACATCAGCATTTCATAGGATTTAGAAAACTTGGGAGCAGAATGTAAATCCTGTTTGCTACAGGATATTAAGGCTTTGTCTATTATATTTTGTAATACACACAACTGCTACTGTTAGACACACTGTTCTGCTTGGACGATCGATGCCAAAATGATGCAATTGGATTCTAAGCAGCCTATTGTCTGGGAGCTTATCCATCCACCCATCCACCCATCCAAAACCTCCCTGTGGTGATGCAATACGCTAGCACATACACTGGCAAACTAAAATAAAATTGCTCACTCCTGTCAGGTTCATTTCTTCATTGCTGCCCTGGATCTTAGCAACAGTTAAGCCAGGAGGGAGATCTGGCTTATTGCAGGAATTGGAGTTGGCACAAGTTCAGAAGGGCCCAACAAGTTACTCTTAAGCATTTGCTCTTCTAGCTGACAGCATGAATGACACTCACACTACTTGATTTTTAACTGTTTTTAAGGATTTGGACTAGCTGACTGAATTTTATCATGTGTTTTTTTTGCCGTGCTGAGTATTAAAAATGCAGTTATAAACAGTTCAGCACCGATTTGACATCTCATCACTGAAAAAAAACTGGGAGTTCACCCCACCTGAAAAACAGCTATCTGGGCTTTTGAAAATTCAGTGATTCTAACAGCATCACCAAATGAAGCATTGGGATAAACACTGGAATGTAAATGCAGAAGGAGTACAAACCTTTATTGCCCCACTGCCATGAGAAATGTATTAGTCCATGAATGTGGCCAATTGGTGAAATTTGGGCATCTCCTGGATGCCAGCAAGCTCTCCTTCACTTTTTTTCAGTCACCATTTGATGATGAGAATAACATGAAAGTTTGCTTTTTGGGAGTAGTGAAGGACTTGATCATCTAACTTTCTATTATCACCAAAAAAGGAAAGGATGAGGAGGCCGACTCTCAGGGTTTGAGCACAGGCTCTGGGCACTCTGATCCTCATTAGAAATTAAAACAAAACAAAACAAAACAAAACAAAAACACAAAAAAAACCCCACATTTATCATCTAGGAGTCTCTGAATCTCTGAAGCTGGCAAAGTAAGCCTCACTGGATTTGACTTCAAATGCTTATAGCTTTGCATAATTGGGAAATGTTAGAGTAACATTCTTACGTGTCTTCACATATGATCAAAAACATGACACAAAACCAGATGAGACACGCAGCATGCCCCAGATCCTTGGAAAAATCTGTTTGCCAAAGCACTCAGCTGCTGTAAGAGACCCTTCTTGAACTATCTATCTCGGGCCATCTCATGTGAAAAAAAGAGTTTAACCAGTAACTTTCTCCCTGTTACAGACTGTTAAAGAACAGTTACAATAAACACATAGAGCATGCATCATTTTCCGCTGAACTTTTTAGAAATGTTTAGGATGCTTCTAAATTTGAGTCCCATACCTAAACCTAGAAACTCTTGCATGTCTTCTTCATAACAATGGAGTCTGCTTATGTTAGCAGTGCAGTAGCGACTCTGTAGAAATAAGCTTTCATCCAGCAACACAGGAAAAGCATATGGGCAAAACATTGTCCTAAAATTATTAGTGAACAGGAAAGAGATTACAGAAGGAAAATGTGCTTTTATTCTACCAACTCTGTCATAACAAGTTGACTATCTATCTTCTCCTGCCCCTTTTCAGTTGGCCTCCCCAAGCTTTTCATCTGATTTCTTCTCCCTTTCCTTGCACTGTTAGCTACTTCCAGCCTCTGATAGTTTTGAGGTAGCATTCAAATGCTCCCAGTGATACCCCTGGGACTCCTCCTCCTAGTCCTCTCATGTTTCCCCAAGGGCTCTGTCTTCTCTTTCATCAATTGCCTCGAGCCCTGTCCCAGTCTTACAATGCTGGAAAGATATGCAACCCGATAGCATTAATAAAAGATAGCTTGTACCCCCGTTTCCTTTCATCTCTTCTTCTCTGGTGGTAAGTGATCCTCCTGCCACCAAGGCAATGAGCAAGCGCCTGCCTGGGCCAGCACTGCCATGTTGAGCCATGGGACCCACTGCAGGCCAGGCTGCCATCTGAGCAGGATGGCGAGTGAGCCAAGATGCTGCTCCCCTCGACTGCCCTTGTTTTCTGCCAGCACCTCAGGTGGAGAAAAGCACTGGTGAAACCCTTCTGGCAGAATCACAGAGCCATGGCCAGGGTTGGGTGTGATGGACACTGGCCTGCTACAAGGGCAAGGGAAAACTTTTAACACTAACGTCCTTCCAGTGTAGGGTCACGCTGGATACAGCAAAGTCCTTTTCCCTTCCTGGTCTGACAAGGAGTAGCACTTCACTCAACAGGTGGTGGTGGTGGGAGCAGGACGTGGAGAGGCGCCAGAATTTATGAACCTGAGACTGAAGATTATATTCCTGTTGAAACCCTGACAGCTTCAACACTGTAAGCAAGAGAGGAGCTGCAGCAGAGCACATTTGCTCAGCAACGGGAGGTACAGGCTTTAATCAGATCCCATAAGAAAACAAAACACAATTATAGTTGAAGAGGCAATAGGGGACAGCACCTCAGTGTAGCATATTTTTTGTCTTTTAGTTGCTTGCTCTAATTTTTAGATCAAAAGGAAGATTTTAACAGATAGGGCTGCAAATTGCAAAGTGAAACAAAAAAGCCTCGCTCCTTGAAAAAAACCAACAGGGGTCTTGCCCAATGGTCAAAGCTGCCTAGCTGTGTATTTATGTATACAGCTGCCTACAATTTGTATGGCATTATGCATCTATAGGACAGAAGGAACAGAGCAAAACCAAATTGCCACAGAGAGTTACATTAAAAAGATTCTCTTTACCATTTATCTTCCCAGCAATTAGAGTAGCTTATTCCCAGTTTTCTGGGCGATTGAACCACCCTAGAAGAAAAAACCCAACATATTTTCAACCTATGCTTTTGTTTACTCAGAGAGGGCCAATTTTTAATTCACTTCTTATGAGAACTGGCAACGGGGCTGGATCATCAAAGGGCTAGCCTTAACCAAACCAGAAGGGAAAAAAAAACAATGCCCATGTAATGAACTGTTGCTAAACAACATCAAATACATTTGAGGAGAGTTTGATCTGCTCCTGGAAGTTCCACGAACACACACAGAAAGTGAAATAAATACGTTAGGTTATTTATTGCCATTTCTTCACTCAACTCAAAGAGCTTCTGCCAGAACTACAGTTACTGTGCATAGAAGAAAAACCACAGAGGCCCGCCTAGGGCTACTCAGCACGCAGATGTGCTCCAAACTTACTGAACTTTGCTGGTTTCAATTAGAGACCAGAGCTAGTTCTTTAACTCTGTGTTACAAAAACTCCTGTCTGAAAAGGCGCAGTGTGTGTACAGTACCTCCCTGTGCATGAAATAAAAGCCCTGCATAGGAATTTAGTAATTAGCAGATCAGATCAGCCCACTGGTTCATCCCATCAGATAATCTCACTTTGACTGGTGGCCAAAATCTAATGTTTAAAAGGCAGAAGGAAAACAACCTTCAAAAGTACCTTTAGCTGTATTACTTTACGGAAGAGAAAAAAAAAACATCCACATGACCTATGCAAACAGTCAGCTTATGCCCTGCAGCACAAATTCAGATTAAACTTCTCTTACCATGTGTAATTGCAAGTGTTATTATTAGTCATAAAATTATCCAACCCTTAAAAAAAAATCCATCCACACCATTTGCATCATAGGATCCTGCAGCACTCGATTAACAATACTGAAATTATCCTGCACATACATGATAGGTGTTATTTTATACATAATGTTTTTTAATTTAAGGGAGCAACGCCCTTATGCTAAGGAGCAGAAGGAAACCAAGAGACTGATTTCACTTTTGAAGCCACTGCTGTAGGACCAGCTTTCACTCTTCTCATTGCAGAAAGAACTTTAAAACCTTATATTCTCCTGTCACATGTAAACCTTTTCTGACTCAACCACCTTTATCGTTCCTGCCCTCTGGACCTTCTCAGACTTCACGATGCTCTACATGCTGAGGCACACTGAGCTAGGTGCACTACACCCCATGGAGATGTGTTTGGCTCAGCTGCTCCTTTCCCAGCTCTCTCTCATTCATCAAACAAATCTGCTCCGGCTCATGTTGACTTCAGCTCAATGGGAGCCCTTTAGCTGGCTTCAGTGGGCTTAGATCCAGCCCTGGGCCCTCACCGACTGATGCTTCCACCAGCTGCAGCAAATGAGGCAGGCAGCTTTGTTGCTCAGCCAATTTTTACCATGCAGTATAGCAAACAATTCTGGGGTCACTCATCTGCTCCTTTGTTCCCCCTACAAAACAATTTTTGAGATATTTTCTCATATTTTTCAAATCCAAGAAAATGCTGTCTACTGTTACCACTGCCTCCTCAGACAACTTTGGTCTGACTTTAATTAGTGCCTCACAGCGTGATTGTAACCTCAGAAATGCCATGGTCAATCCGTAGCAATTCCCCTGAGTTTTGAGAGCAGATTTTAGGCCTTGTAATATTTAGATCTTCTCAGTGCTCCTATGGGGACTGAGCAGCAAGCGGTTGTGGGAGCAGCTCTGGTCAAAATACAAGTGCCGGGGCCTGGCTTTCCTGGACAGTCTGACCATCTAACAGTGGGCAACCCTGCCCATGGCAGGGGGGTTGGAACTAGGTGACCTTTAAGGTCCCTTCTGATCTAAGCCACTCTATGATTCTATGATTTCAAACCCAGGTGCCCAAAGCGCAGCAGGTTCAACCAGGCCAAGCAGGGAGTTTGCTGCAGCCAGAACCCTACCACAGTATCTTACACTCCCTTCCTGCATGAAAGCTTAGGGACGAGACTGACTTGTCTAATGCCAAGAGCCATGTCTGCAGCCGGTATCAACTCAGGGGAAATCATGACTTTTTAGCCCGGCTTAACAACAGTGTGGGCTGTTCAGCTGCTGCCATGTCCTTGTGTCTGGCTGGGGTAAGAGCCTGCTAAACGTTTGGAAATGACATGAGGTTCTTGGAAGCAACCAATGACATTTGGCCACTCGTATAGGAAATACAGTTGTACAAACATTCTTGCAGACAGTTCCCTCATCAGCTTCCCATCACAAAAGGGTGCCAGGGATTAGTTCATCCACCTCGGGGATGGAGTTGATCTGCTGTCTCTGACCATCCAAACCCAGCTGCCCCTGTCCTAGTCTCTTCCATTACTTACTAAGCCTGACTGCTTCTGTGATTGCTTTCTTGGATACTTATCTGTATACCTAATTCTAGTGTATGCTCTGGGTGTATGCCATTCAACACAGGCTTCCCTTTTGCAAGGGAACACAGTCCTTCCAGGAGGCAAGTCCGGGGCCTCCAACACATGAAAGATGTGGAGCTTTTGAGAGAGTCCAAAGGAGGGCCACAGTTACGATCAAAGGGCTGAAGCACCTCTCCCATGAAGACAAGCTGAAGGAGATGGGCTGGGGGAGAAACCTCATTGCAGCCTTCCAGTATTTAAAGAGAGTTTATAAACATGAGGGAAATCAACTTTCTATGAGGGTGGATAGTGATATGACAAAGGGGAATGGTTTTAAACTAAAGGAGGGAAGATTTAGAATAGATGTCAAGGGGAAGTTTTTTGCTGAGAAAGTGGTGATGTGCTGGATCAGGTTGGCCAGAGAGGCTGTGGATAAGGCCAGGTGTTTAATGCCAGATTAGATGAGGCCCTGGGCAATCTGATCTGATGCTTGATCTAGTGGTTGGCTACTCTTCCTGTGGCAGGAGGGTTGGAACGTGATGATCCTTGAGGTCCCTTTCAACCCAAGCTATTCTATGATTTCTATGATTCTATGACACTGTTCAAACATAGCAGCCTTCTCCTCAGTGCCTTCCCCACTAACTGCCAGCAATTTCACTTGTTTGAGATCTGTATCACTTGTGTCTTTTTCTACCCACATCAGAAACACCATCAGAAAAGCACCTGAATACAAATTCAGCACTGAAATACTCCTGTATCATGTACACATTACTATAGCTGCTTTCTTGGAATATGCTAGCAGCAGCCAAGTGTATGCTGAAGGAAGGAAAGGGCTCCACTTTGCTTTAACAGCCCCTTTCCCTTCACACAAGGCATGGAAGAATCAGCCACATCAAGTTACGTCTTGATCCAATTGAGCTCAACAGGATTTTTGCTACCATTCCCCAGGAGAAAACTATTTGGCTTATGCTGTTTTGCAGAAGGATATACACAGGTGCCTGGAAATGCACACATATCATTTTTGCTGGTTCTTCATCCAGATATAATCACACTTTCTGCTGTTTTAGCACTAACCAATTTAGACTGTACCAAGTTTTTCTTGACTACCAGTTCCTTACTGGTTGTTTCCCAGGCAAAGTGCTTTGGATTGTTGCTGAGACCCTGCAGACCTTTGACCAGCAGCATTCTGGCTCAGGAAATGATTTGCTCAGGCCAGGTATATGGCTGCATGGCTGATTCCAAAACAAAGCAGTCCAGACCACCTGATAGACTCAACACCTGCTGAGTGGAATGAGTAGGCCGTCGAAAGCTATTATTTGTGTATGGCCAAAAGGAGGCATCCTACATTGCAGTATTGTCCACTTTTGCTATTTTTGACAGGAGTAGCTCTGCTCCTGTTGAGCTGGCCTGGAAGCCAGCTCCATCCAGGATGCATTGGGTGGGAACAATGGCAGAATTGAATTAGGGACTGGATAAAAGCAGGTGACAGTAGTCTTGTAAAAACAGGGGCCATTATTTTCTCACACTTATGGGTCATTAGGAGACCTAGGCAGCTCTCCAGAGACACAGCAGCCCCTCATCCTGCACCTGTCTGGGTTTTCCCACCTCCACATCTCATGGCCACCTGTGCTTAGCCAGCATCACCCACTTAATTGTCGGTTCCCTTGGCCATAACCTATCAGCTTCATCTGACTCCTGTCTGGGATGCCACACTGAGTGGCAGGGCGGCCCTGACATTATGTATTTGATTAATGAGCATCCTTGCTTCTTTTTATCCTGGATTCTTAAGCTAAATTTCTCAGGGTGAGGCAGAGGAGATTCATGTGCCGGAGCTGGGACACAGCAGAAACTTGCCCTGCAGCACCCACTATTGGAAACCAGAGCAGCCTTTCCCAGTGAGCAGAGGCAACACACAATGATTGACACCAGTTCCCCATACATACCCTTTAGTCAAAGCCTTCCTGATGGAGAGCTATTGAGAGTGGCACTAAAGGGCTGTGCCAGGACAGGAAATCTGGCAAACATTATGGAGCATGCGGGCTTTCAAGGAGACCCTCTTCCCTCAGATGGCTAACCTGGCCCTCTTGTGTGTAGCAGTGAGATAGACAGACACAATCCAGTTGTGATGTTTTTACAGAAAAATACGGAGAATGTGCTACAAGGCTGAAATCTTCAGATCCCTACAGGCAGTTTGCATGCTGCCCTGCCCTGTTAAGCACTAAGAAGTGACTGACTGCTAGTAATGACGCTTGTTACCTTGGCTGTAGGAACACAAACAAGATTCTCTAAGTTCAAGAATGTTTCTCAGAATTTTAGACTTGTTAAAATACATATTTTTTTCACCTACAAGTGACAACCCTTGAGCTTAAGAACTCTGCATAATGGCTTCTTTGTGTTTCCTTTAGGAAGGTGCCCAGCACCTTCAGGTACTTGTGTACCTGCCAGCACTGGAAAACTACAGAAACACCCAAGGAGAGGAATGGGAAGATCTTATAATTCTGATTAAGCAAAGGGAGATTAAGAAAGCCTTTGTTAAGCAACTGAGGAACAGGATGCTGAAGTGAATATGGGTACACTTCCTGATAAACTACAATCTCTAAATATACATGTATCTCGGGCTACAGTCCTAAGTCTGAAGAGGTGTACATGTTACAGGCTCAGCTGCTTTCTTATCAGGAGCTGGGATGATAGTTCAGTGCAGAAAGCCCTAAGATGGGAAGAGCAAGAACTGCCACCAGCCCAGATGAAGAAAAGCTGAGTGAAAGCTGTACAAGCTGCACAGAGTGCGGGAGGCACACAGAAATTGGCAGTGGCTCTGTATGATGTTGTCTGCGTCCCACTATGCTCTCCTCTGGGAGAAAGATGCTACTTCTCACAGCTCTGCTGCTCCAGCCCATGGAGCTCATTGCAACTGAAACAGGCATGTGTGCAGCTACGTCATCAGGATGTGTTGTGCACAGCGAGGAAGGGAAGGACAAGAGGATGGCCTGTGCAGAGGAGGAGGCAGGCAGGTGTGAAAAGTAAAGGTGGCTGCTCAGGATCAGGGTACAGAGGCAGTGCAATGCTGAGGATGCTGACATTCTCTGCTGTGCTGTATGGACCAACCCAGTGAGCAGTTGGCATGGGATGGGGTCAGAACTTGAAATGGAAACATAGTTGCAACCCTAGAAAGGAAAATTGCAAGAGCCATGGCCACAGCATGTCTTATTTATGTGAGATCTGAACTACCACCTTCACAACCACTGCTCTGAATCCCTAAGAAGGCAAGAAGGGGAAAAAAAATGTAACACAGAGCATGTTGTGCAGGGGGGAGCTTGGCAGCAGAGAGAAAGGCTTTCAAGGTCATGCAAGCATGAAGGGGAACACTGCAAGAGCAGTACTAGGTGAGGTCAGCAACTTGCAGGCATGTGCACGCTGAGGTAGATGGGTATTCATGCAGAAAGTGAGCATATGGGGGTACATCTGCACACCCTGAGAGCACAGGGGAGCATGCAGCTGTGGATGGAAGGGATACGTGGAGCCCCTTGGCCAGAGGAGAGACATGTGGCAGGGTGAAGCAGAGCAGTGCATGGCTTGCAAGTGTGCATCCATACCCATGCAGATGGGGATGGTAGGAGGTGAGGCAGTGTATAGCAGCAATCCCATGTTGCAAGTATTGGTGTATGCTGGGGTTACCTGGGCACTGCCAACTTTGTCTGGGCAGGAAGACAGCAGCACCTATCAGAGAAATGTTACTCACTGAAGTCTCTTAATTCTGGTGCTTTTGATGCATACATGTCCTACACAGAGAGGATCTCTGGGTGACAGGGAAATCAAGAGAAACCCAGTGCTGACAAGGGACCAACACCAGAGGGAAAGCTCATTGACAGTGACTGGAATCACTTGCTCATCTCATTGCCTCCAGGGGCTGAACACAGCCTGCATCATTCAGTTTTAACAAAGCATCAACATCTGTGATCTTATAAATCTTAAGATGAACTTTAATGTCAACCCTGGTGTAAAAACATCAGAGTAGAGTGTAAATTAATAGCCTCACACCTTGGCTCTATACAAACGAAACCACTGCAGCTGATGAATACATTATGCAGAACAGACACACAGAAAAGCTAGCATGGAAGACTTGCCTCTGGCCTACACAGCAATGCATGAAGTACTGTAGGAAGCTTAAGGGTAGTTTAGTAGCACACTACTGGGCTGCTAGAACCCCCAACTCACCTCACCTACCCATTGCACCATGGCCACCTCAAGCTCAGAGGAAAGAGTTACAACCAGGGGTTCATCCATGCAGGCCACCCTGGGTCAACCAAGTGCATGTAAAATTATCCTAGCTCTAACTCAACTGTTTGGCATTCAATTTCTGGGCCAAAGAGAAGAGGACAAGTGAAGTACAGGGGCTGCAGTTCTTCTGCCAGGAAGTTCTACTTCTTAGCCCAGAGCAAACAGGGTTTGATTAGGTGTGCTCAGCAAACAAGAGGAGCACATGGAGATGCCTTTAGAATCTGAGTGTGCACATCTGCAGAGTGTAGTTACAGACATTTCTTTACAAAGCTACAGATCCAGACAGTACTAACACATGTATTTAAAAGAACAAAAATTACAGAAGAATGCAAAGCAAAGCATTTTTACTTTGGCCTTACAGGGAGCTGACAAGTCCCAAGCACCCATAACAAACACAGCAAATAAAATCCAAGAAGTGTGAAAGGAGAATTGTAGCCTATGCACCTCCCACTGTACAAATGCACTCACAGCACAAACCTGTGCAATCCAGGACAAAACCACCACTACACACACTGCCTGCAAGAGCAAGAGCAGAAAGGTGTGAAAATGAGAAAGCAGTCCTGTACCAGAGGATTTGCCAAATTGGTGTGAGAAGGAAAAGATGGAGCTTCCTTTTCCCTCATCCTCCAAGCTAAGTCTCTAAGTAATACTTCACTTTGTTGGGTTCGGGGCAAATCCTTACCAGCAAAAACATCCACCTGAGCTGGACTTGACAGATCGTGCAATTCATTTTGCAGCTGCCTCAGCCCATATGTTTCACCTTTCTTACCCATGCTAAAAATACCTCAGTGGCCTTCATGGACTCCTCATTCCACCTTTGGCAGGAAAAAAGGGAAGCCAGGGACCCACAGGACAGTTTTGCTTCCCTTGCCTTGCTGGAATGAGACACATACCATGGTGGTCACAGGAGGCAAGCACCTAGACCTGATGCAGGTGCACAGATGGACACTGCCAGCACCACATCCCTCCAGCCTCCAGGGCTCTTCCCTTCCCTGCAACCAATGCAGCAGAGACCTAGCAGACGGCTGGCACACCCACTGTAAAATCTCCAGACACAACTGGAGAGGCCAGTTGGCACATTGGCTGGTTGACACATGAGGTGCAGCCATTCCATCTGCTCATTTCTCTGTTGTTTGTAGGAAAAGGGGTAAAAGGAGAATTTCATTTGCCTTTCAACAGAAACATCACCAGACAGACTATGAACATGCCATCATAGATTTTTATTTCTTTCTGCCATTGGCCTAACTTTCTCCATGAGCAGTGCCTGCCAGCACTCCTTTAGCTCCTTGCCATTGAGGTGCTCTGGAAACAGAGCTCCTTGCAGACAGGACCTTCACAGGGCACGTCAAGCAGACCCCACATGTCCAGCATGAGTCTACTTCAAGCACTTGCATCCTGGCACCCAACACGTTGCTGGGAAAAAAAAAAAATCTCAATACAAACCTCGATTACATTTATTTGGGTTTTATTTTGGCTGTCTGGGATGTTCACCTTGCTCCACTATGCGCTTAGGGATCAAGTTCCCATCTCCGCTGCATCTTTCCACCCATTTCTTGCTCCAGGGCTGTGCAATTCAAGCAAGGGCAATGAACGGGAAATGTCAAAGGTGAGAACCTTTGAAGTGAGGTATGCCTGA
This sequence comes from Tetrao urogallus, assembly GCF_951394365.1. Classification (NCBI taxonomy): domain Eukaryota; kingdom Metazoa; phylum Chordata; class Aves; order Galliformes; family Phasianidae; genus Tetrao; species Tetrao urogallus. The sequence continues at coordinate 134,168,172 of NC_136813.1, forward strand.
GGCATCCACGCCAGCAGGATACCAGCAGGACTGGCTGGGTCCAGCTGTAGTCTCTACAATTAACTGAATGGAGACTGTAGCAAGGTGTGGATTGGCCTCTTCTCCCAAGTAACAGTGATAGGATGAGAGGTAATGGCTTTAAGTTTGCTCCAGGGGTGGTTCAAGCTGGATATTAGGAAAAATTTCTTCTCAGAAAGAGCGGTGAAGCAGTGGAACAGGCTGCCCAGGTAGAGTCACCATCCCTGGAGGTTTTCAAGAAAAGGGCAGATGTCACACTGGGTGTTGTGACTTAGTGGTATGGTGGCGATGGATTGACGGTTGGACTAGATGGTCTCAGTGGTCTTCCAATTTTATTGATTCTGTGATCCCGTGAATGTGCATTCCCCTGGAACTGGAGTCAGTGGGAGCCCAATTAATGCTCTCTCTTCACAGAGATCAAGTGTTTCAAAAGGCTAAGTAACTGTTGTCATTAGTATCACAGGGGTACAGGCCACTGAAGGGCCTTGTCCTGGAGCATCAGCTAGTCAGCAGCACCCCATTCCCCCAAACTGGATCTGTAACCACCACACCACACCCCTCTCAGCCATAAAAAGACAAGTGCTCATTTACGGTGGGCGCTACTGAGGGCAGCAAATTCCTCAGCAGCTTGTTCTGGCAGGGTGGGAGCACTGAAATAGTTTTATGACAGCAGCCAAACCCCACATCTGCCCAGAAAACCTCTCCCGGAGCAGAGACTTATCCAGGAGCAGAAGCTGGCCTCCCAGCCTGTTTACATATTCAAAGAGAGGCAGAGAAGGAAACAGAGCCCTGGGAATAAGGATTTCCTCCCAGCCGCTTCAGCCCTTTCCCCCCTCCCCCCCCCCCCAGTGGCACCCTGAGGCACCAGATGTGGCAGCAGGCCAGCAGCAGGCCTGCCGCTCTGTGTGGAGCGATTCAGGGCTGCACTCCTCTCCCCCTTGCCAGGCCTGGCTGGGTCAGACGCGGCATTTGGCAAGAGCAAAGCTCCCTGCTAATTTTAGCCTCCAGCTCTCCACCCAGGCAGCTGGAGAGCTGCGGAAAGCTGGGCAGCACTGAGGTGAGGGCTGGAGATTCTGTCTTCAAACGGCCCGCATGCTTCCAGCTAAATATAAACCCACGGCGGGTGGGGGACGGAGCGAGGCCACGTCACAGCTCCCCAGAGACCTGTTGCTGGAGCTCGCCTGCTGCCCGGAGGGCTAAAAATCCCAAGACCATGACAGGATCCCACGTGTTACACATATTTACAGAGTTATGAGCATTTGTGAGGATGAAGCAGGTAACCATGCTCTGCAAGTGATGCAGAGCAGTGCAGCACAGAGTACCACGCTAGGTACAGGGAAACCAGATGTCTTGGCAGGCACAACCGCAGTAAAAAGCCACCATGGTACCAATTTTCAAGGCATCAAAAACCCCTGTGACAGCAAGAATGTTCTTAGCCACCTAGGTAGAGTTGCTTACAACCAGTTGCTAGAAGCTTCTGTAATTATCACTCCTGCATTTTCCTTTTTAAAACTCAGAGTCAGCAGTTTACCCTGTACCCTCCAACCTCTTCCTTCATCTCCTCTCCTTTTGATCTCTGCACCCAACACCACCGGTCCCAGCCTCTGCTCCACTGAAATCTAAAGCATTTACTTCTAATTCAGACTTCAGCTCTTTGTCACCCACTGCTTTTGGGTGGCCACCAGCATTTTCTGGCCACTCTGCTTCAACACTCACCTCACTATGCTCCATTTCTGGCTTTCTCTTTCTCAAATAATTCCCTTGGCCTACATTCCCAAACACTGCTGCTTCTTTCCCGCTTTACTCATCTTTCAGATTTCTTTCTTCCTCTACTTTTTCAAGAGCTGCAAGACACTGAAACATTTCTTTCCCCTCCTCAGCGTCTCTATGCGTGATACCTAATTAAAACAGAGCTACACAAAAAAGGAAGTGAACAGTAGCACAGGTGAGCAGCATCATGCCAGCTACAGAGAAACATATTTGGAAAGCCATGAGCAGCAAAACTATATGAAATTCAGGTTGAGTGATGGCCACCACAGCTCCACCATTGGAGCAGGTGACTGACAGACAAGTAAACACACATGAAGGGCTGCAGCTATTAACTGCGTGGGGAAGAGAACACCCACTACCAAGGTTACAGCTTGTCAAACCCTGGTGTCACAAAGCACAGCTCATTCCCTGAAGAGGCAGGAGACCAAAACAACAGAGACAGAAATAGAATATGTCTATCAGAGGATAAAAAAGTTCCCAGCATAGCTTAGTACAGAGCAATGCAGATGTCCTTCACCTTGTACACTGAAAAAGCTTTTCCTTCCCCAAGGAAGTGGATGTGAAAGAGCAGGACCGAGAACTGCCCTGAGAGTCAACGGACAAGGAGCCATGGCAGCACAGAAAGAGGCAACAGAGCAAATTTCCCCAGCCCATGTGCTTGTGTAGGCCATGAAAAATTAAACACCTTTATAAAGAGAATTTTGTTTGTGAAGGGAAAGGAGAATCGTGGCCAATACCAAAGAATTTCTGATGCTTGAGGTGCTTGCAGAGCACCTGGAAAACAGGTGAACAGGGCAAAACCTTTTACCACAAGCTGCCATTAGGGCTGTGTTTGGCCCTTTCTCTTGTTTTGCCTATTGTGTTTGGCCTAGCTCTTTCCTAGGACCTGGATGAACTCAAATCCATAGGGATATTTGCTGTAGGGGGACAATCACAGAGAGGCATCACCCAAGGCTCTGTAAAAGTCCGATCTGCCAAGATGAAGCAAGAGAATCTAAATAACCTACATGGTAAAAAGAAAAAAATAAAAATTGAGAGGAAAAATTACAAATGCTTGAAATAGTGTCCTATTCATAGAATATCCCTAGAATATAAGGGTCATTGAGTCCAACTCCTGGCTCCAATCAGGCCTGCTGAGCTAAAACATCCTATAGACACAGGGCTGGACTTTCAACTAAAAAACTAAACGAAAGCTAAATGAATAATACTCAGTATTTTGAGAATAAACACTAATTCTGCAGTCCACAGTCAACACACTGGTTGCTTTTGCAGTACAAACCCACTCTGCAGACTGACTGAAAGCCTAAGGGAGATACAGTGATTGCAGGCACTTGCTAGCACAGGAAACAGAGATACAGCAGCACATTATACGATGGTCTGTCTTGACTGAAAACAAATTAAAACCTCTCAGCTGGCCTGCTCACAGCAAACCACAGGCTGCAGCAGCTAGCACTGATGCTGGCAGTGAGTTGCTGCAGCAGGTCAAGGAGCCTATTAGTACGTGGCAGTCTGGGCAGGATATTCTCAGCCCTCAGTAAGTTTTGTTCTATGGCCTAGATGGGGTTAATAGCAACCAGACATGACTACCACAATTTTACAGATAGCAACATTAAATAATGTAAATAAAACTAATTTAGGAAGTGAAGCATTTACGAGAAGGGCTGGAGACAGCTTAACTAGGTTCAAACAAACAGCAGCGCTGAGGAAGCTGTCGAAGCTGCCAGCACCACGTACATGGGCCAAGTCAAACAGCCCACACTAATGACATGGAAATAAGTGACCCCTTGAAGCAAGGCAGAAGCATATTTATTTAAAATGGCAGGAAAAAATACACATATTGTGGATGTAGATTATTCTCCCATCAAGAGAGCTTTACCAGGCAATTCTGCAGCCTAACAGGAGATGATACAGATCGAGAGTTTTTTACTGGTAAAAGAGATGTAACAGTACCTGACAAGGAACTGCTGTTCAACATGCATGAATTTACAAAATTCCAGTGAAAAACAGCCTTCCATCGAAACCTTCTAATTCCTGATACCTACAATCCAGTGGGCTAGTGGAAAAGAAAGTTAAAAATACACAAGATGCCTGTTACGGAAAACCTTGTAGTTAAGTCTCTGGTCTGTATTTAGTGTTTTTACATTACTGAGTCGTGCTGGCTGTCAACTGCTCATATTTTGCTCGATTGGAAACAAAACCCAGGAATATTTAGTCTGTCTGAAATCAAGGTCACTGGGGATTTGTAGATGAGATGGAAACCAGGCAGCACAAAACCAACCCATGTATGATGCAAAGGTCTGGGACACAATTTGCATCTGCTATGGAAAACAGTGACACAGAGAAGCAAGAATAGCACAAGATGTAATATTTTTGCCATTATAAATGTACAATATAGAGTAATGGATGACAGCTTCTCCAGATTCTAAAAAGAAAGGAGAGAAGAAGCCACATCCAGTCCTTTTTCTTCAAAATAAATAAGTCTCAAATGGGACAGTCATATCACACCAAAATAACCAAATCTGAGGAAATAAAACCAGAATTAGTGAACTTATGAGAGTAGCACTGATGCTTCAGGGAGACTCACAGGTTCACCTGGCAATCTTTGTATCATCTGAAGTGATCCACACCTCAGCAACTAACTGAATCTGGTTGCTCACTGTAGCTAATATAAATAATTTCTCATGCCAACATGAATCCCTGTGATGTCTTTGGAGGGGGCTGATTGACAGCAATGTTCCCCTACATAACCTTAAACACTTCCAAGTGCAGAGGGCTCTCCCCAGCCCAGAAATACCAAAGCCTTGTGCTAAAATGGCATGGGGGAGTTTCTTGGGTAGAGATGCAGAAGAGCTCTGGTCAAAACCTGGCCAAAGTCAGTAGAGGTAGACCTGGTTTCTTTTATTCTTCAGCTTTGGATGCTATGCATTGGGTTGTTGGGGTTTTTTTGGTGTTTGTTTTTTTTTTTTCCCCCCTTCTTCTTTTAAGCTTCCAGAAATCATTCAGAAATGAGTTTGGAAGACTGAACAAGAGATGAGCTCAGACTGCAAAGACCCAAAGCTGGAGGTGTATTTTGGCTTGGCTGATTAAACACGCAGACTACAAATGTCTCAGATCATAAAAAGTAGAAGTATCTAAGGACCAAGCTCACACCTGTTCCCACCCAAGGCATTATGTGTGTCTTTCTTAGATCTCCCACCACATTAAATACGACAGCTTATTTCCTTTTCTGGAAAGCCCTTCTCAACTACTACTGCAGGCTTAGGGGGAAAAAAAAAAAAAGCTGTTGCATTGGGAAGTGTCTGAAAAAAGGAATATCAGTGCACAGCAAGAAAAAACAGAACAGGGAAACATCAAAACATCAAGTACACAAATTCCATCTATTCTTAAGGCAATCACTGTAAACACAGGAGGAAAAAGTCTATCATCCCACAATTGCTATTGCCATGACCTACAGTAGAGCACTCAGGAAGACATCCTGCTTTTCACAGCATTGCAGACACTGGTAATTCCATACCAGGAGATGAAAGATATCACCTCTTCCAATGCCACTCTGCCTCCACATCTGCCTGAACCTGCAGGTGAGAGGCACAAGACAAAGCCTTCGTGCTGACAGCTCAATGCCAGCCACCCGCGGAGATGCACCTCCAGAAGACAATAGCGTTCCTCTGCCAAGCGCACAGTGTGGAGCAGGCACAGAGGAAGGCACAGCTCCCCGGTGTATGAGTAATCCTCACAGCCTGATTCAACAGGACAGGAAGGTGTGGTGTGAGAGTACGCATTGTGCTGGCACACCTTTACACAAACCTGTCACAGGTAACGTATGTAGTCAGAGGGGTGGTGCAAGAGGTTCTTTCTAATAATAATACAGTCTTTGCCTGGCCCCAGAAAGTCCCCAAATCGCTTGCAGATGGTGGGCCAGGTTCCAAGAGAGCAAACACTCACAGCTCTCATGCAGCATGCAGGGAGCCAGGCGTTGGGCGCCGCTCCAGAAAGAGGTTACATACAAGTCAGATCCCGACCTGACTTCGCGTCAAGAAGTGGAAAAAGCCAGATTCACAAGCTGCTTGCTGTATGTGCATGGGAAGGAATCGATTGCCTCCAAGTCAAAAACCCGTCCTGCCTGCAGTGCTTGCCTTCTCCCAAATCATGGTGTGCCTCAAGAAACGGTGTTGGCGCAGGTCACTGCTAACCAGTGTCTCGTTTCTGTCTTCAGAGGTGCCAGACGAACGGCCCCAGCCCTCAGCCTGTCCCGGTAAGGGAGGTGTTCCATACCTGGGATCATTTTTGTGGCCCTCTTCTGGATGTGCTCCAATAGACCCACATCTCTCCTTTACTGAGGACTCCACATCTGGATGCAGTACTCCAGTGAGGTCTCACCAGCGCAGAACATAGGAGCAGGTATCTAGCTTGACTTTCCCACTAAAGGGAAACAGTAAAGGTTCGGCCACCCGTGGAGCACCACATGCTTGAACCTCTCATTGTGGGCACTCAGCAGCCTTCGGTGCAATTAGCTATGCAAAAGAGTGATACTGAGCATGCACGGGCAAGTAAGTGTGAGTGTGAACAATTTCAAAAGCCAGACAGTGTGCACGTGAACAAAGCTGCACATCTGAGCATGCACAGCCTTATGCATAGGTGCAATGATGTTATAGAAGTGGATGAATTACACTGAGCAACTTCAGTATTTCACAGCTGCCTCCTAGCACACAGACATGCACCTGCCAGGACTCAGGATAGGTTTTATGCAGTTCACGCTGCTCTGTAATAACCTGGAGCCAATTTTCTAGGGGTGGAAACATTAAAGGCACACATATTGGGGATGGGAAGTTTTGTCATATGTGAATTTTACAAGCTCATCTCCCTGGATTCTCCTGAGTCCCTCCTATTTCCTGCTTCAGACACTGGAACTGCATGCTGCTGAATTAGAGCAGCAGCCCAGGACCCAAGAAATGAGACTGTCACAAACCCAAGTGGGAAGACAACGTAGTCCCAGCATTGCTTACACACAACGCAGAAATACGGAGGAGCAGGGGTGGGTTGGAGCAGCCAGGAGGAGCAGGTTAAAGCAGGGCCCCTTACTCTCTTACTTCTACAAGCAGCACCTCCCAGCAATTTCATCTAATCCTGCACACCCTGCTCTAACCTGGCTCAGCATCACTCACCTGCAATAAAGGAAATCAGTGCAAGTGACTTATGGCGTCACAAAACAGCACAGCCTTCACAGAAGAAAAAACAAGACAGCAGAGCAATAGCTGGGACTGACCTCGTCTCTAGGCTTGTTCACTGATTCACTTTTATGATGTTGATACAAAGTTTTAAAGCAAAGAGGGATTCTGCACAGAGGGATTCACTTATCCACGCGGAGCATGGTTTTCTCTCAGGAAGACCTCTCCCTGCCCTCACTCACTGTCCTGACTGTGCTGCCAAGCCAACAGCACTGCAGAACACAGGACTCAGACTCCAGCCCCGCTGCTCTGTGCTTCACTGTTGCTTCCTCCCTTCCCTACTCTTCACTCACTCATCCAGTCCTTGGAGGATGCCATGTCTGTGGGGACATTCAAAGCCAGGATGGAGGGGCTGTGAGCAACCTGATCGAGCTGTGGGCGTCCCTGTTCATAGCAGGAGAGTTGGACCAGATGACCTTTAAGGGTCCTTTCCATCCCTAATGATTCTGTGATTCTAAAAAGAAGATCCTTGCCTTCAGCACTCACTGGTGGGGCGAAGCTTGCTGTGTGGCAACCGGCAGAGATGGGAAAAGCACTTCTGCTCAGAGCCTGCCGCGAGGCAGCCAGCGCAAGCTGCCAGTGCCCAGGTTCCTTGGCAGGGAGGCAGCGTCCTGCCTGCTACAACTTGTGTCAGATGACAAGAAGCCACATCCAATGGGAAGAGAGTTGTGCCCCATCTTCTGCTCGCATCAGCGTGCTTGGTTTTCCTCCCTCAGCTGAAAACATGTTTATTTAAGATTCCTATAAATACCTACTGAGCAGCAGGACAGCCAAATATGCTCAATTAACAAAAAAAAAAAGAAAGAAAAATAAAAGAAACAAGCACGCCTCCCAGTAACAACAGGAGCACTCTCCTGCCCAGGAGACAACAGCCCTGCCTGTAAAGCTTTCCTCCATATTCTCATATTTAGGGATATCTTGATGCAGCCACACTTGAAGGTATTACTTTCTTTTTAACCAGACTGGCTGCTCATTTCAGTATTACCTTCAGAGGAAGGTGCCATTCCTGAGGGCCCACATGTTCACCCAGCCCTTCCCACCTGTCCCCAGGAATCCCACAGCCAGAGACTCTCCCTGCACAGTGATGCAATGACTGTGACCACTAAGTACCAATTATTACAGTAGATTCTCTGAGGTCCTTTATGCTCTCCCAGCCAGTGTTATTCATTTTCCTCTGTACTGGCCACTAGAGAGGCCATACCTCGAGTGCTGTGTTCAGTTTTGGGTCCTTCATTACAAGAAAGACACTCAGGCTCTGGAATGTGTCCAAAAAAGGGCAATGAAGCTGTGATGGATCTGGAGCATATGTCTTATGGGCAGCAGCAGAAGGAGCTGGGATTATTCAGTCTGGAGAAGAGGAGGCTCAGGGGAGACCTTATTGCTCTCTCCAATGACCTGAAAAGGAGCTTGTGGTGAGGTGGGGTCAGCCTCTTCTCCTGAACAGCAACAGGGCAAGAGGTAATGGCCTCAAATTGTGCCAGGGGATGTTCAGGTTGGATGTTAGGAAACATTTACTTTCAGGAGTGGTGCTGCATTGGGCATAGGCTGCCCAGGGAGATGGCTGAGTCACTGTTCCTGGAGGTATTCAAGAACCATGTTGGATGTGGCACTGAGGGACATGGTTAATGGGCATGGTGGGGATGAGTTGGGGTTGGACTAAGTGATCTTAGTGGTCTTTTCCAACCTTAGTGATTTGATTCTTTGATTCCATGATTAATGTGCTTAACTCGTTGCATAGCAGAGTTCCACATACAAAAAAGGAGGAGAGTCAAGGTCACAGCTCTGAAGCACCATTTAACTCCACTGTCTGCAGCCATTGCAGATTTACTTCTCCCACTCCACACTGACCTCTTGAGGGAGAGCAGCATGAAGCTGGGGAGAACAGCCATGCCCAAGGACCTCTCTGCACACACATATCTATTCCTTCATAGGCAGTTCTACAACACTTTTTTGGGGGCATGAAAAAAGATCAATTACAGACATAGACAAAAACAGATCTCCCCTAGCTCCCTTCCATGATCTACAGATCTTGGAACAAATCTACAGCTTTCTGCTTCAAGGAAGGAGCCTTATAGCCTTTTACCCAGAAAAATTATTGAGTAAACAGCCTTTGTATTTTATCAGCAATAACTAGGGAGGCTGTTGCATCAGGTCATTAGAGATGGCAGCTCTTGGTTGGTTCCCAGCTGTGACTTACAGAGGGCTCCCACCTGGGACGTATGAAGGAAAAAAAAGCATTAATTGCTCTGAGAATCACCCCCTCCTCTGCCAGCTCTCCAGAACCTCTGGAAAGAGCCACCACACAGGGTCACAAACACAGCCAACCCAGTCCCAAGAGAAGAAAACACTATTTTGTTCTAACAAGCAGAAGAAAACAAATACCAGTTGTTTTTCATTCCAGCTCCAGATTTCTTTTCAAACAAAGCAGGCTTCTGGAGGTACAGGGTGAGAAGAAGGGTGGGGAAGGTCATGGATTAACCCCACTCTGCTGGCAGCTTCCGAGATGCTCCCCAGGAGGCCAGGGAATGCAACCTCAATACCCAGCACTCTGGTGCGGCAGGGATCCTGATGAGGCTGCACCCTTCTCTCCTTGTGGCACCAGCAACCATGGTGGGTTGGGAGAGAATGCAACTTTTTATTAAACTTGAATATAATACAGTTGTTTTCCTCATCTTCTGTTTTAGTTGGTAGGGACCACAGTCGTGTCACTGTTTCCAGTTTCAGTCTTGAAACAGGATGAATTTTCTAAGATGTAAGAGTAGTTCCTGCCTAAAGGCAGAGGGGAAGAACCCAGAGCATAACAGCACTTTCTCGCTTGCATTCCTGCTATTCTCACCTCTGTCCCAGCCCTTTCTCCTACTCCCTCTCCCTTTGCATTGCTACCAGCACAGGTACCTTCATCGTGTGCCTGCACACACCCAGCCCTTTCCCCTTATCACCTCGCTCTCTCCCTTGCTGCACCACAGGAGCCCTTTTCAAGTTTACAGAGTTTTGGAGTGTGTTGGCAGGCTAGTATGCAGCAGGAATCATAGAACCATAGAATAACATTGGAAAAGATCTCAAAGATCATCAAGTTCAACCATAGACCCACCCCACCGTGCCCACTGCCCACATCCCTCAGTGCCACATCCACATGGTCACTAAACACCTCCAGGGATGATGACCCCACCACCTCCCTGGGCAGCCTGTGCCACAGCAGCACCACTCTTTTGAAGAAGGACTCTTTCCTAATGTCCAACCTGGATGCTTGGATACATTGCATAGACGATGCCACTTGGCACAGGCTCATCTTCCCCATCCCAACTAACTTCACCATGCATAAAAACAGCATCACAGATATAGGATCCTTTCCAGCCACCAAAATCAGACCCCTGGGCTGGAATAAAAACACGGTTTTAACCTGAAGATCACAGATAACAGGGAACAAATGGACCGGCCGATGGTCTGGTCCTGTAGGGGCTTTGTGGGAGCAGATACCCCTGGAGCACCCTGCACAGCTACAGCTGATAACCTGGTTGCTGACTCCAAGGGAAAAGGAAAAAAAGAAAAAAAAAGGAATCTGCCCGCACCCAATCTCCTCCCTGCTGTACTCCTCCAAGTTCGCACCAAGCACACCGTTACCAGGCCAGCAGCGCGCATCTCCCGGGTGCGCGTTGCCTCCTCCTGTACGTACGGACATACCGCCGCCGTCCCGTTAAGAGGATACTCAAAGCGCCGGCTTCGAGCCCGCCCATCGGACTCCGCAAACCCGGCCGGGTCCCGCGTCGTCACAGCCCTCCGAACAGAGCCGACGGCAAGAAGGCGAAATCCCGACACCGGCCCCTCTCTCGCGACACAGACCTCAGCTCCGGCCCCGGCACCGGGCAGAGAGACGAGGCACAGAACGGGACGGGCGATACTTACTGCGGACAGGGCCGGCTCCGCCGCCGGGTCCCGCCGCCGCCAGCAGCTCCAGGTAGGCGGCCCAGAGCCCGAGCGCCAGCGCGCCCAGGGCCAGCAGCAGCCGTAACAGCCGCCGCCGCCGCAGGCGCGCCAGCAGCCGGCCCCGCATGGCGCCGCTCAGGGCGCCGGGCCCCCTCCGCCCCGGGCCATGCTCCCGCCGCCGGGCCGCTCCGCACAGCACCGGCTGGGCTCGGCCCCCCTCCGCGGGGCGGGCCCAGGTGCGGGGCGGCGCCGCGGCCCCGCGGGGGCAGCTCCCGGGCGGGCTCTGCCGCCTCTCCCCGCACCTGCCTCCTCCCCGCGGTGCCGCAGCGCTGCCCGGCCTCGGGTCGCCCCCTCCGCCCGGGAGGGTCGGTACCCTCCGGCATGGAGTTGGGGGATGATAGCTGACATCTCTGGGAGGTGCTGACCTGCCCCTTCGCTCTGCGCTGCTGAGACAGCGCTGGAGCACTGCATCTAGACGTGGACTCCTCTGCAAGGGACAGACAGGGACCTGTTGGAGCGGGTCCAGAGGAGGGCCACAAAAATGATCCCAGAAGTGGAACACCTCTCCCATGAGGACAGGACGAGAGCTGGGTTTGTTCAGCATGGAGAAGGCTCCAAGTACCTGAAAGTACCTAAAAGGGAGGCTGTAAGAAAGAAGGGACTGACTTTTTAGCAGTGTCTATTGTAACTGGACTAGAGGAAATGATTTCAAGCTGAAAGAGGGAAGATTTAGATTGGATGTAAGGAAGAAGCTTTTTACAGTCTGGGTGGTGAGGCACTGGAACAGGCTGCCCAGAGAAGTGGTGGATGCCCCATCCCTGGTGACACCCAAGATCAGGCTGGACGGGGCTCTGAGCAACCTGATCTACCTGTGGTTGTCCCTGTTCACTGCAGGGGGTGGACCAGGTGGCCTTTAAGGGTCCCTTCCAACTCAAACAATTCTGTGCTCAGAAAAAGGAAACTTATTCTCCATCTGTCCATCCCCAGACAGGGGAGGTGAAACCAGGCACTGCCTGGCCACTGGGACACAGCTTGAAGAAAGACTATAGAAACTAGAGAGGGACACTTCTCCTGTCCAACGACTACACTGTTGGAACTTGTTTGCATATTAAAATAAATAAGCATGCAATTCTCTGGTTGTATGGAGGGAAGTGGAAAGGAAACTCTACACTAACAAAGGGACTGCCTACCCAGAGCACCCTCTTCACGCTGGGCATTCTCAGTGAGCATCCACTAGTTCTATCAACAAGGTATTTTGTGCTTTGCTTGGGGTTTTGTTTATTGTCCATTTTGGCTGTGTTTCCCCACAGTAATACAACACTTAAGGACATGCATCTCCTGTTCCTCTCCGGCTGCATCTCTGCGCATCCCTTCCTTGTTCTATTACACTTGTGCCTTTGGTTATCTAACAACTGTTTCTCTGTTCTGTAAGTTACTTTTAGCTCTGTGCCAACATCCTTTCTTTGCAGTCTCCCCAAAGGTTCAATTATCTGCCTCTTGCTCCTTTCCTTTTTTCTTCCCATGTAAGTTTCATGTTAACACCAATTACCAGCCCCGCACCCAGTACACCCAACCATCCTTTACCATCACCAACCCTGGTAACTGCAGGGCCTCCCTGCTGCCCACAGCCACGCTCTCAAGCACAATTCCTGACTTCATCTCAACATTTGTACCTGAAATGGCTGAAGTGCTTCTAGCAGAAAAGGCAGTTCTGAAGATGCTGTTGCCCATTATTTCCCCTCTTGGCTTTTTGGTACTGGACTCTATAAACGTGTTGCTGATAGGCTATGCTGGTAAAATCCACACTGATGCTTTGCAGCATAGTAGCAGAATCCACTGGTTCCTCAGTTAAACTCTTGGCAAAAGCACCTTTTTGACCAGTAAAGTTGCAGTGACAGCCCAGGTGTGACTGACAGCAGTAGCAGTCAAACCACTCGCTCTGCTGTCTGGGTAGGAAACCTCACCCATGCTTCTGTCTTTTCACAGCGTAACTTTTAATACATCTCAAATCCTAGTTGTGCAGACAAAATGGCATAGAAATGACCCGGCCTTCCTCCTCAGCTGCGAAGAGGACACATTTTGGTGTGACCTTGAATGCAGCCCAGTGCCTCGAGGAACATATCCTTGATATCCATCCTGCCCTAGGAATGGGCCTCAACTGCCTTCTGAGCCTCAGAACTCTCTCATATTCACAGCACGTTTGCACTTCCAGAAAAAAGAAAAAAAAAATTACCTAGTCCAGGGTGAGATCTTTCAAAAGACTTTTTAGGATTTATTATAACGAGAGACACATCTAAGTCTATGGTCATTTTGGACATCCACCTCTCTTCAAATCTGACTATAATTTTTCCTGACCTTTCTCCTTTCCTTTCTTAAAAGCACCAGGACTTGCTTTATAATTTAAGCGATTGTGCTCATCACCCTTATGTTTCAGAGGAGCTCTGAAGATACGCCACAGTCATTTTATTATGGACACCACTGAGCATAAAGTCAAACAGCTTCCCCTGGGACGATGCTGATCAGACCTTTCCCCAGCCAAGCTAGCACTAAAGGGAAAGAGTGTTTTACTGAGCAGTCTGGGAGTGACTCATTGCTGAGATAAATGTTTACACTGAAAGAGAGTCAATTTGATCCCTGAATCAATATAGGAGAATTCAGCACATCCAGGATGTGCTTCACCAGGGTAAATCCAGAGCTTTTTATTCAAATTGAACCCATTTCAGCAATTAAGGCCTTCCTAACGGAGCAGTTAAGATTTCCTTGCTTTGACATTGAAACTGGCTGGTACATAGAAAGCCTCTGTGGGTTTTCTGAATCAAAGCAGGTAATCCCTATTTACACATGTGTAATTTGTCCACGATCCAACAGCATCGTAATAAAACATGCAATTTAGCCTAAGTGAATGCTCAGCCCTTCTGAGGGCCTCATTAATAAAGTTGCGTGCGGAGCTTACTTGAAGCACAGCCACACTAACTCCTGCTCAGAGACATCCTTTCTGCAAATAGTTAATTTGGTACTACAGGGCCAGCATCAGAACTCCATCCCTACTATTCTCATGCCAGAAGCATTTTCCCCCAGTAGGTTAAATTCCAGTTACACCTATGGCATGTCTCAAAAAAAAAAAAAAAAAACCTAAAGATTTGATGCTACCTAAAGATTGAAAGTTTTTGTTCCTTACATTAAGGCCTATGAATGCAGCCATCAGAAGGAGTTGCTGCACTTTCAGCTCTCGTCCCTTCTACGAAGCATCTGAGTGTGTTTTGGTATACATGCTAACAGTGTGCTTCTACAGCTAGACTTGCAAGTGTAAGAACAGCTTTTTAAGGGAGCAAAGTGAGCATTTATTACAACCTCGGAAAATGAAAGCAAAGCGTTACCAAAAAATAGTAAAAAGAAAAATCTTAAAATGTCCCTTATATGCAAATGAGCTGTTATGCTGCTTTGAATGGGGATAGAAGTGACATCTTTAGTCAGATTTTGACTAAGCAGGCATGAATATGTTCCAGTGTCGCAAAACTAGATGTATTTGTGAGCTGCAATGAAAAGTCTGACCAACATAGTTTTCATCAGTTCATGATAGAACTGATCTAACAAAATGCATGGGATGTTGCTCCCAGCTAGTCTCAAAAACAAGTGTCTCATTATTTACCAAAGAAATACTTCCTGGCCTATGTACAGAGGCATTACAATTCCAGATTAGGTGCCCAGAGAGTCCACTCATACTGACGAAACGTGTCTCTGAACAAAAATGCAAGCAACTTAAGTTGCATGTGAGCATATATTCTTATTATTTAGGTCCATTCTAAAAGCATTGATTAATTACACTCAAATTATGGTATAGGAAAAACATGAGGTTACATGGGTTGTTCTTTTCTCCTCCTTTTGTAACCTTGCTGTGTAGGGCAAGCTGACACAGTATACTTTCCCTTTCCTATAATAAAAGCAGTAGAACAAGTGCTGAAAAAGCCCTACTAATATTGCCCACAAAAAAAAAAAAAAAAAAAAAAAAATCCTATCTCTAAAGGCACAAGGGACCATTAAATCATTTCCTGTTATTTCACATCATTATATTTCATTACGGTCCAACACGTCAAGCCTGGTAACTTATTAAAACAAGTCATCTTTTCCAGAGGCACAATCTTTTTTTTGTTTTGTTTTGTTTCAGAGACAGAGAATTCATTATCTCCAGAAGTAGTTTGTCATAATGAAAGAAAAAGAACCATCTTTCTGATCAAATGTGCTCTTTTTTCTTTTTACATTGAATCTCCAGGGTCAAGCTACTTGTTCTTGCTCAGCCTCTCTGCTAAGATAAAGAGGCCTCTGGTAGTTTTTCATCACTGTACATGTATATTAATCAGCCCTAATGAAACACAGTATGAGCTCTTACACAACCTTCTCATCTCTGCTAAATCATCTTTAGTTCTGTGCCTTGCCCAATACTTCAACACCCTTTCTAAAATGCACGCACTCCTAAGTAATGCTACACAACTTGTTTTCACCTTCTGCTCACATTTCCCCTGTGTGCAACACTTTTGCACCCCAGTCCCCAATAAGCTTGTTTGTCCAGTTCCAATCCTTAATCCTTGGACTGTCTCCATATTCCAAGAGTCAGCCATTTGAGAGGTAGGTTACAAATTGTTTGCACCTACATAACACGGCACTTAGTTGTATTGAAATGATACAGATCACACATTCACATCAACTGTCCAAAAAGCTCATCTTTGGAGCAAATGATGGAAAATGGACTAACCCAGGGCTCAGAACCTTTTTCAGGAAACCTCTGGGAAATGCCAAAAACGTCTTAAAAGGCAGTTGCAGGTGGTAGAAAGTACTTGACTTTTTAAAGCAGTTGTTGGCCTGAAGGTCCCCATTTGTTTTGGCAACATGAAAGCAACATTTCACATAATCATGTGATGTCACACAGAAAAAGCACATGCAATACTCTGCACTTCCTGCCCTTGGACAAACATTCAACCTACAAATAAAACAAATTCACAGGTCAGCACTATTGTAATTTCTTCCCTTACCCAACTCAAATAGGAAAGGTTCATAACCTAATGACAAACAAAGAATAAAGTCCAAGATGTACATTGATCCAGAAGCACCAGCAAATATTACGAATGTTGCCAGTTTATTCTGTTCAGTCTTTCAAGTAATAAGAAATATTAGTAAGGAAGACAGGAACTTAAACATTTACATCCTTCTTTCCCCAATACTTCTTCCTAATGCTAAAAATGTGAACATTCAAGCCTACAGTCTTTATCCAGATACACTGCATGGCTTTCAAGAGAGGAAAATTTAACTTAATCAGCAACTTATAGTTTGGAAAAGCTGAAAAGAAGCAGAAAACTTCTTTATACTGGTTCAAGAGGCTTTTTTTGCTGGCTTCCTGTCAATTGAATTTAAGCAGATGGATCTTGCTAAGTGGTAATACTTTATTATATAGCATTTTTTCAGAAGTTGCCTTTCAGGACCTGTAAAATATATATATATATATATATATATATATATATATATATATATATATATATAAAATTCTGTTTTCAGACTGGTAGAATATTATCTCCCATACAAGCTTCCTTTAATTAGCTAGACTTATCTGAGATAGTATTCAGCAGCTAAGGGATGAGACTGAATTATGGACAGCATAAGTTTATTAACTTCCCCCAGCTATCCACGTGGCATTGGCATCTAACCTGTCCACAAATCAGTTTCTGAACAGGATCACCATTTTTTAGCTAAACTAGTCAGTGATAATACACTTTAAAAGAGCCTATTTTAGTAGTGGCTAAGCACCCAGAAACACATCTACCCACAGCGAAGTCTGTCTGACTTCAATATGACTGAATATGACTTCAAGAATACACGTGCCCAATGAAAGCCACAGTGTAGGACCATAAGGGACAACAAAATTTCCAAGACAGGGTACAAAACTGAAGCAGGCCTTGACTTTTCAAAGCAATTTCCCCAGTGTATTGTTTTAGCTGGTACTGTATTAAAAAAATGTATATATTTCTTCAAATTTTGACAGCACAAGAGCTACCTCTCCAAAATACTGAATGGGGATCTCCATTGCCACTACCACATCCAAAAGAAGCTGTGGGCTATCACATGGAGTACTTTTTAAATAAGAAACAGCTGGTATGCTTCAGGTGTATTCTTTAGAAAGATGATACGCTGCTTCTGCCATATTTAAGGTAGAAAAAGGTACAGTAGGAAACTTAAGCCCTGAAATTGCTTTTCTAGCACAGGCATACTCTCAGTCTACCAGGTGGACAAGATTTGCTGACATTGCAGTGAAAGCACAAATACCTTGTGATTAGAAACTGGGCTGAAGCCCACTGTAGCATCCCTCATTATTTCATCTGTTTTCTACAACGGCAATAACCTTATGTCTGCTATGGAGATAATCATTATATAGCTATATTCATCACGCAGCAACTAGGCAGCTGCTCTTCAACCCCAATTTCAGTTACAGCTGTGAAACAAAACCATCATGAGTGAAAAGTGATCGTGACTTGTTGGTACATAACCATAGTATAGTTTAAAGCTACAGAGGCCGATAATAGTGACTAAGGAAGATAGTATGTGCCCTTTTTTTTTTTTTTTCTAAATGAGCTTCCTGCAGGAGTCAAGAGGCTAGAAAAAAAGGAGATGGGAAGATGATTCTTGATAGTGTGGTATCTCACTTCCCCCAGCTATTCAAAACAAGAGTAGACATTGCTCATTCTTGGAGGTAAGTTCCATAAAATGTTATCTTTTTTCACCATATTAAAATCAGTCAGGTTTGTCCCAGCTGGGTTAGAAATAATCAAAGGGAAGCTATTTAAAAGTAGCTGTATTGTAAAAAGCAGAGTTGGATATAATACATCTTAATACAAAATTAGTACAAAAGATCTGTGCAAGGTCTTTTTCAAAGAAAATTTCCAGTTACATCCTGAATTGCCTAGGTACTAAAACAGTCATCACTGAACACACTTTAAAAGCTCTTTCTCACATAGGAAAAGGTGAGCCAAGCAATTCAGATCTTGAACTAGATCTTTTAATGGCCATTAATTTATATTCCTGCTTTCTGAAATGCTCCAAATGAAGTTTAAGATCAGTATACACCACTCCCTACACCACAAATATGAAAGTAATAAAAGGCATAAGAATGTTCCTGATGTATCAGTCTTCTGATACTTTCTATAGCAGACTCATCAGGTGCCTATCAACAGACACAGCAATCTAGTTTGGCACGTTAGGAATGGCTTGTATATCACTGATGGATGTTATGATGTTCCTAACTGCAGATTTCTTCAAGCCTTCTATTACTGGATGCCAGGAAACAGGCAATGTCCCATTCCGAAAACTTTGATGCCAACTAAAACCTCAGTTTCAGCAGATTCGTAGTTCATTCTCTAAGCCATAGATTTTTGCTTTTAAGTATTTTAATTCTTCTTGAATTTTACGAGTTAGTCTGTTTCCTTGACGAATCTCATGTAGAATTGCAAGATCCTGGTCTGGTCCAATATTCAGAGTCACCTAAGAAGAAAAGAAAAACAAATTAATTGCACAGAGTACAATTGAGAGTATACTATGAGTATATGAGAAAGATAATTCCAAAGGAGACCTTTTGTAGCTAGCAAAGAAGATGCTCTTCAGCTAATGTCAGTAGGCTAATGCATGTCACCAACAGAAAGTTATTTCAGAGCCAAAGTAGCAAAGCCTTTCATTCATTAGGATGCTACAGTACTGGTAAGGAAGAAATCTCAACAGAATATTATCAAGTTTACTGTAACCCATTGGGTTACTTTTTACTGCCTGCATTATTTAGAGAATAAAATGAGGCGAGTTAAAACATTTACTTATTGATGTTTACACAGCAGTGTGTTTTTCCCCTCTTATGAAGACATTTTGTCACCTTCTGCTATTAGAACTAGAAATGATCTAACTGCTGTGGCCAGCTTGCTGCCTTCTGAACTGCATACAACTCAAGGGCAGCTCAAGAACAACTCCTAAGCTCAGGTCAAGGCATATAGCTGATATTGAGCTGAACTGAGGCTGTTGGATAATCATAGTTCCTGATGGCAAACTAGAAAGGGTTGACATTTCCTGTCACCCTGGAACTGAATAGCATGCCAGCCCAGTCACATTCAACATCGCAACAGCACAGACTTGAAAACTGATCGTAAAGCCCTCTTTCCTCTTGACATTTTAGGGTGTCTCATTGCCACCATATAGTTCTTTGTCAAAGATTTTAATACACAGGTTAGGTCATTCAGTCATCTATTGCCACTTTGACCTCAAGTGATAAGAAGGATTTAAAGAGCAGGGAAGATTTCTAACAAGTATTTTATTCCGCTGCCCTCTTGTGGTTGGAAGTGTGAAGAGATTATGAACACAACTAAGCATACCCACAGTAACAAAATACACAAGTCTGTAGTAAAGATATCATAGGCAATTCCTGTCTCCCACATGCACAAATGTGGGAAGGTTAGCTCTTATAAAGAAAAAAAGGTAAACCTACAGTAAAAAAAAAAATCCAAGCCTCAATTCTCTGAATCATATCTTAGATATCGTAACTCAAACTCCAGACAACATCAAGTCTGTGGCTTCCTTCCTAAGCTGTACAGATGTTCATCTGCACATCTAGAAAATGCATCTTATCTTATTTCCAAGTTACACAACCTCAACTTCCAGTCATTGCTCTGCTGTGATTTCTGCACTACTGCAAATGATATATTTACAAAATAAACAATATTCACAATACATCAGTATTCCATCAATATTCTATTTGGAACAAAACCAAACCCTACTGCATCCAGAAAAAAAAAACATCAAAACAGCATATTCTTTGCAGAACATTCTTTTGCATCAGTCCACTTTACTGCCTTCCAATTCTGAGTCCGCTGAATGAGCCAAAGGTGTAATAAGGCATAATAAGGCACTACAAGATTGTGGAAGGAGAAGAGAAGGCTCTGGGGAGACTTCATTATGGCCTTCCAGTGCTTGAAGGGAATGTTTAAATAGGAGGGGGAATGACAGTTTATGAGGGTGAATAGTGATAGGACAAAGGGAAATTTAAACTGACACAGAAGAGGTTTAGGTTAGATATTAGGAGGCAGTTTTCCACACAGAGGGTGGTGACACACTGGAACAGGTTGCCCAAGGAGGCTGTGGATGCCCCATCCCTGGAGGCATTCAAGGCCAGGCTGGATGTGGCTCTGGGCAGCCTGGTCTGGTGGTTGGCAACTCTGCACATAGCAGGGGGTTGAAACTAGGTGATCATTGTGGTCCTTTTCAACCCAAGCCATTCAATGATTCTATGAGAACCTTCATAGCTAATACATAAACAGGACTGTTCCTGGACAAACTTGATGCTCAACTGATTAATGATGACAAATCTTTTTTGCGTAATAATATACAGAACAGGACAAGCTTTATCAAATATTAATATTTGAACAACCATTTAGAAAATACATTTATTTTAACTCTAGGGAAATCTTAATTCAAATACTGAGGCTACACCTTGATTGGTTAAGCCCATAGCAATTAGCAATGAGCTATTACCTTGAAAAGCTGCTTCTCTACATCTTTCAGTTTCTGCCGGAGCTGTTTAATGTCATTCTTAAAGCCTTCCACTTCCATATTACGACGTCTTTCCAAGGCCTCGTATCGCTGAGTCACCAGCTTCAAACGCTTCCCCATCTTTTCTGAGCGTTCCTATCGAGATGAAAACTTGGAGTAACGCAACAGAGACGGTAAGATCATTGCGCTGCTAGT
The DNA here is from genome assembly GCF_951394365.1 of Tetrao urogallus. NCBI lineage: Eukaryota > Metazoa > Chordata > Aves > Galliformes > Phasianidae > Tetrao > Tetrao urogallus. The sequence goes on from NC_136813.1 coordinate 134,188,874, forward strand.
CCATGGCTACAGACTAATTACCTTAAAGAGTTCTCTGCCAACATCTCTCTCTTCACAAATCCTAGCCAGCTCACTTTCCAGGGTGATACACTGTTCTCTGTACATGTTTGATAGCCGCTGCTCCTGCGTTAGTTCTTCTTGCAGCGTCTAAGACACAGAAGGAACAGAAACAACTCCAAAGCCAGCGCTCACAATGTTTCTCCTGCTCTAGAAAAACAAGTGCTACATGTAGATAGACTGACAGGCAAATAACTGAAAGCAAAGCTACGGAAGTAACTAGGTTAGGACTCCTTCCACAGTATTATAATGCCACTTCCATTATCAACACCTTTCAATGAGGTGATCAGTTTTGCACGACAGTTCAAAGAACTCTCTCCTCTTTCCCTTAAACATAATATTCTATCATAGTCTGCAGTTCTCCTTTTCACAGCTACTTGCTCAGTACTGCATTTCAGAAGAATCTGCATTCAGCATAGACGAAAACAATTCCTTACTGTCTGTTTATTTTCTACATTCTTACTGCCTCTTTGCCCACTTTGCCCACAGATCTCTCAACGGTGCACTGGAAGTGTATTAGAAGTGGAAGGAAAATCCAGACTACTATAAAAGAGCTAAGGTACACCAATTGAAAGGACTACTCACTTCTGACAACACTCTGTTCACTTCTGTCTCCACTCACCACTGAAAGTCCAGCCTTGCCATTCTGCCCCCCACACCCCAGATATTTATAGACCTGGATCAGATCCCCTCTCAGTCTTCTTTTCTCAAGGCTGAACAGACCCAGTTCACTCAGCCTTTCCTCGCAGGAGAGATGCTCCAGGCCCTTCACCATTTTTGTGGCCCTCCGCTGGACTCTTTCCAAGAGATCCCTGTCTTTTTTGAACTGGGGAGCCCAGAACTGGACGCAGTACTGCAGATTCAGTATTTTTAAACACATTAGTGTCAGCAACAATGCAACTTAGAGCAAGCTAGTAGAGCTTTGAAACAACTACTTACTGCCTAACTTGGCAAGAACCAGTCTTGCAATTTTGGAAAGACTGCTGGAGAGCCTCCCTGGGCCAAAAAATACAATTACCTTTACTTCTCTACTGTGGGGCTTCCCAGCTTCACGATCTGCTTGAAGCACCTTCTTGGTATCTCTCTGCTTCTTCTCTCCTGCCTCCCTGCCGGTAAGCTGATCTGAGTCTTTGTCAATCCTCCTCAACAGATTTTCCTTCTCTACCATCCACGCTTTCTCACTGTCTCGAACATCAGACTTCAGCTGCAGAAAGTCACGAGTACTCTCATACAAGAGATTTTGAGTCTTGTTGAGTCTATAAAAAGAGACCCAAGAGGATTTAGTTCATTTCCTCCCTAGTTCCTACCCTAATTGCCCCAGTCTTTGTTGCAAGTCAGAAGAAAGCAGACAACAAAAATACAAGCATTTTTCCCAGCATACTTAGCTCTTCTCATCTCATGAAAGATATACTATACAAAACAGTTTTTCTAGTATGTTGACTACTCCATCTACTTCCACATACTGCCAAGGCCAATAGCTGCACAAAGTGCTTTTCTGCTTGCTTCAGCAAGCAACATATTGAAAGCCAACAAAGTTTTGTTGTTTCCCCTCTTCTCATCTCATGACTATATTACATCACAGCCATTCTCTCACACTCACTTATCTGTTAAAGTTTTAATCTTCTCCTGGTCTCTCTGATGTTGGACCTGGGCTTCTTCCATGTGAATCTGCCTGTCCTCTAGTAATGCCTGAAGCTGTTCCTTGGATAATCGTGTCTGTTCTTCTATCTGAGCTTGCAGGGCCTCCACCTAAACAGGCAGGCAAAGATATTACTGAGGAAGATTTCACAACAAGTGGAGCTCCTGACTTTGCAAGTGTCTTTAAAATTCCAGAATTCAAATCAGAGACTCTACCTGATAATAACCTTTAGAGTTTTAATTTTTCATTTTTAGTTTTTGTTTTAATGCTAGCTATTTTGAATAACTAAAACATTTTAAGAAAAAAAAATCATACAAATAAGGAAGACGGGGAAATGATAAACAGCAGCAATACATAAAAGACACCAGAAAGATTTAAACTGCACACAGGATGTGACAAATCCTTTGAAATACGCAAACAGACTTCTGCCTCTACGCTATCAGCTTCCAATGAAATGGTAATCATTAACCCAAATTCTAGAAAGGCAACCAGTCCACACATCTTGAAAAAAAAAAAATCGCTCAATGAAATATTAAATGTAAACAAAATGAGTGAAGAATAGAGATGCAAATAATGCACGTGGTCAGGGAGACAAACTGGAACAAGTAATTGAAAAAAATTCTACGTACTATTTGAAAAAAAACTTTGATTACAAATTCTGTATTTAAAGGCACTACATACAAGTAGGCTCTACTGGAACATCTGCTTATGTAAAGGTGCCAGAGTCAGACCCAAGTTCTTAAATCTAAGCTATTCATCCCAAAGGAACAGGCAAACTGATAGAAAGGGGGAATCAGTGGTAAGAAGAGGGCACTAATAAAATTGGTGTGTGTATATCTTATGTAGGCAGACAGCATATTTATTCATCAATTTCCTGAATAGGCAGAAAATAAGTCCTTCACTTAGCAAATAGTTTTACCTGAAGTAGAAGCGTTTGGTTGTCCCTCTGATATCTCTCCGGACTTTCATGTATGTCTCCTTTTCCTGCTTGTTTTGAAGTGCTCCTCTTGGTGCCTATTTGCAGAAATCAAGAAGTAGAAAAGTTGTCTCCAATGTACCTGCAGCACCTTTCCAAACACAAGATACTGTATGTGCTAGATGGCTTCCAAGAACAGGAAAAAGCTTGCAACTGCTACAGTTTCAAGGACTTACAGGAGAGATAACTGGATAGAAAACCATTCCAGAGCTTGTAGTGATTGTATTTCTTTGCCCCATACTATTAAACTTAAATATTTAGGCAACATACTGATTTTCTTGACATATACAGAAAGCAAACATATTCTCTTAAATAAACGATGAATAAGCATAAAAAACAGCTGCACGTTTGTCAAATCTTGAACAAGTTTTGAGCTTGTTAGCTCATTTCAGTCAATTTGAAAATGGCAGTCCTTTCCAAATAGAAAAATCTGCAAGTAGACACAGATCCAAACTACCACCTACAGTAAGTGCAAGCAGAGCACCACATCATGGAATGGACATGGGGGGCTACTCAGTCTCTACCTGTACAGTTCCTGAACAGACATTCCACAGTCATACCAGCTTCTTCCTTAGCTGACCAGATCATGAGCACGAGAGCCAGCTCAGTTTATCTTGAAGGATTCTGAAGTGAAGCTTAAAGTAGAATATGCATAAGGATGCACATATGGATACATTTAGGAAATTTAATGGAAGCACAACAAAGTATTCACAGTAAATCATTATTTCTGTACATTGGACAAACCACAGAGAAACAAGTATCAGTTGCTGAGCTGCTGTTAGGTCATCTTGGTACGGTACCTGTTCTAGAATTGTCATTTCCTTCACGTGAGTCTCTGGAGCTAGCTGGCCTTTGTAGAACAGTGACCTATAGAAACAAGATTAGATAGCTCAACATCTTGACTTGCCATGACTAAGAATAAATCTTAAAGAGAGAACTGAGATATCTAAGACAACAGCAATACCTCACCTCTACCACAAGAAAAGGAAGACGTTCACAAGCGTAATGCCTGTGGTAAAAAGAAGTTGCCTTTGTAACAGCAGAATTTTGCCATTTCAGCCTCTATTTTTTCCAAATCAACTGGAAAGTAATCCTGCTTTTGCTGGCTCACTAGGATGAAAATCAGCATCTTCAGAAGGACAAAGAACATTTTGGAGGCAGACGAGAATAAAGAAGGTGATAATGACAATTATGTTATTTTCTTCGCTCATACTCCTCTTAGCAGCCCAAAGAAACACGAAGAATCGTTTACCAGCACATTCACTCAAGCTATTAAACAAGCCTGGGATAAAAGCCCATACAGCTATTAATGCAAACAATCTGTTGAACAGAAGGACACTTAAAAATAGGAGAGCAAAAGGGGACAGGTTATAACCCCAGTGTTTACCTCAACACAGATATTATGAGGGCTGCTCCCACAGTAACGCCCTCTATTTTAATATGCTGGTTCACAACATCAGAAGCAGATGTTGGCGATACGGCAGTCGAGGTTGAACCTTCCCCCAACATTCTGTTACATTTTGTTGCTGTACAGATGGCAGCAGAGGGACAGCCTGGCAAAATGGTGTCTGAAACAGAAGTACGTGTGAAGCAAAGGTGTGTCACTCAATGTCTCCACGTGGAGAAAATGGCACACAGTGACATTCATCAGTGTCTGTTGAATGTTAAGGGAGATCAAACAGTCGATGTGAGCATAATGAGGCAGTAGGTGGTGTTACAATACTGGTGACAGCACCATGAAAGACAAGTCATGTCCTAGACAGCTACATGTGGCTGTCACACCATGGAATGAAGCGTTTCAATCAGCTCATCCACGCTAACTGGATAACCAGAGAACTGTGTTGGAACTGAATATTGGCTTCAAAGCACTGGAGACAATGCTGGCAAGATCAGAAAATCACTAAGTTTGTGCCAGGAGGGTCCCATGAATGCTCACATGGGAACAAGCAGAACATGACACACAAGTTTGTCTGGACCTACTGAACCAATATGAGGCTGAAGGTGACAAGACATACAGTCAACACTATGAGCTAGAGTCAAAATGACAATCCATAGAGTGGCAACATGAATTCCCCATCAAAGAAAAAGTTCAACAGGTAAAGTGATGTGCAGTGTCTTTTGGGACAGGATGATCTTTCTGGTTTTCCTTAATCATCAACTCTGATGCCTACAAGACAACACTAAGTTGAAGGCTTGAAATTCCAGAGTCAGGCCAGAGAATCTTTCTCTTAAAACACAATAATGCCAGGCCCCAAACCAGTTTGAAGATTGTGAATCACATGGCCAATCTTGGCTGGACTGTCCTGTTGCACCAACTGTATAGTTGGAATATGGCACTTTCTGACTTTCATCTCTCAGGCAGATGAAGGATGGACTGTGTGGGCAACACCTTCCTAGCAACAATGCTGTTGTAGCAGCTGTGAAACAGTGGGTCATCTTCACTGGTGCAGATTTTTCCAAGTTCAACATGCAGGCTTTTGTTCATCACTGGTGAAAATGCAAAGCTAGTGGTGGTGACTGTGCTGAAAATAATGTTTTGTAGCTGAGAATCTGCTCCATCAAAGAGTGTTATTGTACTCTTTGTATCTGCTGTAGTTTCCATGGAAATAAACAGGAGGCATTACTTTCAGAGCAACCTATGTATATAATAGGCCTAATTTTAGAGATATCCATATTTTAGAATTTTAAAGCCACTGCAAGATTTTTCCACTGCTTTAACAATGCAGAGCAATCACAAAGAATGCAGGGATCCAGCCTTTTTCCCCTCACCTTACACAAAGAGAAATCCTAACATTCCATCATCCTCTGTATATCTGAATCATGCCATGTATGGCAAGAAAGTGCAAGTATGTGGCAATGCATATGAAAAGCAGCGTAGCGGAACATAATTAGTTTGACATTATTTCTGTAACATGCAATACAACATTGCCTAGAGAGGGAGGTTCTTCCGTAATCCCCTGCCCAGGAAACCACAAGAGCAACCTTAACACTTCTGCACCCTTCATGGAGGTCCCAAATGCTACTTGCGCTGTTCTGAAGATCAAATATCTTGGAGCATCACACGTACCGACTTTCTGCACTTCCTTCTGCCTTTGTGCTCTTCTCTCCAGCTTCTCAATAACCACTTACCAGATGGATTCAGACTCCTAGCGGACATTTAGGGGGTTAATCTTGAGGTATAATTTGAAGGTAGAAGGGGCTGAATGCTAACAGGACCTAGCTCCGGTGTGTTTGTTCCTACTTATCTGTCAGTAGCTATACTAAAGCCTGATGCTGCTATAGAGCTACAAATTCCTCCCTCTTTTGGGCTTATTTAGCATCTTTTGACTCGGGGGATAGATTTGGTCTGTGGTCAGCCTTTGGGGTACACATCTTCTTGTAACAATGCAAAATAGCTCCACAGAAAAATTGAACTTGCCTTATGTGGTGGCTCCTTGTGAAAATATGTAACTTCTCCTACGTCTGTTCCCACTAAAGCCAGGAGATGTTGAATTTTTTTCCTATCCTCCAATTCCCTGTAATGTAAAGAAATGGATCAATACATCGTGACACGCTATATTTCCACCTTACTCATCAAAATCTCCAAGATTTCCAAACTGTCAAGTTCTTGAGAATACTTTAACAAGCTCCCTGAGACACCTCTGGTGTTGCACAATAAAAAAAACCACCAATTCTGTCAGCACTGAGGAGCGCTCTTCTTTTCAAACACAAGCCTGATAATTCATGGTAGTAAAGAATTTGCATTCTGCAGTTATGAACTGTATATAAAAACCTTGCAGATACTTCAGTGGGTTGTATTACCCATTGTTTTTCTTAAAGTAAACTAGATTGAGGATTGTGTCAGATTTCTGCCATGCTCCAAAGAGATGCCAAAGCATACCAACACAGATTTTTTTTTTCCTTTTTTTACTTCAATTCTTAAAGCTTTAACAGAAAACTCCCACTGTGGGAAGTGTCGCTTTGCTGCTTCTCTGAATACTCCAGATCTGGATGAGAACTAGAAGGATCCATGGGATCCATGCAGTTTCTACTGCCAGTGCCCCAGCCCAATATCCAGACAGCGCACCTGATTTTCAGTCGGTCGTTCTCAGAGTAAAGACGGAGCACGTGTTCCCTCTCCTGGAACAGGTAGATTTGCATGTCACTCAAAGCCTTTTGCAACTCCGCAATCTCCTCTTCTCGCTGACGTACTTCCCATTGCAGTTTGTGCTAGGTACAGAGAACGAGGTACTTTCAGTGAGCACTGGGCAACATTAGAAACAACACACCACATAGGCCAGACCCTGTGTCTGTAAGTGGTGTGTTAAACTGTCAGTTTGAGTGAATTGTGTTTTCCTCTTACAACAATTGATCAGATGAAGGTAGTACTGAGAAATTAGTAAGTAGGTTTCAATAGGGAGCTTACAACACCAGTGAAAAGGCTTATGTTAGGGTCTCCCATTTCCAGTGGTTGCATTTCTGCACCAATAGGCAGAAAACCTTAGCAAAGACTATGTAATAAACTTCTTTTCAAGAAGTTACTGAAGGATAAGCATTAAAAGCTTTATGTAACTTAGTAGTGAAAAAAGTGTTCAGTTACAAAGTTTCATTAATGATTTTCTGCCTAGTGCAGAAAACTAGCAATCCCTTCAGAAGTCTATTCCCATTGGACAGATGGCACTATTTTAGAACCCGTCCTCTCTTTTCCTATAAATTAAATTAGTTGGGATGTCTGAGGGCTTTCAGGTCATTTCAGACATCACCAGTACTTGGGGAGGCACCATAGTCCCCTCAGAAGTGACTATTCTATTCCCAGAGGGCTAAACAAAACGACAGACAGATGCCTTAATAGGAATGAGAGAAAAGGAAGCCCCTTCTCCTCAGATGAAAAGATTTTCAAGTTTCTGATTTATTTATTTTTTTTAAATCAAATAAAGCTCTTCTCCTAACCTGCTCATCATATGTTTCTTTGTATCTCTCCAGCCTTTTTACCAAATCCTCATGCTCTTCATCAAAGTCGGCAATCTTCTTGCGGTAGTATTCCAGCAGCTCCCGGGAAGGGCGGAGGAAGGCCAGGCGTTCATTGATTGAAGGGAGAGGAGTAGAGTCCCCCTGACTCTGAGGCTGAGAACTAGAGTACCTGGATGAGCTGTGGGGGGTTGCCAGCCTAGGCATAAATATTTTCTGTTACAATCAGAAAGGTCAATGCAGTGCAAGGGCAATACAGGAGTGTAGTAGCAAAAGGACTAGTGTGAATGGAATAGTGTTATAAAGGAAAACATGCTTGTCTCCAAAGATCTAGGCTCACAAGGAAAACTCCTCAAGGGAGAGAACTCTAACCAGAGATCCTTCCTCAGTAACAGTCAGCTGTTAAATGAGGTCTAGGAGAGGCGCAGCCAGGCTCCACCACTTCTGGTCACACAGGTGAATTGCCTCCACCTGTGCTCCCAGGGCTCACTGGGTCCTTTCTCCAGGTGCTCAACAGTAACCATACCTTTTCTAATAGCATGCAAACTTCAGACTACAAAGCATTTTTTAAGCAAAATAGGAGACTTTTGCTTTTAACTTACTAAAATTTAAACACGTTAGCTTATCTGCACTCCAAGAATCATCAGAAGAAAAAAAAAAACAGTACTTAAGAGAACCAAAAGCTTCATTCATTAAAGAACAGTTGGCAGACTTTGGGCACAGGAGATGGAGGAAGCTTATGGAAAAGGGAGAAGGACAAATTGTCAAGGAAGGGAAGTCTCGTGGCTCATATAGGTGAATTTAAAAGAAAGAGAAGGTGGTAAGTAAAGGAGGAGAGATCAAGGAGAACAAAGTCTTTTATTTTGCAATGACAGGTAGCAACCACTACAAGATAAACAGACAACCTTTCATAGTCTCTATGTGGTATATGGAGAGAAAAACATTATCTGAAGCACTTTTGATTTCACTGACTTTTCAGTAAAGATGACAGTTTCAAGTTAGTTGATGCCCAAGCCATCCTAACGTTGGATGTAGGATGAGGAGTCCACATGTTTGTTTTTTTTTCCGGTGTTAACTGTAACACCCATAGTTTGTCCACCCTTGACAATGAAATGGAAAGCTATGACTTCTTGAATTTATTACATAAATTGAATCAAGGATACATATGTGTAATCTCATATTTGGCTTTAAGCAGCATTTACTGCATTCATACATTCAACCTACCGCAATAAGTATCACGTTTGCATACATAGAGCTGCACACACCATTCAATCCTTGGGAAGAGTTAGTTACTTACATTGAGCTGACAAATAGTCTTTAATAACATGATCTGCAGCAGAATTAAAGTTAAGATCTCTTCAGAAGAGATCTATTCACCTTAGTAAGAACTCACTCCAGAAGCCCAAACCAGAGCCAGAGCTCTGCTCACAGGTGACACAGGGACCCGCAAGGCTGCTTAGGTCAGAACTCAGATGCACAACATCCACGAAAACCTCATACGAATCCAAGTCATTAATTTCCGCCGCTCTAGCACACTAATAATCATTAGCAAAAATATACTTCCTGTAGGAACTTTCCCACGTTTAACAACACGCTTGCAGAAACAACAGCTCCCACATTACCTTCTGGAGCGCGCGGAGCGTCCCACCGAGCCGCCCGTAGCGCTCATGGAGACCGCCGCTTGTTACCCTCCCACACTCAAACAGCGGACAGACCCGCCGCCCGCCGCCTCTGCCAATCACGAGCAGCCTTCCACGCGCATCGGGCCTTCTCTACCAATCGGCACTCGCGACACGGACAGCACGCGTCCCGCGCTGGCGCTTCTGGGAGTTGTAGTCTTGGAAGGGAGCACTGCGCATGCCCGGCGAGCGGTGGGGCCTGCAGGGGTGGGTGGAGCGCGCAGCTCCAGTTGAGTTGTTTGTTTGGGGGGCTGTGGTTTGGGTTCCGGTGAAACAACGACAGCCTGCTGCCAGAACTTACTTCATGAACAGTAGTGGCAAAAGCATGCTGTTCTCCTGTGGAAATAATAAACAGAATGACGCACAGGAGTCAGGAATCAGTCACAAGATTCACTGTTTCAAGTAACACCTGAGTATCCAAATGTACAATTTTGCATCATCTAGGTGCTTTTCAACCTCTGCCTTCCCCCATGTATCTCCCCATACCCAGCAGCACTTCTTATCGTTGATGCAATGCAGCACTTCCTAATATAAGTACCACGTGTGCTAGAAAATAAACCTAGACTTACTTCCAGAGCTACGAAGTTCTTCATAAACTCAGAAGACAGCAAGATGGCAGCAGGTAATTCTCTGGAGGAAGGCTAGCACAGGCTGTGCTCCCCACCTCATGTAAAGCAGTTGAACACTCTGTATGAGAGGTGTAAGTCTCCAGAGAAGGAGACTCCAGAACCTCTCTGAGCAGCCTGTTCCAGTGCTCTGTCACTCTCACAGAAAAGAAATTCCTCCTTGCATTATTTTGGCACTTCCTGTGTTCCAGCTTGTGCACCTTGTTCTGTTGCTGCACACCACTGAAAAGAGTTTGGCTCCATCCATTTGATTCCCACACTTCAGATATTTTTATAAACAGTGATGAGATAATCTCTCAGTTTTCTCCAGGCTGGAGACTCCCACGTCTCAGCCTTTCCTTGTACAGGGGATATACCAGACCACTCATAATCTGTGTCCCTCTTTGGGACTCTTGCTAGATGTTCCGTATCTTTTTGGACTGGGGAGCCCAGAATTGAACACAGTACTTCAGATGCGACCCTACCAGGGCAGAGTAGAAGGGAGGATCACCTCCCTCGACCTGATGGCCATGCTCTTTTTAATGCATCCCTTGATTCCACTGGCCTTCTGGGCCACAAGGGCACACTGCTGCTTCATGGTCAACCCATTGTCCACCAGAACACCCAGGTCCTCCTCCACAGAGCTTCTCTATCAGCAGCTCAGCCTCTAACCTGTACTGGTGCATGCAGTTATTAACTCCCCAGGTGCAAGACTCTTCATCTGCACTTGTAGAACCTCATCAGTTTCCTCTCTACCCAACTTTCTGGCCTGTCCAGGTCTTGTTGAAGCATTCTGTTTTGTCAGCCACTCCTCTCAGCTTTATATCATTAGCAAACTTGTGGGGGGTGGACTTTCTCTCTTCTTCCAGATTACAGATTAAGATATAAAAAACAAACTTTTCCCAAATCTTCCCAGACTTTTCCTATCAGTATCTGCTGAAATCCTCTCACCAAAACACAGAAATGAACTTTGAACAGCCTGGAAGGAAAACAATGGGCTGTTCCTACAATGAAATTTTGACACAGATTAGGAGCTTTTTAGCATGCAGGTTTTTTTTTTTCCACATAGTATTCCTGGCTGAGTCACTGCTTATCTTGGAAATGGACTATGTTGGCGATTCAGTTGTTGGGAACAGTCTCCATGCAAAAATAACCTGCTACTGCTCTTCAGAGAGACACTATGAAAAAAAAAATATGCCAGTGTTATGTAGAAACACAATTTCTAGTGGCTGGTGGGCGAACATCTGCACTCCACATGCTCTTAGTCATAAAAATATCTGTCACCCATGTCCAGAGCCCCCTGCAGAAACGTAATGAAACATTGCCACAGCACAATATCCACTGGCAGGCTCATCTGATGTTTCACAAGATCGGTTTGTTCTTATAAATTTTGTCAAAATTGACCATTTGCTTCCAAGCCATTTCTTTCCTGTCTGTAAAATGGGAGCACCGCCTCCTCAATCTAGCAGGGAAACGCTGCTAATGGAAGCGCGTTCATTTGTCTGACGCAGGCACGGTGAGCCTGGAGGGAGTAGGAGGAAATTACTTTCTCTGGGGCTGAAATGGTACGGTGACTGAGTATTAAACAACGAGAATAAACAGAAAAAAAAAAAAGAGAATAAACCTAAAAAAGAGCATGTTGTAATGGCTATAGACAAAAACTAACACACGGGTCCCAAACTGAGCATAGCACGGCGCCACCTGAGGGGAAGGGGTCCGCCCCTCCCCCCACCCCAGAGGGCCCAACGGCCGCAAGGGGCCAGGCCTGCAAGGGGGCGGGGCTCCCAGCCTTCCTCCTGACGTCCGGCTCAGACAATGGGCGAAACGGCCCTTCAGCACCGGAAGTGAATGGTCTCAGTATCGTCGCACATTCCTCCGCGCCGGAAGTGAAGGCGGTCCCCTTCCCCCTTCGACCCCAGTTCCCCTCCCCCGGCCGCCCCCGGCGCCGCGTCGCACGATTTCTCTAGAAGCGTCGGGCCGAGCGCTTTCCTTCTCAGTTCCTCCGGAGTAGCGTCCCCGCGAGCGGGCGGGGACGGCAGGTGGCCGTTCCCACAGTGCTGGTGGCCGCTTGGAGACTAGTGCGGCGGAGGGACTATTTTTCGGGTCGGAAGACAACAACTGCTCCCGCTTCCGGGGGAGGGCTGAAAGGGACCGCGTAACTTCCGGACGAGCTGGAACGCGAGCCAGAGGGGCTCGGCGCGGGGGGAGGTAGCCCCGGGGGACGGGGCGACGACACCCGGCAGGAGCCGCCCCGCGTGCCAGCAGGCCGCGCCGCCCCCCCTGCCCCGCCCCGGCCTGCCCTGCCCGGCCCTGCCCTGCCTCTGCCTTGCTCCGGCCGCCTGAGGATGCGCCTCGGCCGCCTGCCCTGCCCCACCGGCCGCCCCTGAGGGCCGCCCCTCTGTGCCCGTGCCTCGGTGCGCTCCCCGCCCCCCTCCCGCGTCCCACTGTCGGCAGCGCCTTCCCCCCTTCGGCCATGGCGGGGGGCGGCGGGTCGCGCTACGCGGCCGAGTTCGTGCCCCCGCCCGAGTGCCCCGTATTTGAGCCCAGCTGGGAGGAGTTCAGCGACCCGCTCGGTTTCATCGGCCGCATCCGCGGCTTGGCCGAGAAAACCGGCATCTGCAAGATCCGGCCCCCCAAGGTACCGCCCGCCTGGCGCGGGGGCAGGGCGGGATGCGGCCGCAGCCGGGGCCCGGGGAAGCCGGCGGCTCTGGGGCGCGGCGGGTGGTTGGAGCTGAAGGGCTCTGTCCCTGGGCGGCCCCCGGGGTCGGGAGCCCCTTCCTTCTCTCCTCGAGTGTTTCCGGCCGAGTTTGCGGTACTCGCTGCGGTTGGGACCCCCCTGGGACTGTTCAGTTCCCGTGCCCCGGTTGCTGGGGTTCCGTTTGTCCCCCTTCCTCAGGCTACGCTAATGACGCAGAGACCCTGCGAGGCGGTCCTTGAGCTTAGAAGTGGTTTTGGAGCGGGTGAGAAGCCTGTAGGCACGGTCAGGGCCCGGGCTTGACGCTCCTCTTGGTGTAATAACCAACAAGCTGCAGTGCGTTCTAGCTGAAAGTAGGCATTTGCATTGCAAGGAGGGGGAGGAGGAAGGACATGCCTTGTAAAGGGGCCATTGTTTGTAAACAGCCTTCAGACTGTTTGTGGAAGCATGGCCAGTCCAGTTGTGTGCAGGAGTTAAGTGTTTGTGTTAGCAGGTTAGAAGGTCGGAGCTGAAGACCCCTTTCTGCACCAGGCACCAGGTGTTTTATAATGCCTTGCTCTGTGACCATTCAGACAAGAACATCAAGCAGTGTAGGAGCTCAGAGCCTCCTTGTAATTAAGTATGAACAAACCTATAAAATTGGAGAGTGAAAAATAGCAAAAGAGAAAGAAAAAGAACATGAAAACAAGGAGCTAAGAGTAGCCTGGATATGGCGACTGCCAATTAGATTCAGTGATCCTTCCTTTCCTGACCTGCAGGGTTGCTGGAATCTTTTTAGGTGGTTTAATGTCATGGTGAAATCTTGGCCTCCGTGAGGCTGCCCTTTCTAAAATAAGTAGGATGGCTTAGATTGGGGGAGAGGTCGCAAGAAACAGATCCAGATCTGATTCATTGAGAGCACCTAGAACTTTCCTAGCCACTGAAGGCTGCAGTGTTTCTCTGTGATTGTTTGGCCATTGGTGTTGCAAGGCCTTGCCAGATGTGTGCCTCAGTTTGGTTTTCGATCTGCAAGAAAGGACTGAAAGACACCTGGTGCTAACCTTGCTGATTCGCAATCCTTTTCCATTATTAGAATCTGTAAATATTTTACAGTTGTGCTTCAGGCCTTCAGATGCTGCAGCCATTCATACAACAAATGTGTTGCTTTTTTTTTGTCCATCTGTAATGTTGTGTCCTTACTCTTTGTATTTACTGCCTGGCAGACTACCTACTGCAATTTTAAGATTTCTTAAGAGGTTCTAAAAAACTGATCTGTACTTGTTTTGATGTCATAATATGGTTTAGAGAGAGGAGATGGATCTGGGAGGCATGTGTGGTTGGATCTGTGTGAACCAAGTACAAACTGTTCAGAAAGTCATTATTTAGGACTGCATTTCCGTTGAAGTGTTGGACTCCTAACTGCTGTTGTTATCTTTATTGAAATATGAATGTAGGCAAACAGGGACAAGTTACATGCATAATATAGTATGTTATTTGGTGTTTATCACTGTTGATAGTGACAGTTTTGCAGTGTGCAGGAAATACAGAACTTTCCGTCTTTGAATAAATGCCAGCAAGCGGCACAATCTCTCTCTCAAGTGAGAGCCCAGTCAGAGATGGGGCATACTGAAATGCATCAAGCCTTATTTTCTGGTTTATTTCTGACTTTGTGAAGGCTTCTTTCATCTGACTGAAATGTTGTAAGAACATTTTAGAAGCATGATAATAGCATAAAACTGGAAAATATGACAGATCCTGCCGAAACTCATTTAGTAGGGGGAACTTGAACGAGCAAGTTGCTAAAACCTTTTGTGTGTTTTTCAGTGAAGTTTCTTGAAACACTGAAATGTCTTTCTGTCTCTCCTTAGGATTGGCAGCCTCCGTTTGCCTGTGAAGTACAAAGTTTTCGTTTCACTCCACGAATTCAGCGCCTGAATGAACTGGAGGTGAGCCTTTCCACTGTTGATACAGTTTTGTGTTTACACTGAAAGCTGTAGTTCTCCTTACTTGAAATTTACATCTTGTCAGGTTTCTGTGTGGGGAGACTTCAGAAACCTGTAGACCGCATCGGTGTTTATACTTGGCAGTGGCAGACTCCATAGAAAATAACTCTCAGTGGCTTTGAGAAAAGTCTGGTTTTATTTTATTACCCCAAATAACCACAAGAGTCTTTCACGTTCAACTGGAAATGTCTAAAATGAATGCCAAATGCCATGTTGCATAGTAAGAGCAGCCAGTGTCTGGCCTTCAGAGCTCTGCAGGCCATGATTTATTTATTTTTCTTAAAATATTTACTGCTGTTCTGGAGCCTCTGGTTACCTTATAGCCAGCTATCCCAGTAATGCCTCTTAAGCATTAAAATGAAGTTGCTTTGTATTTTATAAGACTAGCTATGGTTGGCTAATTTTGTTTCAAAAATGTAGGGGAGGTTTCTTGAAAACACTGTGAGTAATATTCTGTCCTGGCTTTTCCTTTTCTCTACAGCATTTCTCAAAGCCTTGCACTGTTCCTATACCAAAATGTCATATGTCGTTTGACTTATAACTGGGTCCCCTTATGGAAAGTGATTTGAGTACTCCAAAAATACTCGAGGGAAGAGCTGCTTTTGTATGGTTAAGGCATATAGAAAAGCTGTTTATCACCCTCCTGTTTCCTCCCACAGTTTTTATTAATTGCTCTTGTGTTTCTCCTCCTTGGAATTCTGACTTTAAGTGAACATTTTAGTCTGAAAATGTGAAATTTTTAGGTAAAAGTTTTGGCTTATGGGATTTCAAATATGGAGAAAAAAGCATATACAATTTTGTGTTTATAAACATCTGTCTTTTTACTAAATATTCCTTTTTTTTTTTTTTTTTTAATCTTCTGTTTTACATGCTGAGTTGTGCTTTGAAAATATGAACAGTAGAAAGCTTGTCATGTTTTTTTGTCAGGTCTGAAAAGTATTGTCGTAATTTTTTGGGAATGTATGCATTCGTCTTCTCTTATTGATTGCAGGCAATGACAAGAGTGAAGCTGGACTTCTTGGACCAGTTAGCAAAATTTTGGGAACTTCAGGGATCCAATTTAAAAATTCCTGTGGTGGAGAGAAAAATACTGGATCTCTATGGTCTGAGCAAGGTGAGTAAGCAAGTATGGCAGTGCTTGGTCAGGCAGAGACTTCATTTTTCATTTGAACCTGAGAAGCCAAGCAACATGGAGGGCTTGTTTTACAGCATCAGTTTCATAAATATGGAGATGAAATGAAAATGGGGAAAAAATTAAGAGTGGAAAAAAAACTTACAAATTGCAAGGTTGTGTTAGATGTGTCTGTCACAGTTACTTAGTTGGCTTTAGTTGAGTCATATCCAGCACACCTGAGTTGCTTGAACATCCTGATGTTAGCTGTTTGAATTCAAGTTGTCCTCTTTTATGTATGGCAGAGCTGTAGGAGTTGAGATGTTCCCTGAGAAGCTTGCATTTCAGCTCCTCACCTAGCAATTCTGTAATAAATTGCAGTAATTGCTCCCTTCTGTCTCCCAGCACAGATTTTCCATGTGACGTAAACATGCATCTTTGGGACTTTATATTGTCAACTTCTGGAATAATTATTTTAATCTGTTTCCAGTACAGGCTGTGCTTAGGGCTAGCTAAAATTTTATGTTGCTGTAGTCATCTCTGATGCGTTGTTTTTTCATATTTTCATGCAAATAAAAACTTCTGGGGTTTGCCACTAGCAAAATGTACGTAGTTATAAACTTGTCTGCTAAAGAAAGGCTATTAATATAAATAGGTAGATTTGTTTGGCAAGGTGACAAATTGAGATATGGTAGTACTAACATTTTTGTGTTCAAGTGTTTGTTTCCACTCCCATATCAAGATTTCTTTCTCTTAAATCTTAACATTTTTACTTACCTTCTCTTAAAGATGAAATTACTCAGAAGTCATAGTTCTTTCAACTGTCCGAAGTTGCTGTTAGCATGCAAACAAGAGGCAATAGTGTCTTCCAATGTTTATTTTTGTGTGTACTGTGCTTTGCTGGGCTACACAAAACCATCATACTGGTTCTGGAAATGTCTGGGTCACTGTTATGAGCTAGAGTGTTTTAGTATGTTCCAGATAGGGAGACGTAGGCTGATTTTGTTAACTTATTCACTTCTCTGGCCGCAGTTCATATAAAGAGAACTTCAGCAATCACATCTTCCTGGGCGTGTAAAAAATAAGTTGAAGTTTAGGAATAGCTTTGTTGAAACTGATTTTATCTTTGCTGTAAGTATGAGAAAAGTAATGATCAAGAGTATCGTATTATGAGTGCAACTCTCTCTAATAATGAAAAGAAACAGAATTAAGTAATGTATTTGTCACTGTCACAGTTAGACATTTGAGCTTACTGCAGCCTGAGAAATAAATCCTAAGTTTCGCTCCAGTTACCGTTGGTTTTTTGCTTTGAGGTTTTCAACTGTCTATGAAATGTTAAACATGAAATTTGATCATATGTAAAGACATGAAATGCAAAACCATGCTGTAGTAGAAATGGTATTAGTAATATAATAATGTGAATTAAATTACAATCCATTTGGATTTTAAACTACTTGGCAAAACCATATGAAGGGAGTGGAGGCAGTGGAAATGTGGCCAGTGTTTCAGATCAAGCAAGTAGTCATTTTTCTTTCTGTTTTCTTGCATGAAACAGTGACGGTTCTGTATGTAAACTGCTAGATTCAAAATAATTGACTTCAGGTGTAAAAAGTGAATTAGTTAAATGGAAGGTTAATTCAATTTCCTCTCTTTGTACAGTAGTCTCTCTGCTGCTGTTTGGGGTTTTCTGAGAGTTTTTGTAACTCTGAAGTCCAACACTCCCTTCTATGTGGGGTCTGTTAGAATTGGCTTCGCTGCTGGCCAGACTTGTGTTTTGCATCAGAGTGTGAGTCTGGTGAGAGTTAACTTTTCCGTTTGCTCTGATGGTGGGTTTGTATTCTTTCCAGCTTGTCAGAAATCTTAACTGTTGAATTCCTCCTGTCTAGAACAGTATGCAGACTGCGTTTACTAGGGAAGTTGTAATAATAAATATAATAATTAGGGAGGTTAATTGTTTAATTATGGTACTGGTCCTTCAGGAAACAAAAAGCAAACTCAGTTTTCTGCCATTCTTTAGTAGAACCTTTTAGCATTTGATTGCTGTAGTTGATTTATGATTTATGTGAGGTGGTGAGAGCAGTTCAAAGCCCTTAACTTTTTTTGTGTGTGTGTTTCAGATTGTTGCTGGCAAAGGAGGTTTTGAGGTAGTCACTAAAGAGAAGAAATGGTCTAAAGTGGCAAGTCGGCTTGGCTACCTGCCAGGAAAAGGCACAGGATCATTACTGAAGTCTCATTATGAACGGATCTTATACCCCTATGAGCTTTTCCAATCTGGGGTCAGCCTAATGGTGAGACGCTTCTCTTTCAGGATATGAGGATGGGGTCCAAACTGCACGTGGCTGCTTGTTGCTACACGCGAAAGTAGAACTTAGGTTCTGTGCTTTTAGAGGTTGCAGCTATGTAGTCAAATGTATACCCACCCTAATACTTACAATACTGTCAGTACTTGACAGGATAGTAGCAGAAGTTGTAATGTGACCTTGTGTCATAATTTCTCAGCAATTTCTGTATAAGACCAAGACCAGCCCTATTAAGGAAAACACCATGAGACAAGGACACCTTCCACTTGATCAGGTTGCCTGAAGCTCCATCCAGCGCTTCCAGAGATGGGGCATCCGCAGCTTCTCAAGGCAGCCTGTTCTAATACTTCACCACCCTTGTTGCGAAGAAATTCTTCCTTATATTTAATTTACATCTAGCCTTTTTTTCTTGTTTTGAAACCGTTATCCCTTGTCTTCTCACTAAATTGCCTGATAAAATCTACTTATCTTTCTTGTAGGTTCCCTTTAAGTAAGGCTAAACAGTTCCCACACCCAAGGTGCCTGGATTAATCAACCCCTTGTCCAAATTGTGTATGTAACAGTGCTGTGTGACTTCAGTCATTGGCTTATTTTTCAGTAAAGAGTGGTTTACAGGCTGTAGAATGATCAGCGCTACCTGACCAGTCAACTCAGTGTTCTGTGCTTTGATGTTCTAGGGCATCCAGAAGCCTAACTTGGACCTTAAGGAAAAAGTGGAGGCTGAGGACCTCAGCTCGGATGCCCAGACTTCACCAAAGCAAGGTTCGAGAATGAATGTCGTGCTGAAGAGAACCAGACGTGTCAAGTCCCAGGTACCCCTATTTCTTGGTTATTGCAGGGAACCCTTATTCCTTGTACCAGCAAAGCAATACTGGGAGTGCAACATTCTTTGGTTGTGGAAGCCTGCTCAAAAGCACCACAAGAAAGAAATCTTTACTTACATAAAATGTGGAGAAAGATGTCTCTCTGAGACTTCACTTGTGGCAGATGTGCTGTTTAAAAACTTCTAAAAGCTGCTTTTTGTTTTTTACACTTAGCCTGTCTACTTTGGTAGAGAACATAATTGAAAACTATGTGTTCACTATATTTAGTGAAAACTAAATGGTTCAGCTCTAGTGGCTCCCTGCTGACCGTTTGATAGAGCGTAAGTGAAAGGTGGATTTACCTTTAGAACAAATTCTTATTGCTTCATGTCATTCTATATCTGCTTTTAAACACTGTGAAGCAAAGTGTGGTTAAAATTCTGTTGTTTTTTTTCAATACATTTTGCTTGTTGACTGAGTTTATAAAGGACGCTTAATCTCCTCTTTGCCTCTGATGTCATGACTGATTCAGACTAAATTGTCTCTTTTGATCTGTTCTCTTTACTAACAGAAGCTGACTTGGCATTATTTATTGCAGCCACATAGCAATGCATCAGTCACGTAAGCAGTCCCTGGCTTTCCAATTCTGTTGTTAGTGAGGTGTCCAAAAAAAAAAACCAACTTGAGAAATTCTGCAGTTCCTGCAGCAGTTATTCATTGTGTGGAATTCTGCTTTGAACCAATATTGAGAGTCAGTGCCAGTGTGACCTCTTTCCACCTCATGGTGTAGAAGTGTCACTGTCTAATTGAGATCCATAAGATTTTTTTCCGACGCTGCTTTGTTTAGAGTAACTCTTCTCATTGGAAGAGTCACTGTGTGGTACTTCTGACACAACATAGCTGCTTAATTTCATCTAAAGATGCTGCATTTTCAAAACGAGAGAGGTGATTTCACATGAATGATCTGCAAAAAGTTAATGCATATGTATTTAAATACTTTCTAGAAGACCTATACTCACATTATCTTTTAAGCAATTTAGTTATTAAAATAGCTGAACTTCAATAAAGGAAGAACTCAGCCTACTCACATAGCCAGAGAAGTATTTCTAGGCTGTGTTGGAAGCTATGTATAAATCTGTAACTGTGTTTAGAAATAGGGATTTGTCCTCAGGATCCCCAAACTGCAGAAGTGAAAGATGTGGAGAATGCTGAAAAATTGTCCCAGATTTCAGTACCTTGTTATTATAGACAGGACTCTGCTTATTGTTTGAGGTACGCATCTGGAATTGTACCAGAAAATTACGTCTTCCTTAGAACACAGGTAATAGGCAAATAATGTAAAAACAAACAAACAAAAAACAGCCCAACCTGCTAAATAAATGTCATTCTGCTCTAGCTGCTGTATCTCAGTGATTGTGTTGTTTGCTGAGTTGCCCAATGCCTGGTTAGTGAACATAGCTAATTACACTGAACACTGCATCTCAGGAGATTTTTTCCAGAGTTAAATGCATTTTCCAAAATGATTCACATCTTATTTCTGCACCTGAGAATGGGAGATACATAAGAAATGGTGAAGGTGGTAACTGGAGATTACTGAAGTAAACCCAGATCCTCAGAAGAAGCTGACATTTTAGAAAAGCGAATGTTTTAATTTTTAAAGTTACAAAATAAGCGAAGGAAAATAGGGAATGAGAATTCTCCTTTGTGAAATAAGGACTTTTTTTTTCCAAGAGAGAGAATAGTTTGGTTATGAGATATTCTCCTTAAAAAAAAAGATTAATTTTCTATTCCTTTCTTACAAAGAAAACTCTGAAATAGAGAGAATGGAGGAGGGTAACTGAAGTACTTGTGGGCAACAATAACAAAAAGAGAAATGGAATGAATTTAGGTTACGAAAAGAGATAATCTTTAAAAGTCGGGTTAAATTCTTTGTTAGGAAAAAAAGGGATGTCTTTGCAAATGATCTTTTAGGATGTATTTTAACTGACAAGGGAATTTATCTAATGAGGTTACATCCTAACAGTTTCTCATAAAGTAGCACGGTGCTGGAGGAAAACTATAAAGAAGTGCTGTCTTTTCAAAGGAGATCAATTTGGTTAAATAAAAAGCATATTTACGTCTAGATAAGTTTCTAAAAAGTGAAAAGGATCATGGGTAATGTCTGCTTTCAGTATGCTGCTACAAACGTGGATGGTTTTAGAATGGCAATTAAGAAAATAAAATTCCATTTTTTAACTTGGAAAAAAAAAGAAAGGCAATAATTCTGTGAAACGATAGAACTCTGGGGATGCTGATGTGCCCATTGCACACAAATCCTTGAACTCTTGATTGTAACCACTCTCGTCGTATCATAGAATTGTAGACTGGCTTAAGCTGGAAAGGACCTTAAAGCCCATCCAGTTCCAACCCCCTGCCATGGGCAGGGCTGCCACCCAACAGCTCAGCTGCCCAAGGCCCCATCCAGCCTGGCCCAAAGTGTCTACAGGGATGTGAGCTTCTTATAAATGATTTTCCTTACAAAAGGAAAGCCTTTGAATTGTACTTTCTGTTGAGAAGGTAAAAAAACAAAGATCTCCCTAAATCTTTAGGAAGAAGAATAGAATTTCAGTATAATCAAGTTTGGTTTTGCTTTTTTTGTTATGTAAGCAACAAAACAAAACTAAGAATGTGGAGTCTTGTGCTATTAGCTGTGGAAAAAATGGAATGCTTTCACAGTTTTTGAGTTGGGTGTTTATGTGCTGTTTTGGACCATACCCCAGAGAATCCAACTGAGGCTTCTGAATGATTTTCTTTCACAACTTAAGCTATCAGACAGCCTTGCAGTATTTGTGAGCTTTATACAGAAAGCTGATTTTTTTAATACATTTCTCTTTCAACCTGCTTTGTTTGTTGTTGTTTCGCCTGAGTGTGAATACATTACATCCATTTTGCTTTAGTTGAATCCAAATAAATCTGAGCATTGGAGTTATGAAAACATATTTAGGGAATGCGCTTTTAAACAAAGCTGTAAAATCAAAGAGGGGTTGTTGCATGTTTGTCATTTAATTCAGTAAATATGATAGTCAAACTATTTTTCCAAGTATTACTGAGAAAATTGTTTTAGATCACAATAGCAGGAGGGAAATTGTGAAGATCATTAATAAATGTTACTGAGGTAATGGAAAATTGCCCAGTGGAAACGTAATGTGAGTTGATTCTGTCAACTTCTGTTAGTTGTGAAAATGGAAAAACTTTTAATGAGTTTCAGATGGAAATGGAATGACTCCAAAGTCTGCAGGTTGTGAGCTTTCCTGTTCGGTGAAAATGTGATGGTGATCCTCTGTGGCTTGTTAGCCAAGAAGTGAAGAGTTTAGGGGGGAAAAAGTCACCAGTTGGGATGTAATTTCAGACTGAATTTCAACAATCGGTAACATGTCTAAACTGAAAATAGTAACATCATAGAATTCATAAATATCAGAAATTAGAGTATCAACGTGAGTAGCTTTGCAAAGATGCAGGTTAGCATCCTGTATACAACTCAGTGAGAGCAGAGACTCTAAATATCACTGAGAAATTCATGAGTAGTAATAACTAGGAGATTAGGTCTTTTGGAGTGTTCTTCTGGCAAGAAGAAAACCAACTGATTTAAGCTGGATAAATGGAAGTAATCAGCTTTTAACTTTGTTAAAAGTGCTTTTGAATATCCTATTTTTAAACACTTTTTAGGAAAAGTTTTTTTTTGTGGTGTTCTGGAGGGAATTTATATCATACCTTATTTATCAGGGTGTAATTTTGTGGATAACAGATGAAATATCCTCAGTAATTATGTAAAGGAAACCAGTTCAGAATTAGATAGCTGCCTTCTAAATTGATGTACTTGCTGAGATCTGAACTGAATTCAGTGAGTTTCAGGAGGAAGTCTGAATGGTGGGAATACAGTGGCTTAGTATACCAGTGTTAGAAAGTGTTTTCAGTGTGTAAGGAGGCAATGTAAAATCCAAAAGATGGTTGCATTGAAGCTCTGAAAAACCAAACGTGGAAGTTCTTTTTGCTGTTAGGTTAGCAGCTACAATGTGGGGAAATGAGATAGGTCAGTAATGGGAAATGGGAAGAATACTGAAATAAAATGCTTTGGCAAACAGCTGAACACTGCAGAGCTCTGGAGATGTCACCTAATTGAATGGGTCTTCTGTTCTGTGATTTTTGAGGTTGCAGGGGCACAAAGAGTAGCTGTAATCTCAGAGTTACACTCGTAACATGTCATCATAAATAAATCTGGGAAATAGTTTCAAATTCATTAGTGTCAATTTATGCGTCTACTCAAGAAAGTGTGTGTGTTAATTTCCAAATACCTCATGCTATCAGGACAGAGGAAAATACTACTGTGACATTCTTCTTGTTTTGTTATCCTAAATGTTAATGCTAGATTTTGCTGCAGAGGTGACTTGCTGTAGTTAGTCTGTGTTACTAAGTACTTATTTGTCTTTCGTTCCATTTGCTTTTGATTGTTGGCTCTAGGAAATGAGAATCATGTCTTTTCCCACCTGTTTCCTTTCTTTTGATGAGCTGACGTTGGGTATTATGGGAAAGTGAAATGCAAATGATGTTGAGAGTTGGAGCAGAAGTATTGTTAGTTTGTGCTGATCTGGCCTTCTTTTTATTCTTAGGTGGAGGCAGGAGAAATGAGTAGAAATACTGAACTAAAGAAGCTGCAGATCTTTGGAGCTGGACCCAAGATGATGGGTCTGTCACTGGGAGCAAAGGATAAAGAGGGTAATTAGATCTCGGGCTCATTGCTTTGTAAAGTAACAAGGCTATTAAATCTTTTTGCGTGACTCTAGAGGCAACATTAAAAAGAAGGTAAGGTGTTGTAACTGGAAATAGAAAGTAAATATTTTAGGTTTTAATTCATGAGAGATTTTCAGGGTGCTTCATGTAACTTGGCATAGTTGCAACTTTTTATGTACTGTATTGTAACCATAACGGTTATGCAGCTGTTGCCTGAACTGTGGCTGGAAGGGAAAACAGGACTTTTTTTTTTTTTTTTTTTTTTTTATTAATACAATTCTGAAGCTAATCCTGCTAGCTGAGTAAGCTAATTCTCTCTGTTCTTTGAGGCAATTGGGATGACCTGTGGGGATATATAAAATACTTTTTCCTAATTCCTGTTTATTTTAGAATGATTGGGTACAGCAAGGCATTTTACCTTTTGCTGGGTGGCTATGTACTTTCAGATATTAAAAACAGGTTACTAAACTGGACCTCTGTTGTTTTTGCAAGTTGCATCTATCTTTGTGTGTTATTAATAACACTTTATTTTCCTTAAAGATGAAGTGACACGAAGACGCAAAGGAAACAGATCAGAAGCATTTGGAATGCAGATGAGGCAGCGCAAAGGAACTCTTTCTGTCAACTTTGTAAGTCTGATTAGCTTGCTATGGTTTCTGATAAGAAATTCATTGATTTACTAAGGTGTTTTTTTTTTTCCAAAACAAAGAAGAGTGAACAGTGTTTTATGAAATAATGTATAGCTTTTAATTCAGGCAGGAAGAGTATTACAATGTAAAGGTACTTGATGATTATAGGTTTAAAGACTTGCTTTGCCATGTACTTCTTGCATGTCTTCCGTAGCTTGCTTTCCATTTGAGCTCCTCTTTGTGGAGCAATAGTGCTACATCTCTTCCTTTAAATATATATGAGATGCTCCAGTACTTCAGCTTTTTGATTAAAGCAATATCAGCTTTCATCTTCATCCTTGCTGTTCTGAGTTTAAACTAGTCATTGTATCATGAAATTGAGTTGGAAGGAACCCTTAAAGGTCATCTGGTCCTGCCTCACTCAATGAACTGGACCATCTGCAGGTAGATCAGGTTGCTGAAAGCCCCATCCAGCCTGACCTTAAGTGTCTCTAGGAACAGAACACCTACCTCATTTCTGGACAACATGTGCCAGTGTCTCACCACCTGTATTTTGAAAATATTCTTCCTTGTATTCAAGCTAAAATTCCCTCTTTTAGTTTGAATCCGATTCCCCTTGTTCTGTCACCACAGATCCTGCTGAAAAGTTTGTCCCCTTCTTACTTACAGTCCCCCTTCAGATACTGAAAAGCTACTCCCCAGAGCCTTCTCTTCTCCAGGCCAAACAGACCCAGCTCTCAGTCTGTCCTTGTAGGTGAGGCGTTCCACCCGTGGGATAATTTTTGTGGCCTTCCTCTGTATGCACTCCAACAGGTCCACATCTCTCCTGTACTGACAACTCCACACCTGGATGCAGTACTCCAGGTGAGGTCTCAGCACTGCAGAATAGAGGGGCAAGGTCACCTCCCTCACCTGCTGGCCACATTTCTTTTGATGCAGCTCAGGATACAGTTGGTTTCCTGGGCTGTGAGGGCGCACAACTGGTTCATGCCCAGTTTGCTATCCATCAGTACCTGCAGGTTCCTTTTCACAGGGCTGTGCTCCATCTTTACACCCCCCAGCTTTTAGTGATAGTGGGGGCTGCCATGACCCAGCTGCAGACCTTGCGGTTGGATTTGTTGAACCTCATGATGTTCACCTGGGGCCATGTAAGTCCATGCAAAAGGCAATGAAGAGCAACTCTACGGGGAGAAGTGAATTGTTTAGTGTTCTGATGTTTGACCGTCACTGTCACAGGCTGTGAAAAAGCAACAACTTTTCACTTTTGAAGTGTCATAATTTAGCCTGTGTATACAACAGTGAGAGAAGATGTATGGCTAATGTTTCAAGTAGTAGGCTCCTACCTACAAATTCAGCTGTTTGTTTTATCTTAGTCTGAGAACACGTAGAAAAATTAATTTTAAATTAAACCACAGAAGGTCAAGGCAACCAAAAATCTCCAGTAATTACATGAAAATGCGTACTGGAGAAAGAAGATGGAGAAGTTGGACAGTTTAAACAATCAAAGCATATCATTGTGATGTTGTAGCTAAGTTTGAATCTGTAACTTGAATTTCCTTTTGTGTTACTACCAAGTATACAGTATTCCTTGGCTGTTTGAGTATCATCACCGTTTTGTTTAAGGATGTTTTCATTAAAAAATATATTGTCCAGTCTGTTTCTGTACGTAAGAGGTGATATGTTAGCCTTATGTAACTTCTAACTGAAAAATACTTTGCTGCAGTATTGTTTATAATTTTTCTTGATTCATTTATGCTTTTTTTTTTTTTTTTTTTTTTTGTGAGGTGAAATAATGCATAACTTTCAATCACCTCCCCCCAAATCATAGTGGTTCTAATGTGTTTTAATTATGTGGGTAGGAAACTTGTTTGTGGTTATGGTGTAATCACAGGTCTACATTTTGTGAGTAGTTTTTGTGGTGTAGTCTTTCTATTTAACAAATTGTCATCTCTTGGGCTGACAAAAAAAAAAAAACACAAACATATATTCATATGGAGAAAAGAAAGTATTATGAGCAGTAGCTAACTAGTGAACATTATAGAATAGCCTTGCATTGTAACTGCCATTTTAATGCTTTTTAGTTTTCGAAAGAGAGCCTGGAGATGTTTGTTAAAGCAGCCTTTCTCCCTTACATATACTTGCAACCAAAGTAACTAGTTTGGTAACTAGTTTTAGATCTGCTGTATTTGTTATGTGTTTTCACTTTTTGTCTTAAAAAGAAATAACTGGGTTTCCTAATAGAACTACAACATTCAATAACATTGTTTCTTAAGATAGTTACTGAGCAATCTTTCCCTTGAGAAGTGTACTGTTGCATATTTAGGAAGTTGCGTAGGCTAACTAGGCTGACATAACTAAGATGGGGTTTATTTCAAGTATTTAAGCTCACTGTGTGAATGTGGGTTGTTTTTTTTTTGTTTTTTTTTGTTTTTTTTTTTTTGTGACAATCTAACAATAAAAACCCCACCTAACAAAGAAAACTCCAAATCGAACCCACTATTTCTGGTGGGCTTTTAGCTCTGTGGGGGAATATGCAGAACCCAAGTTGCTCGATGACTGAAGGTAGCAGTGGCAGAATTTAGAACATGTGTTACACAGAAGACATTTTTTTTTTTAGTTATGATAAAATAAGTTTCATTTAGATTACATTTGATTACATTACAGATCTTTGGTGCTATTTTAAATGTTTATATTAAAAGTCCTTTGGACAGCACAAGATGCAGTAGCAAACAAAATTTGAAACCTGATGATGTCTAAGAGACACATTTCCCAGTCTGTGTTGTTGTTGAGAGGTGATCGTAGACCTCTGCAATTTTTTTTCTGTGGTTGTGCTGGCTTTAATTTTCTTCCAGCACCTGGAATTTCTGTCCTTTATTTTGGAGAATATGAATAAGGATTTGGTACCTTTATGTACACTTTCCTCCTCTTCTGCTTGGAATTTGATTGAAATATGCAGTCTTGGATCTTTTTTGTTATTCTTTCTTGTCCATTATAAGCATAATCACTGTACTTTTGCAAGTGATAACACGTATGTTTCTGAAACATTTCTTGAAGATATTCTTCAGTTGTGTACGACCTGTAAAGACTTTGAGTTGTTTTCAGCACATGAAATCCTAGAAGCTTTATTCTGCTCTATTGCCTTGGAATAACGTAAATGAGATGCTCCGTTGAGTTACCTGGATAATTATTACCCAACTGAAAGGAATAGTTGTTTCCAGCAGTAATTTACAGTTGCTTCCTCTACCCCAACTGAAGCACAATTGATTGTTAGCATTGCTTCTCAACAAGCAGAGGAGGTTGCATTCATGTTTACATTGAGTTTTAGGATTACATCCTTTCTTTGTTATTTAAAGGAAGGCAGGTTCTGGATGAGGACGCTTGTTACTGCTTATAACAATGTATGGGTTTTTTTTCTCCACAGGTTGATTTGTATGTTTGCTTATTCTGTGGCAGAGGAAATAATGAAGACAAACTGCTGCTCTGTGATGGATGTGATGACAGCTATCACACTTTCTGCTTGATTCCTCCTTTACCCGATGTACCTAAAGGTGACTGGAGGTGTCCAAAGTGTGTTGCAGAGGTACAGTTGAAGAAATAGTCAATTTTTGTATTTCTAGTTGTGCTCCAGAAAAGAGCAGAAGAGTTGCAGTATGCAAAGAGTATAATAATAATAAGAGTATGCAGTTGTACAGGAGATGTAGTTTTGTTTGGGATTTTGGTCAAGATATGGGCTGTGAATCTCCAATTGTTGCCGGCTGATGAGCTGTAAGAGAAGTATTTCTCCTGGAGCTTGGGCATAACCTTTGAGACATAGCTATGTAAAAGTTAAAGCTCAGGCCTTTATATGGCCTTTAACTGGAGTTGAAACTCGCTCTGATGAGTGGGTAACAGGAAATTAGGTGAGAATTAAGGTGGCAGTAGATGTTTAAACATAATGATGAAACACTTTCTAACCTAGAAAGTAATTGAACCATGTAATGTGGGCACAACGGGGAGCTCTCTTTATTGAGAAGCCATCGTGACATTGTTCAGAATAGCTTTTTGCAGGTGGTGAAAGAACTAATTTGAGGAGTAACTGTTAGCTTTGTTTTAGACTAAGAAAGGAACTGGAAAGACTTAGACATGGAGGCCAGTTTGAATTTAATTGCTTGAGAAATACGAGTGACTATATTCAAAGAGATAACGATCAACAGCATAAAGGTAGAAGGCATAATTTGACTGGCTTGATATTTGTCTCAAAAATTTGCAAGCTCAGGAAGTTTGTAGGTAAAGAATTCATATTGAAAAAGCTTGCCATTTCTAAATCTGTAACTTTGTAACTGGCTTTAACTCTTTAAAAAAGAAGTTTTTTAGACTTTTTTTTTTCAGGGAGGAGCAGTAACATACATGCACGCTTCTGTATTCATTTCCCCCCCAACATCCTCCATGCCCTTTCCAGCTGTGGGTTTCTGCTGTTTTCTTTATAACAGTGTTAATAGTCGTGCAGCCACATAATGATGTGGCTCTTTGCTCTCTAAATGTTCCTTAAGAAAGATTAAGTTGTTTGATGAACACAGGTTAATGCTGTTGCCAGGTGGAAATTTCTAGTTACAGGCAAGGGTGACTGACTTATCCTTTGGGCTGTTGCTCATTTAATAGATGAAGCTTCTTGTTAAACCTTCTCTTAATAGAGAATAATAAGGTAGCATTAGCAAAGTAGAGCAATCTGACGTGGAGGTAATGTAGAGAATATAGCAAATACTGTGTCTGTTGTGAATGATTTAAGAATGTACAAAATTACAAAAAAATTCAGTAGTAATTGTACTATTACTAAGGTGTCTTAACTTTGCTTAGTAGTAGTACTACTTGTAATAGCAACAAAAATCATAGAATCATAGAATCACCAAGGTTGGAAAAGACCTAAAAGATCATCCAGTCCAACCGTTCACCTATTCCCAATAGCTCCCACTAAACCATGTCTCTCAACACAACATCCAGCCTTTCCTTGAACACCCCCAGGGTCGGTGACTCCACCACCTCCCTGGGCAGTCCATTCCAGTGCCTGACCACCCTTTCTGAAAAGTAATACTTCCTCATGTCCAGCCTGAATCTCCCCTGCCGTAGCTTGAAGCCATTCCCTCTGGTCCTATCACTAATGACACAAGAGAAGAGGCCGACCCCCAGCTCACCACAACCTCCCTTCAGGAAGTTATAGAGAGCAATGAGGTCTCCCCTGAGCCTCCTCTTCTCCAGGCTGAACATTCCCAGCTCCTTCAGCCTCTCCTCATATGGCCTGTGTTCCAGACCCCTCACCAGCTTTGTTGCCCTCCTTTGAACATGTTCCAGGGCCTCAATATCTTTCTTGCAGTGAGGGGCCCAAAATGCATTGTTACAAAGGGAAAATCACATACTGGGAAAAAAAAATGGCGAAGTTAGAAGGCCAAGTCAATTGTTGCTAGTTTGTGATACAGAAAGTATTTGAAAAATACCTTGTATAGTGAAAATGCAAAGTCGTGGCTTGAACCAGTGATTGAACACCTGGTGGGAAGGCAGGGCCATCCGAGGGGAGCTCAGGTGCATGCAGTGCACCTGAGTGACTGGAATAGTGGAGCCGGGATGCATCTCTTCCCAGACCTCATTTAAGGGTTGATAGTGGAGGTGAGGGTATCTCTCTAGAGATCTCTGCCTACCTGAGGACCTTACAGGTCTTCTGCAGGTAAGCAGCTTCTTTCCCTTATTTCTGTGCCCGTTGTTGTGTCTGATTGGATCCTCATCGCTGTGGCCTGAGATCTTGTTGCTCTTCTGTCCTTGTTGCTCTTCTGTCCTTGTTGCTCTTCTGTCCTTGTTGCTCTTCTGTCCTTGTTGCTCTTCTGTCCTTGTTGCTCTTCTGTCCTTGTTGCTCTTCTGTCCTTGTTGCTCTTCTGTCCTTGTTGCTCTTCTGTCCTTGTTGCTCTTCTGTCCTTGTTGCACTTTCCATTACGTTACACCATGAATGCATGGGAAGTAAGGGGGGGGGGGAAGAAAAGAGCGTAAGTGTGTGTGTATGTATATATATATTTGTACCTTATAGAGACATTTGAAATGATTAGTAGTACTTGTTGTCTCAGTTTTTACTTCAGAAACTAACTGTGCACTATTGGTTGATGTAATGTTAACACCAGAGTGCCAAAGCAGAAGCAAAACAGAGGGACAGGATAAGGACTCTTTATTTGCATTGAGGTCAGCATTGTCTTAACAGTGTTTATAGACGTTATAAATCTTCTCTTGCCAGCTGCATTTAAGAGCAGCTTTGATAAATGTTGGTAATAGTCTAAGGATAGTTTCTCTAGAAAGGAATGGCTGATCTCTCGCACTCCTCTTGGGACCGTTTTCATCATGACACTGAACAGCTGACTGTTAAGTTTGGTGGCAAGTTTGTGATCAAATACATCTTGTAGATGTTCAAAATTGTGTCAGCCCCTTTGTCAGCAGGAACTGAAAAAGATGTAGAAATGAGTGGGGACAGCAGCAGGAGTGTGAGCTGGTCTTCTTGGATTTTTAGGTTGATTATAGGTAGAACAATAGAAGACTTGAAGGTTTTGTCAGTGGGACTGTATTAGTCAGCTACTTTGATGTAAGTGCTGCATGGTTTTAATTTCCTTTCCTGTTTCCTCCTGTGTGCTTGTGCTAAATCATTTGATATATTTTGTTGATAGGACTGAAACGCTAACAGGATTTATTTCTGTGCATCTATTCTGCAGGTGTTGGAATCCAGTGTGTTTAAAAAATGCCTTTAAGGCTAAGATTTTCTTTGTCTCACTCTGCTGCTGACAGGAATAGATGGTGAAACTTAGTTTGTACAGGAAGCAGAAGTGTGCAGTATTGGGGTTTGCTTAGATTAACTTTGATACAATTAATTCGGTTCTATTTCCATTAATGGTAAGACTTTCTCAGCTGAGAAAAGCACTCAAAACTGATAGCTTATTGTGTTTGTTAAGGACTCAGATGGTCAACTGTTTTGTTTTCTTTCCTCTTTTTTAATTTTAACAGAAGTATGACTGTGTCATAATCTGCTGTAGGGAACAATGTTTTTATGTTCTGTCTTTTAGGAATGCAACAAACCCCGTGAGGCCTTTGGATTTGAACAGGCTGTCAGGGAATATACTCTCCAGAGCTTTGGTGAAATGGCTGATAACTTCAAGTCTGATTATTTCAACATGCCAGTCCATGTGAGTTCAACTTTCGTTGTCATTCTTTGTAGGGGGAAAAGAGGTTTCAGCTGATCCTGGACTTCTGCTGAGGCATCTTAGCTTTCTGTGAAGAAGCACAATAAACTCCAAACATGTGAACTAATGATATAACTTCCTGGCATCTGGTCTTGCTTCAACTTCATTTAACTTTTTTCCACTGATCAATAGACAACTTTATTGTTTGTAAAGGCTGTACTCCATTTCAGTTTTTTCCCTTTTTGATTATTTGAACCAAATCTAGAATTGTTCTTCTGAGGCAGTGGGATCTTTCCACTGTCCTTTCTGTGGCTTTTGTCTTGATTGTTCAGTGGACATACCATTATTTTCTTCCCTATTAGATTCTTTTCTTGCAGATGTATCAGTAGATGAAGTTTATCTGATAATTTTTTTCCCCCTGCATCTCAGCAGCATTTTTAAAACTGATGTGTCTCTGTTGGCACACTTTTGTGATTCCACTGTCCTATAGACTGCATGAAATGACAAGCTTCTTCTCTAAGGGTTTTTGAGTAATTTGTGGACAGTCTTCTCAAAACTTCCAGCTTTTGAGATCTCTGCTTCATTTCATGACCTTAGAGGACAGATCAAAGCAAGAAATAAAGCTTATTTTATAAACAGACTTTAACTAAATGCATGTAAAAAATATGAAATATATGCAGACTACAATCTTGAACACATTTATCTGAATTTCCTTTCTGTTTTTCAGATTTTGGTTATTATTCTCTGAAATAGTTTGGAATATGCGTGTTCTTCATTCTTTTTGTTGCTTGGCTTCTGCTGTACTCCCTTTCTAGCTTTCAAGAATATTCCTAAGCTGTACTCCTGAAAATCCCTTTTTTTTTTTTTTTTCCTTCATTCCATCTTTCATGGTGTGGCATTTTATTTCTATTATGCTGCAGCCGCTACTAAGGAAAACAAACCAAACTGTGCGACAGTGAAGAGGTGGAGTGAGGGAATTTGAATTGGAATTTGAGGATACCCCAGGGATTACTAACAGTATATATCCTGAATGATAGTTTTCAGGATGGATCTAATCTGCTCAAACCCTAACAACGTCTTGCTTTCAGATGGTTCCCACTGAGCTGGTAGAGAAAGAATTCTGGAGATTGGTGAGCAGCATAGAAGAAGATGTCATTGTAGAATATGGAGCCGATATATCATCCAAGGACTTTGGAAGTGGCTTTCCAGTGAAAGATGGCCGACGAAAGCTGATGCCGGAGGAGGAAGTAAGTAATAGAATGTGCAAGCTGACCCTGTTCTTTGCTCTCCATGAGATTTCACAGTAAGAATTTAAGTCTGAGATCGTTGTGAATTTTTTTTTTATGAAGATACTACGACTCACACTGAACATTCTTCTTGAGCAGGGCATTAATCTGATAGTGTATGTTCTTTTTTCAGATCTTTTTTTCTGATAGCTAAGCTGTTTGTAATGATCGAAGTTACACCTGTTTTGTATCACTAAATAGGCAAAGATATGCAAATTGTTACACTATACCCAAATATGAGGAAACATCTGATAAGATTTTCCTTTCTTGTTTTGAGGAGTTAACTAGTGAAACATAATACATACCTCCTTAGGAGATTTGTAATAGATAAAACAGACTAATCAGATTTAGCTTGTCCCTCTGACTGTGCATACTGTAAGAGTGAAAAAGCTTTGATACAGCATCAGTTACAGGAAGTTAAATAAAGAACATCTGGTGAGTGTGTTGCTTATTTTCCCTCAGACCGTATTGTAGAATATCCATTTTTTGTCTGCTTATTTGTTTAAATTCAGATTAAAGGGGAGAGTAAGATGTGATTTCATGGTTATGCAGGCTCAAACTGGTTCATACCAATCTCTGAAAAATGTTATTTTGCTCACTATTCAATCCTTGTCTGCACCTTCTTACTTGTACTTTTTGTCTTGGTGGTGCAGAGATTGGCTGTCTACTCGCTGAGTGAGAACTGCTTGTTGATCTCTTTGTATAAAAGTTGTAATTTAAAACAAACAACCAGCCACAATAACTTTCTAGCCTGGTCATCATCTCTCTCTGTTGTCTTTATGTCAGTGCAGAGGAAATAAAGTAGAGGCAATCTGAATTTATCTTTTTTCTTTTATACAAACTGGGTGCGTTTTGAAGGAAAGGATGAATTTCTTAACTGGTGGTGCTGATTTCTGTGAAGTAAATGTAGAAGTTTATTCTATTGAGGGATTTCTAAAATAATTTATAGAGATCAAGTTAAGCTATAGTGCAGTAAAACAAATTTCTCACAAGAAATCTCATTATTATTTCAGCTTTTGATGTTTGCAGTCATTGTATCCAGTTTTAGGGAAGAGTTCTGTCTTTGTTTGCTAATGTTACTGGTACTGTTTTTCTTTTCAGTCAGAAAAGCATGAAAGTTAGGCATAGGATGGAATCAAAGTCTGTCAGCACTGATCCAAAGAATGTGTTGAAATACTAGGATTGGCCTTAAATGTTAGTTGTATTAAATGCTGGCTAAAGAGTTTAAATCTTTCCTTCTTTACGTGCTTCACTGTTGCGGAATACTGTGCATCATCTGCAACAGGAATGGATAAGTTAATCTCTTAGTATTTTCCTTGTCTAGAGATGGTGTCCTTATGGTCTTCTGATTTGCTCAGAATTCTCTCCTTTTTCTTTTTCTTTTTTGCAGGATTATGCACTTTCTGGTTGGAATTTAAATAACATGCCAATTCTAGAACAGTCAGTCCTTGCTCACATTAATGCAGATATCTCTGGCATGAAGGTACCTTGGCTATATGTGGGGATGTGCTTCTCCTCATTTTGCTGGCATATCGAAGACCACTGGAGCTATTCCATCAACTACCTGCATTGGTATGGACTCTCCTTTGCACATCTGTGTTATACTGCTTTCTTTACTGTTAGTAAATTTTGTAATTTTATTTGAGAATATCTATTCATGCTGATGACTTTTAACCAAAAAGCTGTATGTGATAAGTAGCCCATATTCTTAGCTGAACTTGATTAGAAGAGAACACAAATACTGCTTTAGTGGTGTTGGTATTTTTCATTAACTGATTGAATATTCTTGGTTGCAAGCAATCTAGTACCACTGTAAAATAATTTTTTAGAGGCTCACATCCTTTCTAACAACTTCTTTTGTTTTAAATTGAATTACAGTTCATTGGTGTGGAATGTGCTTTGTGTTCTAAAGTTGGTAATCCCCTGCTGGAAATGAAGGCTGCTGTCTAGTGGCTTATGCAGGCATCAAAACTGAAAGTTCATGAGCAGAGTTATGCACACACAAAGTATCCCTACTTCAGAGAACAGAAATTTGAAAGTAATTCTGACTTCCAGAACATTTCTTATAGCGTTCTGGTGTTTGTTTTGTATTTGAGAAGAA
This sequence comes from Tetrao urogallus, assembly GCF_951394365.1. NCBI lineage: Eukaryota > Metazoa > Chordata > Aves > Galliformes > Phasianidae > Tetrao > Tetrao urogallus. The sequence continues at coordinate 134,223,635 of NC_136813.1, forward strand.
TCATGACAGATTAATTCCTTGCACTGCCGTCAGTCTTCATGAGAGGAGACAGTGGGAAGCACTCCTTCAGAATAGGAAGTTAGCTGTCTGCTAAGGATGAGTTTGATAGCCTTTGGATTATGAGTGCGCATTTCTGAAGAACTGTTTGCTAATAGATCTGGTCCACAGGCTGCGAGGGAGTATTTCATTTGTTTTGAGTTCACTTATGGTCCTCAGCATTCTACTGACTGGGTCGGTGTGTGAAAGTCTTGTCAGCTGGTGAATTCCAGCAGCTCAGCCAGAAACAGCAGTATTTCCTGAGGCTTGCTAGTTCTGTCTTACCAGCAGGTGTCACTAAAGCCTGCAGGAATCATAGAAAACTGCATTTTTCCTTATCTAAACTTCTGGGATGTTTGGTGTCGGGGTAATTAATATTGTTACCTATTGTACTATTGCTACATAAGTGATATGCAAATTGATTCAGATATTTTAACAGACTACTAGTTGTACTTAAAAAATTAAAATAAAAACATAATACAAACCTATGAACTATAGATTCTAGATCATTACAGCTCCCTTTCGTTGAGACAGGACTGGAAGGTCTAGAATAATACATTCTCAAGTTGTTCTCTGTTATTGGTCCTATTTGTCACGTTTTCCCCCCATTCTTAAATAATTCATGTGATTAGGTATCTTCTGTCTTCAGAATCTAGTGAACTACTGGTTTTCAGTAACTGGTTATGTGTATTAGAAGGACACGTCTGCTTATGTGGTATAATATGCCTTTTGTTTCAGACATAAGATTTCTCCAAGGTTGATTGAGAGAGTGGACAAGTACCACAGTGTATTTCTATTAAAGGTGTTTTTTGTGTCTTCACAGAAAAAATATTTGGCTTACCCTTTTAACATCACTGTTCGCGTACTTGGCAGTTGGGTGCCATCATTTGTTTCCTTTAAGTAATGCATCTGTTTCTGTGGTATTTTTTTGGTAGGGGAGAGCCAAAAACGTGGTATGGTGTGCCCTCTCACGCAGCTGAGCAACTGGAAGATGTGATGAAGGAGTTGGCTCCTGAGCTATTTGAATCCCAGCCTGATCTCCTGCATCAGTTGGTCACTATCATGAACCCCAACGTGCTGATGGAACATGGTGTACCAGTGAGTAGTACATGGGCGTTTTATCCACTCAGTTTCATTTTGTGCCAGACTTGTGTTAACAGTAGTTTGATGTAACTCTGAAGAACTTTTGTGGTGGCCACCTACATCTCCAGTTCATTAGTTATGAGGTGGCACTGAAGTCTATTTTTTGAATCCTTTTCGAGCCTCACCATGAAATCCAATTATCTCACATCAGAAGAGGATGTGTCAGGCTTCTTACTTAAAATATCTTGCAGAATAAATGTACATTGTGTTACAGTTCATTTTAATGGAAAAAATCCTTCTACTGTATTTGTCTGTGAATTAGTTTTAATATCTTTTGACAGTCAAACACTGCTGTTTTATAGAAATTTCAGTTTTACAAACTGCTTTGACCTAGCCTTACTGACAGCAGACCTTTAAGCAGCAGTCACTTTGACTTGCTTTTTGTGTTAGGATAAATTGCTTTTCTGACAAATACTCTGGCAAAGCAAATCATAAACTGTTTCTAGAAGCCTTTGCAGGTTGTGATGCGGTGGATTAAATAGTGATAGTCAATAATCCTTTTTTGGAATTAATGAGGAGAACTTTAAGCTGCTGGATTAGATATCTAGCTTTTACTTTTTTTTTTTTGATTGACACTATAAACTGAGGATTCATTTTAAGAAGACAGAATCAAACTTTACCACTTAGCTGCATTGACTCTGTTGTGTTCTACAGGTAATGCAAATGATGTTCAATATGTTCTAACCTCTCTTGCAAGTTTTTTAGTGCTTTTTTTTTTCTCCCCTTTTTTTCTTCACTTATGTTAGGTGTACAGAACCAACCAGTGTGCTGGCGAGTTTGTCGTGACCTTTCCTCGTGCCTATCACTCTGGATTTAACCAGGGATACAACTTTGCTGAAGCTGTGAACTTCTGCACTGCTGACTGGGTCTGCTCTTCTGTATATGTTTTTTGTGTCTCTACTAGTTGTCCTTTGCAAGGAGACTGTTAATCATTTCTTATCTGAAGAGTAGTCTTTTATGCTGCACAGTGTGCTTTATGCTTATAGTTCCTGGAATAACTGTGAAACTGTTGTTAATTTTCATAGCAGAAAATGATTTTGATGTTCACACTATTTTAAACAGCTTCAAAATGAAACTTTTTCATGTGGTCTTCCTTTTCAAATATTGATCTTGTAGTACTTCAGCTAGTTTTTCTCTAATGCATCTTCCTGGATTTCATATAGATTATTGTACTGTTTTGAATAGCTGTTGTCATTTGCATCTTGGAGGTAGGCATATAACTCTTTTGTTCTCCTTCTGTGTCAGCTCATTGCATCTTTTAATTGTGTTAACCCATATTCTAATAGCCAGAACATAACTTACATGGATTCCTCAGTAAGTTGATAAAAGTGCCTCATCACTATTCAGTGTTTACAGATGAAAGATGGGATCTTATCTGTAGTTTATCTGTATCCAACTTCTGCTTTGATACATTGAAATATAAATTCTAGAAGTTAAGACATCTATTCGTTTATCAGATAAATTGTTTGTGGAATTGTCAGATTTCTTTTCTTCTATGCTCATGATATAATCTGTGTGTCTAGGAAAACTCCTCTTCTGACACTATGCAAAATGTAACCCAGAATTGCACAGAAAATTTATCTAGTAATACTTTCTTTTTGTGCTTTCAGAGACACAAAGTGGTTGATGCTAGCTTTGGTTAACTTCAGTCCCAGCATAGTTATTTCTAGATGGCAGTGCGTTTCACCTTTTTCCCATAATATATTTTTCTGTTTTTCAGTCTGTCTTTCCCCAGATTTTGTGAAGGAAAGTGGGTGGTGAGAGGTTGTCTCAAAATGTTTTGTCCCAGAATGATGAATGACGTTGATTTTTGTAGCTTCCGATTGGACGTCAGTGTGTGAGTCACTACCGAAGGCTTGGGCGTCATTGCGTTTTCTCCCATGAAGAACTGATCTTCAAGATGGCTGCAGATCCAGAGTGCTTGGATGTCGGACTGGCTGCCATGGTCTGCAAAGAGATGACTCTGATGATAGAAGAAGAAACACGCTTAAGGGAAACTGTTGTACAGATGGTAAGTAATGAAAGGCAACTCTTTTGCTTTACCTGCAAAAGAAATTTTGCTCCCTTTCCCCATTTCCTCTGCTTTGTCTGGGCTGGCGTTTCTAACAGGTGTCTAATTTTTTTTAAGGGAGTGTTGATGTCTGAAGAAGAGGTGTTTGAATTGGTTCCAGATGATGAACGTCAGTGCACAGCTTGCAGAACAACGTGCTTCTTGTCAGCTCTTACGTGTTCCTGTAATCCTGAGCGCTTGGTCTGCCTATACCACCCATCTGATTTATGTCCGTGCCCCATGCAGAACAAGTGTTTAAGGTATGCCAGCAGTTGGGTTTTTTTCCCTTTCCAGATCAATGCTGTGTTGGAGACTGATTGCCAGATTTGACATTTGGCCACTCTTTTCTCTTCCTTTATTTAAGGAGTGCTTTTATCCTCTTTGTTTGATTCTTGAGTTCAAGGCAGAGGATATTATACATATTCTGTCCTGACCTTATTTTAGCTGAGAAAACTCGACAGTAAGCAATATCCTAGGTATTGTGCAAGCATTAATACTCTTGCTTTATTTTCCTTTCATATCTCCAGGTATCGGTATCCACTGGAAGACCTTCCTTCTTTGCTGTATGGAGTGAAAGTTAGAGCACAGTCTTATGACACTTGGGTCAGTAGAGTTACAGAAGCTCTGTCTGCTAACCTCAACCACAAAAAAGGTTAGACTTCCGTTCTTTGTTGCAGGAGTTGAAAGGCATCCTACTTACTCTTTTTCTGATTTAATGAGAGAAAACGCTGTGTTGTTTAGTGAGAAAAGAAATGAGAAACTCATCTTTGTGTGTTTGAAATTGAACTAGCCTGTTGGAACCTTGATGTAAGGGTTGGGAAGCAGTCTAAAATGTCTTTTGTTTCTACATTCAAACTGTATGCTGTTACTACAGATGTAATTGAGTTGAGAGTGATGTTGGAAGATGCTGAAGACAGGAAATACCCGGAAAATGATCTCTTCCGTAAGCTTAGAGATGCTGTGAAAGAAGCAGAGACCTGTGCTTCAGTAGCACAGCTGCTTCTGAGTAAAAAGCAAAAACATAGGTAAGACTGATTTTTTTTTTTTTTTTTTTTTTTTTTTTTTTTAACAGTTTTTATCTATCTGTTTTGTTACTTGGTTGGACCTGGGAATGTAAGAAAACTGAGCTCTCACTGTCTACTAATTACCTCTAGTGTTTGCCTTTAGTGCTGTGAGCCATTGAGAGATTGGGGAGACATACACTTAAAACAAAGATCCAAAAAGCAAACTTGAAATGCATTAAATATACTGTTTTGAGCTGACTTATGTACTGAAATGTGAAATCCTTTGGAAAAATTGTTTGATCCCTGATCAGGCATTTGTTTAAATGTATGAGAGAGTTGTAGGAAAAGACAGCTGGAAGAAAAAATGCAATGGAAGTAAGTTCTTGACATGAATGTTTATATTTTAGTCAGCATGGCTAAGTATATAGCTTAAATAAAAAATGAGTTGATAAAACTGCTTTAGGAAAGAAAATTGTTAAAACGTTGTACTGCGAAGCTGAGTGTAAGGAAACTAGGAAATGGCAATTATGGTTGGTGAGGCAAGCTTAGTTATACCTTCTGGTACAGCATTTCTCAAAAATGTTTGATTTTTGCCAGCTGCTTACAAGTGAATTGCAGAATGCGTTGGTATGCTGGTGGAATTACTGGAAGATGAAGAGGAAATGTCTTGCCAGCAATGACTAGGAGGATGGGATCCTGAGGAGCAAAGCAGTGCAGAGAGCAAAAATTGATTCCCTAGTTGCAGGCAGTAATGTCTGGCTGAACAGTAGTGCCTTCTCTTTATATCTTCTGGCTCCCTTAGGTCTTTGTATTGCCTGCCTTGCTTATGACCCTTCTGGAATGTTTTGCTGTCACTACCTCAGCATTTTCCTTGCTGCATATACAGTTTTTGGTGTTAAGCTTAAGGCTTCTTTAACGAATGGGGTGCGAAGTAAATTCTTAGCTAGTTGTAATACCCTGCTTTCCTACACAGGACATAATGGAGTGTTCAAATGCAAGCCATGATGATGAAATGTTGTATCTTAGATCCAATGACACTTCTCAACAGACATGCCTTAAGTTAATTAGTGAGTTTCCAGGGTTTTTTCAAGAAGTAGAATAGAGGGAACTGGCAACTTTCAATGATGTATCTGAACTAGAAATTAATCAAATCCCATGGGACAAAGAAAGAAACTTGTGTAGTCTAAGACTACTGTTGTATGCTAAACCATAACATGATATAAAATAGAGGTTTGAGAATTTTTCAGAAGATTTTAAATCCTCCTTAAACAACACTAGGAAATTTAAATCAGAAATTGCCTTCAGCTAGTTCTTTAGCACTTGTATTCGTATTTAATACAATAAGAGGGATCACATTTGCACTAAGGATAAGTTTAGAAATACATTAAAAATGAGTGCTGAAACAGAACAACTTGGCAGAGAATAAAGCACCAATAAAGTTGTGATCCAAACGTAGCTAATGATGTTGCACTTCTTTTTGGTTTTATGTATAGTCAGATGGCACAGAACAATGGACTTGGCTTCAATATATCCACATTTTCTCTCCCCCTTATTAATGGTCAAAGTTGTGAGTTTTTATTGGCAGGGATATGTGAATGCTTGTGTGACACATAATGCTGTGGCAATGTATGGCTGCACTAGGGTTGGAGTGCTTAGGAGGTGGGTCCAAGTGCAGCTACCATTCTTTCTCACTGTCTGTTACAGTAAATCAAAGCCTGCAGTATTCTTTTTTTCTCTGTGACTTTTACACAGTGTAATTATATTTGATGACTCATCTACATTTTCTTTTTAAGTCCACAGAATGAAAGATGAAATTTACTACTTATTTAATGTGATAAAATGTGTATTGATTAGCAGGGAACAGCTATTCAGTGTTTAAAATCTGTCCTGCTCATGAGATTGCTGTGCCTGCAGTGATTATTACACCAAATATTGCATTAGTGTAGAGCCACTTAACTTTTCCTGCATTCAGCGGGCTTGTAACACTTGCTTCTAGTGGTACTTAATGGAAGGATGTGTCGTATGTAGTACCAGTCTTTTTCTTCTGCAAGTTTCAGTGGTTCTCTGCCTGCAAGAGAGGCAACTCTAGCAAACAAGATTTATTTTCACAGCATGTTACTGTTGTATATCGGAGACCTTTTGCCAATGCCTGTCATGGCCATTAACTGCTTGAGCAAGTATAGATCTTCACATGGCTCTTGTGAACAGTCCCATCTGTCAAATTGACCGGAAAGGGAGGTTCACTGCTTAAATCAGTTCCTTAGCAATGGGTTCCCCGTATCAACTTAAAGACAGAGAGTCAGCGTTACCTTTTTTCCTTTAAATGTTTTGGCCCCTGTGGTTTCCTCCATATTGTTGTCAGCGTTACTCTGTCTCTTGATCAAAATCTGAATTAATGACAGAGGTTCCCCCAGAAGCTGTGGCATCAGTGCCACTGATGATGTTTAACTCCATACCCTTCACTTCCCAAAGCAGTTCTTGGTTCCCACAGATTGGTTACCACGGTTTGAAATAGTATCCTTGTAGGTACATACATTCCTTATTAGCAGTGCTGAGGACTTGAATTCTGAAGATGCTTATTTCAAATACCAAGTCTATAGAGACTTCTTCAGTTTCAATATTTTTGGAAGAGGCTTCTATGTTTGAATAGCGAGCTGCTTTGGTTTTTGATTTTTACTATATGTAGTATAGTAGACTCTTAGAAAAACAGTTTCTGCTTTGGATGTGTCTTCCAGTATATGGAACATCTTGTAGATCTTGTGCTTCAGAGCAGTCTTGTTTTTTGTTTCTGTTTTCAGAAACTTGTCTTTCTCCCTGTTACCTGTATCTGATCAGCCTTAGTAAGTTTTGAAAAAATTTCACCTTTTATTTCCTTTTCAGTCACATCTAAGGCATTTTGTTTGACTTTGTATTTGAGCACTTGAAACTGTGTATAGTTGTGTAGCTTTGCGTAGTTTGTTCAGTAGTTTCATTTCTTTATCTGTTTCAACCTCTACTATTTTCCACCCAATCAATTTGCTTATGTGAGGAGCAACTGGAATTCTACCATCCTTGCTTGCCCTGGTCATGATAAGGAGCTGTGGCCAATATTTTACCTAAAATAATCTTGAGTTTCTGAAGAATCAAGCATTTCTACTGGAAAAAAGAAGCAACACAAAAAACCCTGACCTCTTTGTGTATTTGTTTGTTTAGTTGGAGCAAAAAACCCAATTAGAAAGTCAAAGAGTAGAGTAAATTCTCTTTATAGCTGAGTGTTTTACATTAAATCTAGTTTTCAAGGATTTAAATTCTTACAGAGATGTTTTGTTTTGATTGGCCTTTTTTCTTGGTGGTCTCGAGTGATTTTGATACGTGTCTGTTACTGGGAGTAAACCCAGGTGTCGGTGTCATTGTGTCTTTCATATAATGTTTTCTTGTGTTCATTCATACAGCAGACAGAGCCAAGATAGTGGAAGGACACGGACCAAGCTGACTATGGAGGAGCTGAAAGCATTTGTACATCAGTTATTTAGCTTGCCCTGTGTTATCAGCCAGGCCCGACAAGTAAAGGTAGGTTTACATCTGTGTATCTTTATATCTGTATATGCTTGGATATACTGTAAGCATTGTGCTTTTTTTCTGGACTTTTTTTTGTCTGTTAGTTTTGATTTTCATGTTTTGTTTATTTTGTGTGTGTTTTGGTTGCTTTTTGTTTGTTTTTTTTTTGTTAGGTTTGTTAGTTTGCCTGATGTACAGGACTTCAGCTTTTACTGTAAATCAGATAACTGCTTCACGGTGATATTTGTGGCCTCAAGAAGGAAAATACTCTGGATTCATTTAGCTCAGTGTCTTCCTACTTCAAGTAATCTTACTATTGTGATTGAAGTTTTGCTGATTACATGATGCTATTTATCCACGATAGAATTAATGATAATGTGTAATTTCTTCTCATTTTCCTGCTTAAAGCACCTAAGTCGGCAAAGATGGTGTTTGTACTACAATAGTATGCTCATGTAGTCATAACAGCTTAATATGTAGGGCTCAATGTTGTTGCCTAAGCATGGATGTCTAATGCCCTGTGAATGACTCAAACCTATGCCATCTGGCCTTCGTTCCCGTTTTGGAAGAATACTGCTGGTCTTGTGTGGCCTTCACATGGCACATGACAGCTTTTAGGCTATGGAACCAAAGTGTTTTATGTGAATATACATACACTTTTCAAGATGCTTGTTACGATGGATGCAGTCTGATGTGGTGGTTTCATGGTTAAACTAATAGAAAAGATCGCTTCCGTCTGTCACTGACCAAGCAGCCCAATTTTATCTCAGTGAACCAGTTGCTTTTCTTCCAGCATCATTAAAGCTATCTATAGCAGTGACATTTCCTGTTAAATCCTACCCTTCGTATGTTTTTGCAGGAACTTCAGAAGGCTGTATTGCTGTGCTCCTTTAGGAGAGCAGGGAGGCAGTAGTACACTGGCAATTTTGCACTTGAATCTGTAAATCTTTTTCAGCCTTTGCTTTCCAGGTTTCAGTCTCCTTAATCTGTATGCATGGCCTGTACTTCTTGTCCTTCATACATTTCTTTGCACCTGTCTTTGAGTGAATCTAGACTAATAAGTGATCCAGATCATACTGATTCTCCTGGCTGCGATTATCATTTATCACTGTGGCAGTTTGTATTACAGCAGGAGTTTTCAGCAGTAAACTTGATTTGTTTCTGTATCTCTGATGAAATGTTAAATACTGTTTGGCCTGCTAACCAACCTCCAGGAAAACACTTTAGGAATCCTTGGTAAATATTTTTTTTTCATCTTGAGAAATAGTTCTTGATGTATGTCAACCATTTATTAACTCGTGTTTTCCATTGATACAGTTTTAAGAAGAATGTTGTGTACTGCTAAATTGAGGTCCTAAAGTTCTAAATGTCACCATGTGTGCAGCTAATTCTATAAGCAAACATATAGTAGAGGGATTTAATATTGGGCTTTCTTCCCATCTATTTGATATTGGCACGTTGTTGTTGAAAACAAGTATCTTCAGTAAACTATAGGACTGCAGGATACAGATTATCCAGGCCTGCTGACTCTAATCTTTATCCTTCTAAGATGTTCTTTAACGTGTTTCCCAGCAGTTAATTGAGTGGAAAGTATATGATAGGAAGATATTTCCAAATATTTACTAAGTATTTTCTGCCTCATGAAATTTTATCATCATATATTAATGGACCTGTGAGACTGTTAAGAGTTCATTGATTCTAGTGCATTTGATTCTAATGTATTTAAAACCTGCTTCAAATTAAGGCATGGTCCATAGATGACAGAGCTGAAGACATCTTCTAGATTCTTTGCCAGTTTTCTGATTGCTTATTATACAGCAGTTTTCTTCTGTGGCATCTATTTTCTGGGTGGCTTACGACTTTTTGTTCATATAATAAACTCTTAACAGTTCTGATTTATATTTTATCAAAATATTTTCTCCCAGCTGGGGTGGCGTCTTTGTTTTCTGTTTTTAAATAGCCTTAGGAAACTAATTGTGTTGAAGTACTCTGTGTGCATGTGTAAGTTCCCGTGGCTTCAGCAGTTTCTAACTAGTAAAATTGATAAATCTCATAGTCTTGCTGGTTAAAAATCATAGTCTTAGTTCTTGAATGAAGTCAGATAATGATCACTTAAACCTATGTACTCACCAACTTTGAGCGTGGTTTTTGACTGCAATTACCCATCACAATGAATTAGATTGGATGATGAGTATTTTCTAACACAAAAGGCTTGATAATTACTAGACTGTAATAATTTATTGTTGTTGCTATGAAGCATTCAGCATCTGTTTCCTATATGAAAAACCCTGTAATGTGGATCATGGTTGGTTTGTTTGTTTGTTTTTTGTAAATGTCTTTGGTTTCTACGTGGGCATGAAAAGCAACATCAGGCAAGAAGGGCAGTAAGCATAGGTGTAGGAAATGTTTTGTTTTTTATTGTGGCACTGACTTGCCATCAGTAGCATCTGATTCTGATCTTTTTTTAAGAGATTCAGGAGTGAATCAATCAAGTATACAGGTTGAATGTCCTTGAATAAATCTCCCATGGGGATATTTTCCTGTCTGATCTTTGATTTTTTTTCACTGCTGTTCCAAAACATGGAAATACGGACAAGTACAGAAATGTGGTTACATTGCTGTGGAATTCTTCTTTCATTGGAGGGTGTTTGCATTTTCATATCTTTACTTTTTAAGTTAAAACTCTGTCATGCTTCAGTGGTGAGCATGCTTTAAATAATTGCAAACTTGACTATTGTTCTTTTCATGCTCCTTTAACTCTGGTTTGTTTTTTTTTCCCTTAGCATACTGTGTTCTGTTACGTATTATCAGCATTAGTGAGTGCCTCCAACAACTGATTAAAAGGATGACATCTTTGCAGAAGTCCCTCCTCAGCCCACTGTTTTAAAATAAGCATTATCTGGGCAGTCGATAATATCTTGTTCTGTAGGGATCTCTAGATGGTTGCAGCTATGTTACTTCAGTTGCAGATTTTGTTACAACTAATATGTATAATGAATGAAGTAGTCCCTATGTGAGACTCATTGGCTTCTGATAAAACAGTTGACACTGTGTGTAGAAACTTTGACCAACGATGTGATGATCACATACAAACTCATATCTGACTGATCCTACAGCCAACTTTATTTTGATTCTGTGGTCATTTTTTCTGAATGCTTTTTACTGTATGTTACTCCAGAATCTACTTGATGATGTGGAGGAATTTCACGAGCGTGCTCAAGAAGCTATGATGGATGAGGTCCCAGACTCGTCCAAGCTGCAAGAGTTGATAGACATGGGCTCTGGCCTTTATGTAGAACTTCCTGAGCTGCCAAGGCTGAAGCAGGAACTGCAGCAGGCACGGTGGCTGGATGAGGTGAGGTCCACCCTCTTGGATCCCCAGAGGGTCACCCTAGATGTGATGAAGAAGCTGATCGACTCAGGTGTGGGCTTGGCACCACATCATGCTGTAGAGAAAGCCATGGCTGAACTTCAGGAGTTGCTCACAGTTTCGGAGAGGTGGGAGGAGAAAGCCAAGGTCTGCCTGCAGGCCAGGTGAGTGTTCCTCTGTAAACTGTTCTTACAGGTCACACTCTTAAGGGATTCTCAGCCTTTGTTAGTGAGTTGTGAGGAGTGGTGGCTTTGAAGATGTAGTCTACTTCTGCCATTGCCCAAGAGTTGGGTTTGAGGTTATTGATGAGTTACAGAAGGGCTGATTCCCTTTTGTATTGTACAGTGGCTGGAAGGTGTGAATATTGTTGCTGCCTTTGCTATTTACTTGCCCCTAAGCAAGCAAACAAAAAAGTGCTCAGTATGGTACACAACAACTTCCTCAATTTTAAGGATTTCTGATGCTGTGGCCTTTTGATGGACTTCAGACAATCAAGTTCAGCTTTCTGACCTTTGCTGTTACTTGGTATCCAGTAGCACGCTCCAAGAATAGAGCCATGATATATTCTAGGCTTCTACACATAGTGATGAAGTCCCAAATTTGCCTGTCAAATTTGTGGCTTTAGATGGCTGGCATTTTGAGAAAAGGCTGGAAATAATTTTGTTTGTTTTTTACTCTAGGCCACGCCAAAGCATGATGGCCCTGGAGGGCATTGTGAATGAAGCAAAGAACATCCCTGCTTACCTGCCCAATGTGCTGGCACTGAAAGAAGCCCTGCAGCGGGCTAGAGACTGGACAGCCAAAGTGGAGGCCATTCAGGTAGAGGTTACAGCAAGAATTGGACCCTTCTGTTTGCATCCTTTTGTTTAGACATACTCTTTATTCCTAGCCCTTCTACCCACAGATATGACCCAAAGGGAATCCTTACTGTAGTTGTTCAGTGTAGTTGTCATAGATTATGTGCTTGAATTCCTTTTCTTCTTTTTGTTTAACTGTTTCCCCATTCACTATTCCATTTTTTCCTTCCTCTTGCCCATTTCTTAGGAGATGTAAAAACTGACAATTTTGTTATGATAGAAATGTAACTCTAGAGGGCTGTATTTATTATTACTGTTCTATGTACTATCACTGGCAATACTTGCCGCAGTGGAGAATGTTCTCCTCAAAGGTCTTTACTTTTGGAGATGGTTATGGGAATGTTTTGTTTTTTTCTCCCCACTGTGTGTTGAATATTTTTTTTTTTGTCTCAGATGTAATGGCACTGATAGCTGTAATGCTTTTGTCTGAAATAGATTGAAGTTAGTTATTAGTTCAGTAGAGCCCCCCTTTTCTATTGCCCTATTCAGATAACATGGACTGAAATTGATGCAGTCTCTGTGATATTCACAGTATTAATCTCTGGACTGCAGCTGCTTTTCTTGTATCAAGTATTTATTGAGAACTGAAGTGAGATCTCATTTGACTTTGCATCAGCCCTTGTAGAACTCTCAGATATGTAGCTTGCTAGTGAGCAGGTAGGATTTAAGACTGCCAGCTTGAAATGAAATGTCTTACTCCCTAAGCCAGTTGTCCACATCAGAATAGATGTTAAAATAAAAACTGTATGAGGGAGAGTTTTAAAAGTAGCAGTGAGATGGCAACCCTGCTGTCCTTTCCATTCCGTTCCTGTTTTTGTCACTGACTAGAGTGGTACATGGCTTGAAATCCAACTGGCCACTGACACAATGGTGCAATCTTTGACTCAGGGAATTTTCTTTTACCCCAGAATGGGAACAACTATGCCTACTTGGAGCAACTGGAGAACTTGTCTGCCAAAGGCCGCCCGATACCAGTGCGCCTTGATGCCTTGCCACAACTGGAGTCACAGGTAGCTGCTGCGCGGGCTTGGAGAGAGCGCACTGGAAGGACCTTCCTGAAGAAGAACTCGAGCTACAGTCTGTTACAGGTAAGCAACAGGAGTACAGTGTCAGACTTCAGAAGTGGATCTTGATGCTCTTCTGCAGTATTGGAAGGCAGAATAAATTATCAAATTCCATTTGATAATAGAAAATAATAAGTTTCAGCTGAACAAAGAACAAAAAAGACTAGTCTGTGTTTGGCTAGTCTTATTTCATGTATAAACAACCTCAACTATTGCTTTTTTAAGAAACAGATTAAACCTCCAATTTGTGGGAGTAACAGTGTAAGTTTTTTGGTTACAGGTTCTGAGCCCTCGCACTGATATTGGTGTTTATGGAAGCAGTAAGAATAGACGGAAGAGGGCAAAGGAGTTGATGGAGAAGGAAAAGGAGAAAGATCTTGATTTGGAATCCCTGAGTGAGCTGGAGGATGGGCTGGAGGAGGCCAGGGATACTGCAGCTGTGGTAAGGAGCAATGAAAGGTAGTGTCTCCTGATACATGGATTTAACTTGTCTCTAATCTGTGTAAAAAAAATCTTCAGGGAAATCTGATAAATTTTGCTGAAACAAATATTTAATAGTACTTGCACAGTAATATAGTTTGCTTTTTTTGCAGTGAAAGTAGAGGGAAGCACAGTTCAGCAAATAAGTGCAAGTATATAATATGTATCTGGCTATGTAAATAGCTTAGATGCTCTTGGTCTAATAATGTGTGGGTGTTCTTCTAATATTCTGATAGGATTTCAATACATATGAAATGGAATGTAACTCTTAAGCAGTACCCAGCATAGTACTATTTGTTACATTTATGCAGTATACTAAACTGAAGTAAATTCTGTTTTGGATTGTTTTAGCAATCGTTCCTTTGATTCTTAAGATTTATGGTAGTGGTTTGCTGATACGAGTCAACAGATTTTAAAAGTGTGTTCTAAATTTGCTGACCTTAGACATTGCCTACCATACTGTAGAAAGTCTTTTTGTTTAAGCATTGTCCTTCCTTGTTCCTACATGAAGAATGTCCGAGGGCTATCTGTAAGGCTTCATCCTGGAAACTGGGTAGGAAACAGTGTTACATTTGTTCTTCTTTGTTGGAAGGATATTGATGCAGCTTATCAGAAGAACTTGCTGTCATTTGGCTGCCCTTCCTCCACAAACAAAGAAAATACATGCAGAATCTTTAATATGGCTTATATACAACCAGTTCTATCTTAGTATGCTTCATTATATTTATTTGAATAGAGACAGAGGAAATAGAAGTTGCTTCAGGAAGATAAACTGTCTCTCAGAGGTTCCTGCTGCTGTCAGCATTTAAACAATGAATATCTGTTTCTCTTGTGTTTTTATAATGGATTTAATTATGAATTTCGGACATTTTTTAAACAGAGAACATTATCTAATATTTGTACAGTGGTTCTGTCAGGAGGACATAGAGGAGCAATATGTAATTGAGGAGGCATTTTAAATGAAGTTTTAAATAGGTTGCACAGTCCCATAATTTTGGGCTAGTTTAACTAAGAAGATCTCCTGATGTGTTTTTTCTGTGCTGCTAATAAAAAGTGATCTCTCCTTGCTGTGGAGGTCATGAACTGTTTCTGTCTTTGGATAGGTGGCCATATTCAAGGAGCGGGAACAGAAGGAGATTGAAGCCATGCATGCTCTCAGAGCAGCTAACCTGGCCAAGATGACTATGGTGGATCGTATAGAAGAAGTCAAATTCTGTGTCTGCCGCAAAACAGCTAGTGGATTCATGCTGCAGTGTGAGCTGTGCAAAGACTGGTTTCATAGCGGCTGCGTGCCTCTCCCCAAAACAAGTTCTCAGAAGAAGGGCTCTAGTTGGCAGGCCAAAGAAGTGAAGTTTTTGTGTCCACTTTGCATGCGTTCTCGAAGGCCACGTCTTGAGACGATACTGTCTCTGCTGGTGTCCCTGCAGAAGCTGCCTGTACGGCTGCCGGAAGGGGAGGCATTGCAGTGCTTGACAGAGCGTGCCATGAGTTGGCAGGATCGAGCACGGCAAGCTTTGGCTACTGACGAGTTGTCCTCTGCTTTGGCTAAGCTTTCTGTGCTCAGCCAGCGAATGGTGGAGCAGGCAGCACGGGAGAAAACAGAGAAAATAATCAGTGCAGAGCTACAGAAGGCAGCAGCCAACCCAGATCTTCAGGTAGGGGTGTGAATATCTTATGCGCTGTGCTAGTCATTCTTCATTGTGTCAAAATGCCTTTCCTTGCTTGGAGAGGAGAGAGCAGTTAGGCTGAGAATTCTAGTGTTCAGGCAGCTGTTAGTTTCAGGCTGTTCCTGGCTTTTCTGGCAACAGGTCTATTACTTTGAACTCGTTGTCAGTAGCAACTGTGTAAACACAAGCAACAAGTGTAAAAAGGATGCTGGTTCAAACACTACAGCCAGCTAATGGCCTGAAGATTTTTAAAGTGGTGGCTACTTTGGTGTCCAAGTTCCATCTACCTCTGACAGAATCATAAGTATCTGTATTTATAAGTTCTAATAGATTTCATTCTTGGGATTTTGATATCTTAGGAAACTTTATCAAGGGCTGTAGGGAATCACTGATACTTCTTGCAGTCAGCTTGCTCATCTTGAGATCAAGATCAGTAATCGGATGATGCTGTGGTAAAGAAACTTGTACAGCTTCAACATGGTATAATTTGGTACCAATGAACAACAGTAGCTAGATCTTCCTAGTCACTGTTACTCAAAAACTTGGAAATAAAGTCTGAAAGATCCTATTTCTGTCTTTCTTCGCAACTTGCTATGAATGGGAGCCAGACAGTTGTCTTCAGGATTAAAGAACCATCCTTTTCTTAGTGACTGTGACCTCAGTTTTTTAAATAGATTTTTCTAGAAGCTTCATTGTTTCGGTTTCTTACTCTATTTTTCTTTCAGGGACACTTAACTAGTTTCCAGCAGTCAGCCTTTAACAGAGTGATAGGGAGTGTGTCCTCTTCCCCTCGACAGACTTTGGATTATGATGATGAAGAGACAGATTCTGATGAAGACATCAGGGAAACATATGGCTATGACATGAAGGTAAGTAATCCAGTGTGGCTTGTCTGTGTGGAGTTAATTCAGAACACCTGTTTTCGATTTGTTTCAATTTATTCCAGAATATTTTAAGCTACTAAGTATATTCTGCCCTGGCTTCTGATGCACAAGAGGTACTTCTTAGTTTCGAATGTCTTAGCTTTGGTGTTTTGGAAAGTTCTGTAATGTTTTTGTTCAAAATCCTTAAATGTCCTGTGATTGAGTTTCAGAAGGTTCTTTCTATTGCTAAAGAAAAAACTGTTTCTCAGGGGATTTGTATTCATAATACCATTGAGATTAGACGTTGTCCTTATGCCTCTTCCAGAGATGTTAGGAATCATAAATATGAGTAATATTTGGAGAGCTCTTAATTGGTTTCTACTGTAGCAAAAAAAAAAGTCTTTGAAAACTTTGTGCCCTGTAAGAAGCTTCCCGATGCCAGAGCTGCTCTCATGTTTTCATACCTTTATCTTCATTCAACCCACATAAATATAAAAGGAGGTACATCTATTCAGTTCTGATACGTGGAACTGTTCAGGTCTCAATCTCTGGTTCACATTATGAAACTAGTCCAGTTCAGAAATTGTCATTGTAGTTATACTTTATATAAATATGTATTTTTTTTCTAGAGAAAAAAAGTGATGAGAGAAAGCAATTGTAGAGCTAGCCAAGCATTGTCTGTATGATGTATGATGTATTTCATTTTAGTACTTCTGAAATGTCTTTTTTGTATGTATACAGATGAAAGCGATGTCACCGATTCTTCTTACTTTGTGGTTTCTATTTAGTGATAGTGTCATTTCTACTTTAAAGAAATGTGATTGTACAGATTCTTTTAAGGCACACTTTCTGCTTTCTAGAGGAACAGTGAATTTTTCAGATATGTTCTGCCTCAATCTCCTGTTGTTAGTAACTTGTGTCTAAGTACATAACTGCATGAAGCCACATTTGTCTTGCAGCCCTGTGAGATGCCAACAAGAGTAAATTGTATTTGAATATTACAACTTTTATTAGAATGTCTTCATTAGAAAAATGCTGCAAACTGTTCTTTGCACTGGAAGTTATAATAAGGCATTTCTGAAAGATGTGGCACATTCTGAGGTTGTGATGAAAGAAAGCGTATGTTGAGAAAGATGGCAGGCATATGCTTGTCAGGATGTGAGGGCATTGCAGGAGTGTAATTTCATTTCTGTTGAGTGCATTCTGTTGTCATGATTTGAAAATCTGTTACTTGTCCTTATGATTTGGATGTCCATCGTTATAAAAATCTAAAGTAAAAATCTGACAAAACAAATGCAGATAGGGACCAGAAATGTCTTTTGTTAGGTCAGCTAATGTGATTGGAAGAGCAGGCACATTTTTACACAGCCAAATTACTCAGTTCTAACATAGATGCAGCAGAGTTCAAAAGAAATGGCAAAGTTACTCAGAATTTAATTCTTTATACTGTTGGCTTTCAAGTGTTTCTTCCCATTTGTGGTTTATAAATGTTTTCCGTGGGAACGATGGGTTTAAAAATAATGTATAGAGATTATGCTGTGAAAATAACTGGTTGAGGAGTTTATTAATTTCACCTGTAGGAGTGAGGAAGGGAGAAGTGAATATTAGCAGATGTCAGGGTATCTACTGAGAAGGGTTTGTGCCTTCAGATTTTCTGCCTACTGTAATGCAAAATCAAAACAAAGTTTTTTCCCACTTTTAAGACATTCCTAACCTCTTTCTATTTGTGGATCCACTTGCATCGATGACATGCATCACATTCATTATATTTGTTTTTGTAACACATTTGAGATGTCAAGCAGCCAGCTTTATGCAATGCACTGAGTGCAAACCAGTGCTATCATTAGTCTTTTCCTGAAAGTATTCACAACATTCTTAAGTATTGCAGCCTTTCTCTTTTTTTTTAGTGTTTGTATCTTAAAATTATTCAAGATTGCCATTAAAATCCTGATTTCAGGGCAAAATTTGATTTTTATTTATTACTGCCATTTTGTGGCCATCCATCTATTGATATTTAGATCCTGAGATCCTGTGCTGGATGAAACATGCAGTTTTTTCCTTTCCCTGTAAGATCTTCAGTCATTTCACAGAATCCAGCATCACCAAGGTTGGAAAAGACCCACAGGATCACCCAGTCCAACCATGCACCTGTCACCAATAGCTCTCACTAAACCATGTCCCTCAACACAAAATCCAAACATTCCTTGAACACCTCCAGGGTCGGTGACACCACCACCTCTCTGGCAGCCCATTCCACTGCCTGACCATTCTTTCAGAGAAGTAGTATTTCCAGCCTGAATCTCCCCTGGTGCAGCTTGAAGCCATTCCCTCCAGTCCTATCACCAGTTACACAAGAGAAGAGGCTGACCCCCAGCTCACTACAACCTCCCTTTAAGTAGTTACAGAGAGCATTTCTTTCAATAATAACCATTATTTACTTTGCATACCTCTGCTTTATTAAAGATGCTGTCTTTATAATCTTGCAGTCAAATTTTTCAAACAAAACTATGTAAGCTAAGTGAGAGTGTCGTCGTGTTGACTTCTGAAGACCTCATTTGAAGGACTGCTTAGGGAAAAAACTTGACAAATACATCTCATGACTCACTGATTAGAGAATTAGAATTCACTTGCCTCCACAGCTGCTGCGTTCTTCTGTTGTTTACATAGGGATTTAATTTCTACCTTTTTCCAGCAGTGTTGGTGTCTATGGTGGGGATACTTTGAAGGAGGGTTTTAGGAACAGCAAACTGTTTGGCCTTAGTAGAATTTACTTTGAGGTAAGCATTTGTTAGAGCTAGATGTTACATTTTTTTTTCCTGTGGGTCTTTTTCAGGACAATGCCAGCGTAAAATCTTCTAGCAGCTTAGAACCCAATTTGTTTTGTGATGAGGAAATCCCCATTAAATCAGAGGAAGTGGTGACACATATGTGGACTGCTCCCTCATTCTGTGCTGAACATGCGTATTCATCTGCTTCTAAAAGCTGCTCTCAAGGTATCTGCTTTCCTATGTGCTCGATAAAATTGAACAGACAACTGCAATGAGCAGTCAGAGAGCAAGAGAGGAACTACTCTTGTTGCCTCTGCTAGTTGTAGAGGATACGCTCTCTATAAGGAGTAAGAGAATAGCATTGCAGTTGGGATGGCTGGTGTATAAAGCTGTGTCCATGATTTTTGTTTTTGTGTTTCTTTTTCTTTTGCTTGGGATTGCCTCCATCTTTAAGTAGCTGTTGTACAAAGTACGTAACTTCTTTTTTTTGTTTTGATCTCTTCCTTTTATCGTCATGCAACTTGTCTCCTGTCTGAAAGGTTCCAGCACTCCAAGAAAGCAGCCTCGGAAAAGTCCACTGGTACCTCGCAGTTTGGAGCCCCCTGTATTGGAGCTGTCACCTGGAGCAAAGGCTCAGTTAGAAGATTTAATGATGGTAGGAGACCTACTGGAGGTATCACTGGATGAAACTCAGCACATCTGGCGGATTTTACAGGCTACTCATCCACCCTCTGAAGACAGATTCCTTCATGTAATGGAGGTATGATCATGTAGAAGTAGTCTAGTACAGGAAAAAGATCACGTCATTTATAGTGCTTCTTTTTAAGGGTTTGTAAAGAAAGTGTTTAACATGCTTAATTTCTTTTTATGACAAGGTTACCAGTTAGCTGACCAAAGGAAATTAGTTGATTTAACCTCTCTGGATTTCAGCAAAGATTTCAGTGCTATCTATCTTAGTAGCCTTCTGGACAAAATCCCAGCCTGCAGCTAGACAAAAAGATAATGCAGTGGGTGAACATTTGGCTGGTGGGTCAGGCTGAAGGGTTATGGTAAATGAAGATGCCTTAGACTGACAGGCAGACAGTAGTGGGGCTCTGTTTTATAATCAAAGAATCAATTGAGCTGGGAAGCCAAGTGGCAGGTGGGGATCTCTTCTCTAATGACACCAATAGGACCTGAGGGAACAGCATGGAGCTGTGTCAGGGAGAGTGTTGTTGGGTATTAGGAGAAGGTTCTTCACCTGAGAGTGGTAGGCACTGTAACAAGCTCCCTAGGACAGGGGTTGTGGCATCAAGCCTGACAGATTTCAAGAAGCATTTCAACAAATGCTTTCAGACATAGGGTCTGAATGTGGGAGGTTGTTCTGTGTGGAACCAGGTGATGCGTGGAGTGGACCTTAATAAGGACCTGACCTGAAGAACAGACCATCCAGTTTTAACCCCCTGCTGTGGACAGGGCTGCCACCCCATCCAACCTGGGCTTGAGCTCCACCAGGGATGGGGCAGCCACAGCTTCTCTGGGCAGTCTCTGTGCTAGTGTCTCATAACTCTCAGAGTAAAGAATTTCTTCTTAACATCAAACCTAAATCTCCCCTCTTTTAGTTTAAAACTGGTGCCCCTTGTCCTGTCATAATCAGGCCATGTGAAAAGTCAGTCTCCATCTTGTTTAAAAGTTTTTCTTAAAGTACTGGAAGGACACAGATATGTTTCCTTGAAGCCTTCTTTTCTCAGGACTGAATATGCCCAGGTCCATTAGCCCTTCTTTGGGAGGTTCTCTAGCCTTTTGATCATCTTTGTGGCCTCGTCTGGACCTGTGCCAATAGCTGCATGTCTTTTCTTGTGCTGGTGGCCACCTTTTAAGCTTGTCCAGATACCTTTGGATGGTATCTTTACCTCTGTCATACCAGTTGCACTACTCAACTTATAGTCATCTGCATGCTTGCTGAAGGTGAAGGTAGTAATGAAGATCTTAAAGAGCACTGATCCCAAGGCCAATGGGAGTCATGACTTGTCACCAGCCTTCACCTGACCGTGGATCTGTTGACCACAGCTGCGCAGTTAATAAGTACATAGAGGTTAGGCTTGGTAAGATGTAAGATCAATAAGTATACAGATGTTAGGCTTAGTAAGATTATCACAATGGAAAGAGAATCAAAATAAGTGAAAATGTGTACTGGTGTTGCAGTAAACTCCACAAAGAGCAGTCTTCAGAGAGAGAGAGATCATTTCTCAGTGATAGTCCTCAAATGGGGTCTAGAAGAGGTGGAGCCAGGCTCCACACCTTCCTGGCAGCACAAGTGAATTGCCTTCACCCATGTTCCCACGGCTGACTCGTTGCTTTCCTCAGATGGTCAATCAGAGGTTCAGGCTGTGATCAACAGTTCCCATACAACAGCACTCTGGTTGCAACCATCCAAACAATTCCTTATGCATTGAACAGTCCTTCAGATCTGTATCTCTCCAATTCTGAGGTAAGGATGTGGTGTGGGACCACATCAAAGACCTTTCAGAATTCCAGTATAGACAACATCAGTTGCTTTTCCTTTGTCTACTGATCTTGACACTCCATTGTAGAAAGCCATCAGATTGGTCAGGCACAATTCTGCCCTTGTGAAGCTGTGCTATCTAACTTGGATCACAACCTCATCCTGCATATAACTTGACATAAAATCCAGGAGAATCTGATCCATGATCTTCCTAGGCACAGAGGTGAGGCTCAGTGGTTTGTAATATCTTGGGTCTTCCTTTCTACCCTTCCTAAAAATGGAAGTGATGTTCCCCTTTTTGCAGTCACCAGAGGCTTCACCTGATAGCTGTGACCTTTCAGATATGATGGAGGGTAACTTGACAGCCATGTCAGTTCCTTCAGGACCCTGGGATGCAAGTTGTCTGGCTCCGTAGACTTGCACGCATCCACTTCCATCAGGTGGTTTGGGACTTGCTTCTCTTACAGTGAGAGGGGTTTTGCTCTCCCCAGCCCCTACTGTAGATATTCATAGATGGTAAAAGACATGGGAAGCCTGACTGCCGGTGAAGACTGAGGCAAAGAACTTGGATACCTCAGCCTTATCTGTGTCTGTTGTAGCCATATCTCCCTTCTTGTTTATCATGGGCTAGGTGTGGGAGGGGGGAGAGACCTTGACCTTTCCCTTCTGACCTGTGTACTTGTAGAATTCCTTCTTGTTTTTCAGATACCTCACCGAGTTTAGTTCCATTTGTGCCTTTGCTTTCCCAATTCTGTCTCTGTGTGTCTGGATAGCATCCTTGTATTCTTCTCAAGCCACATGCCCATGCTTCCTCTGCCATCCAAAGGTACCTGAGCAAGCTTGAAAAGTAGGCCCATGAAAACCTAATGAGGTTCAACGAGACCAAGTGCAAGGTGCTGCACCTAGGTTAGGGCAATCCAAGATACCTATGTAGACTGGGAGAAAGACTCATTGAGAGCAGCCCTGTGGAGAAGCGTTTGGGTGTCCTGATGGAGGAAAAAGCTAGATGTGAGGCAGCAGTGTGTGCTTGCAGCATGGAAGGCCAGCAGCATCTTGGGCTGCATCAAAAGAGTGATGGCCAGCAGGGAATGGGAAGGGATTGTCCCCCTCTGCTCTGCTTTTGTGAGGCCCTATCTGGAGTACTGCGTCCAGGCCTGGGGTCTCCAGCACAAGAAGAGACGAAGCTGCTGGCATGGGTCTAGAGGAGGGCCACAAAGATAATCAGAGGGCTGGAGCATCTCTCCTACAAAGAAAATTTGAGGATGCTGGGCTTATTCAATCTGGAGAAGGTCATTGCAACCTTCCAGTACCTGAAGTGAGCATATAAACAAGGTGGAAACTGTGATAGGACATGGGAGAATGGATTTAAAACTAAAAGAGGGAGGTTTAGATTAGCTATTAGGAGGAAATTCTTTACTTGGTGAGTGGTGAGGCAGTGGTCCAAAAAGCTGAAGATGCCCCATCCCTGGAGGTTCTCAAGCCTGGGTTGGAAGGGACTTCTTTAAGACCTCTTCCAACTCAAGACATTTTATGTTCCTGTTAATATGGACAGCTTGTACTTACCTTAGATAATATTTGTACATTGCCAAGTTTCTGTTGATGGGGAAAGAGCATTGTTTTTAATGTAGGTAACAAGATTTCAGTTCTCATCAAATTAGCCCACATACTCCTATTTTTTGAAAATATTCTATGAAAATGTGCTGAGTTTTCTGCTAGTACTGAGTAAGTCAGGTGTGTATGGTGATTCTAAGGACTAGTTCAAATTGTTTATGCCTCATTCACGCTGTGGCTAAATAACGTGTATGAATGAGGGCTGTACATTAGAAGAGAATGTAAACTCTTGTGTTGGAGCTGTACTGCCATCCATCCTTCATCCTGTGTCACCTGAATAGGGTCATTTTGACCATATATAGTCACACAGTACATTATTGCTGTTTCCTGTACTGAGCAGTACAGGAAATGCACTGAAGATTATTCCTTATTGACAATAGCATACATCAACATAAAATGGGTTACATTTTTTGAACAGTAATGCATACTGATCAGTTATCATTCTTTTGAGTGCCATCCAATACAGTGGGTAAGTCAAGATGTTGCCAAACTGCTAGCTTGTAGGATGGTAGCATAAAGCAGATCCTTCTTCTGGAGAAGTTCTGCATTACTATTTTTAGATCTAGGGATTTCATTTCGTAAGATTAATTTTCTTTTAATGTTATGTTTTGGTTATAGGTTTTTTTGAGGAACAATTTGAATGCCAGCAAATAGCACTTTATAAATAGCATGCCACAGTGTTGGACTGATAGTTAAAAACAGCTTTGTGGGTGGAGGGTAGGGTTCAACATTTTTGTGATTAATCTCTGCGAATACTTGTTTGGCCAGAATTACTCATTTTGAGTTAAATACCTTTCTTTGTCTATTTAGATGCAAAATAGGTAGACTTCTGCAAATTAGTCTTCAGAGAACTTGTTATAGGGTGGAGAAGCTATATTAAGTCATGTACAGTAAACAGACCCGGTCTTTACTGGCCTGTGGTATGTCCTTAATCTATTAATATAATTAAGGTTAAAATATATGGCTGAACTAACTCAAACTGAATCAGTCTTGTTTGTTTGAAGTGGTTCTAAATAGAACTTGTCACCTACAATGACAGTTTGCTAATTGTAAACCCAATTTTTGATCTGAATCTACTACTTAAGAGTGTTTAATAACACCAGGTTTTTTTGTAGTGTGTCCTGGTTTGGGAGCTATTCAAGTAATGGATCTGTTGCAGTCTTCTCTTGCTGGAGTTGATAATACATTTTAAGAATTCAGCAATTGTTCTAATTTCCAGGATAGCAATTGCTTTCTTCAAAAATAATTATAGGCAAGACTGACCTAGGATGAAAAACAAGCAAGAACACCTAGCCATCAATCTTCCTAACTTTTATTGAAAAGCACCGTGAGTAGGGAGTTGTGATTACTGCCTGTTTTTTCTCCTTGTTCTTGCTGGTATTTTACATTTTCCTACTGGACCTTGTAAATTCACTATGCTTCGGGTACTTAAGACTTTTTTTTTAGTATAGTGAAGATAAAGGTGAGCCTCTTTTATTTAGAATTCGTGACAGTATGTTGCTGGATAAGTTTCTTCCCCCATGTTATGGTAATGGCAGAGGTGAGTACGGTTTTAACCACAGATTTACGGTATATGGGAATTTGTTTGGAAAAAAACCCCGACAATCTCTTTTTACCCTTTTATGAAGGATGACAGCATGGATGAGAAACCACTGAAAATGAGAGGGAGAGACTCGTCTGAGAGGAAGCGGAAACGAAAGCTGGAGAGAGCAGAACAGTTCTTTGGAGATATGAAGCAAAAATCTAAAGAGTTGAAAAAATTAGAAAAGCCGAAGAAAAAGAAGCTAAAACTCACCATGGATAAGACAAAGGAGCTGAACAAGCTGGCAAAGAAACTGGCCAAGGAAGAGGAGCGGAAGAAGAAGAGGGAGAAGGTGGTTGTGGCGAAGGTGGAGCTGGCAAAGGAGAGCACAGAGAAAAAAAGAGAGAAGAAAGTCCTAGATATTCCTTCTAAGTATGACTGGTCTGGAGCTGAGGAGTCAGATGATGAGAATGCAGTATGTGCTGCACAGAACTGCCAGAGGCCCTGCAAAGACAAAGTGAGTTTTCGCTTAGTCCCATCACAGTCAATTTCACGCAAAGTGAATTCAATGATAAGGCTGAACAGCTTGAGTAACAAAAGTAGAATAATTTGAAATGAGAAGGTATTGAGTAGTACTTGGGTAGGTATGTAAATGGGAATAAAACTTGACAAACTCATCTCATTCTCCTAGCCACTTTAAAACATGAGGGGAAGATGAAAAATTACAATCTGGGAAAAAGTACTCTATCTTGGTTGGGAAGTTTAAACTCTTCAGACTGGACTGCTGAGTAACTTTTACTGGTAATGGAGAACATGCATTGTCTGATTCAAAGAATTCTTTGCCTCGGTGATAAAATGTTCCAGATCACATGCTGTTTCTGAGCAGAAATGGGATGTGCAGCACTCCTAAGTGTAGTACATTTTCAGTGTTTGCTGCACACAGCTTGTGAGCAGTGATGCTGCTGGGTCTACAGACTGTAGTGCTTCATGTTGCTGTTGGGAGGTGGATAATCAGCAAGTTTAGAATTGATTGGTTTATTACAAAAAAATTTGATCTGCTTTTCTGTGTGATGCTTTCTGTTCTGACTGTCAGCTTATTCTCCTACAAACTCCATCTTAGATATGTTGCCACTACTGTTATTTTTACTAATGTATTTTTGTTTTCATGTTGCTCTGTAAGTCAAAAGTAGAACTACAGCAGCAGTAGCTGCCATGGCCTAAGGATACAGAAGGAGCAGCGTTGCTGGGGAAATACTACTTTTTAAACTGAAGCAGCTTATTAAAACAAGTTCTATAGTTCATTAATTTGTGCCAAACGCTTTTTGCATTCTCATTCTATCGGGTGGATTTAATAGAAGACATTTTCTTCATAGAACTTCTGCTTTTCTGTCTCTCCTTCTAATGTTGCTGATACAATCTCTTGCAGGTAGACTGGGTGCAGTGTGATGGTGGCTGCGATGAGTGGTTTCATCAAGTTTGCGTTGGTGTCTCTCCAGAAATGGCTGAGAATGAGGATTACATCTGTATAAACTGTGCAAAGAAAACAATGCAGGGCCCAAGTAGCCCTGCTCATGCGCCACCTCCTTCTTTCTTGTTGAGCTACAAACTCCCAATGGAAGATCTTAAGGAGACAAGTTAGCAACTGCTTGATGTCTGGAACTTGCTGAGAAATGGACTGCTGATACCCCTACAGAAAGAGAGGGTTTGAATCTAATGTAGCCACTGAGCTTCACTTCCAAGGATGTACAGACCTGCAGCAGAGTTGGTCCCTTCCTTACAGCTGGCTTCCTTCATACAGCAGGGACGTCAAGGCACAGTGGTTCTGACTCATCTATGCAGACACCGCCTCATTAGGAGCTGCAGCCAGTGTTTTGACTTGAGTACTTCCATCTTTGAAAGTGGCTGTTGCTCTTAGAGACTGAGCTAACCCGAGGCTGTTAGATTAGACGCTTCAGGGTGTTAGAAGTCCATGTTGGCAGCAGAGCTGGCCTGAAATTGGTGGCATGGGCTGGAGCTTTTTAGCCATACCACGTTGCCCTAAGGAGGTTTTGGAAGTTATCTTTTGCCTCCTCCTGCCAACCCAGTGAGAAGGGCAATGTCTCGAGAGAGTTGTCTCCGTATCCAGGCGGCTAGCACTACTCTATAAGGATGGGAGCAAGTGGATGAATGAATGAGTTTCTCTTTTGTAGCTGAAGGGCAGAGGAGCTCATGATCTCAGAAATAGCAAAGGTTCTGTGTACCAAAAAGAAACCCAATTCTACTCTGCTAGCAAAATTTTTACCTTAGTGGGGGACAACTGATCTTCCTGTCCTGAGGGGGGCCGGGAAAAAATGATGTCCATCTTGACCAGAGCTTGTGAAAAGCAGAGTGCTTCCCTTTCTGCAGGGGTGCCCTCTCCTGTTCTAGGCTTTGCTTAGAGTTCCGCACTCCTGCACGTTAAAGTTGTCTCACGCAGGATGGAGCTGGCAAGGAGGTACAGGGCACCAGCTTCTGTGATCTGTACCCAGGAATGGGAAGGAAAGAAGACAGCCCACTTACCTCAGAGGTTACACTGACATGTGCTTCTGTGAAAAGTTTCACTCACAACTATTTCCAGTATCACCAGGCTACGGGCATGGCCTCGAGAGATACCAGCAAGCAGTCTGCAGATACTGTTCACAGTGCAAATTCCCCTCCCTGCTGGCCTTGCTGGATGCGTACCAGTCAGCAACAGTTCTTGTTAAGAGTTACCCCTGGCTTTGCCAGAGGACCAGAGGGCTTGGGGTCATCCTGGGTGACAGTTGTTTTAGTAAATCCATTTTTAAAGAAGGACTTGTTTTTACTTTTTTCTAAATGTCTCAGACTACTGACTTGTTCTATAAATAGATTATTTTTCTTTGATTTTTTTATACTTACCACTGTTAACCAGCAGCACAGACAGAGGTTCACAAAGCAAAAACCTGCCCGTGGGCTTGGGTTTTTTTACTCCATTCCTTCCTTGTAGTACAAGGAATTAGCAGTTACCTTCCCCATTCTAGCCTGACCAGCTGCCTGTGTTTAAATAGGTAAATACATTTCACGTGCTACCTTTGTGTTTGGGTTTGTTCCTATTTAGTGGGGCATCTGGGCCTTAATGACTCCAGTCAGTGCTGGCTTTTGTGTATGTGAATGTCTGAAGCTAGCCACTGGGCTGTCTTGTCCCCCCCCTTCCACTCGCTCCCTATTGTGTTTCCATTCTTCTGCAGTTCTAGGAGTGTTGTAAGTAGTGTCCAGTCTTACTAGGAGCTGGATTGGGATTTAAAAGAAAATTGACAAAAACAAAAGTGTTCTGTCTTGACTGTTCTGTGTCCATTCTCTTGTTCTCTGATATTTGGAAGTTTATTTATCTGGCAGAATTGTCCGTCCAAAAAGAAAAGAAAACAAAACACCAACACCTCAGGTAGCTCAGGTAGATGAACTTTATTGGTTTATTTGTGCCTGCTACCTGGGGAGAGGAAGATGTGCAACAGAAAAGAGCTAGGGCGGAGGGCAGAAAGTGCAGGATCTTGGGAGTTTTTTGAGTGCAGATTGGTCACTGGCTTCTAATTCCTGCTCCTTAAAGACGAATGTGTTAAATGGAAGCTGTGGTTAAGCATGTGGCTGAACGGGCACCCTAGCAAACTTAAGAGTATTATTTGTTTACTTAGTTATGAAGGAGTCTATGCTATAGCTAGACATGCCCTCTTTTTTGCATCCACTTACATTTTTTTTCTTCTCGATGTACGTTTAGTTTTGGTAAACTGGTTTAAACAGTTGTTACTTTCCTTCAGGCTTTAACTGATGGTACTACATAAATGTTTCCCTATATGGAGTGGATAGACTCTCTGTCACAGATGTTTAATTGTTCCAAAAGTAGACTAGTACAAGATTTTGTAAAGAATCCCAGTGTCTGTATTCTTTCATGACTCCTAGAATTCGTGACACGACAAGGAAAATGTGGTCAGCATATCCTGTTAACTGTTGAGCATATCCTCTTAACCATTCTTACATTCTCTGTCGTGATAAAAGTCATTGTTATATGTAATTTACCATCAACTGGAAAGAGTTCTTTTAGTAAATCTGCATTGAATGTTCTTGTTTCTCTGAGTAGAGGGTGTGATCACGAGCAGAAGGAAGCAAAGAGCAATACAATGCAGTGGTCAGTCGTTCTCCTTGTAACAGGCGTAAAAAACAGTGAACAAGAAATGGGCAAGTAGTCACCTTCTTAGTAGCTGTTTTCACGTGACCATATGAGGAGGTTTTTACCTTCTCAGAAGGAGATTACTGCACTTCTTTAGCTGCGTGTTTTGTTTCCCATCTACTTTTGGGTAAGGTGTTCATAAACTGAAGACCATTATTAGCTTTACATCTCTCTGTTTAAACATTTATTTTTAAAAGCATAATTCTTCCCAAAGGATTGCTGATAGTATAAAATTTTGAATAAATGTTGACTTTTTGAAAAATCTGTAGAAATGTAGTTAGTGGTTTTAAAAAAAAAAAACAACAACAAAGCACAACAAATTTCAGCTGTGATACTGTCCCCACATCTTAGCTTATAGAATTTTTATGAAAATATGCAAACAAGTAAACCAAAGTTAGGCTAAGGAAATCATTTTCATAAATGCTTGCTGCAGCTGTAGGAGAAAATTTCTCGTGCTTTAGAGACAACATGTCAGTGTATACAAAATCTTAGCTCTTGTGTATCTAGAACAGTACACGACTTAATACTGTATTCCACAAAGAGTATTAACTACAGTTCTTGTTTCTCTTCATGTGTCAAATAACCAGAGCTGTTGGATGGAAGGAAAAATGGCCAAGACTTGAGTTGTGCCTGGAATTGGGCTGCTTCACTTGCATAGAGATAAACATCACTCCTGAACTCTTCAGTGCTATTACTTTTAGGATTTATGCTTTTTACAAAGTATCTGTACCTGAATGCATATGTGGCCTGGACTATTTGATAGTAAGGGCTTAAGTTAAAACTGATGATGCTATGAAAACTGTCTTGAGTTATTAGAGTGCAGTGTTACACAGCATAAGATAACAGAAACAGACGTCTGTGTGTTTTGTTAGCCACACTGTGAAGCTTGCATTCTTATTTTCAGCTTTTAGAATCATTGAATAGTTTAGGTTGAAGAGGCTACAGAAGGTCATCTGGATCAACCTCTCCTTACCAAAGCAGGGCTGACTTGAAAGTAGGTCAAATTTTGTGTATTTCCAGGATGTTTGAAGGCCTCTACAATTTCCTGTTCCAGTTTTATAGCATCTTCAGTGTGTATTTTTTTCTGATGCACAGTCAGATTCATTTGCTGTAGCTTTCCTGCTGCCTCTTCTAATTTTGCTTTTGAGAAGAGCCTGGCTCTCTCTTTTCTATAATTATCCAGTAGGTGTTTGTCTATAGACCCTGCAACCCCCTTAATTTCCAAGCTGAACAGCCCCAGCTTAGCCTCCTTTGGGCCATGTTAGTCTTTTAGCAGTTTTGTTGGTTCTCTGCTATACTCTATTTGTTAACATCTGTTTTCGTACTGGGAAGCCCCAGACTGATCATGAACTGCAGATCTGCCTTCCAAGTGTTGAAGTGTACAGGAGAAAAATCACTGTAATCTCCTGACAATGCGTTTCCTATGCAGCCTGGTATGGGTTTGGCCTTCATGATAGGCAGGAGGCATGCTGCTGATACTTAATTTGTCCACCATTATTCCCAGATCGCTTGGTTTATTTTTGTCCAGATGCAGATCCGGTTAACTTAATGAATTTTCTGTCAGCCCATTACTCCAATCAGTAGCGATGCAACTGAATGAACTTTCCTCCCATGTTTTAGGCTGTTCTGCTCTCCTCTTCCTCCTCCCATCATTCAGTTTGGTGCTACCTGCCAGGTCGCTGAGGGCACAGTGTATCCCATCACCAGGTGAGTAAAACATAAAACAATGTTGCTTTCCCTACCAGCCCTGGAGGTACTCCATTCCCAGCTGACTGTCTGATAGACTTCAAACTGCTGATTGCTAGTCACAGCAGTGTACACAGTTTTCCATCCATTTTGTTGGATTTCCATCCACTCCACATTTTTGTTTTTGTTGTAAGACAGGGTAAACATCCACTGCTTTCTCCTTGTCCAACCCTTCACAGAAGGCAACCAGATTGGGCTAATGCTGTCAGTGATTCATCTTATCCTTCATGGCCCTGAATGTGACTTCAAGGAGAATTCGTTCCATAATCTATTCAGGGATCAGGGTGAGGTTGGCTGTCCTGCATCCACATCTCGTTTCCTATTCTTTGTTGAATATGAACATGATGGCAGAAGAGTTCATCAAAATCCATCAGGAAAATGATCCTCTGTACAGACGTTTCCTTGGCTGCATTCATCATTGTGGCATGTAAGATTAGAAGGAAAAAAAAAAGAAACTACATGAATTGCAGTTTGTAAGATGCATGAAGAACCTTAAATGGCAGAACTGAGCTGCTTTGAGTGCTGCTCACACCTATACTCTGTGAGCTAATAAGCAGTTGTGTCGGTCCCGTACATCTAGGAAAGTTCTGGGCTGGCTGTGTTGAGGTCAGTGTTACTGATGAATGGCCCTTTTCCATGCAGCTCATTACACTAAAAGAAAGGCATAATATGAATGAGAATGAAGAAGGGCAGCTAATCTTTGCCCTAGTAGAAATGAAAGAGCCTACAGCTTTGTTCATTCACCAGTAGGCTGCTTACTAGGCAGCTGCACAAGGATAGCTGTCACCTTTATTTTGTGTTGTTCTAACAACAGTTAATGGAATAAGCAACTTTATAGCAAAGTAAAGTAGAAACTATTTGGGTTTTTCATCAGTTGCCTACCAGACATCCCTCGCTCTCCTAATAAGTATCTGCCTGCCTTTTGAAGACAGTGACTGGTTGAGAGAAACACTGTACATCACTGGTCAGTTTTGTACTCTGGAAATGAGAAATTTTTCAAAGGCACAAAGTTTCTTATTTGTTCTCTCTGAGAACTACGGTCTTGCTAAAAGCAGGGTTTGAGGCTTTCTCCCATTAGATGAAAATGGAAAGCAGGGAGCTCCTTCAAATCCTGCCCAGCTGCAATCACTAAGAATGTGTTTGGTCAGCTTGCCTGGACCAAACAGGAACTCTGCTTGGAGTGCCAATAGTCAGCAGGGAGATGCAATAAATTCAGCCCTTATCAAAATTCTAGCCACGCTGGCTTTAGAGGAGTGATAAATGTGTAGGACAGCTGGAAACTGCACAGCAAGAGATTTAGACCGTTGTACCAAGACATCTCATTACATAAGGCTCAAATGAATGTTAAGTTGCAAGGTAAAGGCATTGAAAGTAACAAGGCTTTATTAAAACCCGGAAATATTTGTGAGAAGACATGCTCTGAATAGCTTCAAAACAAAAGCCTTGCTGCAGTGAATGGTTTTAATCATAGATGGGGCATTGTGTCTAAGTTGGAGCCTTTTCAAAGGCCAATTTTTGGCAGTCACAACTCCCCCCAAAAAAAGGAAAAGTCCTTTAAAGTTGAGTTGTCTGAGTAACTGCTGTGGGTACTGGTATCTAAGGAGAGCATCCTCCTCAGAACGCAGGACCTGAAAAAGCTGGATTGCCTCGGCCAGCCCAGCATCTGCTTGTAGTGCCTTGGAGATGTGCCAGCAGATCCAACTGCTGTATCAGCTTCCCAGTTGACAAGGTCCATACCATCTTACAGCAACTCAGTCTCCTGCCAGGCTCCCCAGCAGAACAGGATGTTTGCTACTGCTGTTACTGCTTTTTTATGATAATAGCAGTGGAATTTCCACAAATCCAAATGGTGAATCACAAAATGGGTTGAGTTGGAAAGGATCCCAAAGCCAACCAGCTCCAACCCCCTGGCAGCCCTGGGAAGGGCTGCCATCTGGCAGCTCAGGCTGCCCTGGGCCCCATTCAACCTGGCCCTGAGCACCTCCAGGGATGGGGCACCACAGCTTCTCTGGGTAACATGAATTTTAGAAACAGCCCAGATTTTGAGCAGACGTGAGATGGGTAGCAGTTCTGACAACTGGTAATTTAACTTTTCCCTTAATACAGATGAAAATATACTTAACTCACTCTTCCACATCTGCAGTGGCATTATCAGAGCAAAATACAGTAAAGATTAACATCGAGGACCAGGAATCAGTGTATTGGTAACATTTTGACCCATTATCTCCTTGCCAGATTTTCTGATAGTCTCTTATACAGATGAGAGGTGGGAGATAAGTGCCTTATCTTTGCCCAGAAGCATTATTGTGAGAGAAAATTGATGCACACCAGTGCCTGAGAGTCTCTGGTAAAGAAGTGGAACTGTCTGGAGGCACTCCGGCCTCTTTCTGAGTGTGTGGGACCTTAATATCTCCAGAATTGTTGCATGCTATGTGTTAGAAGCTTGAGGGTGGACTGGAAAGTAAATGTGCAATCAACTGCAGCTTCTGGATGTCCATGCAGACACAAGGAGTTGAAGGCAGGAGATCTGATTTCCTCAGGGTCCTGGTAAGAACATGGCTTGGTCTGTATAGACCTCAACATTTCAAGATTAGATGCTGTTAAAAAATGACAGAATGCACAAAAGTAAGTAAATAGCAAATAATGGAAGAGTCTACACAGTAATAGAAAAATTCCCAACTTGAAATTGAGACTTTTTTTTTCTTGCTGAGTAAAAGGCAGTTTTAGGAAGTTGGCTGGTCAGATTCCTGTTGCAGTCAGCAGCTTCTTCCCTTAGGCCTTCCCATTACACCATGGGAAATTCAAAGTCAGGTGAGGAAATAGGGCTGCATTCTCTTTGAGGCCCTTTATGCAACTCCCCACATCTTCTCCCTTACCAGTGGGGAAGGTCTCATCTCTAACCCCTCTAGGGCTCCTAGTTACCAGACCTCTTGAATTGAAGAAAACCCTTTTACTTTTTTTATATAAATAATTATGAACCAGATGCTCTCTGAGTATTGCCCTAACCTTGACTATTTGAAAGCAGATTACAGGTGTTCTTCAAAGGAATTGTTCAAGCAGGTGCAACCCTATCTCACCTCTGAGTGAAGCTGTCCCTTTTACCCCCAGAGCATCTCTCTTCCATGCAGACAGATAGCAGGGGGTTCATATAATCTCAGCCCTCTCAATAGCTATGACTGCATTCTCACTGCAGTTTGTGTCAGCTTTATAACCTTCACCACAGATCAGTCAGGTGCACAGAGAACAGAAGCCCATGATCCCCAGAGCAATACCCAGGTCCTTCTCTACACTCTATACTGTACATAAATCTGCTGGACTTTTCTGTCTCACTTCTGGGCCACTTGAACAGTAGTGCTATCATTTGTCTGAAAGTGTGATATCCTTTGGCATATGGTTTTGATACGAAAACATGCTCTAATTAGCTCTTTAGCAGCCAACAGCCAAAGGGTGGATTTATCTTTTACATGCAAGCTACCCATTTTCACACCAGGAAGTAGATGGCTGGGCTTCAGAAGGGTCATGGCTCCTGCCTCCTCCCTGAGGCTCTGCTCCTGCAGTTTCTCTGCTCAGGCTGCCCAGCCTCTGGCAAGGTGCAGCAGGAGCACTGAGAGCTTGTAACAACTGCTGGAGAGAGGAAGTGGGAGATGCCAAAATGAATGAAATCTCCAGCCTTAGGAGTCTTTGTTTGCCATTAATCTATTGCTTATGTTGCATAGTATGTTACAGGCGTATATGTAGCTTGCCTAATTGTGTTGTCTTGCAGAAAACCTTTAACTGGTTTAATTTCTCATAGAATTTTTAAGGTTGGAAAGGCCATCAAGATCATCCAACTGTCAGCTCGTGCTGACCACATCCCTCAGTGCCATATGACATGTTTCTTGAACACCTCCAGTGGTTGTGATTCCACCACCTCCCTGGGCAGTCTCTTTCAAAGCATCACCACTTTCTCAGAAGAAATTTTTCCTAACATCCAACATTTTTGTCCAGAAATTGAGACAGTTCTGAAATCTGAGCAGAAAAAAACCCTGCAAACAGGGAGAGGGAATGGCAAGCTTTGTCAGTTCATGTGCTGAGCATCCCTACTATTTCCTGTATGCTGCAGGCTGTGGGGCAGTTCCCCAGCTGTCCCTTTATCTTCCACAAGCACAGCAGGCTGTTCTCAGGCCAGCCTATCTAACACTTCCAACGTGAAGCCTCTGCCACCCCACAGCTGTCCAGCGTGGATGCAGATTTTCTTGCTTTGGGCCACGTCTGTTTGGGCAGTTGTCTGGCAACCCATATCCTCTGGGGCAACTTCGCTTGTGGGAACCTGCCCAAATGACCATGGTAGTGTTTTCTTTCGCTGTGGAACCTGCAGGCTCTTGCCATGACTTTTGGTTTCTGCCACTGCTATTTCAAAATAAAAGTGCCTTTCTTTGAACCTGGTGGCTCAAGCAAGGGATCGATCCTTTGTGCTTATTTTGGGTTCTTTCTGTGCACTATCAGCCCCTATATATCCCCTTCCTGCTCATATTTGCGAGAATTGTGCTTTCTGTACTGTCGTTTCCACTTAAGCTTAATAATGTTTTCAGTTTGAAAAGGCTGCTAGCCTGGTGCTTATCAGATGGAGAAAAGGCATTGCATTTGCTCTGGCCTTTGGTTCCCAGATAGCCTAACGGCAAATTGTGTTCCTGGAAGCAGGGAGGTGGCTTGCAAGATTACACAGTGCTGGGGCGGGCAGACACTGTCACACACGGTGGGGGACTGAGGTGGGAGGTGGAAAAGCTTTGTGTGCTCAGCTCACATATGGAGCCACAATCCAGCATGGATCCAGCAATGCTCTCTGCTCTTGGGACACTGGAGCTGCGCAGTGGCCAGGCCCTGGCTGCTCTCCTACAAGTCCCTGGATGGGTTAGGAGCAGCAGCCATCTCCCTTTTGCCCTGTCATCAGCCTCCAGAAAAAGCATGGAGGAGAAGACTGATGTGCCCTTACCCCAAAGTTCCTCAGCACCCAGGGGAGGCATTGCTGAAGCATGGGCAGTGAAACAACCCAGCGGCATATGACCAGCAGAAATGCACTCACCTCATCTTGGCTGGTTCATATATTTATCCCCAAGGTTCACTTTATTCCATATCTCTTATTTGTTTCTAGCAGATCTATTTCCCAAGTGTTTGCTTCTGCTCGTCCTTGTTCTTCCATTTTGGCTTAGATATCCATATGGATGCATAATCTTAGGCATCCAGGCTGATTTCATCATGTGCATTTTTTCCCTTTGGATTTTCATTGCCTCTGATGGGCTGATTAATGCCCCTCCCAGTTTTCCTTTCCTTCTGCAATTTTAAAAATGTGTATTCAGCTCATCTTTTTCTTCACTGATTCTTTGTGATATATGTTGGCCCTCTTCTCATCTTCAGTAAAAAGATCAAATTATTTTTTTTAAGCTCTCCAATCTCTCAAGGAGTATCTCTCAAAACCATGCTGACTTTTCCCTTTTTCTCCCCAGAAGGCACTGAAAGAGATGTTCTATTTTAAACACGCTTTGCTCAGGATTTTACAGCTTTCTTTTGTATTTGTAGATTTAATATTTCTCCTTGTTGCTTATGTTTACACTGAAGATTTGTTTTCATTTTAAACTTATTGTTGTGTTCAGCACAGTCTTATCTATCCAGGCAGAAGCTGAATAGTTTGTTATTGATTACACTGTTTCCTATCGTACTCCATTAGTTCCTGCCCATTAGTTTGTCTTCTGTTTAAATGGTTGATAAGAATATTGTTACTGGTGCACTGTAGTTATCATTGTTATCCAGGGACATTTCTGCAGTGATGCTGATGCACACCACAGTTTTGAGAATCTATATAAACACTTCCTTGTTCAATCTCCTCTCTGCCTGCAAGGATCCATTGCACAAGGCAAGGAACTCTTTGGCTTTGCTTTCTTTATTTTTATCACTGTTGCCTTACCTTCAGTATTTTACTATGTCATTGACTGTCAGAAGGTTTGTCTCCAAGAACATTTTCCCATCCTCACGCTCCAGCAGAATTCCCCACTGCAACATTTTCCCTGGTTTCCAGCCATCTCCAGCTTGAAGAGATGGCTCTTTTATTTGGGCATCTGTTAAAGCCCTGCAGCAGCAGCAGAATCCGGTGTGAATTGACCTGGTTCACCCTCTGAACAATACTCCATGGCAATGGCCACGGATATCACACGTAATAAATTAGGCAGCATGTGCGAAGAAACTCTTTCCTTTTTTTTTACATCGGAGTATTTCAGCCAGTGCCATTACTTACTGCACTGTAAGGTGCAGAGGACGATGCCACTCTCATATTTCCTAGACCTCTCTTCTCGTGACAAAGGGTTGTAGTGTGCATGATCACCTTTTGAGTGAATCCATTCCTGCTCCAGATTCCTATAAAGGAATCCGTTAAGGTGGTGAGGCAGTGGATCAGGCTGCCCAGAGAGGTGGTGGATGCCCCATCCCTGGAGACACGCAAGGTCAGGCTGGACGGGGCTCTGAGCAACCTGATCTACCTGTGGGTGCCCCTGTTCACTGCAGGGGGTTGGACCAGATGGCATTTTAAGAGTCCCTTCCAACTCAAACTATTCTATGATTCTATTATTCTCTTTCCCTGTTTCTCTTGTTGGAAGTCGACAGTGTGGATGCACACTGTTGATTGATTAACATGGTGTTGCTCCAGTGTTTTCTTTCTCTTCTTTCTTTAGTAATTCTATGATCTGCCTGCCTGCCTACAGTTTAAACTTTGCCACTGCTTTGCAGGCCTAGCTCTATACCTAAAATCATGATTTTTTCTCTTGCCCCAGAAATTCACCAGCAGATGCAGTAAGTATTTTTTAAAGCCTTGCCTCATTTACATCCGTGCACCATCACAGCTGTAACATGCCTACTGTGAATAATAATATCCAGTTCTGTGTACCTTATTTGTGGCCTCCAAGCACGGACCTGATGCCTTCAGATAATGACCTGCAGCAGGATGAGGACCTCCTTCCAGTGCCTTGACTGCTGGTGTTGCAGCCCTGTGCAGATCCAGGGCTGGTTTTCATAGTTATGCTTGATTGCAGCTCATGTGGTGACGTGTGGCATGGGAGCTGCCCCATGTCCACATTCCCTGCAGACCCCATGGTATGAAATTCCCATTCAGCCAAGATTCAGCTCTTACCTCGGCTAGGCTTGTCATTTTGGGTCATGCTTTTTCCTGCAATTCCACAGCCAGTGATAGGCAGCGGCACCACCAAGTGCAGCTGCACTGGAGCCAAGAAGTCCTTGGCCAGGAGTGCTGCAAGAGACTAACGGCACCAGCAAGAGCTTCTCACAGGCAGGCAGGGGGAAAGAGCCCCTTTGCACTGGCCATGAAATCAGTCATGTGTAGGTTTTTGTCCGGCCCTGGGGGGTGGGGGAAGGAATGTGGGTTGGGCGAAGTCTAGGATTACACCACGGCTGAATTTTTTCTTTCCACACTTTAAATCGCCAGCACCTTTCAGTCCTGCCTTCACCTCTCCTGCCTGCTAGTGCTCCGACGGTGCCATCCTCCAGGTAAACCCGTTCCTGCCCCCCATGCCCACCTGTGTCTCATGTGGATGAGAGGTCACCTCGCGTTCTGCTCGTTTAATCATTTTCTAACTCTGACTGTTCTACTGATGGTTCCTCCGATCCTTCTAAGCAGCTGCTGTCAAACTCCTGTGAGGGCTCCTCACTCCTCTTTGCCTCCCCGAGTGCTTTATAGGGGGCCGTGCAGGGCAGGGCAGGGAGGGAGGGAGAGGGTCAAAGTGCTGCTTTGCCTGTTGTTTTTTTTTTTTTTCCCTCCCCGGGTGAAGAGTGTCATTTGCTGCCAGTGCCTTTTCCTGCTCTCTTGGTGACAGTGTGAATGGATGGCCAAAATTTCCTGCATTACGCTGAGGCTGGAAGGGCTGCTGAGAGCCTGCGGCAAACTAGTGGGAGAAGGTGTCCTCTGTGGTGCAAGGGTCTTCAGCAATCCCAACTTCAGTACCAGGATTTGGTGCGAACAACTGCCCTCAGCCTTTGCCCTGCAGGGCTCTGTAGCCAGGAGGGCATCATGCCCACGAGGAACAGGCTCAAACCTCCAGCCTCCTAAATTATAGAATCCTAGAATGTTTTGGTTTGGAATGGACCTCAAAGTCCACCGGCCTCCAACCCTCCTGCTTTGAGCAGGGCTGCCACCCAGCAGATCAGGCTGCCCAGGGCCCCATCTAACCTTGCCCTCAGTGCCTCGAGGGATGGGGCACCACTGCTTCTCTGGGCAGCTGTGCAACCACCTCACTGCCCTCTGAGTAAAAAAAAATTGGTGGCTGCAGAGTCACTGCCAAAGCCTCCTCAAAATAGGCAGAACCTTGGGAAGGCTGTGGCATTTGTAGTTTTTCAGCACACGGAAGGATAGCACCATCCTCAAAATCAAATTACTCTTATGTCACATCTAGTAAATCACTCTTAACAGCTGCCACCACTGAAAGAAAAACTCTAATTTCATTTTGTCCTCTTTCTACATCTAAAAAATTTTCTGTGCTTTCTGGCTTTCACTATATGGTCTGTGAAGCCAGACCTTAGTAAATGGCAAAAGAGGTGACAAGAAACCCGTACAAGACCTCTCATTAAGTTTCTAATCCTACTCTCACCC
Organism: Tetrao urogallus; assembly: GCF_951394365.1. Classification (NCBI taxonomy): domain Eukaryota; kingdom Metazoa; phylum Chordata; class Aves; order Galliformes; family Phasianidae; genus Tetrao; species Tetrao urogallus. The sequence goes on from NC_136813.1 coordinate 134,262,665, forward strand.
CATTCCAGCTCCAGCTCTGTTCCTCAGTCTCTGCTGCTGTGGGAGATCCTGCAGACAGATGAGCTTCCAGAAGCAGGGATGTTTTCAGATGGGTCGATTAAAAATGATGAAACTAATAATGGCTTGCACAGGCAAAGTTCACATATGCTCTTGGCACCTTTCTTCTAGCAGGAATCATTATAAGGAACAAGTAAGGGTTTGGCACGCAGGTGTTTGTGCATCTCTCCGGTCTCTTGCCCTCCGTAGCCCAAATTTTGGCCTTATTGCACAGCTTGTTTTGAACATAACAAAGGAAACTCTTTCTGAAGGTGGGATGGATTACAGTGTCCCTGGTGCTGTTAGTAATGGCGAAACGGTGCCTGCACAACCCAGCATGGAGAAGGAGAAGGAAGAGAAGGATGAGACTCTGGAGCGAGGGCATTGGAACAACAAGCTGGAATACGTCCTGTCGGTGGCTGGGGAGATCATCGGCCTGGGAAATGTCTGGCGCTTCCCCTACCTCTGCTACAAGAATGGTGGAGGTGAGTGCAGCCCCAGCCAGCTTCACTGGTCACCACATTCCCACCATGATACCTGTGCTGAGCCTTGCTCACCACTGGCAGCAGCCGTGCAGTGCCTGATCCATAAGACTCAACCCAGGGGCTCCATTGCAGGGTGATGAGGCACAGAGCAGTGTGCGTAAGGGTCAGAAGGAACATGGCTGTCACCTGGTACATGAATGCTACACAGTCTCTCAGCTCAGCAATGACCCCTGGCCTCCCTCGGGCTGCACTTGTTCAGAATCTCGTGCCTGCTTTTAAATTAAGGCAGCCTTTTAGGAGAGAAAACTTTATTTAAAACATGAAAGCCCAAAGCAATTCTGAGGTTGGATTTGGTGGTATGCAGGGAGGGAGCTTCTCTCTCAGTTTGGTGATTAGTTGTTAATTGGGCTCTCTGGAAGGGCAGAGGTGAGGGGATGCAGCACTTGGTGTGGAGTTGGTGGGCACTGGGGAGCCAGGGCTGAAATCCCCTGCCGTTTGCTGGGGGCAGTCTCATGGGCCCCGCTAAACTGCTTTCCTCCCAAGGGCACAAAAGAGGATTAGCTGCTGTTTAGCTACTTTCACGCTGTGCTTTGCTTGGTGCTTGTTCCTTTTCACCATGAGCTTGGGAATGTTATTCTCTGTTGAAAGGGAGGGCTGTTCTTGCTCCCCTTCCCGTGGGGCTGTGTGAGAGCAGTGCCTGCTCCCCTCCCTGCATGGATCCTGTCAGGCAGCAGGGCCTGAAGCCTGCCTGGCATCACTGCCTGCTGAGCCCTATAGTGCTGGTGGCTGGGGACAGTTCAGAGAGGGCTTGGGAGAGTATTTAGCAATGCCATATATAAGTTCTGTGCAATGGCAGAAAAAAAATATAAACAGGAAAAAAAAAAAGTTATTTCCCTATCGTCAGGCCCTCCCATGGCAGGCAAGTCTGGCCGATTGGGAAATACTGGGGTAGCCTGTCTGGTGTGCAGCCCTGGTGCTGTGGGGAAGGGAGCGGGACGCAGTGTCCTACATCTGCCAGGCAGTGGGTCTGTGCTGCAGTGCGTCACCTCATCCCACTGTGGCCCTGTAACCCACTGGACTGAATGTGAAGTGGGATTTGTGGCTGAACCCCAAGCCCCTTCCCTCTCTCCATACATGCTGGCTAAGCTTCTTAATGAAATCTCTTAAGTTTTTAGTTTGCTTGTGTCTGAGGATTGTTATTCCTTCTGAACTCCTGTCAGCTTGACCTGAGAGCCAGTTAGCATCTGTCTGGCGTGGAAGAGGACTACGTAGGGGGAAGGTAGGGCTTGAGTCTCATTAACGAAGCTGGGCTCTTGAGCAGCTTGTAGGACCGTCCTTCAGGCTCTGCAGGATGAAAGCTGTTACTGCAATTAATGCCAACCTGGGGTAACAAACACCTGATGGGTTTTGTCCTTCTCTGCCTGGTTTCATGGCAGGTCTTGACTGTAGGGCAGCCCTGGCTGCTGGTGCGAGCGATATACATTTCTGTAATTGCATGTAATGCATTTCCCTTTGCATGTTGTTTTGATCAGCAAACCCAGGCTGGGTGGAGGTATTACTCTACATGTATCCTCAGTTTTTTGGTGCTTTTATCGTCAGAATAATCAGCATAAAAGGAACCGACAACTTGTTCCAAAACCGTAATGACTTTGTGGCAGGATGTTCTCTTTCATTTATACGCAAGTACTGAGACCTGTTTTCTGCGCGCACACACACACACACACACAAAGCCTTAGAGACTTTCCTTCCTTATCTTCTTTCCCATGTACTAAGTTTCTCAGGCAATCACATCGCTCTGAGCAATTGTACTTGAGGAAAATCCCTTTTTCCATGCCCTTCCTACCCTCCTCAGCATACATCCTTCTCATGCTGTCCCCATGTGGTATCTCAGAGGGACTTTCTCAGGGCCAGGCTGAAGATCACAGAATCACAGAATTGCAGGGGTTGGAATTGACCTCAAGAGATTATTGAGTCCAAATCTCTTGCTGAAGCAGGTTCCCTACATTTGATTGCACAAGTAGGCATCCAGATGGGTCTTGAATATCTCCATAGAAGGAGACTCCACGGCCTCTCAGGGCAACCTATTCCAGTGCACCATCACCCTTACCATAAAGAATTTCTTCTCCATGTTTGTGTGGAACTTCCTATGTTCAAGTTTTAGGCCATTGCTCCTTGTCCTATCCATCACTGAGAGGAGCCTGGCCTCATTAATTTGCCTCCTGCCTCCCCTTAGATAATTATAAACATTAATGAGATTCCCCACTCAGTCTTCCCCAGGCTGAACAGATGCAGGTTACTCAGCCTTTCCTCATATGGGAGATACTCCAGGCCATTTATTATCTTTGTAGTCTTCCACTGGACTCTTTTGAGGAGATCCCTGTCTTTTTTGAACTGGGAGCCTAGAACTGGACACTGTAGTCTAAAATGTAGCCTCATCAGGGCAGAAAAGAGAGGAGGACAATCTCCCTTGACCTGCTGGCTACACTGTTTTTAATGCATCCCAGGATGCCATTGGCCTTTTTGGCCACAAGAGCTCACTGCTGGCTTGTGGCCAGCCTGTTGTCCACCAGAACACCCAGGTCCTTTTCTTGCAAAGAACCTCTGCAGTAGGTCAAACCCTAACCTGTATTGATGCTAACTGATGAGCTGAATCCAGCCACATGATGGAGCTTATTTCTCCTCTGTGCTGCTTGAATCTGCCAGGTGCCTTTTTCATCCCTTACCTCATCTTCCTCTTCACCTGTGGCATCCCTGTCTTCTTCCTGGAGACGGCACTGGGACAGTACACCAGCCAAGGAGGTGTGACAGCCTGGCGGAAGATCTGTCCCCTCTTTGAAGGTGAGTGGGTTTGAGGTCCGGGGACCTATGGGGGGACACTGCACTCATCCTCTGACCACAACTGTATATCCCAAACCTTCCCAAAATTATGCCTTCTCACCAAACATTGCATCCCGGATTCCTTCTTCATGTCCAGATCTCTGGACAGAAGCTTTGCACCCAATAAAAATGATCTTCAAGATCTAATGATGAAAATGCTCCTGGCAGTTATCAGGAACTTACTTAAAATATACTACTGTCCCTGTAAATCGGTGCTAAGTCATTTTCCCGAGTTTGTGGAAGGCTTAAAATCTTCGTGGTGAAAGGTGTCAGCTGTCTTAATAAATCATTAGCTGTCAGATCCACTTCTTGCACTAATTTCAGCATGATTATCCAGTTTCAAGTCACTTTCTGTGATCTCTCAGGTCTTAACAGTAGCTTCTATCCTACATACTGAATCTTTTAGATACTCCTCTGGCATCTATCAGGGAAGTTGCATGTTAACACAAAAACTTCCCAAACAGTGTAAAAGGAAGAAGGATGAAAAAATGAAGGGAAACTGAATTTTGGTAGAATAGGTATTATTTAGCAGCTGGAGCACTGTCATGTGTTTCTGTCTCTCTGGGTGGTTTTCCAGCCACACACTGTCTATCCCCTGTCCAGACTCCCAGCCCTTCCTTCTGCCTTGGGTCTGGACTCCACAGAGTGCTTCATGTGGACTGCCCAAGGCCTGGAGATGCTGGGCAGATTCAGCTGTCTGCATGGCTGGCCAGGCAACACCTGATGCTTAGAACCTTAGCTCCCTGTAAGGCTGCATTTCTAGTAGGTCTGAGGCCCAAAGAGCACATTCATCCCAAAGTGACTGCCCTCCAAGTCCATCTGCTGGTGAGGGTTGTGTTAAAGTACCTGCACAGATGGTGGGATGTGGAAAGGAGATGATGGCATGAGTGGCTAGCTTGTTGGTGTAGATCCAGCAGTACAGTCAAGATGTGGGGCAGGGATGCAGCACCGTGGGGGCTGTCAGATGGAAAGGCACTGAGCCTTTGGTGAAGCCTGCTTCCATCTTTCAACATGTGGTTCACCTGGGGCCTCCTTTCTGCAGGAATTGGTTATGCCTCACAGGTCATCGTTGTGCTCCTGAACTTCTACTACATCATTGTCTTGGCCTGGGCCTTGTTCTATCTCTTCAGTTCATTCACCATCGACCTTCCCTGGGGCAGCTGTGATCATGAATGGAACACAGGTAGGTGTGGAGGACCCTTTGGCTCCAGGAAAAGGTATGCCCATGCTGAATCCATGAAACCCAAAACCGAGTCACAGTGGGGCTTGTAGGTGTGGGGAGCCCCCAGTGATTGTGCTGCTGGTGCTTTGGGGAAGAAGCTGCAGCCACTGAGGGTATCTTCCTCTTTGGCAGTGATGAAAAATCCCATCATCCTGTTGTGTGTTAGCCACAGAGCCAGTGCTGGTTGGGACTGCTCACTGTGCCTGCTGGAAGGAAAAATTAAATGCCATCTTCTTGATTGTCCCAGGTTTCTTGCTAGACTTAACCTGGAGGGATCTCCTTTGGTGCGTCTTTGGGACTACTCAAAGTTTGTCTCTGAGTCAATACTAATGAGTGCTGTCACTGTGGATGGAAAGGGAGCATTTTTTCTGATCCTTCAGTACTCCAGCCACTACTACTCACACTCCTTCCCTCCCTGGGCTTCTCCTACAGGGAACTGCATGGAGTTTCAGAGGGCGAATTCAACCCTAAATGTGACCAGTGAAAATGCCACCTCCCCAGTCATCGAGTTCTGGGAGTAAGTAAAGGACGGGCTGGTATCCCTCTTTCTTCCAAGACAAGCAATCCCTGGGCAATGAACCAACCTGCGGAGGTACTTCCTATTAAAGCACACTGGTCAGAAGAGGTCACAGTGAGCAAGCTGGTCAGATCAGGGCAAAGGCTCTTGGGGACAGCACAGTCAGTCAAGGATGGCATCACTGAGCCTGTGGTGTTTGTCCAGAGCTGTGCTGGTGTGTCTCAGTGCCAGTGGACTTGTCCAGAGGTGTCCAGCCTTTTGATTTGCCTGGGATGCACTGAGTGAAGAGGAATTGTCTTGGGCTGCATATAAAAAATAGAATCCTGCTGATATATAAAATTAAGAAAATATAATAATATTAAAAAAATATATTTTTCATTAAAACTTATAAAGAGGGCAATAAAGCCAGTGAAATGGACATGTAAGACTTACACTGTATTCACATACCCCGGGACTGTTTCAGCTTCTTTCTCTCACTGACTTCAATGAAGGCCAGCTGACTCTGTGCAAGACCTTGCCTCACTGTTGCATTGCTTCCTCTGATTCTCGATCTTTTTTCTTCTCCTTTACTCCTCTGCTGTTGCTCTCCCCTTTCCCTATTTGTGCTGCTTCTCTTCACTGCCACCCATGAACTCCCTTACACAGTTGTTTTCTCCTGCAATGCAGGTGAATTGGCTGTATGTTCCCTATCTTCAAACCATGGATCAGACTTACCAAGGGTACAAACCTCATTAAACCTCATTACTGCCTCAGGAAATGAGAGCCATAACCATGTGCTTCGATCAGGATTTATATATAGGTTGCAGCCCTTGACCTGCCTGGTGGCTGTGTCCATGCTCAGGATATGGGTCCTAAGACTGCAGCTGGAAGCAGGGTGAGATCTGTGGTGATCCACTCTGCAGCATCACTGTGGTGGGTCTTTGTCTGCATGGTTTGCGAGCTTTAGCATGGTAAGCTGTTGAGGAGGAAACCTTAAAGCCTTTTGAATTACTAAAGGGATCCATACTAGTGATGTTTTTATTAGATAGTAGATAATGAATATTAGATATTAGACATTTTTATTTCAGAGTGGCTAATATGCAAGCCATTCTGAGGGGAGAAGCTTACCAAAATGAGAACAAAGTACCGAGTTCAGCTCACAGCCTGGTAAAATCTGTGCCCTCATTTTCATGGTCTCCTTCCCTCGTGCCCATGCACTAGTTTACTCCAAAGTACAGAGTTCCTTTATTTCTGGCATGAAGGCTTAGACCTGCTGGCTCTCTGATGATGGACACAGACCAGTACCAAGTCCTTGCTGAAAGACTGAGAAGGCAAGCCCTGCTGCCACCACAGATTACCTGGTGAACAGTGGCTGGTAGAGGGCTGTGCCCTCACTGCTGTGTACCACCAGCACAGAGTACATCATGTCCCTAGAGCATCCCTGGGGCAGCACAGGGCGAAGCACTTCACTTGCATTTGCCTGTGAGCAGAGAGATCATTACAGGCTGGAAGACACTGAATGCATACATTGCTGCTAATAAGCTTATGGCATTTATTCCTTCCATAGCTGGTATTTTCCTCTTCTCCTACAGTTCCCTTTTACTTTTTTCCTTTAAACTGCTTGCAGGCAGTTAGATGCTGTTATGAACTTAGACTGCTCTTCCTGAGGCTGGCTGCTGGAAAAGCTGATGCTCACTTCACCACTGTGAGCATCCCTGTGTTACTGAAGTGCCAGCACACAGGACTGGAAATTTCCAGTGTAGTGCTGGGGAAAGGGTGCAGGAGGCAGGAGTTTCCTAGGGAAGCACTGACCTGCCACTGGGGTGAAGGCACACTGCTGTGGCCGTTCCTGGCTGTGGTACAGTGTCCTGTTAGTTACACACTAACTGGTTACTCTTCCCTCACTGGTTACAGAGTCCATGCCCCTAGAAGCAGGAAAGAAAGCAAGATGAAAATAAAATATTCAGAGGAATAGCCTGATTTCCTGTGAACCCCTCTTGTCCTCTCAATCCATCTCAGACCATGGTTCTCCAGGAATGCAAACTTGATTTGGGGATAATTGCAACAGGGTGGGTTTGTGAGCGTGCTGTACACACTGCTGCTGGGGCTCTAAGGTAGCACATGTCCTTCTCTGCTCATCTCAGGACTGGGGTTTGGGACAGTTTCACACTCAGATCCATCAGTGCAGCATAGAAGACAGAAGGAGGAGAATGAGTTCTTGCTTCTGTAAATGGTGAGGAAGACCTGCCATACCCATAGCTCAGAAAGCTGCTTTAAGGCAAGGGTGAGATTGTAAGTCCTTGGCCTTGTAAGCTGGTAAGTGCAAGAGGGAGCAGAAACACTAAAGGTTGGAGGGGGAAAGGAAAAGAAATGTCATGGCCCAACAGCCCAGCTTGAGAGCAAGTGTAGAATCTATGTGTGAACCTCCAGGCTGGTAGTACTGGTCCAGTAGTCTAATTCCAGTAGTGGGCTACAGTTTGACACCTCTGCAGCTTGCAGCTCAGAGCTGGGTCTTGTTTGTAGAACATCCTTTCTCCTCAAAGTTGTTAGGTGCTCTGGAGATGTGGTGAGAGGTGTGTTGGGAACACTGGTGGCCGACACTGGAGACACTTGGGTGCTGTTTTCTTCTCCCTCTACAGAAGGAGAGTGCTGAAGATTTCTGATGGCATCCAGCACCTGGGCAGCCTGCGTTGGGAGCTGGCCCTGTGTTTGCTACTGGCATGGATCATGTGCTACTTTTGCATCTGGAAAGGGGTCAAGTCCACAGGAAAGGTGAGTTCTAGGCTCACAGTGAGCCTCCAAGTGCTGGCCCAGGAGACATTGCTATCTTTGTGTGTAAGAGGTGGTTCAAGTTCCCTTCCCTTCTGTCACAGCATGAACAGTTTGTGCCCCTGCTGGATATTTTCTCATTTATTAGATAGTAAACGCCCATGTACTTAAAGCTTTCTCTGCCTCAGCATCATGGGGATCTTCTTTTTGTCTTTCCTGTTGGTCCTAGCTCTTCCTATAGATGCTTGCATTCCCCATGTATAAGATTTCCTTTTTTAGCCACGCTGGTTATCACAGAGGTATTTCTCCGAGGCAGGTTGGTGAGACTATCCAGCTCCATCCTGAGCTGCCTCACCCCTGCCTCCTCTCTCTTTTGCAGCACTGACACAATTTGTTTCTACTTCTGCCTCCTGACCCATTCCCAGTCTGGAGGCAGCAAAAACAGATGGAAGTGAAATTGTTTAGTATGTTATCTAGACAGCATCTCTTCAATGTGGTGGGTTGTAAATTGTAGCTGCATCCATTTTCATCATGTTGATGGCATGGATGTTATCAGTTCCTCCTGCTTCCAGGATAGTCCGGAATTGTGAAACATGAAGGCAAAGTCAAGCAGCTTGCAGAGACAATATTTCCTGGTTTCCATGGAGTAAAATTAGAAGAAAAGAGCAACTGCTTGCTGTAGTGGCCTGGTAAAAGAAAGCAGAGGCAGTATAATAACAGCAAAAATGATATGAAAGTACAGCAAACATAGTGTGGGAAGTGCTGAGAACAAATCCAATCTATTTCAGATCTGAGTTCAGTGCTAAATGCAAGTGACTCTTAGCAAAAAGGACTAGCAATAGTGAGATGAAAACAGAAACCTTCCAGTAGAGATACATGGCCCATTGGTTTATCAGCCCTTGAACTGAATTTGTCCTACACAGAACAGTTTTACACAGCAGTTTGCATCCTCAGATGCAGAGATTGCCTGTCCCCAGGGAGCTCTCGCAGATGCAGGAGGTTGTCACAGATGGAATCACTTTGCCGAGGCATGTGGATCAGGTTCAAATAAACCCTGGATGTTGTTGACCAGCATGTGACAGAACGATCACACTGGTCCCGGCAAGGTTCCTGGTGATGGAGCTAGAGCTAACAATGCCCAAGAAATAAAAAGGTTGGTTTTGAGCCAAGCATTGAGTAATATCTTATTGGATCCAGATGTTCATGTTGTCAGATAGAAGTTTGGAACGCTCCATTCAAGAAAACATTCTCCAAATCCATGCCGCTGGTCTCAGTGCAGATGTAAGTGACTGTTGAGTGAAAAGTTCAACATGTGAGCACTCACAGGCACACAGGACATTACCAAGACCAGAATCTGAACCATACACAAGAGAACAAGCAGATTGTGTTCTGAGCTGCTAAAATTGATGTTTTTTTGAGATCCATCTGAAAGTATGCAACTTGCCACCCTGGAAGAAAATGCACCAAGGTTGAAAGGCAGTGGGTTATTTTTAAGATTTCTGTTTCAAATATTTTGATTTCGTGAGCTGAGAAATATTAGACTTTCATCCTGTCATATCCTGAAGCAATAATTTGGTTCTGTGGTAAGTACAGAGATGACTGTTAAACTCGCAGGACCCATAGATTTGATTAACTGTCACTGAGAAGCTCTAAATCAGAGCCTTCTTGAAACCTTGAGATTGAAATGAATGATGGCATTTGCCAGTGTTGAAGAATGCTGTCCCCGGGTTCCTTCAACACCTAGGATGCAGATTCAGACAGACAGGGATGGAGCTGCTTGCGCAGACATCTCAGGCAATCATGAGCCCCAGCAGGGAGATGTTTTTCACTGATCTCTGTGACATTACCCCAGACCGCTGTGATATATAGAGCAAGGTGTATTAAATGCATAGAGAACTTGGGGCTGCAGGCAGAGGTGATAATCAAAGAGTTTGTTTTTCAAGGGTAGGACATCACTCAAATCCTTCTGTCCTTCTACATAACAAGACTGAATTACCAAAACGTGTATCTCAACTTAGAGCAGGGCTCCCATGGCAGTGTCAGGTTCTTTGGATGTTGTTTTATTCAAATAAAGTATATCAACAGGATGGATCCAGAAAAAAATCTTTTTGAAGCACTGCTTGTCTCACGAGAATTATCCAGGGAAGAGAGAAGGTGGTTGTGTTGCTCAGGGAAATCATCCTCTTGCTGCTGGCAGTACTTCCTCAGCTGCAGAAGCCTGTCCCTGCCATCAGGGAATGGTGTGCTTTAAGGGGATTTTGAAACAGCTCGTTCTGGATGGATGGGCAGGTGGGAGAAACAGATGATTTCACAGCATCACATATTGTGGTTCCTCTAGAGAAGTTCTTCGGTTCTTCAGTGCGTAACTGCTGAAGCTGAGAAAAGAGCTGTAAGGTAGCATTAAGTTGAAGTGTGCTGATCAGCACGTCCACACAGGAAAAACCTGAAGGAGCAACATTTCTTTGCTGGCCCAGTGTGATACAACAAATTGAGCAACTGTTTTAAAGGTGATCAATAAGTCTCGAATGTGCAGGAGCAATGCAAAGGCATTAATGACGCTACTTGAACTGCTGGGGAGGCTGCATCAGACCTCGACTAGTTTGACAATTTGGAAACACAGAGCACAATGTGGTATTGTGGCACACTACAGCAATTAGCAACTGAGCTGGGGATGCATAGCCCCTCTGCTGATGCAGACAAGTATTACTGCTGTCTTTGGTGGAGTTGCTCTCGTGACAGCCCGACTCTCACTCTGGTTCACTCCTAGGACTAGCAAGATTTTCTCTGGCTCCAAACATGCTGTGCCACACCACGCAGTTCCTGGGCACATATAAAAAAATGCATTTCTTCTCAGTGTAGGCTAAAGCAAGGTGCTTGGAGTGCTCATGCCTGTTCCCACGTTCCATTTCTAGGTGGTGTACTTCACAGCCACATTCCCGTACCTCATGCTGGTAGTCCTGCTGATCCGGGGAGTCTCCCTGCCTGGGGCATCCCAGGGAATCCTCTTCTACCTTTACCCAGACCTCAGTCGACTCGGGGATCCTCAGGTAAGACCGGTGAAAAAATGAATGGCTGAGTTGTGCTTGCCTGGATGCCTGTGGCTATCTTCTTTCCTTCTTTTTTCTTTCCATACTGTCTTTCTCCCAATTCTTTCCATCTGTCTCCTCTTTACCTACACTGGATATAAGGCAGGACTATGATACGGATGGCCCTTGGCCTTCCCCTGTACCCTTCCTGTATTTTCTCATCTGAGGTGGGTCTGAACTGCCTGGGAGCAAGAACACAGGTGGCAGAAGCCATCGGTGGGTTTAACCCCCTCAGAGAGGGCAATGTCAACTGAACCTGTCATTTCTTGGGGATACCACTGTGCTTGGGGGCTCTGTAATGTCTGGGGTTGCAGGGGTGAGGAGGAGGAGGAGGTAGGAGAGAATGAGGATGACTTGATGCACGCTAGGACCTGGCTGTCCTTCTCCCCCCCCCCAAGTCCTTATTGAGAAATTCCTGCCTGCCTGGCTGGACAGTCTGTGCCTGACTGCTGCTGTTAATCTCTTTGGGACAAGTTCTTCCACATTAAATCCTGGCTCCAGCTGAGCTGCTGTACCAGCCTTTGTGTGAAGGTGTTTCCAAAGGAGATTAAAGGGTGCCTGCTTGGAAAATAGGCCAGCAAAACCCTTTGTAACCCCATTAACTCTTTCTGCTCTAGCCCTAGTGTTGACTCTGCTGTTAATTTTGCAAGTGTGGGCATCTCTGCCTGATGCAAGGAGCAAGGGTCAGTGGAGTGTGGTGACAATGTGCTAAGGCTGCTGGGGGCTCTGAATTTGCCAGTGCCTCCAGCACGGTGTGACTCTGGTTGAGCAGGTTTAACTTAGGGCTTCCAGTCTGCAGCTGAAGGAGATCTGGTTTTCATCGTGTGAAGTGCACAGAGATCCTGTCCAGCATTCTGGAAGTTGCTCTCATTTGTGTGCCCAAGCAGTGGCTGAAAGGCTTTGTTTTGCATTACCAGTTTCTCTCATTCTCTCTCAGCTGCAGGGAGGAGGTGGGCAGGACAGCCCTGCCTCCCTGTGAGGTGAAGAGAGGTTGAAGGGGGTTTTCTAAAACTCTCAAGAGAGTGAGGACAGGTCTGTGTGAGCTGATGTGATGTGAGATCCTTCTGCCACTTTCCAAGTGTGCTTCCTTGCTTCTGCAAAGCCTTGTGCTTACAGGGCTCTCACCAAACCGGGCAGCAAGTCTTGCATTTTCTTCATTTTTCTCCTATTGGATAGGAAAGGTAAGGGTTAGTGCCCCAAGCCCTGCATGCACACAGTTTGCCCCTGCTGCCATGCAGGGACAGCAAATATCCTGCCAGCCAAGCTGATGACAATCGACTTGTGCTCACAGGACAAGGCTGTGACTGCTTACTGCTGTCCAGCGCTGCCTGGAAAAATGCAAAGTTCTGCAGTGCCTAGGAAGGGATGCTGGAAATTAGAAAAAAAATATAATAACCTCTTCGATCTGAGCCTTGTAATAAGGAGTCTCAAGGGGAGGTTTAGATAAAGGGAAAACAATATACAAGGGGACAAAAGGATAACTGCTTAAAAGTATATGAAAACATATGTGAAAAGAAGGGATGAATTATTTAGCAGATTCTACCAGGGGAGAAGCAGCCAAGATGTGATTAAGTGTCTGTGTGGAAATCACTGCTTTTCACCTGCTCAATGACCTTGGACAGAACCATGAAATCCTGTGCAGGAGAGCTGACTGATGATTAATCATAGAGTATCCTGAGTTGGAAGAGACCCACAAGGATCATTCAGTCCAAGTTCTGCATGATGTTCTCTTCCAGCCATAAAGTCTTCAATTCCCTAAATCTTCCTGCACCTTCCTCTTCCCATTCTATAAAATGTTTACAATGAAAAGGTTAAATGCAAAATATTTGATATAAAGATAGATCAGACATACAGTGAAACTGCTGAGCAAGTTTTACATAATAAAATCCAGTTCTGCTCAAGTAGAAGCAGGTAACAGCAAAATCATCTGAGAGACTTTATTTTGAACTGTAGGCCACAAATCTAAAAATTCCCCCCAAACCAACTCTATTGTTTGTTTCTTGTTTAACATTGTGTATTTTTAATACACAATACCAGCCAATTGCTGAGCTCGTTTCTTTTTGTCCCCCCTTGACTGCATTTTTTTGAACTCCAGAAGGTTCCTATATTTTCCGCAGTACAGACTGGGTTTTAACAGATAGGGGAACTCAGGGTTGCTCACCACTTCCTCTCCTGCTCACTCCACCCTTCCCAATGTTTTCTGTGGTAATTTTATGACTTGTTTATTTCAGTAGATAACTCTGGGATTTCCTGATGTGATTATGGAGAGAGATGCGGAGTGGTCCACTTGCAGGAAGCTGAAATGAAATAATTCACACTAAAAATAGGGGTGAAGTGTGGGCAGTTTGTTGGTGGAGCAACTTTTTTTTCTGGCACTGGCAGTTTCTCTATCACTCAATGCAAACCATGATCAGGCACCATTGTAACGGACAGAGTTGAAGAGATAGCTGATGGGGTTGATGCAGAAAGTGCTAGCGATGTATTTGGTCTTGCTTGAAAGAGAAAAAATGCAGTGGTTTCCTTTCACTCTGGTATCAGTCTCAAATATTTCTAGTTAAATATTTTTAGGTTTATTGACTGAGAAAAGGAGAGTAAAATTTAGAAGCCTTGGAGAATGTCCCTCTCTGCACAAGAAAGTGCTTCTCAGAACATGCCCAAGACCTCTCGCTTTTGTTTTCCCCCAGATTTCCCCAAAACACAACTGTCTTGTGGTGTCTGCTTGTGCTTTACCCCTCGAGCCTCAGAAAGTCTTTGTACAAAGAAGAGCTTGCCATAAGGAGCTGCTTCCCCTGTGGCCTCTGAGAACTTCTTGGCGATGGGCCCCTGCAGCCATGCTGGGGATGGGGTCAGAGCCTTCAAATTTGGGTCCCTCCTGCTGCTTGCTCTGCCGCCAATGAGAGCTGCTGCTTCCCAGCAAGAGGTGAAGGCAACCATGGGCATGCTAAATATTATTTGTTCCCCTTATTTGTTTATTTTCCCCCAGCAAGCCTTCAGCTTGACCCTACGTGCTCGTCATGCTGTTGCTGGCCCCGTTTCCCCTTTCTGAAGGCAGCATGTTTGTTTTTAGGCAGAATCATACAGCCTGGAGTCCAGGAGCATCCTTCTTCCCCCCCTATCACCTTGGGGAGGAGGGCAGAACAGCTGTGTTTTTGGGATGAGCCAGAGCTTGTTTTTTTTTTTTTTTACTTATAGTGTTTACAGAAAGTGTAGAGGTGGGGGGCTCTCCTGGATGCAAAACCATAAAATCATAGCATCATTAAGGTTGGAAAAGACCACTAAGATTATCTGGACCAACTCTAACCCGTCACCACCATGCCCACTAACCACATCCTTCAGTGCCACTGCTACATGTTTCTTGAACACCTCCAGAGATGGGAGAACTGAAGGAGGTGGCCAGGTAACTCGGCATAGCTCTCTAAAAAGGTACTCATTGAACAGCAGCTGAAGTCTTGCCTGAATTTTGCTCTTTGCTTTGCACTACCCCAAGAATGATGCCTTGTGCAGCAGAGACTTACTCTGCTGAGTCTTCTGCTTACTGCTGGGGGCATCTCAGCACTTGCCAGCATGGCCCCTGTGTGTGATGTGTGATGCATGCACTAGGCTTCTTAGAATACAATCATTTGAGTTGGAAGGGACCATTAAATGTCACCTAGTTCAACTCCCATGCAGTGAACAGGGACACCCACAGGTTGATCAGGTTGCTCAGAGCCCCATCCAACCTGGCTTTGAGTGTCTCCAGGGACGGGGCATCCACCACCTCTCTGGGCAACTGGTGCCAGTGCCTCACCACAAAACCTGATTGCACTGATTGCCTGATTGCACAAAACCTCTTCCTTATCTCCAATCTAATCTCCCATCTTTTGGTTTGAAACCATTTCCCCTTGTTCTAACATAGCAGACCCTGTGGAAGAGTCTGTCTCCTTCTTTCTTACAGAACACCTTTAGATACTGAAAGGCTACTCTCAAGTCCCCCAGAGCCTTCCCTTCTCCAGGCTGAACAGTCCCAGCTCTCTCAGCCTGTCCTCACAGGGGGCTGGGTGCACTCCAACTGGTCTACATCTCTCCTGTACTAAGGACTGGGACACAGTGCTCCAGGTGAGATCTCACCAGTGCAGAACAGAGGGGCAGAATCACATCCCTGACCTGCTGGCTGTGTTTCTTTTCATGCAGTCCAGGATACAGTTGGTACTCTGGGCTGTGAGGGCACACTGCTGACTCATGCCCAGTTCACCATCTACCAGTACCCCCAGGTCGTTTTCAGCAGGGCTTTGTTCCACCTTGACATCCCCCAGCCTGTACTGACAGAGGGGTTTGCCACGACTCACATGCATACCTTGCAGTTGAATTTATTGAACCTCATGAGGTTCACCAGGTGCCTCAGGATGGCTACTCGTTCCTTGAGCGTGTTGACTGCACCACACAGCTTGATGTCATCCTTGAACTTGCTGAGCGTTCGCTCTGTCCCACTGTCAATGTTCAATAGCATTTTGCTCTAAAATGCTCTTTACTGTTATTTATAAGTGCTCTGAGGTTTTCCTAAGGAAGGATCTGTTTCAGTTCAGGGGCCTATTAAATTCTAGTACATGTAATAAAGCAAATATTGCTAAGAAAATTAAGGGAGGAAGGAAAATGTTCTCTGCTAGGCCATAACCATCTCAAATAACTGCATCTCAGGTGTGAAGGCTTTGGTTAAAAACATAGAGTAGGAGGTTATTACAAACTGGAGTAAACAACATGTTCAAGGAGATTGAATTATGAATTAAATAAACTTGGATGGCTTGAAAAACTGCAGACAGCAATTGCAGCAAAATACCCAGTCTGCCAACGTGCCAGCAAAATCTGAACAAGAGGATAAACTTCAGCAGCGGAGCTGCAGCCAGAGAAGAGCAGCATGCTTTTCTGCAGGGAAAAGAGAGCCCTCTGTGACCCCATCAAGCCCCTTTAGTTGGAGTGGAAATATTAAAATAATGAGAGGCTGTTGTTCAGCAGCGTGTGGGGAGGGGAGGATATTGAAAGGGCTGGAAGGAACATTTCTCTGAGTCATAAGAGGGAGAGGAGTGAGCACAGGAGGCAGCTCTGGGAGAGTAGATGTGGCTACTGTTTTCAGGAGAAGGTGCTTTTTGTAGGACCCATGAAACTGTGGGGCTGAGATGGGGTGAGCTGAATACCCTTTCCACCCCAGGTCCTGAGTCATGCTACTGTTGCTCATCTCCATAACACCCATGGCATCAATCTTGTTGGAGTCCAGCACTCAAAGAATGTGGGAGATGCTAGGGGTCTGGGAAGGGAGTAGAAGTGGGTGGCCTTTCACCCAGAGCTTCAGTAGCCTTTGAAAATGAGAAATAGAAGTGTGTACAGTCTGAGCTGGTGCTCACAGTCAGGATGACTGAGTAGGATCAGAATCTCCACGTATCATACTTAGCTTTGTTTGCACTGGTTCAGCCACAGGCTGCCTTGCTTCAGATGGGAACACATGCTGCGGCAGGACCCGTATTCCCTACAGACATCCTTCTGGATGTGCACCCCAGGCAGTGCAGCAGGAACCTGCAGACCCCATTCTTAATCTCTGCTGCACATCAAGGGTATTGCTGGCTGTAGGAACAAAGCCACTTCATGAGTCACAGAGCTAATGAAGCTTGGTGTCTTGATATTTGACTTCTACCATCATCTGGTAAAGCACCAGTTCTTTTCCTGCCCTTGGGATGTTTCTCATGTCTCCTGCTCGTGTGATTTATCTGATATTTAACACTGGTTGACTGCTTCTCCCTGTAGCTTTCCTCTCAGTGGGGATGCTGAGTCTTTCCTGTTCCCTGGTTGTTGTGAAATTCTTAAGTAGTTGGTATCTTTGAGATTTCTCACCACTGTTAAACCAGTTTGAGCTGCAGAAATGGAGCCAATGTTATGGCAAGGGTGGGGAATGCTGTTTGATGGCAAAAGTCTTTTTACCTGAACAAACTGATATGAAAGTGCTTCAAAAACCTCAAGAGAGTGAAATTCAAGCTGGAATTTTATTGAAAAAAAGGCAAAACACAGCACAAGCAATGAACAGCAGAACAACAAATCAAGCCTAATGGAACTTTCCATCCTGACCTGTAAGAAGATGCTTAAATTATTGATGCATGGATGTCAGCTGGATCAGCCTGTCTCAGTGCCTTGCTGTGCCCAAAAAGCAATGGAGAAGTGAAGCCCGTGCCCTGACTGCTTGCAAACACAGTGATTAGGAATTTATTGCGAAGAATATATGGTGAAGAATCTTTAGGAATTAATTGTGAAGAAAATAAATAGATAAATAAAAGACTTTGTTTTTTCCAGTCTTTTTCAAATGCAATAGTGAGCTAATATTTTGGTTTCTAAACCTGCTTCCCTACCCCACTCCTCTGAAAAAAAAAAGTACAGAAGACTAAAGCCAACTACTTTTTCAATATCCTTGTGCCCAGAACTAGCTGTTCCAGTCCAACCCCATCATCTGTCTCTTCCCATTCTGCAAATCAAAGATTTGATCTGACTTCCCGTAGAAGGGTTTCTTCTTGTCAGTTTTGACTGATGAGAAGAAGATGGGGCTGAATGTTGACTGAGCTATTTGCAGGATGGCTGGGGAAAGCAGTGACACCAGTGAGTGCTAGCTGGTTGCCCCTCAAGACGTGAGGCCTTGGTTGAGCGTGTACGGGTATAATTTGGAATCACCAAAACCGCTGTGTTCCCCTCTGGTGCTTCTGTTCCTGGGATACATCCCCAGGCAGGGCCCTGAGCAAGGTGAGTGTTTATCTGAGGACTCACCAGCACTGCTGCTCCACGGCATAGCTACTTGGAGACTCTTCTTATTAAATTTACCCCAATAATCACTTTTTTCCACTTTTCTTTCCTCGCTGCTTTCTCTTTTGTCTGTAGAAGCACAATTGATTGAATGCTTGCCTTATCTCTATTTCATAAACCCTTTAGGAAGAAAGATGTTAGATAGCAATCTTTGTCATTGCTTCATTCCTCACTGCTGGTCCCTGCTTTTGCTGTTCTCTGCAGAAGATGGTGGCTATGATTGCATCAGTGACTTTCAAATAGTCTTTCAAATCTAATTTGTCATTGACAAATGTCAGGCTCTGAGCACCGGGATGTATTCTTGACAGAGAGATCGAAGTGGAGTTCAGGCTTTGTGGGACTAACATCATTCTAGTATTTTCTTTTAAGAGATGTCCTGTGTGAGCAACTCTGTTTATTTCTAATATTACTCCCCAGTTGATTTGCTTTTACATTTTGGAACTTTTGAAGTTAGGTCTTGGAGAAAAGGCCACCAGCCATAGATACCTGTGCCACTCAGTGGGACACCAGGCTTGCCCAAATCATATCCCCCTCCTCTTCTGGGCTCCTTCAGCTCTCCTGGATAATGCTCACTCAGTCTCTTGCTACCAAGAGACTATCGAGAGTCACAGTTTTCTGCACACTTGCCTGGGAAGGATAGAGATGATGATGAAGGTCCCTACGTGCTGTGGGTTTGCAAATCTTGCACCACCTCCTTTCCCTTTGGCTCTTGCTACCCCAGGGTGCTTTAGAGAGCACTGCAATTCCCTGTACTGCATAACCTGTTCCTACCGAAGGTTTGTCTAAATGCAGGGTATTGCTGACAGCCTGAGCACTGATTTTTTCTGCTGATTATGGTGACCCTGGGTCTCTGCCTCTTCCCACTGGTGCACCATCTGTGCTCTGTGCTAGCCTTGTCTTCTTACCTCTGTTTGCATCTCCCTTGCAGGTCTGGATGGATGCAGGCACTCAAATCTTCTTTTCGTATGCAATTTGTCTGGGATGCCTGACAGCTCTGGGCAGCTATAACAAATACCATAACAACTGCTACAGGTAACTAGAGCACGGCTCTGCTGCCTTGAGCCTTCCCTTCCCTCGACATCAGTGCAATTAGGCTGGTGAACCGCTGAGGGCCTTTTGAAGTATCATGCTTTCCATTTCTACTCAAGATGTAAGAAAACACTTTGCAGGTGTTTTCTTCTCCAATCCATCTCTCTGTGCTTTGTACCCAAGGGAAACGTCAGGAACTTTCTGTCCATGTCATGGATGACAAATTCCCTTTTCCAGACCATATGAGACCCATCAAAGCCAGATCCTCTTCACTAGCCTTGGGATCCCAATCCACACCACAACCTCCCCTGTTTACGTAGGTAGGGGAAGCAGAGCTGTGAGATCAAATGGCTCTAGATTGGAGTCTTTTCACCTTGTGATTTATCCTCTGTAAGTTCTTTTAGACCTAGTGTCTTGCACACTTTTCAGTGCTCTGGGTGCCTACGTGCTATGTACAGTCTGTACATAAACCTACAGGTGTGACTCCTGCCTCTTGCATTCTCTCCCCATGCTGGGCTGCCCTCAGGCAGAGGTCAGCCCAGCTGCCAAATTGCATCAGGCTGTCAAGTTGAAGTGTTCAGGTGAAAACACACTCAGTTTGCTGCAGATGTATGCAGCATCTGAGGCTGTATATCCAGAGGCAAAAGGTTAGTATGAGGGGAGAGACCAGAAAAGCTACCTGCTTCCTTTCTCACCTTTCTCTGCTGACCATGTTGCTCCCCACACCTTTTAAATTCAAATTTGTTGTCATTACTGTGGAAGATCCAAGCAGACCACCGTGTGGACCTAGCTTGGCATCTTTCTCTTCACCTTAAAACTTCACACCTGCTGTAGGGATGCCTCTGCAGCAGCTGGGCTGGGACTTCTTTTTCTTTTCACATTGTCCCTTCTGTCAGATGCAGTTCTGAGAGAAAAGGCTGTGGGAAGAGAAGACAAAATGGATTGGCTCTGGCCTGTTGCACATCCTTGAGCATTGTCCCTGTGCATCTCCAATCTGGAAGTGTGACATGGAGGTGATGACAGGGACTGCTGAGCAGCAAGGTTGTGAAAAGCTTCTGTAGCTTCAGCTGGGAGAGGCAGAAGAAAAGGAGACAGGTCCATTCGTGCACAAGCCCTTCATGCCTTTGGCTTTGCTAGGGAAACTGTGCTGAGTTCTGGTATCAAGACTTTGAAACAGTATCAAGACTGTTTTTAGACATTTACCCAATTTTAACAAGTTGATACTATACTCTGCAGCTTTGGTTTGTGCAGAAAGACAGGGCCAGGCTGTAATGACACAGAGGGACACAAGCTTGATGTCCCGCACAATTCTCTCAGGTCAGATGTAACCTTTGGAGACCTGGGTAAAGGAAAGAATGTGGGGAGGATGGACCACCGTTCATATGACAACAGTCCAAGACAGCACCGTATGGGATATTTCTCACTTTCTGGGATTGCAAGGGAGGCTCCATGGCTTCCTTCTAGGTGAAAATCTGGGGACTCCTTTTTCTCTGGCCATTTCTTGCATATTACCCCCACCATGACACCCCTTCCCACCTGCCAGGTGACTGGAGAGCATCTCTCAGCCCATGCCTTTCCAAGGAGGTTCTAACCTCATACATACATCTGGGGGAAGGAGGGAAGAAACACTGGGAAGGAAGAGGAGCTATTGGAAATAAATGTGAGTTTGTATAAAATAACTGAGAACATAAGTGGAAATCAAATGGCTTACAGCAGGTGGAGAAAGGATGTTCTGGCACGAGCATCCCTTGGGGCTAGTTGAGCTTGGCAGAGCATGAACCTTCTGGGTGATTCTTTGGAATGCACCCTGAAAGTTTCATAAAGTCTCTCCTGCCTTAATAAGGAAATGAAGAGGTGGAGCAAAGGTTTTTGGTGTTGGGTAGTCCTTCATCACTCGAAGTGCTGTGATATGGGGAGGAATAATCTGAGCCACTTGTAGGGCATCGGGGCTCTGCGTGAGCTAAGATTTATCTCTAGAAATGGTTGCAGACTGTGAGTAGATTCAGTTAATGTGCAGGGAGGAGCAGAATGTTAGAGACCTAAAGACTGGTAGAGGAAATCACACTGGATTTGCAGAGTAGCATTTAATAAAGCGTTTAATAAAGTCAGAGTAGGCCATGAAATGCTGGAAGGGTGTGTTCAGTTTTGTTCAGAGTATTTTGGGAAGATTCTGGAAAAGGTTAGAGTTGTCCCCAGGGCTGCAGTCACAGGAGGCCTGGGGAGACTGAAGAATAAAAAAGAATTGGATAGATAAGAAATGCTTAGTTTAACGAGTAGATGGATGAGAATGAGATGAAACAGAGACAAAAGGGAATAGATCAGAGAAAATAAATTGGATGGCTCTGTTCATCTTTTTCTCCTAATGTGAGGGCCAGGAGATACCTTGCAGATCTGAGAGCTGAGAACATTGTAACTGGTCTGAGAAATCTATTAAGGAAAAATAACTGCCCCCCTCTCAAGCAGAAATAGTCTCTGCTACTGTCCCATAATTGAGGAACAAGGAGAGGAAAAACATAAGGTGTTCAGATATGTAGCAAATCTATCTCAAGGGTGAGGAGAGCAGGGGCTGCCATGGGGTATGGGTCACACCTGAACCCTCCAGTTGATGCTGTGCTTCCTCCTCCCAGGGACTGTGTGGCCCTCTGCTTCCTCAACAGTGGCACCAGCTTTGTGGCTGGCTTTGCCATCTTCTCCATCCTGGGCTTCATGGCCGAGGAGCAGGGAGTGCCTATCGCTGAGGTGGCCGAGTCAGGTGAGTGAGGGCTGTGGTGGGATGATGGTGTCATGGGAGGTTTCTGTTTTTCCCCTGGGCCAGGAGGCATGCCCATGGGGTATCTGCCCCAGAGAAAACAGTGTTGCAGAAGCAGGCTGCTGTCCTGTTGGGAAGCTCTGCTCTTTGCCTCCAAAACCCAGGGAGAAACAAATGCCCACTCATGAAATGTTATGATGCTATGGCCATGTCTTGAGGTCAGCGTAAACTGCCTACTGGGGCTATGTTAGGCAGGTAATGGCTCTCCAGAAGGGATGCAGTAACTGCATGGCATATACCTAGGCTTGTGCTGGGCTCAGAGGCTCATCTGGACCCCAGTCCTTGTAGCAGTGATGCAGCCATAGCTTGCTGTGCCCCATTTTCCTCCCTCCTTGCTCCTTCAGAGCTCCTCCACTCTGCCTTAGTTTCCCACATGGCGCTTGGCCAGGTGTCTGCCTCATATGGGTCCACAGGGATGTGCCATGCTGTGCCATGCTGCTGCCTGCTCTGAAGCCCTTCTCCCCGCAGGACCTGGCCTGGCATTCATCGCCTACCCTCGGGCTGTGGTCATGCTGCCCTTCTCCCCACTCTGGGCGTGCTTCTTCTTCTTGATGGTTGTTTTACTGGGACTGGACAGCCAGGTAAAGGTGCTGGATGCTTTTCTGCTGGACTAAAGTCACTACCCCTTCAAGACAGGCTTGAACTTGACAGATAGAGGTGTGGGGCTGCTGGCAAACTGCTCTGGTTGGGCTGACAGAGGTGGGATCTCTGCTCTTTGCAGTTTGTCTGTGTGGAGAGCCTCGTCACAGCTCTTGTGGACATGTACCCCACCATCTTCCGCAAGAAGAACCGCCGGGAGACCCTCATCCTGCTAGTCTCCATCCTCTCCTATCTGGTGGGGCTGGTGATGCTCACTGAGGTATTTTGGGCTCAGATCACCTGCATGGTGTTTGCCGGGTCTAAGTGCCTTCTGGCAGGGACCTGTCAGGTGGTGGGATTTATACTGGAGATGGGTGAGCTTCATCCTGCTGCTAAGTGCCTGAAGGAGGCTGCCCTGCCCTGCTCTGCCCTGTCCTGCCCTTCCCTGTGGTGTTTGCCTTCCAGTCCTAATCGTTTGTGCCAGTTACAGTTCTGTCAGCTTTCCTGCCAGGACTGATAATTGGAGCTCTGAACAGCCAATATTTTGGTTATAAATTTATCTCTGGTTATAAATTTATCTGCATGAGTTAAACGTTTACTGCTGTAGGTGGTTGCATGGTTTAGAGTGAGCCTTTATCCTTTTCTTTGCTCCTGTATGGAGCTATAAAAATGGTTGAAAACTTGGGTGGAAAATGGATGGAAAATTTAGTGAGCCAGAGTGTGCCCCGTATCTATTACACTCATTTTCTATATATTTCCCTTGTGTATGGAATTAAAACTTAGTGAAGTCTGTGTGTTGTGGTGTTGATGCTGCCAAATCTGCCTTCAAAGGGGATTTCCACCCTTGTTTCCAGCTAAAAGAGTTGCTTTGTTTTTGTCTTCTCCTAAAATATCCCCACCATCTCCGATGGTCACTTCCCATCTCCTGCCCTGCTCAGGACGGAAGGGTTGCTGAGGCTCCTGAGAGCAAGAAGTCTCCTAGATCTGCCACACAGCTTCATCAGGCCTTGAGCACAAGGGAGATGGCCTTTGTTGTTGGCTAAAAGTGTGCCTGAGAGAGAGGGTGGTCTCCTAGTCATGGAGAAGATGCTGAATTCCTGCTCTTCTCTGGCTGGAGCTCTTGGCTTGTGCCTGACTCCTTTCTCCTCTCTCTTTCTCCACTTCTCCTCACTGCCCACTTGACCCTCCCTAGGGTGGGATGTATGTCTTCCAGCTCTTTGATTACTATGCTGCCAGTGGCATGTGCCTGCTCTTTGTGGCCATCTTCGAGACACTCTGCGTTGCCTGGGTCTATGGTGAGTATGAACCAGGAAGGCTCAATTCTGTACCCTCAAGCTTTCACTTTCCCCACCCTCAATGCACCTGTCAATATTTCCTCTTGGAAATCACTTCATAGTGCAAGGCAACCTTCTAAACCCTTGCTTTGTTGCCAGTGGATTCAACTGATGGGACATTCCTCACAGCAGTGCCATAGGGGAGCTGCTTGGCAGACATCCTCAGTAGGTTCCTAAGTTCCCCTGAAGTTGAGGCCCTCCTTCTGTGGGGATATGAAGCTCCCTGGGGGAATAGTTTCCCAGTCTTTGCATAGAGGAGACTGAGATCCTCATGATGCTTTTGTGTGCCCTCTTTCAGCCCTGACATTCACAAGAGATGGATAAAATATGGTTCAGGTCACAGCCTCAGTTCACGTACTAGCACAGGGCACAGGATATACCAGCTGAAGGGCTGTGGCGACCCTCTGAGCTGTTCTGGGGTGAGCAGACATTAATCCAGGACCGAAGTTCCTAGCAGGGTTCTTGGCTATGAAGAGGTTACTGTCTCATTTTCGGGGGAGCTCCCAGATGGTGGGGAAGCAGGGCCCTCACCTGCCATCTCCTCAAGACACACAGACCCTGCTGCCCTTGTTCCCTCAGCAACGAGACATCATTCCCCTCTCCTGCAGGTGCTGAGCGTTTCTACGACAACATTGAAGATATGATTGGCTACCGGCCGTGGCCCATCATCAAATACTGCTGGCTTTTCATCACTCCGGCAGTTTGCTTGGTGAGAGATGGGCAGAGCTGGGTGCCTCTGAGATACATAGACACATATTTAAGGAGGGATCTGCACATGTGTTGAGGCTATGTAGCCTCTCTTTTACCACATAATTCTGTGCAGGTGTGGAGTAACCAGACCTACTTTGACTAACAATGTTGATTTTCTTGCACTTTTTCTCTTGGCTTCTTTCACCCTGTCAGGCAACCTTCTTGTTTTCTCTGATCAAATACACCCCACTGACTTACAACAAGAAATATGTATATCCGTGGTGGGGGGATACGCTGGGCTGGCTGCTGGCCCTCTCCTCCATGGTGTGCATCCCTCTCTGGATCGTCTACAAGCTCTCCACCATCAAAGGTTCTCTCAGAGAGGTGAGACAGAAGCTCTGGGATCAGGGCAAGGGCTGTACTGCTGTCCAGACTTTCAAGAGAGTTGTTTGTGTGTTGCAGGGTGATTAGTAGGGATCCTAGAATGAATCAATTGAATGAATTCATTGCTATAACTGAACTGTTGGTTTTGTTGAGTTCTGCCTGGCTAGAGGGCTGCCCCAAGCTGATGGTTGCCTCTTGGTGCCCTTTGTTTATTGCTTCTGTCTCTTTTCAAATGCCATTAGGAATAAACTCATTAGATGATGAGGAAAAAGATGATATCCCGTACTTCAGCTCAGCATGGAGGCTGCCCTTGACAGCAGCTTGGGGTCTTGCTCCAAGAAAACTCCAGATCCCACCTGTTCTCTAGCTCCTGCAAATGCTCAGGAAGGGGTGGTCTGAATGACTGAATGATACCCATGACTGGAAGGGGAGGGGCCAAGTTACCTTTCATCCTTGAGACCATGTTCAGTACCTTCTTTTGCCTTCCAGAGGTTTCATCAACTCACCTGTCCACTAGAGGATTTGCCTTCGAGGCCAGGCACGGGACAGCCTCTTCCTTCCACCAGATCTGGTCTCCTGATGCTGACAGAGCTGGAATCTCACTGCTAGGACCAGTGGGGCTCTCCCTCCCTCCCCCAAGATGGTTTCATATGCAGCTTTTACCATGTGTTGGACAACACAAGGATTCACTCACCTAGGAGACAGGGATTTCTGGGTTGAATTCCCTTCCCTGGAAGATCTGAAGGGCTGAGGGAGAAGCTGCTGTGGAGATGGTCTGTGTGGAGTTAGCAATGCACCTTAATCCTCTCCCTAAGAGGGCTCTGAAGGGGCAGATCAAACACCGGTGTTTCAGAGCACCCCCAGCCTTCTGGTGGGCAGAGAAGAAGGACTGATCGTGGAGTGGAGAGTGCCGGAGTCTCAAAGTTGTGGCTCTGGTGTGGACTTTGGGAGCTCTCCATTCATTCCATTAAATTCTTGTCTTTCCTCTCTAGTTACAGACTGTCTCATTTTTTGTAACCAGCATCCTTTGCTTACACTGTGTTTAGTGGGGTGTGTACCAGTGGAGCTGTGCTGGGTATCTGGGTCTGCATCTCTGTTGCTCTGGCACAGGAGGGTGGCAAGAGAAGAAGTTTGGTTTAAGTGGGAGGGAAAGTGGGGAACACTGACTGGGAGACCTCTGCATGCAGTAGGCTTGGGGTTCTTGGTGCAATGCCACCTTCTGCTAGAAGCCATCACCTGCTCCCAGCCAAAAGAGTCATCTGGCTGATGAATCACTGGGCTATTCCCAGGGCCTGGGAGAAGTGTGTGGGCTGGTGTTTCTTCATGCAAGAGAAGGATCGTGGGAAATTGTCCCTCATCTCTGCAGGTCCAAGCCATTTTTGTTCTGACTGGATTCCAGGTTCTCTAGAACCTGCTATTTTTGTTTCCCTGCATATGGAGGAAAGGCTTCATGGCTGAGGTGGGATCTGTATGTTATGTCAACTCAGCCACAAATAGAGCCTCTCATTTTCAGGCTGTTTGGGTGAAAAAAAAAACAAACAATAACAATCAAAGAACAGTTGTTTTAAGTGTTGAAGTCTCAGCATCTGAAGAGGGCAGCCAGAGGACATGTAGCCCTGGGAATCTGGATAGCTCTCAGGTAACCCTGAGAAAGCCGGAGCATAGGAAGGGCTGAGTGAGTGAATGAAGCTTGGCTTTTCCAAGGACTGGCAGGCATTGTGCTATACGGCCTGGTATGGTGCTGCTGGAGCACCCAGCACAGAGAGAATTCAAACAATCCACGTAATGAACCACCAGGTGGCCCCAGGACCTCACCGACTGCCGGCAGCAGAAAGGCGAGGTGCAAGGTTACCTCCACGGGCAGGCTGGTGGCACCGGGTGCTCCTGTGGGGCAAGGGGACAGGTCCCCAGCACCACTCCCTGGGGCAAGGGGATGTGGAAGAGGAGAGCTTCCTGCTGTCTGCTTCCTTCTGGGGCTGTGGGGCACTTGGATAGGTGTGAGCAGTACGTGGTAGGGGCTTCTGCAGGAAAAGGTTAGAGAAGGAGACTGAGAGAAGACCCTTTCCTCTGGTACAGTGCCAGCTCTTGCTTTCCACACAAAAACAGCATATAGTTGTCTATGGGAAGCGATGCTGATGAGTGAACAGTCTGGCTGTGCTCCAGGGGATTTCTTCTTTCCCCTTCTGAACAGATGATGGTAGACCTCAGCTGACTGTACCTCAGACAGGTCTTTGAAGTGGATCAGCAGACCCTCCGAGTTGTGAGACTCTTTGGCCCCACTTGCATGCTGGATGACGGGCAGCCCACCGGCTGTAGAGCCAGAGAGGGACTTTCCCTGGCTTGGGGTGAAGGAGGCACTTTGGCTCCTGCTGCCTATTGGTGTTTTCCAAGCTGCAGTCAGCTCTCTCCCACAGGGATCGTATTCATTCCCAGCTTTGGCATGTGCTGTTTTAGCCTCCTGAGGACGTGCATGTTGATGCTCGCCTGTGAGCTGAAGGTAGGAAAGAGCTCAGAAAAAAGAAAAGGAAAATCCCCTTTGGGAAGAGACCTCCAGTGTGTGAGGGTGGATGGAGCCATTCCACTTCATGCAGTGCTGGCTGGTAGAAATTATTTCCAGAAATAACAAATGGAGTTTAATACGGAGGATAATATTCAGTTGGCTTTTTATATGAATCATACTTGAAGCTCCAGAAACACATTCTCTTCCATGTCTTACTAATTTCAAACAAAATTATACTTTCATTTTCCAGTAAGAGATTTGATCCACTGGTGAGGTACATTAAAGCTAATAGAAAATTGTCCACAGCTACCTCCAGAAAATGGCTGAGGTAGAAAGTCTGCTCAGCTGCAGATAGGCAAAATGGGTGCCTGCCGAAAGGCTTGTGACTTGCTTTGTTTCCAAATAGCTTGGTGTCCATTGAATTGGGCATGTGGTTTATTGATCTGGTTACATATGAGCCAGGAAACCTCCCAAGCCTGTGTTCCTAAATGACCTAATTGCTGTAAAGCTTTGGATGAGCTCTGCAGGTCAGATAAGCAAAAAAGAAAACCAGCAAAAAAACCACCAAAGGTTTGTTGGATATTCTTATTTTCAATAGGACTTTGGGATGAAGTCTGGGGTACCCCAAGACTTTGGGGTATGTGGCACATACCCCAACTCAGACCCTTCCCACATGGGGAAGACACGATGTCCCATCAGACAAGAGAGACAATTCTTTGAAATTCCCCTTTCACATTCAGAATCTAAAATCTGTAATTCGGTCTAAGAAGTCAATTCTTAAGCTTCAGGAGCATGGGGATGGGATTGAAGACTTATTTTATTTTTTTTCATGTATATTCTTTTACTTTTTTTTTTTTTTTTTCTTCCAGTTTTACATAGAAATAAGGGAGTCCCGGAGATTTTGCCTGGGCTCACTGGTGCATCCAGTTGTTTTGGGCACCAACATGTGCTACTCTGTCCCAACAGCCACATAGTGTCCTTTGCATCTTTGTGACCTATGCACTGTAGATGTTTGCTGTCACCTTGTGCACCCCATGGCAATAGGATTCGCTGCCCTGTGCCCTCTGCCTGATGTTTTTCCATAGTCCTCCTTGGTCTCTGATCACCAGCAAGCACTGCTGTTAGACTCAAAGAGTCTGTTAGACCAAGGACGTCACCCTTATATCTCTAATCCTCTCCACAGCCCACTGTTGTTGCCAACACTGAGCTCCTGCACAATCTCCCCTTGCCTTGTCCTCTCCTTTACCATGGGAGCCGTAGGATAGAGGGACATTTCGCCCTGAATGTGCTACTGAAGCAGGAGACTCCTGACAGCCTCCTCTTCTCTAGAGCCCTTGGAAGAGGCTGTCAGTGATGGGCAGTGCTGAGAGGGGCACAAGTGAGGCCCCGCGTTGGAGCAGCACTGCAGCTGCCGGAGCCCATTACGGTACAGCAGGGCCTCGTTAGCACTCGTTACTTTAGTTATGTTCACTTGCGATTAGTTACGGTGGAATTGTTGTAGGACAGGCTTGCTTAAGAAGAAATTAACCATAAACATAAAGCATAAATTATAAGAATGCATAGGGGAAGCTCCTCTAAAAATACAGTGTTCAGCTGACAAGGCAAATTCCTGATCAAACAAGCAGCTGTTATTACAGCGTTATTTTGGTTTCATTAGCAAAGGTGTCAAAAGATGGATGGGCATGGGCTGTGGTGGCTCCTCCGGCTGAAGCCCAGTGGGATGGGAGCCAGACTGCACCATGCTCTGGCCTGGAAGAGTGAGAGAAGAAAGGAGGTGAGGAGTGCTGCCAGCCAGCAGGGAGCAGGAGAACTTTGCTGGGGTGCAGGGTGTGCCCAAAGGCAGGGACAGCCACTACTGGGAGTGCAGCATGGACCAAGAGTCCTGGTCTTTAGTGGTCCCTGGGGTCTGTGCCACCAGACTGGCAGAGGATGAAGATCAGGTTGTTGGGATCTGGGCTGTGACAATGGTGAGTCCTTAAGTGGATGCTGCCACAGCAGGATCAGGTTGCCCCGTGAAAACTACGATGAATTATTAGCCGGGGAGAAACTCCGAAAACTGAGTGTAACTTCTGGTATTTTCTGGTTTGAAGAGTAGAAATAACAGCCCTTTTTTCCCTGACGGAGAGTGATTTTCACTCATTTCTAGATAAAGTTTTCATTTAGGTTGGCTTTCTTCTTCTTTTGCCTGAATGTCACAGGTCTTTTCCCATCTACAGTTCTGCAAAAAGGCTGTGATGTTCTTGTGAAATACTTCAGTGTGGATAAATGAGGTTTTTAGGTCAGTTCTGCTTACCTAGGCTTATCTCAATCCCCCTCCATATCTGGATAACCTCTTCTGTCCCTCTTCCCAGCTGCCCAGGGTGACGCTGGAGCGCTGCAGCAGGACAGGCGGCAGTACGGTCCCCCATCAGCAGAGATTGTGGTGCTCATGCTGTGGTCTCTCATGACCCAGAGGGCTGCTGTCAGCTCTCTGATGACCAGAGGAAGCTCTAACCCTGGTGTATGGTGGACACGTCCCAGTTTAAATCCTGCATGCGACTCTGGTTTGACGGCATAGATACAAGAAAAGGTCAGTAGAAATTTGGCAGACATGTTTATGGGCAAAGTGATAGATGAAAAAGTAACAATCATTAAAAAAAAAAATTTATGGAGCTGAACTGTTTTGAGAAAAGTAGCAGAACTGGAATGCCTGCTGCTGGCATAGCGCTCAATCAGCTCTGGAAAAGCACGTTGGTGCTGAGATGGGTGCAGAGCAGGCAGGTGGCTGGGGCCATGCTTTGGGGTCGGTGGGCTCACTGCCGATGGTTGATCTTTGCAAATGTGGGGCCTTTGCCCTGTCCACCCACAGCTGCTTGCTATTCTTGCTTTCCTATCAGGGCCACAGTTCAAGGTCTGGAGAGGCACATGCGGAAATGGAGCTGCAGAGAGAGTTCTCCCTCCCCGGCACACCTCCCTGTGCCATCCCACCACCCACCTGAGAGCAGGGTGGCAATTTGATGGGGGGAGTTGGTGGAAGGGGAGGGACTGGAGGAGGAGAGAGGGGAGCCTTTCCCTTAACTCTTGCTGGATCTCCCTGGCGTGCAGTGCAGTGGATTCCCCATCTGGACACTGGTGAGACGGGACTGGCTTGCCTGGCAGATCCCACATGGGTGCAGGTGAGCTGGGCATCTGCTCGCCTGCAGGTCTGGCTGGGAGTGGGCCAGTGAATTTGTGGGGGAAAACAATTCCCAGCAAAAGGATAGAGGGCTGGAGGGTGGGGAGCAATTATCGGTTTGGATCAGCACAGGGAACAGCTTGCTCCTAATGGTTCCTGTCGGACAGAGCAGGCAGTTGTGCTGCCAAGAAGCGGTGGGTACCTGAAGGATGGGCAATTGGCACTGAAGGCTGCAGTAGAGCGAGAGAAGGCCTCATGCAGAAGAAAGGTGGAGAAAGACATAAGAGGGGGCCAGAGAGGGATGGGAATGAAGAGCAGCAATAGCTAGGTAGTGATATGTAGGGGAAAAGCTTCAAGGCAAGCAGGAGGCAGTGACTCCTACCATGCTACCCTGCAGATTGCTGACCCTGTGCTAGTGCGTGGCTTGGCGGTGCAGCTCCAAGAGGTGCTTTCTGCTCCTTATCCTTCCTGCTCAGGGTGTCCTTGGATCTGTTCCCAGTTAGGGGTGAAGAACCAGCCTGGGGGAGGGCAGGGAGGAGGCAAGATCTGTGCATGTGCAGAAGCCCTGATCTGAGGGTGTGTTTGTGAACAAACCCAAGCAGATCACGTGGGGGTTTCATAACATCTGATCCACATCTCCTTAAATCAACAACAGTGCTTTTAAAGCAATCACTGTGGTGAATGGGGGCTTTCATCCAATGTCATTGGAAATGCTATTGCCTTAGTTTTCTTCACTGAGAACTCGAAATATAAGGGTCCGAACCTTGGACCTGGCCTTCACAGCTCTGCAGAAGCCCATCAGTGCTGAGCGTGGGGCTGAAGATGTGGTCCCTGATGAGGGCTGCCCAGCAGGCCCTGTGCCTTACTGCTGCCTGCCGGTGCTCCGGGCAGGGCCCCAAGGCTTCAGTGCACATCCGTGTGCTTCCTGAGCTTGAAGCTCTGTGAAGGAGCAGCCCTGCAGCCACCGTGTCCCCTGCCTTGGACTCTGTCCTGTCCATGTGGGTCTGCACGACAGGTCACTGTCCTGCCCCAGTAGAACCTCTCTGCTGCCCGTGCGCCTTGGCTGGCTGCCAGGCGTCCAGCTAGGCCCAGGCTCCAACCAGCATTTGGAGACTCCAACCAGGCCCAGGCTGCTGCGGGGCTCGGGTCTTCATGGTCTTCTGTGGCTTTGCCCTCTGCAGCAGGAACGATGAGCTGCAGGCACCAAAGAGCCAGTGTGAGGAAGAAACAAGCCTGCACTGCTCTAAGCATGGGTTGTGTTTCTCTGCTAGTAGAGGACAATGAGGAAAGGCTTGGTCCTTTCCTGCAAAGGACTGCACTCTGCACACCTTGAGCTTGCATCATAGATATACATGTCATTAGCATCTTTACAGATGCTCCTACTCTCATTCTTGCTGGTGTCAGTAAGCAGCAAAAATGCTGAATGCAGGAGTATTGCCCTTTTTTCATGTTGGAGAAAATGCAAGCAGGGTCTGATCCTCATGGCAGGATGGCATGGATCCTCATGGCAGGATGGCATGGATCCTCATAGCATGGGTCCACTGTGCCCCAAGAACCTTGATGGACAGATGCCTTGAGATACCCTGTATCACCCACATCACTCAAAAGTTAATCAAGAATTGTAAAGAAGACAGGTAGCTTTCAACATCTAGAAAAGAAAGGCATTTTAATTTGAACTGGTGTCCGGGAACTGATCACTTTTCTCTTGCTATACTTTTCCTTGCCCTTCTTCTTGCAGCTGGAGTGAGCCATGCTCCAGACAAGTTCAGGTTTGGGAGCAGCAATCACTATTCATGTTGCTGGGAAGAGGTACTGCTCCCATTTCCCTGTACATCTTGCGTCTTTGCCCTGCTCCAGCAGCAGCACTGCTCCTCTGGACTGCTCTTTCAGCTGCACCCTGGCACTGTACCCTTGTTCTCTGTCCTTGTTCCCTCCTTACCATTGGCATGTGGTACAGGATTCCAGCTGCCAGTTCATATCATGCAGCCAACAAATTTCCTGCATCGTCCTGCTCCTCCTTGCATAACCCAGCACAGCCTGCCTTTCTGATTCCTCCCTCCCCACCTCAAATTGCAGTTCATGTGCTTGACTGCTACTTCTTCCACAATAAAGCCAGGACACATAAATGCAGTGCTGTCTTCAGCCATCAACTGTGGCTCTGCCTCCTGCAGCTCAAACAGCACCTACCAGTGTCCAAAGGTGCTTTACATTGCGCTTCCTCTGGTGAGCGTTATCTTCTGCTTTTTGATATGGTATCAATTGCTGATTCACTGTTTGCTCCTGAGACTGCCCTCTTCTCGTTTGCCTCGAGATAAAACAGCAGAAGAGGGTCAAACAGAGGAGGTCAGCTGCCCAGAGGCAGGGCTCTTGAGTGGTGACACTGGGCTTGTGGGAAGGCAACCTTCTCTCTCCTATGCCAGAACTCCTGGTGGCTTCCTTCTCTTTTTACTCTTGTTCCTCATCTCATATGAGCAGTCCTCAGTCAGTCCCTTTTGCCTTAGGAGGGACTGAGGTACAACTAGGATTTGCTTTCAAATGATGCTTTCATTCTCCTCTTTCTGATTCTTGCCTCTCTCTTTAATGACAGTTTGCTACCAAACACAATGAATAAATATTGCTTTTCTGCATAGTGCTTTTGGCATGTGGGACTGAACTGGCTCACAGCACTTCAGCTGTGTCCTGGGCCTTGCTTGCCTTGAGTGGCCATATGGGAAAGATCCCATGGCTGCAGGCCAACAAAACCCTAAAATTCTGAACACTGAGAGACGTGGTTACCTCAGCCAGCTTCTGAGGAAGGGACTTGCTTGAGGCTGCCTGCATGCTGTCTGCTCTCTTTTCAGTGACAGGCAGAATCCAGGAGGATTCTGATTGTTGCAGCATTTACACCTTGTGGAGAAAAAACTTGGCTGCTGGCACACACCATGCCCTGTTCCAAACCTGCCCTGTTCCCTCTGTGGGGAGAGGACAGGTCATGTCTGCAAGGCCTGGCCTGGAAAATCGTAGAATTGTTTGAATTGGAAGGAACTTTTAGAGGTCATCTGGTCCAACCTCCATGCAATGAACAGTCATCTACAGGTAGATCAGGTTGCTTAGAGCCCCATCCAGCCTGACCTTGATTGTCTCCAGGGATGGGGCATCCACCACCTCTCTGGGCAACTTGCTCCAGGCACCTTACTGATGGACTGGGGGTTGAAAATACAGTAGGGCATCTCTGAAAGTGGCTGGTGAGGTTGGAAGGAGATTGGGTCAGAGGATGGAGGTGGTGGATGAGTGGCAGAACTGTGGGCTATGCCAGGGGCATCTCAGTCATGGGAAAGACCTCATGGCAAAGGAACAAAAGAGACAGAGGGAAGGAGCCAGTTTTCTTCAAACTTTGGTAACGAGAGAGCAGAAGAATTGCAGGCAGGCAGTGAGAAGCAAAGTATTTTTTCCAAGCTTGTGTATTAAGGACAGAAATATCTAAAGGAAGAAGAAAATGCACGTCAGGAAAGATGTAACACAGTGGGTGTCTGGGCTGCTGTGGGAGACTCATATTATTCCTAGCTGGAAACAAGAAGCTATTTGAGTCCCCATCTGGCCTGGGAACATATAGGGCAGGAGCACAGTGGGAGTAGATGTTTCAGAAAAGAAGCAGGAGTTGTGTGAATAGGCTTCTTCGTAGAAACAGCAGGCAACGCAGAGGAGGAAAATCTGATGTGTAATGCTGTGTATCACTTCGCTTGGGAAGGGAGAAATGGGAGCTTGAGACACAAAGGGCCCAAACTTTGGGCACTGGTTTAATCTACCAACCATATCTAGTTGAAAAGGTTTATTTCCATAACTTGGGTGCTTCTCCCTTTTTTGCAATAGGAAAATAAAGCCACAAGCGCAGCATCTCCCCTGCTGATCCATGCTTTCCCAGGGTGGCATTCCAGATTCTACTCTTCATGTTGGCCTGTTCTGGGGCCATGGGATGGGGTCAAAGCAGGTCAGAACCCATGTCCTGCTCCCGATATCCCTGATAGCAGCACTGGGGCTCTGGGCTAGCACTCAGCACTGCCTCCTGGGCTGGGCAGAGGAGGTGGCTGCCCATCAGTGAGCTTCCCTGCCCCTTTCAGAGACAGGGCTAACACACAACCAGGGAAAACACAAACATTAGTAGAAATAGACTGCTTCTTGGATCTCCTTGCATTAAAAGAACAAAAGCAAAGAATTAGCCAAGTCCTTTCCTGTCAGCTTTTCATGACATCCTCAATAAGCCCAGACTTAAGCATCATTGTACTTGATAATGTGCCCTGGACTGCAGCAAACTGGGACATGCCAAGGACTGTGACAGATCAAACATGTTTCATTAAGTACGTGCTATTTTTTTCTCTCCCATTTGACAGTGCGAGGAGCTCTGTTACTCTCAGAGCCGAGGAGGCTGTGCTGCAGCATCTGAATGAAGTGATGAGCCAGCTGGCAGCCCTGCAGCAGGCAGGCAGCAGGGAGAGGGTCCTTCAGAAGCCAGGAAAAGGCTGGCGGCAGGGCCTGGCCCTTCCCCTTCACATCCATCCCAGCAGGGAAGCAAAGTGGAAGGGGCAAAGGTAGAGCTGAAAAGCTTTCAGGTTTAATGGGGAACCAGAATCTTTGTGCAGCGTTTTTCAGCAGGCAGACACGTAGCCTTGAAAATGGCCTCCAATGGCCCCTAACTGCCCTTCTCCGTGCTATATGCCCCACTGCTCTTGCTGCAGCTCATCTTACTAAAGGCAGTGTTAGAGCTTTGTATGTGATTCAGTCTTCTGCTTTCAGAGTCTGTGGAAAGGCCAGCCCTATGCTGGGGTGCATCGTGCACAGCATTGCCAGCCAGTTGAGGGAAGCGATTGTCCCACTCCACACTGCACCAGTGGAGCCTCACCTTGAGTTCTGTGTGCAGTTTGAAGTGCCACAGTACAAAAAGGGCATAAAACTATGAGAGCGTCCAAAGGAGGGCTAAAGAGATGAAGGAGGTTCTGGAGGGCAAAGTGTGAAAGTGAGGGCCCTGAGTTTGCTCAGCGCAGAGTAGAGGAGCTGAGGGGAGGCCTGATGGCGGCTGCAGCTCCTCACAGGAAGCAGAGGGGCAGCGCTGAGCTCTGCTCCGTGTGACAGCGACAGGGCCCGAGGGAACGGCATGGAGCTGTGTCAGGGGAGGGCAGCTGGGGGTCAGGACAGGGTCTGCAGCACAGGGTGGCGGGCATGGAACGGGCTCCCCAGGGCAGCGGGCACGGCCCCAAGTGCTGGAGGTCAAGGGGCATTGGGTCACCGCTCTCAGACACAGGGTTTGGTGCTGTGTGGAGCCAGGGGTTGTGCCCAATGATCCTTATGAGTCCTTTCCAACTTGAGAGATTCAGTGACTCTATAAAATGTGCTGCTGATGTCAAAGGGAAGTGTAGCGGTCCCTTGGCATGAAGGCAGATGCGGACGCAAAGGCCTGATGTTTTACACTGTGGTCTGGTTTCTTTTCTGTACTTGAATGACAGAAAATATGCCTTCTGCCAAAACCTGCTTGCTTTGCTATGCACATTCACTAAAAATTGCCTTTTCATATGCAAGTGTCTTTCTCTGCCTGAGGACCTGATATATCCAGAGGGTTAGCATTTAGGAAATGATTTCATCTGCATTAGGCAACTTGCAGAAGCAAATGAGACCCAGTGATAATGATGCTGTCTTGTGTGAAGCAAGCTCAAGCATCAAGGATCAACCTGATCCTGCTTCCCTTTCACCCTGTTGAACCTGCACCAAAAGAAACGCCATGGTGTTTTTATGCTACCAGGCCAATTTGTTAGTAAGACCATACGTATTGTTATTCCCAGTTGCCTCAGGCTTTCTGATTGTCCTTACACACTAGCTAGCCTTAAGTGAGAAAACTGGAGAGAACGTACAAAGAGAGAAAGGATGGTGTCCTGGTTCCATATGAGACTGCAAAATGTTAGATGGGTTTGGAGGTCCTGTAAGGTGGAGTCAAATGTGGCAAGGTATTGCTCGTTCTATTGGCTTGGAGAGGTCCCTGGACTGAGCCACTTCCAGAACCATGCCTGGATTTCACCTGGGCACTCAGTGGTCCAGGGGAGATCCAGGGACAAAGGAAGAGATGAACAGTGTGGGCAGCACAGATTCCTATCTCTGCTGATCCTTGGTAATGGGGATGGCCCCTTAGGATGGAGGGGGGAAGAAGTAGAAGTGATGTTAAGATATCTACCAAACCACCAGCAAGCTAATGTGAAGAGAGAAAGCCCTGGTTTCTTTGCACTTAAGATAGTGGGGATGGAAGCCTTTCAGAGACGTTGTTACTTTGGAGAGATTTGCTTCCAGTGCAGCTTCCTAAGTCAAGCAAGGGAACATGTATCCCTGATGCATGTTGCTGATACCAACTGGCCCTTCTAAGGCCAACTTCTGAGCAAAGCCACCAGCAAGATGTAGCTACAGCTAGGACTTCCCTGGCACAGTTCATCATCTACCCTGTTCATGTTAAGGCTGTGCTTTCCCTGTGCATCCTTACACCAGGTAACCCATTAGGGCATGCTTTTGAGGAGGATTATTTCAGATGGGTAAAAGAAGATTCCTGTCTTTACACTTAATCTTCTCTTTATAATCAAATACTGGGAATCAATGTGAAGATGTTGTCAACAAGAAGATTTATTCTGACTTGAGTGAATTTTGGCTAGATTTAGACTGACTCTGTGTACAGTAGAAAACTGCATTTTGCAATAAGCAATGACTAATCTTGTTTAATTAAGATGACGCTACGGATAGCTCATTATTCTGTATAGATTAGAAAATGTCTTCCTTGTTCCACCCCTTAGGCCCAGCCACATTCAGTGTGGCTTCTCAAGCAGTGAGTGAATTTTCTCTGTGATTCCATAGCTCTGCTTTCTCCTGCAAATTTTTCTTTCACTTTTGCACTCAAGGTGACAGTAGGAATGGGTCTGTTGTTGCGGCTGGTCCCCTCACTCCTTTTCCCACCAGTGGCTCCCTGCACCTGCATTCTGTTTCTCCTCTGTCCCACAGAGCCATGACCAGAGCCACAGTCAAGAAGGCAGAGCCCAATGGGGCACTTACAGTTCCTGAAGAGACAGAAGAGGAGGAAATGGAAGAGCGAGGCCAGTGGAGCAGCAAAGTGGAGTTTGTGCTGTCTGTGGCTGGAGAGATCATTGGTCTGGGTAATGTGTGGAGGTTCCCATACCTCTGCTACAAGAATGGCGGTGGTAAGTTGTTAGTAAGAGTTGTTCTTGGTCTGCAGACACTACAAAATACACTCATTTCTGGGCCTATTTCTCCCAGTGGGTGCTGCTTCTCAAAGCAGCTCTGCTGAGTTTTAGTTACAAATGAATCTTTTAGGAGGGGAGCTCTACCTCTCAGGAACTGTTTGAGGCTCTTGGGTATTCAGAGACACATATGGTCTTCCAAAATGAGCTGTAAGGGGTCAGAAAGCCAGCATCAACCTCCTTCTGCATCATTACCTTTCCCACTCTATCTATTACCCCCACCTCTCTCAGGACCTTGTTATAGAGGAGGAAAGGCTTTGATGGTGCCAGTATCCTTGCTAAAGCCTAGTATGTCCTTCCTGGCACCTGGGTGCCCTCTTCCTTCTTCAGAAAACTTGAACTCCCACCTGCAACTCTCACAGGGCTGGCTGCCCTGTGGTTATGAGGGCAACACAGTGTTCTATTAAGCCAGCATAACTCAGCTCCAGAAGTGATGGAAGCTGAAGCATCTTATCTTGTTGTATTGGGGAAATATAAGACAGAAGAGACATCTTCGAGAATATATGAGAAGGGTTTTCTGAGGATGGAAAGAAGGATGCAGCTACCACTTTCCCAGGAGCAGTTCTGCCAGTGGTCAACACACTGCTAGGGAAATCTGTCCCCAGGAATAATCTATTCCCTTCCCTTTTGTTTCTTATGTGGCTGCCCCTTTCACAATAACAATGCAATAAAATCATTAAGTGGTTAAAAAATAAGCTTTCTCATAACAATAAAACATAGCTGGGGAGGAAAAAGAGAATAATTGACTGCCACTAGCTTTTGTTAGCATGTTTCCCTTGCCTTAAGTATTTTTCCCCTGCAGACTATATCTCAAAGGCCATTCTTCCCCCACGTGCTGTAAGCTGTCACCAACAGATTACTGATTCAGCTGTTCTTCATCCCAAGATTACCAAATTCTCATCCCGTGTGTTGTTTCTGGAGTTCTTCCAAATCAAGCTGGAGTCAGTACAATGTCACCTCTGAGCCAGATGGGGGTTGGATAAGAAGATGGTTTAAGAAAATAGAAAGAGTCTTTACTTGAACCTGGGGTAGTTTTTTAAGTAGATTCTTTAGTTACCTTCTTTGAGATTGCGATGGCAGTAAGTAAGTCAGAAAAGCACAGGATACTTAACACAAGTGCTGCACATTATTGAACAGCCCATTCTGCAGTGATGATTTGAGAGAAAGGTCATGTCTTTTGCATGGAAGTTCTTTCCTGGGCTTGGATGATACCTTTACATAGTGTATGTCTATATTATCCAGTCCAGTAGTCCTTGCAATTTGTATGCTGATTAGTGTGGAAAGGCTAATTTTTATTTTAAAGGTCTTTTTTTGTTTTTGTTTGTTTTAAATTGAACTACTTTGGAATATCTGATGCTGTAATTCAGAGGCCAACAAGGCTAAGCTTAGGAAAGATTAGGACAGGAAAGTCCTTTTCTCCCAACTCACACACTGCCATTGCAGAAAATATGTTATGACTGTAGGGGAAACATTTCTTTCTCAAATGCTCCAGGGAAACAAATGGACAACAAACTAGAATGGGATAACCTGCTCTCTTTCCCATGACGCTAAAATATATCCTTACCATTGCAAAAGCCCTTCACATTGTTGCAAAAAAAAGGTATTTTTGCCTTTTGTTAGTTCTCCACTGCTGCCAGCCTGGGAATGGTGTCCTGTTACCTTTCTCTACCTTCCAATGCAGTGAAACAGTTATAAAGTTGTGAAGACCGATGACATAAAAACAATCATGTTAATTTTTTGTAAATCAACTGATTGTAAGCTTGTGTATGGTTTCACTTCAAGTTTGATCTAATTGCTCAGCATCCTGTAGTTGCTATAGAATCATAAGGAAAAGAGGTCTGTTTCTTTCATAAGGAAAGGAGAGCTTTCTTGCTGAGCCTCCTTTAGTGGAGAAGCAAAGAGGGGAGGAGATGGCAGTTGGAGTATCAGCTGGTAACAGCCGGGGAAGGTTAAGGGAGGCAAGGCAGGAAAGGTAGAAGAAAGCCATCATTGCTCAGAATAAAACAGGTCAGCCTTTGAGACATAATACCAAAGGAGAGGGTCTGGCCTGCTGGAAGGCTCCCGCATGCACAGGATAATAAAATTGTCCTGCAGATTTGTTGCAAAGGGGTCTTGTAACAGCAAAGGAGCAGCTGCCTCTGGTTTAGCTTAAGCAGTTCCCACTGCCTGCTCTGCAAACCTGTAAGGAGGCTGTGAACTGAGTTCCCTGCCTCCACCCTCAGGTCCCCTGTAGCTACAGCACAGCTGTGTTTAGAGAAAATCTGGATCAGCTTGTTATTGTAACGTTGCTGGCTTAAAAACAAGAGGAAATGCTCCTAATTGCTAATTATCCTTCATGAGAAGGAATTTCAGCATGAGTGGCAGTGCTGGCAGGGGAGAATTGGGACCTGGGGACAAAGCCTGTTCCTGTTGAGGCCCTCATCTCTGCTGTCCACACCGCTGCTGCTCCCCCAGGCACTGGCAGTGGGAGATGCTCATGACTAAATTTTGCTGTGTGATGGAAGGACCCTGACAAAAAGACATCTACCCTGACTTGCTTTGCTTTTACTGCCTGTCTTTTGAGGGGAGTGAAAATGTGGAAGCCTCACACTCTTTATTTTAATGAAAAACCAAAGAGAGAAGTTAAACTTTTTCATTTTGAAAATACTAGAAAGATACTCTTTTGCCGTCCCTCTGCTTCCATTCTTTCAGTGCAAACTACTTGTCTAATTTGATGTGAAATCTGTCTCAAGCGAATTTATACCCCAATAGATTTATTATTAATCAAGAAATGCCACAGTCTCCAGGTTTGTATCCTCCAAGCAAGTTTTCTGTGACTCCCAGGACAGGCAGAACAAATGCAATTATGTGAAGCAAGGGCTCCTCGTGCTTTGCCTGTCTCCTGCTGAAAGTGAGCACGAAGTTGGGGAATGACAACAGGGACACTTTTCTAAGTGTGGTCTTTTCCCGTTAAACAGCTCTACCTTACCTCTAGCCAGTGGCCAACACAAATGCAGCAGTACTGCAGAAGCATGAGGCAGACCAGACTTGTATTTTTCCAAGAACTGATGAAGTAAGAGAACTTTTTCTTTTGCAGAGGCCACACAGTTAATTCAGGGAAATATTTCTGTTTACATCTAGAGGATTCTAGCTGTGGCCCAAGGTATCTGTAAGGGGTGTGTAGGGTAAGGTTTTAAAGAGGTTCCTGAGGCAGTATCTGATCTCTCTTTGCAGGAGCATTCCTCATCCCCTACCTCATCTTTCTCTTCACCTGTGGGATCCCACTGTTCCTTCTGGAGACAGCGCTGGGGCAGTACACCAGCCAAGGAGGGGTCACTGCCTGGAGGAAGATCTGTCCCATCTTTGAAGGTGAGTCAATTTACAGGAACTGCTGGCAGCACTTTCTAAAAATTAGTGACTCAGAGCCTCTTTTGGAAGCATTATTCTGCTTCTCTTTCCCTCTCTTTCTTTCTCTCTCTTCCACATTTCCTCTCCTCTTCTCTCCTTTTCCTATTCCCCCTCCCTTCCTTTCTCTCACAGCCCTGTTTTCTCTCCTGGTGCCTGCTGTGTGTACGGGTGATTCCTGTAGGTGACTAAAAGTGAGTGGTGCTGGGAAAAAGGGTGTGTGTTGACAGACAAAAGCCTCCATGGAAGCTGGGACAAATGCTGAAGAGAGAATGAGGCTGATGTCCTGCATACTGGGGATCTTGTGCTGCAGCCACCACACTGACAGCCTGGAGCTGGGCTGGGACTAAGGTACAGGTATAAGAACCAGGACTCCTGAGCTCATGGAAGAAGATTGCTAAATGGCTTTAAGATGTTAATGAATTTAACTTCCACAATTCTTCTGCCCAGAGGAGAGTCTATTACACTCATTTTATGGGTAGAGACTCATAGAATCATAATGTTTGAAAAAGACTACTAAGATTGTTAAGTCCAAATGCCAGCCCAACAGCACCATACCACTAAATGTGTCCCACAGTGCCACATCCACATGGTTCTTGAATGCCTCCAGGGGCAGTGACTCCACCCCCACCCTGAGCAGCCTGTGCCAATGTGTCATCGCTCTTTCTGAGAAGGAATGTTTCCTAACATCCAACTCTGCTGGTGCAACTTGAGGCCATTCCTTCTGATTCTATCACTGTTACTTGTGAAAAGAAGTTGACCCTCACATCTCTGCAACCTCCTTTCAGTGTATGATAAAGTCTTCTCTTTGGATGAACAGCTTGTACTGGATGTCATCTCCAGACAACTGGAAGAAGAGGAGGTTATCAGGAGTAGTCAGCACGGGTTCACAAGGGGGAGGTCGTGCTTGACCAACCTGGTAGCCTTCTATGATGTTGTCTCTGGCTGGGTGGATAGGGGGAGAGCAGTGGATGTAGTCTACCTTGATTTCAGCAAGGCATTTGATACTGTCCCCCATGACGTCCTTATAACAAAGCTGAGGAAGCGTGGGATAGATGAGTGGACAGTGAGGTGGGTTGAGAACTGGCTGACTGGCAGAGCACAGAGGGTCGTTGTTGGTGGTGCAGAGTCCGGTTGGAGGCCTGTAACTAGCGGTGTTCCTCAGGGGTCTGTGCTGGGTCCGGTCTTGTTCAACATCTTCATCAATGACCTTGATGAGGGGATAATGGCCACCCTCAGCAAGTTTGCCGATGATACGAAGTTGGGAGGATTGGCTGACACGCCTGAAGGCTGTGTTGCCATTCAGCAAGACCTGGATAGGCTGGAGAGCTGGGCAGAAAAAAACCAGATGAGGTTTAACAAAAGCAAGTGTAGAGTCTTGCATCTGGGGAGGAATAATTCCATGCACCAGTACAGGTTGGGGGATGAGCTGCTGGAGGG
This sequence comes from Tetrao urogallus, assembly GCF_951394365.1. Classification (NCBI taxonomy): domain Eukaryota; kingdom Metazoa; phylum Chordata; class Aves; order Galliformes; family Phasianidae; genus Tetrao; species Tetrao urogallus. The sequence continues at coordinate 134,305,014 of NC_136813.1, forward strand.
GAGCTCTGCGGAAAGGGACCTGGGTGTCCTGGTGGACGACAGGTTGGCCATGAGCCACCAGTGTGCCCTTGTGGCCAAAAAGGCCAATGGCTTACTGGGGTGCATTAAAAAGAGCGTGGCCAGCAGGTCAAAGGAGGTGATCCTCCCCCTCTACTCTGCCCTGGTAAGACCTCATCTGGAGTACTGCGTCCAGTTCTGGGCTCCCCAGTACAAAAAAGACAGGGATCTCTTGGAAAGAGTCCAGCGGAGGGCCACGAAGATGGTGAAGGGCCTGGAGCATCTCCCCTATGAGGAAAGGCTGAGTGAACTGGGTCTGTTCAGCCTTGAGAAAAGGAGACTGAGAGGGGACCTGATCCAGGTCTATAAATATCTAAGGTGTGGGGGGCAGAATGGCGAGGCCGGACTCTTTTCAGTGGTGAGTGGAGACAGGACAAGGGGAAATGGCCAGAAACTGGAGCATAGGAAGTTCCGCACAAACATGCGCAAGAACTTCTTTACAGTGAGGGTGACGGAGCACTGGAACAGGCTGCCCAGGGAGGTGGTGGAGTCTCCTTCTCTGGGGATGTTCAAGACCTGCCTGGATGCCGACCTGTGCGACCTGGTGTAGGGAACCTGCTTTGGCAGGGGGGTTGGACTCGATGATCTCTGGAGGTCCCTTCCAACCCCTACAGTTCTGTGATTCTGTGATTCTGTGATTCTCTGAGCCTCCTCTTCTCCAGACTGAACAATCTCAGTTCCCTCAGCCACTCCCCACAAGACCTGTGCTCCAAACCCTTCACATCTTTGTTGCCTTTCTCTGGACACATTCCAGGGCCTCAATGTCTTTCTTGTAGTGAGTGGCCCAAAACTGAGCACAGTACTTATAGTGCAACCTTACCAGTGCCCAAGGAAAGAGAAGCCTATATTCAGGCAAATTAAATACCAGCACATGGCCTGGAAGCAGACAGCAATGGTACCTCTAAGGGTGCTGACAGCCAGTTTTCAGCAGATGAATTTAGGCTTTCTGACCCAATGACTTTTCTGGTGTCTCAGTGAGTGATGAGCCCAAAGACCCAAAGGTAGAGCTCGTCTCCTATATATGGTCTTTTGCCCCATCACCATATTTTATGATTGGTGTACATCACCAGTGAGAATTCTTCTTGCCCAAGTCTTTCCAGAAGAAATAAACTTACCTATATTTCTTTTCTTTCAAGGCTATACGTCTTGTTTTCCTGAAGGCGAGGCAGTGTAATATAACAGCGCTAGTATCAGAAAAATATTTTCTCATCAGTGAAAAGTTTTCTCCCTCTGTTCCACCATATAGCTGTCTAGAGATACCAGCAACATTTCTTGTCTTCATAAAATCCCTTCTCTTTCCTAGAGGTAGCTCTTACTCTATTCTCTAGTGACCTATGCTTGGCATTACACTCTGCTTACTATAGCATGCACTATGCCATTTTTTGTTTTTGGGGAGGGGGTGGTGGATGAATTTAGACATTTGACATCTGATGGCCTTCTCAGAGGCTTTGTTTTTCTTCACAGGAATTGGATATTCCTCGCAAGTCATTGAGACCTATTTAAACATCTACTATATCATTATACTGTCCTGGGCACTCTTCTACCTGTTCAGCTCATTCACCACTGTACTACCATGGGCCAGCTGCAATAACCCTTGGAACTCAGGTACACCTTCCTCTGGTTGGCTTCTGGTTGGAGATGGAGTCTCAGTTTTCAGATAGATTCATGCAGTCACAGATTCATAGATTTCTTTTCCCCCTTCCCAATTCCCAGAAATTATTTGGGTTTTGTAGAAAATGCTTTTTCACTTGTCTAAAAATATTTTTACTGTAGATGAATGTCTTGGCTTCTGACATTATTTTGTAGTTGTACTGTGGGTTTCACAGAGTACTGTCCAGAGGGGTTGCTCCCGTGAGGTGCTCTGTGGTCTGTGGGATTCCTGTGAAGGCAGTGGTCTTCATTCACCATGGACAAAAGGCCAGGAAGAGTGAGTGAGTGGTCTGGCTTTATACTTAGCAGTAGGGGACAGTAAGACTATTTCTGCATGGAGATACCTTCATTGTTGAGATTTCACTGAACAATCCACGTTTTCTGGAAAATGGGATATATGGGTTGAGAAGAGATTTCAAGCCAATTTGGAGTGTCCCTCACAAGGCAAGAGATTTTCATTAGCTCTGGCACAATGATTTATTTTACAATTCCCTTTTGCTACTTGGCTCCTTCTGAGCTTCTGGAGCGGTAGCTGCTCAGCTGTTTTCTTTTGCACACTCAACTTTTGGCTAAATCAGCCCAAACCTGCATAGGAGGATTTGCCAGTATGAGTCTCCCAGTGCAGGAACCAGGAACACAAAACTCTTAAAGCCTTCTTCTTCTGGTCTAATTTCATTGTCTTGGCCAGGGATCTCAATTCCTCATGCCTGCAGATCACAACACCATGCCCAGCAGTAAAGACTAGGCTTTCATTTTATTTAAGGCACTTGGGCTGTTCCTTGGAAGTGGAATTAGATATGAGGTAACTTTCATGAATCTGATGAGGCTTGGCATGCTTTTGCTTTTTTTTTTTTTTTAATTTTAATTTTTATTTTTTTTTACCATATTGAACAGGTTGTTTTGCTTTCAGTTCAAAGCCAGGCTGGAAAGGGCTTCAGCAGCAGCTAAAGCCCTTTATTTATTTATTTATTTTGTGGTGAATCATTCCTTTGATGTGTTAAATTTCCCTGCCCTATGGGCTATTTACTCGCAGCTTCCTCTGCCCCTACATCCCAGCAGAGGTAAGCATCTTTGTAAAGAGTGGATCTGATTCCTTTAGCTCCCCCAACATGCTTTTTTTTTTTTTTTTTTTTTTTTTTTGGAGGGGAGGGGGGGTGTTTGTTTGTTTGTTTTGTTGGGAAAACCACAGATGTTCTCTTCATGTGCTGAAGCTTCCCAGCCAGAGCTGGCATTCCTCTGTTTTCCTGTGGACTATCTTTTGCTTGCCAAATGTGTGATGAAGTGCATTTCTTGGATGCATGGCATCTCCTCCATTTTTAGCAGTTCTACACTGTGTGACAGAGTTGGGGATGGTATAGTGGAACATGAAAGCAGTTGCACTGTTTGAGAATATAGGCATATATGTGTGGATAGCAGATGATGTGTGGAGTGTGAGGAGAATGGGATTTTCCATCTTTTAAATTTTTCTTTTTTATTTTTGGCTACCTATGGTGGCTTCTTCACAGTAATCTACATTTTGCAGTCATGTGGTTTCTATTTGGCAGAGAAGCTCCCCCCTTCCCCTGCTCCTTACCCAAGCTCTCTGCCTACTCTTGGACTGGAATTCATAGCTGGGGAGAGCCAGGCTTCAGTGAGATGCTTAATGAGATACAAAAGTTTAATGAGATGTTTTATAGCACAGGGTGAAGAGTCTGTGTACAGTCAGCATGAAGGCTAGGGAACAGTGGGGAAGGAGCATCCCTCATGGAGTAGTCTTGGAAAATTTCTCTGGCTCATTGACTTCCTTTTCTTTTGCTAGATCTCTGTGTGGACTTTCTGAATACCTCCAACTGGGACAACAGAACTGTGCCTGCAAACACCACCTCTCCAGTGGTTGAGTTTTGGGAGTACGTGATCACCTTTCTTCCGTTCAGGCTCCTCTCTCATCCAGGAGATATGCTGGAGTGGGAGGGATTCCATAAGACCAAGTAAGGTGCCACGTGTCAGAAACAGGGGCATGTCAGACTTGGGGAGCACAGTGCACAGAGCTGCCAAGGAGATCATCGTGGATTCCAGGAGAACTAAATGCACCCTGAAGGCTGCTTGCAGTAGCATGCCAGCCTAGAGAGCTCGTGTGCACACATGCACATGTTCTGGCACTGAGATGTCAGGGCAAAAAAGAAGTACCAAAAGAAATGAGGACTTTCTGTAAGCCGGGTGTTCTCTGTAAGAAGAGGCCAGGGGGCAGACTGGTCAGTCCTCTACAGTGAAATAGAAAGGGTAAAACTGCCATTTCACTTCTTCTGAACACATCTTGCCAAAGGAAGAGGTCTATCTGGCTGCCCTGTCTTTGTACGTGAGCAGACATCTGAGGCAGATAGGTGAGGCAGCAGACAGGCACTGAGGAAGGTTTGGCCATGGGTCTGGAGGCAATGAATCACCTATGAAAGAGGGGTTTTTCATCAGGCCAGCATCTTGGAGAGGCTTCTCACTGCAGCGCAAGGAGTTTGAAATGGCTGCAAGAACCATGCTGTTTCTATAGCTATTCAAGTGCCCCTGAGAGGAGAGTGAGGTTGTCCCTTGCAACAACCAAAGTGCAAAGAGAGTATGAGGTATGGATGCAGAAAAAGTCTGCATGTTGCCAGACTCTCTTTCCTGCCCTGTTCTCTACATCTGTGGGTGGCTACCTCTCAGAAATAGTTGTTTGGGGTTTTTGCACAAGCTGCAATGCAAAGGGAGCCACAAGGGGTTTGATTTGGAGGAAGGAGTGCATAGGAATCCGAAGTGTGGGTCTGGGCTGCTAGGACTGCATGAGCTGCAGGGCTGAGCTCTCCTGTTGTCCATCTTGGTGATGGTGAGTATCCGGAGAACGAGGCTGAAGAAAGGAGATGGGAAACACAGAGATCATTTTAACTTATGTGCAGGGTGTCCATAGTGTATGGGGAGGTGAGAGGAAAGAAGTGGCCATGGGTTGACGATGACATTAGTAGCTTGCTTTGGACGGAGAAGAGTCTACCTAGCAGCTGTCAGGGTGATGGATCAGTGAGGTGTACGTGATGATTTCATTCTGTGTGGCTCTGGTGAGCACACTGCAGTGGGCTGGGAGGGTTGGAGGGCTTGAGCTAGCTGCGGGGCACAGTGGAGCAGCATCCACAGGAATAACAGAGAAGCAAGCCCTTGGCAATGCTGTGGTAATTCACTCATCTGGGAGCCCAGACAGATCTGTTTAGTCTTTTCATGGGGTAAAATGTCAAAGGTGTATTTGAATTAATTGGTTCTGAGGTGTTAATGCTTATCTCCCTGTCCCTGGATACCGACAGGAAGAGAGTCCTGGGACTAACGGATGGTATTCACAAACTGGGCACTGTGCGCTGGGAGCTGGCTCTGTGTCTCCTGCTGGCGTGGATCGTCTGCTACTTCTGCATCTGGAAAGGTGTCAAGTCCACAGGAAAAGTAGGAACAGAGATGGTCCTCCTCATCCATAATCCTCCTTGTACCCATCTTACATTTCTTTCCCAATCTCTTACTTTTTCATGAAGTAGAGACTGGAGACACACAGCACCAAAGTCAAACCTAAAATCTGGTGGGTTCATATTGATTTACATTGGTTGTATTTGGCCCATAAAAGGAAGGATGAAAAACGGGGAGGGAAAAGCAGTGGAAGAGCTGGGAACTGATGGAAATCATAGGTCACCTTTGTCCTTGCAGATGACCCACAATGGCTGATGAATACTCCACAAATGTCGATGGGAACCAACCAATCATCAGTGTGTTGTCTCAGTGTGACTTCTTTATGTTTTTAGCTAGATCCTCTTCAATACCAAGCTTTCTATCCCTGGCAATAATTAAACAGTTAAGCAAAATAGAGAAGCTTCTGCCTGCAACTGTCTCAGCAAACAGATCACTAATTTCTCCTGCTTTTTTATCCTGCAAAATAGTTGGAGTGGGAGAGATGTCTTCGTGCTTTCCTTTGGGCTCCCTTTTGTACTCTCTCTGGCTCTTTGGCTCAGCAGGTCACTTTGTGCATTCTGCTCTTGAGGCTGAAGCCATTGCTCCAGTTCCCATAGGTCAGGTAGACTGGATATCCTTCTGGGATGGATGAATGTGGTGTGCCTCGGGGTGGGTGTCAGGGACTCTGCTATAGCATTGACTTGGTCAGGACATCCTTCCTCCCTGGGGCTGTGATGAGATGGGTAGGTTATCAACATAAGGGCATTCAGCAGATGTCCCAGCAACAAAGAAAGGAGCCAATTTTTCGCAACAGCCTTCTTCCAAATAAGTATCCCTAATGTTGGCAAATGTTCCTGTAGAACTGCAGATCTTTGTTTCAGTGTCAAATCCCACTTCTGATCTTAAAACTACATTTTAATGGGCCGCTGTTTTAACAGGACAAGAGCTTGCTCTGCTCTCCAGAGCCTCTTGCTGGTGCTGACCTGTCTTTCACCACTTCTCAAGGAGGGAGAGCATGATTCCACATCTGTGGGAGAGGGGCTTTTAAATTGTCAATCTCTAATGCTCCATGTAAGCTGTTTTGTTAACACAGTGCCACCTTCACGAGAGTTATCATTCTGATCTTATGACTCTGTGTCTACATGGAAGTGCAATCGAGTTGTTGCAGGTTCCCATCAATTCTCAGCCCTCTTCCCACCAAGCCTTTTCTTTGCCCAGTGCTGCTCAGATGCAGGGAATTTGCCTTGTGAGAGAAGGCTGAAGAAGTTCACTTAATCTGGGATCAAGTCAGGTTTGGCAACATCAACCCAGAAAGTAAGAGTTCAGCAAGTGCAGGCAATAGCTGTCATGGTTTTCCTGGAACCACAGAAGATTTTCCCATTGCAAGGCTTAGGATATAGGACCTACTTTTTCCTAGTCAAGTGTATGGTCCAGGTGAGCAACACGGTGAGTTTTCTTGTCCCAGTCCACAAGCCAGACAGACCAGTAGTCCGCTCTGCAGGTAGTTACATTGAGATTTACAGGAACACCATCACAAAACTCAGTTCCTTTCTTTTTCAACCCTGAATACACGTTAGGAGAAGCAGTAGGGAGGTCCCAGAAACTCTGGGTATGTGCATAATTTTGTTTACCCATTGCAGAGTAAACAAATGCTATGCTTGACTGAAGGGCTGCACCAATCAGATAGCCCTTCCAGACTCTTGTGCTTACGTACCGTGACTGATTTGACCAATTATCACTAGGCAGCAACATCTTCATTTTTGACCCCTCACTTTGAATCCATACAGTAAACAAGCTTTAATTTTACTTGGATGAATTGTAGTAGTGAATAAATGTTAAGAAGTTGCAGATTGCTCATGGATATTTTGCAAACAACAGTAACTAGAAATTTATTTTGGGCAGCAGATCAGGGATGATTAATTGTACTGTAATATTTGTTTGCATAGCACGCAGGGAGATGTGAAAAGAAAGCTTTACGGAAACAATGGCGTATGTTTTCTTGACAGACTTCTAGGCTCCAGGTGTCCCCATTTTTTACCCATGTGCGCAGAGGCATTGGAGGGATGAGGGAGTCACACGAGCACCCCTGGAAATGCAGTGTCAAATTGGGCAGCAAAAGTTGCTGTTTAATTTGGAAACCCCTTGCTGGGAATGGGACAATTTTAATAACTCCTCATTAAAACTCAGTGACAGGAAGAGACGTAGGTTTCTTTTGCAGCTCTGGAAAGATGAAGAGAACAGCTTGAGAGCAGGGAAATGAAGATGACTGGAAAGAGAAAATAGCAAGAGCAACCAGTGACAAAACCTTGTGTGAGGAGCAGAGCCTAGATTAACAAAACCACTGCTGAGATGTAGCCTTGATTAATCCCTTCCCCATCCCACACATACCCCCCCCATCCACGTCAGCAGTAGCTGCTGTGGCCATAGAGAAGGTCCAGGGACATCTGCTGCGTGGGGGCTGCAGGAGGGACAAAATAACACCCACACTCCCTGCTGACCCTGTCTGGTTTCCCTGCAGGTCGTGTACTTCACTGCCACCTTCCCATACGTGATGCTGGTCATCCTGCTGGTGCGAGGAGTCACACTGCCGGGTGCCGCTGAGGGGATTGTCTTCTACCTGAAGCCAGATGTCTCCAGGCTAGCAGACCCGCAGGTGAATGGGGCAGATGAGGTTCTGGCTTCCTTTTCTCAGGGGAGGCTTTCAGACTGGGAGAAGCTCATTACAGGTTGAGCAGGGCCTGGCCCCCACATTGCGCAGATTCTCTGCTCACATCTGCAGCATATGGGCATATTAGGTCACTGCTACTCATGGGCTCAGCAAAATCAGAGGAGTGCATGAAATATTCAGCATGCAGCAGATGGTTTTTCTGGGTCTTAAATACAAATAATTAAGGAAAGGTGGGGGGGGAAGCAATCTACGACTTTCCATTTCTTCAGGCCTGCTTAGAGCTTTGTTTGCCTGGGACCAACCACATGGCATCAGTGAATGTCCCAGCATGCAGCCAGGTTTCTTCCCCCATCCATGTGGGCAGAACTTGGGACCCCAACCCAAAGACCCCAACACCTCTCCATCACAGCAGGTCGCTTTCCTTTCCAGGAGGGTTCAGCAGTGCACGCAGGCTGCATGCACCATTTCTCCAGGGTGTTAATGCAGCTCCCCAGCCCCAAGGAGGGTATTTAAATGACATTGCTGCTAATTATTCTGCTGCTAAATCTTTCTGTGGAGGCAGCCAAGCAATATGCTTAGCCCACAGCCTCAGCTTACCTCCCGCATCTTCCCAGATGGCTGCAGCCCCAACTGCTCCCAAACCAGCTGCCAAACACACTATCTTCCCCCAAATGGCTTTCAGATGCAATTACGTGTTGTCAATACAAAATCTGTGGAGCGCTAAACACAAGAGTCAGCCAAACATAAATGGCATTTTAATATTGAAATAAATAACAGGGGGGCGATGGAGGCTGAGTACGTTTTATTCATGGCAAGAGCTTATTCACCGAAAGCCTCCTGACCTTTAAAAGCCTAAACAAAGCCAACGTGGTCTTTCCAGGCTGCAGCAAGGCAGCATAGCAGGAGGGAGGAATTCTGCTATTGATTTTAGAGAATGCAAAGCTTGGGTGCAAAGCTGGATCTGTGTGTGTACCCATGCCACACACTGCCGTGGATCTCAACAGCACTGCCCAGGCTGGGGTTGTCTGCAGGCTGTCAAATTGTAGCTGCCTGGCTTTTTGCTGCTGCTTAGAGAAAAAAGAGAATGAGGAGGAGTGTACAGACAGACAGAAAGAAGGCTGTGTTCCCTCCTGCCTGTTACCCTGAATCTATGACAGGGAGTGGGAGCAGTGCTGGATTTCGCCCTGCAGCACTTTGGGAGACCAAGGCCTGAAAACCTTCTTGGGGAAGAGGGATGGAGCAGAGGGGAAGGAGCCCACTCAGCACTGGCCAATGCCCTTGTGTCACTCTGATGTGCAAACATAGACCCCATAAGAACATTTTCCTAGAGGTCTTTTCATCTGATAGTTCAGTTTCCCAGAGATGTATTCCAGTTTCTGCATCCATTGTGTCCCCCTATCCCATACAGTTTGTTCAGCTCTGATGGAGGGGTGTTTGCCAGGCAGGGCACAACCACTTGTTTATTTTGTCACCAGGTCTGGAGACCACTGACATTCTCTGTTCCAGGTCTGGATGGATGCAGGCACACAGATTCTCTTCTCATATGCCATATGCCAGGGATGCCTGACAGCTCTGGGCAGCTACAATAAATACACCAACAACTGCTACAGGTAAGAGAAGCCTAGGTGTCTTGATCTTCCTGGAAATTTGCTCAGAGACAAATTGCACAGGGCTGTGCCTGATGAAGATAGACCTTTGGGCAACGCTATTTTGAATAAGGACAGGTTCATAGTTTGGGATGGACTCAGCATAGGGACTGAGATTGGCTAGGGCAATGCAGGAGCTCCAAGAGAAGTGTGTTAGCAGCCCTCTCCTGCATGAGTCAGCTTGGAATTGGAGGGACTGGAAGAAAAGGAGTGGATATGGAGTATGCCCAGCCAGTATGGGGATACCACAGGCTGTTTTGATGGGGTGAGTGAGAAGGGGCTGCACAGCTATCTCTGCTGTCACTTGCTAGGTAGGGGAAATGATACAAAGATGATGATGGCTGGGCCCCCTGTCTCTAGTTCTTCACTAACAGCAGGGTAATGCATTGCCAGTGGCATTTTGATCCTATCAAGGAGATTAATCAAGTCTATCTGGCCTCTTCCTTGCCCTTGAATTACAGCTCTATTTTCTCCGTGGCCTGACATGAAGCTCAGTAAAGACATCAAGAACATTTCTGGCACATTCCTCAAAGTCCTGTGGAGATGGGGCTCTGTTATTACTTCCAGTATTGCTCCACCACAGATGGGAAAATTTTACAGTGCTCTGGAGACATCAGTCATCTCTTCTGCCCTTCTCAAAGAGGTGCTGCTGTGGCTGCTGGCCAGGCAATTAATACTTTTCCCACGGCACTCCACAATGTGTCTGTCACTCATGGAGCAGTGTATTGACGCTTTCCTCTAGTGTCTTATGTGCCTTGCACTGTTGGCATGGCTCTAGATAGCTCTCCAGCCCAAATACACTGCATACCTGCAACTTCTCCATAGCAATTGATGGTTACTTTGGAGGGAGCTGAGGAGCAGTATTGACACTCCTCAGTGCTTGGGGAAGCTGAGTACGGAAGTGACCCTAAGTGGGCCCGCTGCGCAAAGGGAAACAGTGTGCTCTCTCATCTCCTCCTGCAGGGACTGCATTATGCTCTGCTTCCTGAACAGTGCCACCAGCTTTGTTGCTGGCTTTGCCATTTTCTCTGTGCTGGGTTTCATGGCTCGAAAGCAGGGTGTACCCATTGCGGAAGTGGCTGAATCAGGTAGGTTTTTTCAGCAGACTTTGAGCCCGAGGAGGCTGGGGAGGGGGGCTTTTCTGAGGTGAAGCCCAAGATGTTATCTACAGTTTACATAAGAATTCTGTTCCTCTGTCCTTGGAGTCCACTAGGAATTGAATATTGGGGGAATTTTCAAACTAAATCTGATTCAGCCCAAATTATTTGAGTGTTCTGTGGCTAGAGACTCCCAAGAGGGATGAATCTTGGTACTTCTGAAGTACCAGATGAATCCTGGTACTTCTGAAATGCTTCTGAAAAGGACAGCAACAGTTTCTAACCTCAACATGACTAAATTTCAGTCTCTGTGTTCCCAGACCCTCAAATCTGCTGCCAATTTTGCTTAGGTTGAACCCCCATGGAGCCTGCAGAGAAGCCTGGACTTAGCTGAGAAAACTGTGCATGCAGTCAGCATACATCAGGCTCTGGCTTGTTGCAGTGAGCAATGGCCATGCTAGCTCATGCACAACAGCACACTCATTGCCACCTAGCTGGCACGTGCAGGGCCAAGGACATAGATGTTATCTACATCCTCTGTCACTGTGCTGTGTGCAGTGAGGTCTGCAGGACCAGTGCTTTCAGATGTGGTTATGCTGCTGTTTGTTGGCAGGTCCTGGTCTGGCTTTCATAGCATACCCAACAGCAGTAACAATGATGCCCGTGTCTCAGCTTTGGTCCTGCCTCTTTTTCCTCATGCTGATCTTCTTGGGACTGGACAGCCAGGTACAGCAAGCTAACCCTCCTTCTCCAACTCCTAAGTGTCTGTTGCCACTCTCCGCACATCTTCATGCCTGTGGGAAAGGGTTAGGTGGTTATATGCTTTGCTGGTACCTCAAATACATTCTCCACACTGTCCACAGCTCTTTCACACCACAGATACTCACAGCCAGGGCTGAAGAGAGGCCAGTGGGTATATGTGGTGGCATCTCTGTTTGGCATCTTTATCTTCACATGTATGCGAGGGTGTCCCAGCACATCTCCATATGGGGAATGGTCTTGCATCCACCTCTTACCCTCCAGGAGGAAAACCCAGCAGAGCAGTGTGAAACCCTGGTATGCAGGCTCAAGGGGAGAGGGGGTGTCCTGGCCTGGCTGCCAAGCAGGGCATTCTGTTCAGGCTCTATTTCATAGCACCTAAACCTTTGAACCTCCACTTCTCTTTGTTCCCTGAATCAAAGTCCCCTCTTTCCTTACCTTGTTGATTGTTCTCCTTCACGCTGGCCTAGCTGTCTTGGGAGAAGTCTCCAAGCCTTGAGGAGAAAAGGACAGTGAGCATTTTCTTGGGGAAGGGGAGACATTAGGCTTTGTAACCTATATTCTCCTACAGTTTGTCTGTGTGGAAAGCATGGTGACAGCTCTCATTGACATGTTCCCGGGAGTGTTTCGAAAGAAGGGACGTCGGGAGCTGCTGATCCTGGCCATTGCAGTGATGTGCTACCTGCTGGGCTTACTGCTGGTCACTGAGGTAAGAGAGGTGGAGCTGGGCTACAACCAGACACCAGAAATCCTGCATGACTGCTCTGGAGGAGCACTTAGAGGCAACAGGCTTGTCTTTGATGCTTTTGTTTATCCTTTATTTTCAATGCACTAGCAGCTGTCTCTCAGCCACTGTTGCTGATGGTGTGATGCTCCTGCACCTGTTATGGAGCCACAGAGACAGCCCTGCAGCTCGATAAGGCTGCCTTATGCAAATATCACCTTGCTCAAGCAAGCTGAGCTGCATATTCAGAAGCTGTTCTGAGGGCAGTGATCACTTGCTGGTTGTTTTGCATGAGAAGCAGGGTGGCAGGAGGGCAGGATTGGGCTAATGGTGCAGCATCATCTTGCCTCAGCCAAGGGAGAGCCTGTTGTCTCTGGACCAGAAGCAGCAGAGTTGTGTTGATGCAATGCCATGCATGTGATCAAGAGAGCTTCAACTGTGAGAAACTGAACTCAGGGATTCCATGGTATGCCCCTCGTGTGGAGGCATCTACACCCATTGTTGCAGTACACCACCTTATATATGTTGGGATAAAGGGATTCCACTACTCTGTCAGTTGATAGAGTCCTTCAGCACCCTTGGAAAGCATCTGCTTGACTTCTGTTGGCATGGCTTTCTCTTTGGAAAACACACATGGAAATATGAGGCGACTGAATTCTAGAGCTAGCTGATGGCAAGTAGACAGGGCTCAACCCAAGAGATAGGGGCAGCAGGAAGTGATGTGCCTGCCATCATGGGGTATGGACCTTGAGAAATATGTAAACATGGATGCAGGCAAAATAAGGTATCATCTGAATATCCTGGCAATCAGGATCCCCATTTCTTAGATGCAGAGATTTTCACTGTCATAGTGCTTTGAAGTAATGCTGGAAACTTGCTAGGTGATTAACAAACAAAACCAAACCAATAATAAAGTGCTCCTGTGGACATGGAAACCTGCTATGACTCCCTTTTCTCTACCTCTGTTACAGGGTGGGATGTACATCTTCCAGCTCTTTGATTACTATGCTGCTAGTGGCACGTGCCTGCTATTCCTAGCCATTTTTGAAGTCATCTGTGTAGGATGGGTTTACGGTAAGTAGAGGACAAAAACCTGTGCTGCTGCTTCTCAAGGCTGGGGCTGGGAAAATGGAGGTGGATGGAGAAGATTCACCACTCCCTTAGGAAGCAAGGAAATGCTGTAATTACTCTCTTTCTTGTCTGGTTTCCAGTGTGTTTCCTCACAACATTTTTTAACTGCTCTACATTTAGAGTAGAAATGACTTTTCCATCTCTGAAGCTTCCTTATCTTGTGTTACCTTGCTGCTCTTTCCATTCATCCTATGGGTTAGAAAACCAGCTACGGAAGAGTGACTGCTGTTCGTCAGACTCTGTTTCAGTCTGTACCCTGTACCTCTGGTTTAATCCTGCCAGTTTGTTTCACACAAAATGCTGGAATACAGACTTGCTGCGTGCCACTTCTGTGATGATGCATATTTATATTTTTCACGGGCTGTGATGGCAGTCCCAAAAGAAATGAATGGGACCGCCTTGGCACTCAGTGAGTAACCAAACCATGCAGGAGCAGAATTAGGCTAAGCTCAGTGAACTACCAGAAGGAAACCAGTCACTTGTTGGTGTGCAGTAAGCAGAAAATCCTGTGGTATCCAGGAAGGTCTCTGCCCTGCTAGCAGTGCATGAGCCCAACAGGCTGCAGTCCCCCTCACTGAAGTATATACTGAGGCTGGTGGTTTAGGAGGGGTTAGTTTTGTGTGTTATGGAGCAGAGGCTTCCTGTCCTTGGCATAATAGAATCATAGAATCATTAAGGTTGGAAAAGACCTCCAAGGTCATCTAGTCCAACCATCAGCCTATCATCACCATGCTCTCTAACCCACCTTCCTCAGTGCCATATCCACATGCTTCTTGATATGGCAGTCGAGCATCTTCAAGGATAGCATAAAGTCATATAGATGAGACCAAACTGACAGCATCCTTAAAAACAGCAACTGCTGGCTCCTTGCTGCATCAGGTATTGTGCCCTGATCAACCTAAGGAAAACACTGCAGGCATGAGCATCATTCATATCTTTTTTTTTTTTTTTGATAGCTAACATTGGTTGTTTAGGGAGGAGTACAGGGGGAGTATAGTAAGTTGGCAATGATATTTCCTGGGAATATTCTTCCAACTTCTAAAAACTTGTAAGTCAAGGATTTCCAGAGCTGAAAGTAAAATCTTCCTATTTATCTTCTGTATTTTTTTGTAGTTGGCTCATGTAAGCGTTTATCATCCAAAAAAACCCTACAGCAAGTAGTTCCACAGCTCGGTCTGTTGTGGTATGAGGTATCACAATCTTTTGCTTGTTTTGAACCTGCCACCTGCCAGTTCCTTTTTCTGCCCCACAGATCTTACTTCAGAAGAGATAGGAGAACAGTCACTCCACATTGGCTTTCTTTGGTATGTGTGGTTTTATGGAGTTTGCCATGGCTGTAGTGCACTTGCTGATAAAGATGTTCTCATGTCATATTCTCCAAACACTCAAACAAATCGAACCAATTTCTGGTCTGGAAAGACTTCTCTCTCACTGAAATAGGAGCAGGTTCTGCTGCTTCTGTTTAACCTTCCAGAGATGCAAGAAAAGTGTGTCTGTAGGAGAGATTTATTCTAGAGAGATATCCTGGGAGGGAAACTCAACTGAGAGCTTGCAGTGCCAGACCTTGGCCAGATTTGAATTTAATCAACTTCAGTAAGTTCCCTGTGAGATTTCTAAGGAGAAGGAGATTTCCATCCATGCATAACAGGGCTTCGCTATCACCACCCTAAGCTACATTAAATTTACATTACAGTTTGCCCATTCTTCCCTCCTTCTGCCCTGCTCCTCGTGGCAAGTAGCCATTCCATGGGTCTGATTCTGGGCTGAAATGCAGACGGTAGGCTGAAACAGGCCATCTTAGCGGAAAAGATGTGCCTAGTGCCAACTACTGTTTTTTTCCCAGCCTCAGAATTGGCAGGACCAAGCCTCTTGCTTACACTGTGAAGAATTACAACGTTTTCGCTAACACAAATACACGCTCTGAGTTTCCCCTCTCCCAGCACATACGCCAGCCGCCCACCACTTGGCAGACTCCCTCTGCTGACAGGCAGATGCTCTTGCTCAGATCTAAGGCTTTCCTCACGTACCGCTCTCTGCCTGCACAAGGACCTCACAGCATCCCACCTACCAATGCTGTTTGCTGCAGGGAGGGACAGAAGTGATTTGGTTTCTTCCCCCACCTGTGTCCCTTCCATTTTTGGCGACACAGCCCTCGTATAAGTGGGTACTCTTCTTGTGCACTCGGGTTGCAGCATGATGCCACAGAAACATGGTATGGGAGTGATGTTTTCGTTTTTCAGGCAGTCACAGCATGCATATTATGATAAGCTGTTGCAGGAGAAAGAACGTGCCTCCATCGCTGCATGAGAGCTGGGGCTGAAGCCCTTGGAACTGTTTACAAAGCTAAAGCAAACTGATGCCAGCAGGCACCTGTGGGTGGCTGCAGGGTGAATCTGTGTTGAGCTGGTATAAATCTTCCTCTCTTGCTCACATGCAGTGTGTCTACCAGCAGCAGCAGCGGGTTCCTCCTGGCTGGATCCTGCCCATCAGGCTGCCCTAGCTGAGTTTGCTTTATCCTCTTGGATGCCCCTGCTACAGGCAACCTCACATTGTTATTTATGGATTGCAAAGGCTCTTTAAAAGCAGCTGGTACCCAAATGGCACACAGTTCCTACAGTGCCCCAGCAAATGTCCTGCCAGCATTTTCATGGTTTTGGCACAGGCGTGGGCACTGCAGGTTTGGGACAGCAAGAGAGCAGACACAAGCTCAGAGCTGTGGCGTGGCACCAAGGTCATCATGTACTGACTTCCTGTGGATGAAATTCAGTACAGATGAATGCAAATGAATGCAGCTTGGGAGAAAAGATTTAAAAGAGAGAGTTTTGTCATAGGCTCTACACTAACAGTTCAAACAGGATGTACTGTATTGTGATTTAAATCGGCAGACAACCCAGCATCATTCAGCTGTTTGATCACCCTCTCCCTTCTCTTGGGGGATATGGGACAGAAATGGAAAAATATAGAACTTGTAGGTTGAGATAAAGGCAGTTTAATCAGACAGAAAAATAGGAGAAAATTAATAACAATAATAATATACAAAAAAAGTGATGCACAGTTCAATTCTCACCACCAACTGACTGATGTGCAACCCATTCCCTGAGCAGCAGCTGTCCTCCCAGCCAACTCTTCTCCATTTTGTTGTTCAACATGACACCACATGGTGCAGCGGTGGCCAGTCTGCATCAGCTGTCCTGGTTCTGCACCCTCCCATCTGCTTCTCCCCCCTCACTGGCAGGGCAGCACCAGAAGAACACATGTCCTGGGCTCTGTGCAGCACTTCACAGTGACAATCAGAACATCAGCACGTTACCATTATTCTCGTCCAGAATCCAAAACACAGCACTATACCTACCACTAGGAAGAAAATTATCTCAGCTGAAACCAGGACATATTGAGAAATATTTCCTGGACTATGTACTTCATCTGTGAAACACACTGTTTCTGGGTGGGGAAGAAAAGAAAAATCTTTGTTCCTTTCATTACTTGCAGTTGTTATAAGCTACTTCTAATATTCTGAGAAGGAATGGGGACTGCACAAATCCTCTAGCTTCTAAGTTGCACAAAAAGCCAACGCTGAGTGACTGAACTGATGATTTCTTTAGCTTGATTACTTTTCCATATCCCGTGAAAAGCAGAACACGTAAAAGCTCCCATTAATGTACTTTCTGAGGCTGTTCGTGTCAGTGTCCATCGTGTTTCACCACAACACCCTACTGTTTGCCACAGTGGTCCTGGAAACACAGGACCTGATGGGAATACTACAGAGAACAGGGATGGGAACAGGTGGACCCACGCTGTAACTAACTGTAAGGTTTGTGTTGTTTCCTTCCTGGAGAATAGACGTGCGCTGTGTCTTTCTTTTGGCCTGGCATCTTTGTGTTTCTTTACTCACTACGTCCCTCACTAGATCTTAGATCCAAAATTTGCAGTGAAATTGACTTCAGCCATCAGTGTGAATTAATTTATCCATCGTATATCTGACATCATGGTGTGTTTCTGTGGAAACACTGTACGGTGTAAGAGACTGCGCTATGCCGCAGCCATATCATTTATCTCACTCCTTTTTTTCCTACCTCATGGAAGATTTTGGCTTTGTGGCAGAACATATTTTTATATTATCTCCCCTTCATCCCCAACATATTTTCAGAAACATTATCTGAAGCCTCATGGGATTTGTAGCTTGGAAGTTTTAGGGTTCTGTTTTCTGATGTAGGCTGGGCTCCTACACAAGGCTGCATGTCCCTTGATATGCACAGCTTGTTTTTGCTGGAAGCTACTTGTTAACTTGCCAACTCAAGATGGGAACCATGAGGTATTCAAAGAACGTGCTCCTCCCCATCCCTCTTTCCTAAATGCTTCAAAAGCTGGTTTTAAGGGAGCTTTCCTGCAAATATTAGTTATGGGATACAGAAAATAACACAAAGAATTACAGAAAAGAAAAACATGCTTAGTGTGCTTTTGTAGAATTCACACAAAGGAAAAAGATCTTGGGACTTGGTTCTAAGACAGAAAAACATAACACAACAAAGCACATTAAATACTAAGCACATGGTAGTGTGGCAAGTCCTCTAGGATAAATTTTTGCCCACCCTTCTGGTATGAAGATGCGAGGAGGCAAGGTCTCAGCTCATTTGGAGATAGGAACTCTGGCAATGAGTTCACAATTGGATGAACAACCCTAAAAGAAGAAGCAATTCTTTATCAGCTAAGCATTATGATAAAACTTCAATAAGGCAAATACAGTAACCATTTCTATGGGCAAGTTACCTCCAGCTTTTTGTTTAATATTGCCCTATTTTACCTGAGAAAGTCTGATTTAGTATCTCTAGTAGTTAGGAAGATCTTAGTGCATTCTTACGGGTGCATTCTTATGAGGATCTATGATCTATGAGGATCTTATTCCTTGAAGACATCCTAGAGCTAGAAGGTCTGCTGATTTCCACTTGCATTATGCTGTCTTCTCTATATATCACTGCATGCATTTCAAGTTTATGCTTTGGTTTGAGAAGAGTCAGTGGATAGGGTCTGATCCGTGGAATGATTTTTAGATGCTCTTTAGAGGTATATCCCACTCTGTTGAATCATGGGGTTCAGGTGGGTGCAGGCTAATATGGACTACGTAAGAGAAGCTGACTTATTTTTAAACCCTGACATTAACTTGAACCCTCTGAATATTTCTTGAACACAGGGTCAGATCTTTCCATGGTGTTGTGATGTGTGTACAGAAGATAGACTTTAATTTAATGGGCCAGTCATGCAACTTAGGGGAACAGTGAGAGAAGGAAGAGATCAGGCATCCACAGATTAACTTATATTGAACAGAACAGCAATACTTGCAGATGGAAGACTTGTTTTCTAGCAGAGTTTGGATTTCCGGGTCTTTTGGTCTTATGCCAAAAAAATAAATATTCTGTGGAAAGCAGGCTCTGCATGACAGGTGAAACACCCAGTTCAGTGTGGATTCTTGACATAAACTCTTTGGTGCGTTGAGCTGGTAACAAAGAGAGGGTTTTATTTGGTGTTCCCTGCTCTCTTTGTTTCTTGCATCACTCTGGGCTCACACATTCCCATGTGCTCCATCTGCAAGAACTTTCCCTTGTTGACCTGTAAATCAAATACCCCTCAAGCTAGGGTCTGCATTCTCTAACTTACAGATGCTGCTCTCTGAGGGACAGGTTATTTATTTTATGTCAAGCTTTCTGGAAAGTTATGGCTGAAATTAAAAGCCTCCATCTGTATTTAGCCACAGGTGAGCATTCTGGATACCAGGAAGTCTGTCACATGCTCTTATTAGGGTAGCCATGTTTTTTGCCAGGAGGAAACACTGAGGATAAAGAAATATGGGATCTGATATGAGTTGTGATTGAAGGAAACGGCAATGATCTTACGTCCTCACTTCTGACTTTGTCTCTGTGCTGGCTGGTGGCCAAGGTGCCAACCGCTTCTACGACAACATTGAAGACATGATTGGTTATCGGCCATGGCCTTTGATCAAGATATGCTGGCTGGTGTTCACCCCAGGTCTGTGCTTGGTAAGTGCGTGCAGTTATGACAACATAACAGATTGTTCTGGGTCCCCACATTCTTCGTAGGAAAGGCTGATTTGTCTTCAAGGTGCTACTGTCATTTTATCAAGCTCCTTGTGGAGAACTACAAGTTTATCCATAGCTGAGGTGTCAACTTTTTTCCTTTGTAAAGCCTCATCTTTTGCCTGGAAAATTAATTTAGCCTGAAAAGCCATTGTTTACAGGCCTTGTTTACTGACAAGGCAAAGGAAAATGTATCCTAAAAGTCTGAAGAGCTTTGGTCAAATTATTTTTGAATAGAAGACTGGTGAGTGTTACACTGTTGTGAAAAACTTGCTTCAGTCCATGTTCCTGCAACCTCCCATTTTCTGTTCATAAATATCTTTCTATGGCCATTTGCTTTCTGTGTTATTAAATCTCTTTGAAAACTTTTCAGACAACTGTATTAAAAAACAAAACAAAACAACAAAAAATCTTCAAAGATAAGTTCCTGCCTCTTTCAAGTTCATGTCCAGTTTTACTTCGCTGACATTTACAAGTTTTCTGTGCCAAATTCTGATTCCACGTCTGATCTTGTGGATTGTTTTCTTTGTCATCAGTGGGAACAGAGACAGGATATAGCTACAGTTTACGCAAGAATTCTGTTCCTCTGTCCTTGGAGTCCACTAGGAATTGAATATTGGGGGAATTTTCAAACTAAATCTGATTCAGCCCAAATTATTTGAGTGTTCTGTGGCTAGAGACTCCTAAGATGGATGAATCTGTGCCTGGTACTTCTGAAATGCTTCTGAAAAGGACAGCAACAGTTTCTAACCTCAACATGACTAAATTTCAGTCTCTGTGTTCCCAGACCCTCAAATCTGCTGCCAATTTTGCTTAGGTTGAACCCCCATGGAGCCTGCAGAGAAGCCTGGACTTAGCTGAGAAAACTGTGCATGCAGTCAGCATACATCAGGCTCTGGCTTGTTGCAGTGAGCAATGGCCATGCTAGCTCATGCACAACAGCACACTCTGCCACCTAGCTGGCATGTGCAGGGCTGGACTGCCTGACTTCCTCTACTCCCTATGCCCTGGCTATGTTTGTGTTCTGTGTTCCCCAGGCTGTCTTCTTGTTCTCCCTAATTAAGTACACACCCTTGAAGTACAACAATTCTTACGTGTACCCACCCTGGGGCTACGTGCTGGGCTGGCTGATGGCACTCTCCTCCATGGTCTGCATTCCTCTCTACATCATCTTCATCCTCCTGAGGACCAAGGGATCCCTGAAACAGGTACTGAGATCGTGGTCACTGGGTGAATTGCTGCTGCCTCCCTATGACAGCTCATGGGAAGGGCCCCGGGGAGGATACACATTGCGCATTTTTCCTCTGAGAAGGCAAGGAGAAGTGTGAGTGCCTTTTCCCCAGAATGCCTGACAACTATTATTGACAACATGTAGGGCTTGGAGGGAGCACAGCTTTCAGTTTGATCATCAGTTCTCCAGGGTTTTCCCTGGATGACAGAGGGCCTCCCAGTGTGTGCTATCTGAGGCCACATGCTGGCTGGTTTTAACATGCTGATGATGTTAGTAAAGATGGCATAACACCATCTTTTACTTCTCTTCCTTTACTGACTCGTGCCAGTGCAAATCAAGTACAAAAACAAGATTTGATTGCTATTGGTGGCCATGAAGAGGTGATGAGGTCGGGAGGCAGCTGCCTGGTATATCTCTTGATAAAATGGCTTAGTGGAAGATAAATTGTAATTTCTCTTCGCCACTGAACACAGATTTAAGGAAAGGCACCTCAACCTTTCAATCTTTTAACTTCCCTAGTTATTTCAATTTGGAAATGTATCCCTCCCAATGCAAGACAATATAAGTCAATCTTGTGGCAAGTTGTCGTGATATGGTTTGCTCCAAGTTCAGATCTGGAATCCTAACTCTCCTAGCCCTATCTTGCGCTTCAGACCACTTGGCAGCCCTGCACCTTTCCTATCCCACAGCCAGTTTGAAGATGGTCTTGATGGCTGACACTGCATCTGACTCCTGATAGCTCAGAGGCTTCATATGCCTTTATGAGGACTCAGGGCTTTCTGTGAAGCGATTGCCTAAATGTCCTGCTTGCTGAACAGGCAAGATGCCTCACTTGTTGCCAAGTTCTTTGAGTCCTCGGACTAGAATGCTGCTGTAAGTGGTGCTAATGCTTATTTTACAGCACATCCAAGAAATTGCTTCAGCCAGTTTCAGACTGTAGCATTTTCTATTTGCCCTGGTTTAGGTTATATTATCTGTAATTTTCAAGAACCTCTCAGTTATATTATTATGAAGAAATCTCCAAATGGATGCTTGTGGCATGCAGGAAGGAGCCAGCTGCCAAGCCTGGGCTGATTCAGGGGAGAATCAAAGCCAACCTCATGAAATCTCCTGGAATATTTGCTTCTGTTTTGTAAACAAGTTTTCTCAAAATATACCTGTTCCATTTTTCCAGTCACGCCCCATAATTGTAATGAATTAGTTTCATGACACAGCTGCTTCCAGGTACAGTGCCTTTTAACTGAATATTGCAAGCCATTCACTGAAAGTGAGCTTTTAATTGGCAATTATGATCAGTTGCTGCAACAAACTGATTCCTCTTGCTCCACTTGACTGATCAAGAAACACAAATGTTGTTGCTTAATGTGTCTGATTAAGACAGCTCAAGTCCCAAGCATTGAAAACCTGCAGTGAGTTGCTCACAGAGAAGCTTCAGGCCAAGGCTGGTTTCACAAATCACGGGGCAAATGCTTTTGAATAAATGAGTGAAATCCTGCATCCTGGCAGGAATTTCACAGTGAGCAGAAGCACTAAAATTAATCAAACGAGTCATGGATGAGTTGTCTGTTCTGCTGTGGTATGCTGTGTAAGGGAGGAGCGTGCCGTGGCCCGAACAGCCCATGAAAGAACAACAGCTGTGACTGAACTGGGATGGCACAGAAGAGGGCAGATGTGGCAGGAACCCCCTGATCCTGTGTCACTCATGTGAGGGACTGAGAATGTCGACGAGGGAGGTGTCATCTGCCTCCTACCAGGACAGAAGGTGCCCAGTACCTGACAGTCACGACATACAGAAGGCTGCACAGCCCCCATCAGACTTTTCAGGAAGCATGGCTACTTGGCATAAGGAAAAGAGTAATTGGACTTTACCCTGTTTTTTCTGTGGCCACACAAAGTGCCTATGGGGTGAATCTGTGGCATCTTTCCACCCAGAAATATATCTGTGGGGAGCCGTGTATGTCAGGTTGTCAGTCCACAGCAGAAATCTGAGCCTAGGGATGCAGTAACTGTGAGCAGCTGAAGTGAGCCTGCCCTGCTTCACCCCCTTCCACAGCCATCCAGCAAGAGGGGAGCATGAAGCTGTAAGCATCAGCTCTACAGATGCCTTTGCCCCCAGCAATGGTTGTAGATCACTATTGGGTGCCGGTTTGTTTATCAGCTTAATTAACAAAGACTTCCTCTCCACAGCGGCTCGCACAGCTGATTTCCCCAGCAGAGGATCTGCCACAGCCCAAGAAGCACATAGTGGCTCTGTCTGAACAGAAGCTCAAGGAGCAGTCCCTTCCTGTCCAGGAGATGCTCAGCATCACAGAGAGGGAAACTCATTTCTAAGGCACTGAAGATATCACTTTCGTACTCTGAGTTGATTTGCTCTCTCCTTCCTGAAGTGGTTTCTTTTCCTGGACTCTTCCCTTCTCTCCTTCACATGAGACACCCCTGACTCCTGCCGGCTGTCAGAGGGGTCCTCAGAACTGACACTGATGGAGAGGGAAAGAAATGCAAAAAATGAAGTACAATAACAAAAAAAGAGCTGAACCTCCCCCTCCCCCCCCCCACCTCACACACACTCACATAAAAAAAAACATCAGTTGTGCTGGGAGGAGGAAAGGAAACCACAGAGTTAAGAGAGAGCAGAGAATAAAGGTGTGCAGTAGAAAAGTTAGGGATGCAAAAACACAAATTTGGGGTGTTAGCACAGGAAATAAGCAAGTTGGTTCAGAAGTAAATAAGAAGCATGAGGATGACAAAGGGAAATGTATTGCTACATCACCTCTATCCAAAGGAGAGGGTGCGAATAAGGTATCACTGGCTGCAGTGTTAGTGGTGATGGCTTCAGAACAGGAAGAGTGACAGAGCACTGGGTGCAAACACAGTTATTGATGCTGGATCTCACAGCAGGCTCTGGTAGAAAGGGGGTGAGGGCTAACTATCCCAGAGGTGTGCTCCCAGTCAGACACAAACTGGCCAGTGAACATATATCCAAGAGTGAAACAGCTGAATCTTTGGTGATTCTCTCAGAGAAGTCATGGAGTGAAGGCGAAGACCCAGAGCAGGTTGGTTAAAATGAGCTGCAGCACAGCAAAGAGAAATGGAACCCTGGAGACTGCACGCCCACAAATTTAACTGCACTGCTGGGGCATTTTATGGAGGAATTAATGAAGGAGTTGATGGGTCTGTTTCTGTGCTGCAGAGTAGCTTTGGGGCAAGAGTGGGAGAAGGATTGTGCTGCCTCTGCTCTGCCACCAGTAACTGCTCATGGGACATGGCAGGCACAATCAGGCACAATAATCATAAGCTCAGAAGTGATAAAGGGATAATTAATAGCTAAGATGACTTCATTGGCAGCAGACTGTGTCAAATTAAATATTCCCTGTGCCAGGGTGGTCGTGACTGCAGTGCAATGGCTGGGAGGGATGTCATGGGGATGTGACGTTTGGAGCCACACAGCTCTGTCTTGCAGAGGCTGTTATGTCACGTGTGGCCCGAGCACTCAGTGACAAAGCCTACCTGAATGCCTATTGAGATTTCACAAAAGCCAGCATCAATATCTCCCCAGACCATTTACCACGGTCCAGGGAACGCACACTGGCTTTGGGTCTGCCTTGCAATAGTGCCATATCGCAGCATGCAGGAGACTTACCATTAAAGAGAATCGCAGGTGCCACAGGCTCCTTTCCCTTGTTCCTCCTTCCAAGTAATTGCTCATCCCCGTGCTGTGTGGAGATAAACTGCCAGAGCTGAAAGAAAGTGGGGAAATCAGGTCTCATCTGTGCAGTGCAGTACCTTTTCCAATTGCTATGGGAACCTTATCTTTTGCAGTCTTATGTGAGTTTAACTGGTGAATTAGCATAGGGGAATTTTTTCCCCATTTAATTGCCTTTCCTCTAACATCTAAAAATTGTTGGTGAAATGAATGCTGAAAGTCAAACATCAGAATTTGTACCTCTCTGGGATATTTTCATTTAATTGGAGATGATTTGCTGTAGAAGGTAGAGACAGCTGGCAAGCCTTGTTATTCTTCACTATGAAGGAGTGCAGCACCACAGAAGGCATCATTTATTTTATTTTATTTATTAAGGAGCTAAACGTTGTGTTGCTGCAATGGTCTTTAGAAGAGCTTAAAATCCAGACTCTTGCAGCCCTGCCACACAGTAAACATTTTGGTATTTTTCCCTTCCTGACTAGCAGTACTGCTCACAATTTGTTGGGGTGAGCCATCCTCTACAGCAGGTCCTTATCCATGCTAGAACAACAGCTCCTGATGGGCAGCACTGCAAGGCCAAGGCATGTGACAATGCAGTGGTGGCACAGCCTGGTCATCTGGTAAAGCCACCAGCCCCAGGTGTCCATGAGTGCTTGCTTTCCATCAGCCCCAAAGGAGAGCTGTACACAGGCAGACTGTTTTGGTGGCAGCCACCATCAGAATGGTGGCATTGGTTTTGAGGAGGGAATTTCCTTTCTCCAGTCAACACAAGTTCAGTAGCAGGACTGTGTCATGGCATCCAGATTCAGTTCACAAGGGTTTCTTGTGTGAACCTTGGTAGGATGTTCAACCCCTTGGCTCCTTTTGCTGTGTCTCTAAGGTGTAAGACAGCGTCTTGCTGCCAGGGAAGTGGTGGAGGTGTGGCCACTCCTTTTTCTGAGGTAGTCTGAAGGCACTGCAGTAATCCTAGATAGAAACAAATCACCTTGCACTTTTGAACACAGGTGTGGAGCTGTGTTACTGCAAATAAACACGATATGAACTGGTTTATCTGTTGCTTATGTATAATCTGATAGCAGTGTCCCAGACCTGTCAGGAAGCAGCATATTTTAACAGTCGGAGGAGGAATTGCTGTCATCACTGAAAGAAATTACAGATTTTCCAGGATCAGGAAGCTCATCCAGACACTCTGGATGGGACTGAGAGAATTGCAGGAAGCTTAAAGGAAAAATCCTTGTCATCTTGTGACCCAAGCTGGGGTAGAAAGGGAAAATACCACCAATGATTATTTGCTGCTATAATCCCCCCTGCATGCAGACATAGTTAGAGATCAACTAATGAATGATGTGTGATCACACAAACATCTCAGGCATTGCTGCACACACACTAAGCATCTGAGAAGTCTTTATCAGCCTCTAGAAGATGCCCACACTGTGGTCAGAGTTGGGTGTCTGTCTGAAGAAAAGCCACCATGGTGCATATGTACCATCAGAAGGGGTAGGATGGAAAGAAGGATTTTATTTTCATGTAGTTGTTGATAAGACATCAAAACATAATGTATTTGAAGCTGAAATCCAAGGGAAGTTACCAAATGGTAATTCTCAGCTGCTCCTCCCAGTCAGAGGAAGAATACTGTACAGAAGTGAAGAAAGACATCTATAAAGCACCAATTGCCAGTTTTTTTTACCTTTCTGGGGGGGGCAGTTGTTTTACTTTTCATTAAAAGTTCATTCCCCCTGCCAACCCTCTCCAGCAAGGAAAACCAGGAAAAACATTTTTTTTTAAATAAAAGAAGACAAAATGTCTTAAATTTTCTTCTTCCTTTTGTCTTTTTTTGTTTCTTTCTTTCTCCTCTTTTTTTTTCTCCTGTTCTCCTTCCTCCCTCCCTCCCACCCTTTCCAGCCTTTCTTTTCTTCAACAACGGCAGATGGAAAAAAAAAAAAAAAGGGACATGGCAGGTGAAAATTTTTGCTGGAGAAAACAAACAAAAAAGGTGAAATAAAGGGTAATTGAGTTTTTAAGTGTTATTTGCTGGGCACTGTCATCTAGCCCCAAGAGCCAGAAAGGTTGCGTCCACTCTTGTATTCTCCAAGCAAGCCCCTTCCCAAGTCCATCTGGCAAGTGTTTTTCCTCAAAGAGAAATTGTGTTGTTCTTGAACCTCTTTCCTTAGATCCTCATGCAACCAAAGGTGGTTCCTGGTTTGGCAGGACTGCAGTCTCCAGCTCCTGGGAGAGGAAGGAGAAGCCATGGTGCCTCTCACAAGGCCTAGGACTGCAGCCAGCAGGAGCCAGACGGGAACTCCTTATGTCCTGGCCCCGGAAGGCTACAAGCCAGGCTCTCTAGGGCTTCTGAGAGAAACTCTCACATTCTTACCTTTGTCTAGCATGAAGTAAAATGCGTACTTTCTCATTTTCAGGATCTCTTCAACTTTCTTACAGGCTTCTTTCTCACCACTATGCCACCAGGCAAGGGAAGGAGTTGTCCTGCTCTGCTCTGTGCTGTGCAGCCTCACCTCCCACACTGGGTACAGTTTGGAGTGCCACAGTACAAAAAGGACATAAAGCACTCGTGTGTTAAGGAAAGGTTCTTCACCAGAGGGCAGTGTGCATGGAACAGCCTCCCTAGGACAGTGGGTGCAGCACTGAGCTGCTGGAGTAACAGGAGCTGGATTCAATGATCCTTGTGGTTCCCTTCCAACTCAGCCTATTCTATAATTCTGGAGAAGCTTGGATCTAAGGCCTCTCCCTGCCCTTGGTAACCTTTGTAGCCCCCAGGCAAAGGACAGTGATCTGTAGCTCCTGATGAGATGAAGATGCAGCTGTTGCTCCCTGCACCCCTCAAGAGAAGCTGTGCCCACCATAGACCTAGTGCAGTGATTAGTTTCATTAGCTACCAAGGACTTGGAGCTGCATCTCACTCCTTAGCAAAGTTGTTGATTTTGTCTTGATCCTATGAATGTATTGCACTTTGCTAAGGGCCAGGAGAGGTCAGAGGACTGTAAAACCATTGAACTATACAATGACTTTGGTGAAGGGAACTTGAAAGATCATCTTGTTCCAACCCTCTGCTGTGGGCAGGGTCGCCAACCACTAAATCAGTTGGATCAGGTGCTCAGTGCCCCATCCAACCAGGCCTTGACTGCCTCCACAGAATCACAGAATCACAGAATCACAAGGTTGGAAACGACCTGCAAGATCATCCAGTCCAACCACCCTCCCATTCCTATCAGTGCCACAAGCTACTAAACCATCTCTCGTAGCTCCTCATCCAGGCACCTCTTGAACACTACCAGGGACGGTGACTCCACCACCTCCCTGGGCAGGCCATTCCAGTGCCTGACCACCCTTTGAGAGGAGAAGTTTCTCCTAATATCCAACCTAAACCTCCTCTGGTATAACTTCTTGCCATTTCCTCGGGTCCTACTATTTGCCTGGGAGAAGAGGCCAGACCCTTTTGCACCACAACCTCCCTTCAGGAAGTTGTAGAGTGCAATGAGGTCTCCCCTGAGCCTCCTCTTCTCCAGACTGAACAATCCCAGCTCCCTCAGCCGTTCCTCGTAAGACTTGTGCTCCAGACCCCTCACCAGTTTCGTTGCCCTTCTCTGGACACGTTCCAGGGCCTCAATGTCTTTCTTGTAGTGAGGGGCCCAAAACTGAACACAGTACTTGAGGTGCGGCCTCACCAGTGCTGAGTACAGGGGGATGATCACCTCCCTACTCCTGCTGGCCACACTATTTCTAATGCAGGCCAGGATGCCGTTGGCCCTCTTGGCCACCTGGGCACACTGTCGGCTCATGTTCAGCTGAGCATCAACCAACACCCCCAGGTCCCTTTCCTCTTCACAATCATCCAACCACTCATCCCCAAGCCTGTAACGCTGCCTGGGGTTGTTGTGGCCGAAGTGCAGAACCCGACACCTGGCCTTGTTAAACCTCCCGTTCATCTCAGCCCAGCGATCCAGCTTATCTAGATCCCTCTGCAGGGCCTCCCTGCCCTCAGGCAGATCGACACAACTTCCCATCCCTCCAGGGATGGGGCATCCACAACCTCTGTGGGCAGCCTGTGCCCTATGACCGCTATGAGTAAAAATCTTCCTAAAATTTAGCCTAAATCATAGAATCATAGAATCACAAGGTTGGAAATGACCTACAAGAACATCTAGTCCAACCATCTCCTCATCACCATTGCTACCACAAGCTACTAAACCATATCATGCAGCACGTGATATGTCCTTCTTTTATCCCTTCTTTTAGTTTAAAGCCTTGTCTCTTGTCCTATCACCATCAGGTCCCCCTCCTGCTTGTAATCTCCCTCGAAATACTGGAAGGCCACAATGAGGTCTACCCAGAGCCTTCTTTTCTCCAAGCTAAACAAGCCCAATTCCCTCAGGCTTTCTTTGCAGGAGAGGTGCTCCAGCTCTCTGAGCATCTTCATGGCTCTCCTCTGAACCCACTCTAGCAGCTCCACATCCTTTCTGAGGTACTGGAGACTCCTGGCTTGGACACAGTATTCCAGTTGGGCCCTCACGAGAGCAGAATAGGGGGGACAATCCCTTCCCTCACCCTGCTGGCTACTCCTCTTTTGTTGCAGCCCAGGATATAGTTGGCCTGGACTACAAGCACCTACTGCTGGCTCATGTCCAGCTTCTTGTCCATCAAGATCCCCAAGTCCTTTTCAGCAGGGCTGCTCACAGTAAGTTCTTCTCCCAGTCTGTACTCATGTCTGGGATTGTCTTGACCCCAGTGCAACACCTTGTTTTTGACCTTGTTAAACCTCATCAGATTCTCATGTGCCCACTTTCCAAGTGTGTTCAGATCCCTTTGGATGGTGTCCTTCCCTTCTATTGTGTCAACTACACCACTTAGCCTGGTGTCATCAGCAAACTTGCTGAGGGTACACTCAATTCCACTGTCTATGTTCTTGATTAAGATGTTGAAGAGCACCAGTCCCAAGACAGAATGCTGGGGAACATGACCAGACTACTTGTTCACAGAGCTGTTGACAACAACCCTCTGGCTATGACCATCTAACCAATTCTTTATCCACAAAATAGTCCAATCTTCAAATCCTTACCGCTGCAACTTAGAGATAAGGATGTGGAGCATCAGATTAGCCTGTTGTTCTTTGGTTTATTAGGCTACATGCACTTACGAATAGTTTACCTCGTATTAATTAGCTAAAAGGGTTTGAACAGGATGAGGAGGGATTAATGTTAATCAAATGAGAAGATAATATAAGCTTTCAGAAAGTGAAGATTAAGACATGAGGCCTGAGGGACTGGGGAGATGTGTGCATGCTGCCATTCACTTCCCTCCACAGCACAATAAAAAAGACTTAATTACTGAACATCTTGGTGTGGACAAGGGAAAAGAAATATTTCTAACTGTGCTTGGTGGGAGGTGAATTTATTTTCTTCCTATTTGCTTTTAAACCCAGAATAAGCTCTGCCCTCTTGACTGCTCCTGGGACATCATCCTGGTCTGTTTTGCATGCCTGACCCACAACTGTCTCTGCACAGGAGGACACACATTTTTGGAGCTGTCTGTTCCGGTTTGTCAAGCCAGCACATAAAAATCTACATGGAAAGGGAAAGGATTCCCAGGGAGAAATGCTTTAAGTGTCTGTGCAAAGCCAACTGTGGACAACTCAGCTCGTCTTGCTTTTGGTGACTTGCCAAGATCACACTGTGAAATGCAGTCTCCTCATTTTTTCTTCTTTTTTGAAATAATTCTGTGGAGCAATTTCCATCCCAGCCTGGTTTATGGCCAGGGCAGGGAATGTCTCCTCATAGCAGTTTAGAATGGTTGTACTGGATAAGAGATAGACTCATTCTCATTCCTTATTTGCCAGTAGCCGGTAGACTTTCCTAACACATGCTTTGTCAAGTACGAGGCTGTTGTTGTACCATGATGTGGGTAATGATCTCTGGAAACAGAGGAGTAACAAAAGGCAGTCTTCTGCCTCTCTCAAGCTTGTATTTAACAGTAGATGAAACGAGGTTCTTTTCACATGGAGAAATAAACCCACTCTCCCAAACAAAAAGCAACCTGTCACTTTCCCACACCCTGAGAAGGGCCATAACAAGCTCATCCTATGCAAGCATCTCTCCACAAAGTTCTCTAGCTTTGAAGTAAGGATGCCCTGAGAGCTGGAGCTTGGTATTTCTCTACCACAATCTCTGGGACCAGAGGGATTTGTGCTGGGACATTACAAGCAATGTGCAGGCATGCTGACTAACAGCAGACAGTGTGTTAACCTCTCCACAATGGCAGAATGCAGCCTGGCAATGGGAACTGGCCCAGTGCTGAGGCCAATAACTTTGGGGAAAATGTACTCATATTGTCCTAGTTTTCTGTGTTATACTTTTGGATGAGGCACGAGTTCCCTAGATGGGCTGTAGGATGGTGGCTCCCATTGGCACTGGTGCAATGCAGATGTCACTCCTGTTATGGGGAACAGCAATAGAGTCCTCTCTCCCTCATCATACAGCCCTGCCCCATGGGCATCTGTCCTGCTGCCAGAACTGGGCTGGCTGCTCTCCTAGGACTCAGCTTTAAACCTGCTGCCAGCAATGGTGTAAGATACTAGATAAGTGGAACTGCAGCCCATTGACAGCCCTCAGTCATTGTGCCCCACGAACCTCCTCACCCAGGAGCCAAAGCACGACAGTGCATGTCTCCAGTTTCAGGCTTGTCTAGCTTTTGTCAGAGCCTCTGAGTGCAGAGTGCTTAAGCAATGCTTTGAGAAAATGTTGATAATGCAGTGACGAAATAGGACAATGCCAGGAATTTTATTTTTAATTTATTTCATTTGGTGAATTACCTGCTCCAGCCAAGTAGACACAGGTTTTAAAAGTTATTTACTGCCTGAAGTTTTACATGGTTTACATAACATAATTTCCTGTATGAACCAAAAGAGTCTCACCCCAGACTTTTCTCCAGGTTGGGATGGGGGGCATTTCCCTTGTAATTGGAGGTGGGAGAGCTCAGTCTCATTCCGCTGCTTCCCAGGTCTTTGTTCAGTAGGGGCAAGGCTTTATTTATAATGGCCAGGGGTTGCCTGCTCCAAACACCACTCCAGTTCCTCTTGTTCATCCCATTTTATTGACCCAAATAGAGCTGTCAGCAGCACCTTCGAGTTGTTCTGGCCAGAGTCCCTTGGCCAGGCTGACGTATGTACAACCCATCGAGCGACGGCAAAGCAATTTCCCACCATCCAATTCTATTGATAGCAGCAAGTCCCCCAGGGGATTAAATATATGATTACTGCAAACAAAAGATCGCTTTGTGTGTGTGCATCACAGCAGAAAGGCAGGAAGTGCTCTCCCTCACCCATGCCTGCACTGTTCTGTCCCTCCCGCTTACACGTATCAACATTGCCTTGCACATAGGTGCGTGCGTTGACCCTTCCCTTGCTGTGTACATGAGGTTACATCTGCAGAGCACTTCACAGAGGAGACTGGCCTTGGCTTTTCCCATGCTAGAGACTCTCTTGGTATTTTCTCTTCTCCTTATTCACTGACAGTTTGCTCCGATAACCAGTCCCGGAAGGGCTCACCCTATAAAGAAAAGCAGGAACTTCTCCCATAGACATTTCAACACATTTTTCTTAAAATACTGTGGCATTTTGATGACTAAACTTCTTTGTGGCCAAAGAATTTGTGACCAATTTGTGAGCCATGAATACAATGCTCCCCAAATATCCTGAATGCTCTTCCTCTTCTCCTTCACATATTACAGACCTGGATTCTCCATCTCCAGGGGAGATGTGTGCATGTCCCAACACTGGCTATGGTTTTTCATCTTCTCTCATCTCTCCTCCTCTTCTTCTTTCTGAGGATCCTCTGCTTATCACAACAGGGATACCTGTGGTTGGCATTGATTATCCTGCCTTTGTTGTCCTTTTTCCTTGGCTTGCATCTCATACCCAAATCTGCCCTCTTTCTTCTCTACACTGACCACAGCAGCTCAAGTATTCCATAACAAGCTTCTTTTCCCTGTCAGAGTGGGTTGCTGTACGGTTGTAATAGGAAGTGACAGAAACTCTACCAGTATAACTGCACTTCTGCTGATTTAAAACATCCACCTCAGAGCTTTTATCGGCATAAGCCTCTTAATAAAGAGGGGGGAAAAAAAACAACCATCCACACTCCTGGCAGAGCTATGCCAATGATGTAACTGGACCTAAGGGTGCATTTACTTTAATGTTAGGTGGCTTAACACAGTATGTGATTTCAGTTAAATCTTATAAAGCGTTGTGTGGACACTTCTATTTATGTCCTGTTCATGCTGATTTTAATTTATATTAAGTCCATCAGGATCATGTCTAAGCTAAGTTGAACACAGGTTACATTTCGCACTACTTTTGGATGGATTAGAAGGACTAGAGCTAAATCATTGCTGTCCCTTCTGGGAGCAATTTCACTGGTAGAAATATGTTTTTGTACTTTAACTACATTTAGCAAAACAGCCTACATATATAGGCATGCTTGCATCAACATGACTGTGTCCAACTATCACCTAAATGGTCTTTAAACTGTAATAAACCTGCTCGCAAAGTAGGCTACTCTTGCTTAATTTAGTCTAACTCCTTCTGCCCATGGATAGGTACTGTAGTGCTGACAGAAGTCCTTTTTCCCTGCAGAAATCCCATGGCTGGTGTTTGTTTTAGCTTTCTTCAGGTTCTTGGAGCCTGGTGCCCCTTGTCACTGCTTGCCAAGAAGAGCACAGCACAGATATATCAGAAACCTGAATCTCCCCAGGTATAAAATCTTCACCTGAACCCCAGGCACATTGGAGCTCTGCTCTGGGAACTCCTGCTTTTAGAACATCTCTGGGGAGAGCTGAAAACTCACAGCCAGGTGGCATACCCTTGGCACTGCTTAGAGATGAACCAGCAAACATCTCAGGATCTCATTAAACCTTTTGCTGCAGGTGGCCGCAAAGGGCCGTAGGAAAGGCAATGCAGATCCAGCTTCAGCCAGCAGCAAGTTAAACTTGTGTCACAGTGCGATGGTGTGGCTATCAGCACCATCAGGCTGAGCTGCCCTCCTGTACTGGCCATCCTCAATGTGTCACCACCAGCTTGGCTGTGTCAGGGAAGGAAACGTTATGGCAGTGCTGAGGTCTGAGCTTGGTGCTGTGCTTTAGCAGTTGACAAAGCCAAATGTGTCTGACCCCTGTGAAGCAATGTTTACCTTCTCTCAAGAACTTCCCTGTGTACAGATATTAATTCCTATCATGTGGAAAAATTGGTCACATACCTACGTATCCCACTGGAGGTGAAGACTATTCATCCAAAGGATGAGCAGGGAAAATGCCACTGTGACCTTTTCAAATAAATAGATTTTCTTTTAGTAACCTAATATCCCCTCCCTCCCATAACCTGCTAAACTGCTCTTCTTCATTTTGTGTTGGAGGCCACTTGGTCCTCCAGGTCTCACCTGAGATCTGAAAGCTCAGTGGCAACAAGTCGTTAGTGGAGGAAGTTTTTCTTCCTTGTTTTTCTAGACTACATGAATTAAGATGATATGGACAGGACAAATAAGTGAAAAAACACTGAGCTTAAAAGAACCTGGCTGTTTCACAGCTGCTAAGTCTTACTGACAAGATTTCCAGTTGACGTTATCTTGCTGGTTCCCTGCGTCCCCA
Source organism: Tetrao urogallus (assembly GCF_951394365.1). Taxonomy (NCBI): domain Eukaryota; kingdom Metazoa; phylum Chordata; class Aves; order Galliformes; family Phasianidae; genus Tetrao; species Tetrao urogallus. The sequence continues at coordinate 134,338,849 of NC_136813.1, forward strand.
TAGCTTTCCAGGGGAAAAAAAATACATTGGTGAGTCCAGAACAAATATGCTCCAACCTAATATGTTTTCATTTTGCGGGTCACTTTTAATCTCCACTGGGTGTAAATTCCTCTTCTTTTGTTGTATTTATTTTCAGTTTTGTTCTTACTATATTTCTTCTATGCTTTTTTGTTGTTGTTGTTCCTCCACCATGTTCTTCTTTGTTTGTGCTGCAGGCAATGAAAATGATTTAAAAATGCCTGGTTTTGAAACAAACTATTTCCAGACAAAATTACTCCCAAGGCCTCCTAGCATCTGCAGAGACAAGTGGCATAAATGTACTTTTAAGATCAGTGGGTGAAAGCAGCTGCAAATAACAGCACTAACAGTGGGAAGTACTGGACATGTTTCTGTGGGAAGGACATTTCCAATAGGTCATATGTCCCAGGAGCATGGCCTGTGAGGAACTGTGGATGTATGTAGTAAGACCTTCCTCTGGGCCATAGGACTGATCAATCTCAGCTTGACAGGGAGATCACAGAGGGTGCCCAAGATCAGAGGGAACCCCAGTCCTCATAGCTTTCCTGGAGAGAAGAGGGCAGCAAGACTGGGAGGTCACACAGCCAAATGTGAACAGATGAGCTGATGAAGCAGCTCTAGACCCTACCAGGTGAGTTCTAATCTGTCCATCTGTGTTGAGAGTTCATATATACAATAGCACTTGTGAATGGAAGATGAGAAGACAGTGCAGGAATTTCTGAGCTTCATCCAGCCTGGTCTTAGATATTTTCCCTATCTGTACCCTGCTGACCACTGATTGAGCAAGGATGGCTTGGGTACCAGGTGTCAGAGTGACACTGAGCACAGCCTGCCACAGGGTGGGAAGAAGGAAGCCGACCAGCCTGGCCCCAGTGCTGGCTGTCAGTCACTGAAGATGTGGAGGCTGTGCTTTAAAGTGGGCTCCCAAATACAATGGCTGCCAGATCTGCCGTGATTGCTAGCCTTCCTTCCCTTGGAGCTGGTGGGCTGGGGGCCTTGGTCAGAGCCAGGCAGCCTAACAGATGGCAGCAGCTCTTTTCAGAGAGTACAGCTCTCTTCCTCTTTGCAAATTATCCTCGAGTGATTATACCTCTGCTTATTTTACAATGATTGTGCTAATGATTTTTGCAAACGAATTTTAAACTAAAAGATGGCTAGCCTGATTATTTGGCTGCTTTTCCTGCTGTCATCGCATCCAATATCTGTTATTCAGAAAACACTCTTTGCACTTGTGTTTACTCACCCAGATTATACAGTGGGGTTGGGCTCTTTTGCTGGATAATTCCCAAAGCCTCCAAAAGCTTTGGAGGTGGCAGCCCAAATGCTTCAAACACAAATACTCAAGCCAGCGAGTATTTGTCTGAGTACCTGCCAAGCTCTCATTTTCTGTGAACATGCTGGTGAATTAAAATCTAGTCTCATGAATGTTTATGGACAACAACCAAGAAAACAACTCCAAATCCCATCCTTCCAAACAAATTCTACTTCTCTTCTAAGGCACATTCCCAAATTCATTTGAGCTCACCTGCCCGTGACTAGTTCTAATCAAGTATAAAATATCCCTGGCCTCTTCTGTTGGTCCCACTTCCCTTTCTCCTGGAAAGAAAAGCTTTGCTTGTGTCAGGCTGAGAGAAACTCTTGCTCTCCTGTGCCTTTGATACTGACTGCTTGTTTCTGCCTCCAATTCACATGGCTAATGTTTTGCAGAAAACATGCGTTGCTTTCAAATGCATTTTTTTCTCCCTTCAGTGGAAATGGCTGCTTTGAGCAGTGGTGTATGAGGTGTGGAAATGGTTTCTTGTGTTTCCAGTGAAAGTGTTGCATGTCTTTGCCTACGGTACCTCATGTTTGCAATTGAGCTGCTCAGGTGGTTTTCAGTCAGGGCTGCATGGAAAACTGTGAAAACACATATTGAAGGCTGGTTCCCTGAGCTCTGCACCCACCCTGCAAGCAAGTTGCTATGAATTCTCTCTCTCTCTCTTTTTTTTTTTTTCTTTTTTTTTAAAGGAGGTGTCACATCAATAATGGGGCTTGGGGAGAGGTTGATGACCAAGAGGGAATGGCAATGGGCAGGCTAATGCTAGGCATGGGAGTAGGTTGTGCTATCACTGCAGCCACATTTCCATTTCTTTTGACAAATGCAGACCAGGGACTTTGCTACTGGCTTCCCACTGAAACTGTCATTTACATGTACATGTTTTAATTTGGTTTGCTTGGTCACAGTAAATCTGACTTGGTAACACAGTGTCGCATTCAAATATCCTTTTTCCAGCCTTGAGACTGGGGATCACTGTAAAGCAAACTCAAACATAAGCTTAGCTTTCTGGCCAGACATGCATCTTCATTACTCTCAGTGAGCCTCACATTCATAGAATCATTTGAGTTGGAAGGAACATATAAAGGCCATCTAGCCCAACTCCCTTGCAATGCACAGGGACACCTATAGGTAGATCAGTTTGCTCAAAGTCACCTCTAGCCTGACCTTGAGCATCTCCAGGAACGGGGAGACAGGGCTCATGAAGAAGCCCTCTGCAAGGCTGAGCATCCTGGGTCAATAGGGCCACATCATCCCACGGGGAGTTTTACCACCTTCCCCATGCTCCTGTCGTGCCCACTTACCTGAACACATTATTCAAATGTTGTTCTGCGTAGGACTTAAGAAATCTCCTTCAGACATAGGACAGGACCATGAGCAGCAGCCTCAGTAAAGACATAGCTGCATCTTTTCCTTCCCGTCTGTAAAGGTTAAGGGCTTTGGCAGATGAACTGGGGTAGGTTTAGTTGCAACAGGTTATGAAGCGATTGCTTACTTCAAGGGGGCACACGGGCTCCTTTGAAGAAAATGGGGTTTGCTAATGAGAAGTGAAACACCTGGGTGCTGGGGTGCCTCCCTGAACTCCCAGCAGCTGAAAGCCACTAAGCGTATTTTGCTGCAGACATACTAGCAGGATAAGCAGCTCCTCCCAGATGCAACTAGTCTGAAACATGTGGCTCCTTCCTTCACCCAGTGATGAGTATATTCCAATAGATAAATATCCCTCACCCTCTGCCTCCCCCTTTCAACACCTAAATCCTGACCCACCATCAGCAAGACACCTGGCTGGTGACAGCATGGTGAGTCCTGTCCTGCCCTGTCCCCTTCATGGGGCTGCACTGTCGCAAACTTGGCTGTGCTGGGGAAGGCTTGTGGTAAAGCAGAGGAAGCTCACAAATGGATGCCCATCCTCCCCAAAAATTTTCGGCACCAGGCCCTTGGCCAGCACTCCTGCCCATGCCCTTGGAGCCTCATCTCTCCCACCACCGTGTATTTTTCCAGTGGTTCTGGATATCCCCCCCCCCGCCCGCGACATGCTGGGTGTTGATTTGACTGGACGTGAGCGCAAAGCTCATTAAGGGCTCATCAATACGGGTGATGAGGAGCTGTGTGGGGTGAAGCTCATAGCTCCCCTTTGTGCAAGGGAGCAAGTCAGAACGTGCCTCCCTGGATCGGATCTTTGGGAGAAGCTCTGCAAGCCACGAACACCCAGCGGGCAGCCTGAGGTAGGTGGGACAGCAGAGCCTGGATGTGGGGATGGGAGTTTGGGGGTCAGAAAAAGGAGTCTGAATGTGCATGAGCATCCTTGGGAAAGGGTGACTGCAGGCACTGAGCTCTCCTCCATCCCCCTTAGTTGGATGTGGGGCAAATGAAACAAAAGCACCCTGAGGACGTGGCAGGATGAAAGATGCAGTGCGCCTCCCTATAGGGGCTATAAAGGTGAACAAAGAGGGGTAGTCCCATCCGCCTGGCACTCTGCTGGTGCAGCATGAAGCAGACAGGCTGCCAAAAGCAGGAGCAGAAGTTGCCAGTATAATGGCCTCAGCTGCACCACTGCTATGCCTATATTTCTTCTGCCAATTGCCATTCCAGTTGTGATGTTCTCCTGGTCAGGAAAGGCAGCAGTCACTGGGAAGGCAGCATCCTTCCTCACAGCCACTAGCGCACAGAGCCAACTGGTTCTCCCTCGGTTCCAATGGGCCTCTGACCCACTGAGGAGATGTAGTGAGCTTCTGGAACAGCAGCCAGGTGGAATCCTGGGCAAGTTTCCTTAGTGGGGTCTCCACTGGCAGGAAAAAGCTGCAGCTTGGCCACCAAGGGCTCCACTGTTGGCTGATGACCTTGCTGTGATTCTGCTAATTTCTGGTGGACATCTCCAGTACATTTTATCTTGGTTTTCTTCCCTATGTTCCCATCACTCTAAGAGAAGCTCTGGCACTGCTTGGAATGCAGAGGAGAAAAACAATCAAATCCAAGCTAGCAAAGGCTTTTATTTTCTTCTTGAGAAAATTAATGGTCGTAAGGAACAAATGACAAACACCTTATATGGGGACTCCCCATGGTGCCAACAACAAGTGACCACCATGCCTGCTCCTGCAGTCTCTAGCTGTGGAGATGATGGTACAGTAAATGGCAGCCTGGATGGCTCTCTCGGAGACTTGATGCTGTTCCTGACAGCTGCTGTTATAGTTTTCCTCCTGCCTTCACCTATCTCCCCTCCATATGCTGAGTGTATTAGCGGAGGCTTTTGAGGCAGGGCAGGGTTTCTACCTGCTTGCCCTAGTTCAGGAGAAGCAGGTGCCTCCCAGCTAGAGGTGTAGTGGCCAGACCTTTATTCCTTGGCCACACAATAGGAGGGGAGACCATTCTCTTGATACACTAGAAATGAGAGGCAGCATCTAGTCACCCTCACATGTTTCTACTCCTTGTCATTTTTTTAATTCATTTTTTTCATTAAGTTATGACAATTAAATCCAAGGTGACCTTCTCAAGTGAAGCTCAGCAGTTCCTGCAAGATCAATTTCACCCAGATCTCTGTTCAATGACTTCATTAAAATAAAAAGAAAGGAAAACCAAGAATAATATCAATTCCACTGCAGCAAATAACCACTGGCATTACTTGAAATGTCTCTAGAGATTTAGTAAATCCGGATCTATGTGTACAAAGTTATTTCCCCCCTCCTGCACAAGATAGCCATGCCTTTTGCACAATACTTGACACTCCTGATGAGATGAGGAAACACTTCTCTGAAGGCTGTGGTCCCACTGCGGTTCTTCTCTCCCTGTTGCTTCATTTCAAGTTCCCCCACTCCCCAGCCTCTTCTTCAGAGCTCCTACCTTGCTTCCACACTCTTGGGAGCTGCCCCTCTGTCCTCATGCTGGTGCCTGATACCCAGCTGGGCACCCCTGGGCTCAATCCGCATCCCTTTCTCATAGAAACACTCATTTGTGCCTCTTTTCTCCCTCCAGTCTCTCATTGTCAAGGAACCTGATGTCTTTGGGAATCATGCTCCTTCATTACAGAGGAAAAGGATCTGGGAATGTTATTGGTCGGCTGGTTGAACATGAGCCAGCAGTGTGCCCAGGTGGCCAAAAAGGCCCATGGCATCCTGGCTTGTTTCAGAAATAGCGCAGCCAGCAGGAGCAGGGAGTGATTGTCTCTCTGTACTCAGCACTGGCGGGGCCTCATCTCAAGTGCTGTGTTCATGTTGAGGTCCCTCACCACAAAAAAGGCACCGAGGCCCTGGAGCATATCCAGAAAAGGGCAATGGAGCTGTGAGGGATCTGGAAAGCAGGTCTTATGGGAAACAGCTGAGGGAACAGAGATTGTTCAGTCTGGAGAAGAGGAGCTTGGGGAGACCTCACTGCTCTCTACAATGACCTGAAAGGAGGTTGTGGTGAGGTGGGGGTCAGCCTCTTCTCTCAGGTAACAATAAGATGAAAGGGAATGGCCTCGAGTTGCACCAGGAGGCTCAGGATAGGTACTGAGAAACATTTCTTTCAGAAAGAGTGGTTCAGCATTGGCACAGGCTGCCCAGGGAGGTGGGGGAGTCACCATTCCTGGAGGTGTTCAAGAACCTTGTGGATGTGGCACTGAGGGATGTGGTCAGTGAGCAGGGTGTGGATGGGCTGGTGTTGACCTAAATGATCTCAGTGGTCTTTTCCAACCTTAAGGATTCTATGACTGTATGATTCTATGATCAGGTACACATGAATATTGACAGTGAGCTCAAAAAGTGATGGCAGCTGAGAACTTTTGTGCAAGAAAGCTGAGCTAAGAATGTCTGAGTTGCTTTAGGCATGGCAAAAGAAAAATGTTGCAAAAATGAATAAACTTCCAGTACTGTGAAGCTTTGTGTGTCTGAAGTATTGTGGCATCCCAGAGTGCCAGTTTGCACTGTATAAGAACAGGAAAATGCTGCTTAATTTGATCAGCACATTTTAAATGGGCAGAAATAGGCCTTTAATCTTTTTAGCGCACTAGTTTCACTGAGGAGGATGGAGGTAGGGACGCCCTTAAGCCAACTGTTCATCTTTTCCAATCTGGAAGCCTGTGGGGGCTGGAAGAGCTGCTTGCTGCCTGCTGGGAGGCTGCTGCCGGAGTGAGCATGGCTTGGCCTGGCCCTGACTGTGGGACCCAGGCTGAGCCCGCACGGCTGCAGGAGTGGGATTCCCCACAAGGCACAGGCCTCAGGCAGATGCACTCATTTTCTCTTCATGGCTGTGAAAGGGTCCTCAAGTAGGATTGCTAACACTGCTCTGTGCTGATAGGGGAAAGCGCGCTGTCTGTGTTGTTCAGCTGCTTTTATAAACTAAGGCAAAAAAAAACCCCACGCTTTGCTTAGAAGTGCCATCTGAGGTGAGAGCAGTGAAGTAGGGGCTGTGATGGGAAGCAGGATCTGACCCCGCTTCCCCTGCAGGAAGAGGAGCCCAAGGAGACTTAAGTGGGCATCCAGAGTGGGGGAGGAGGCTGGAACAGCTGACCCAGTTCTTTCTGCTCACATAATGCAAAAATTAAGGTGGGTGTTGCTTGACAAAGTGACCAGGCAGCAAGCAGGAGCCAAAGCCGGCAGCCCAGTGGTTCTTCAGATGCTTTTCAGGGCTGTAAGGGGCTCCCACTGCTCTCCTAGAACCAGGGCCAAGTGATCTGACATGTATTCTGTCTTTCACTGACATCCTGCTTGCTCAATGTCTTCCGCTTGTTCCATGGCTTCAGAAACATGATCCAAGATCCCACCGCCCCTCTCAGCTGGACGGGGTCACAGCGTGGTAACAACCAGACCTTGCCAACCATGTTGTTGGGTCACAGGCAGCTGCAGGCAGAGGAGGGAGAGTGGGCAAGAGCCATGGGTCTGATTTGGACATCAACAACACAAATTTTGTGCAGGAGAGTGGGAAAGAAGGGTGGAGGAGCTGCTGGTCTTCCTGTAGAGCTAGTTTATTCTCTTATCATGCCCTCCATCAGTGCGGACTTCTCTGTAACAGCAATCAACTCTTTGGGGGAAGGTTTCTGATGAGCTGGAGCATCTCTGTTTCTCAAATCTGGGAGAACATAGTCAGCATCCCGTCAGCATCTCAGGCTTCTCTCCTGCACTCTCTCCTGCCACTTTCTGTGTGGCAAGAGGAACAGGAGAAACTGCTCTGTCCCTCACTGGTGCCTAGAGCAAGGAGGGGATGTGATCTGCCCTGGGGGCAGATTACATATGCAGGAGGCACTGGGGCATGCTGAAAGTGTTTTACTTTTCATGCAAGCATCTTATGACACAAACTGCTCAACAGTCTGGCCCTGAGAATTTTGGCCAGTTGCAAAGCCCCCGCTGTGCTACCTCTTGGTGCTCACCCAACCATAAGCTGGTATTTGACCTCAGAGGCCAGTAGATCCAAGCTATAGATCTGTCTCTTGCCCCCAGAATAGCTCTGTCACCCACAGCTTTTAGAGATGCAGGAAGCTCAAGCATATGCTGCTGCTGCAGCCAGCCAAAAATCAGCGCAGAGCCTTCTGTGGCCTGATCAGCTGGTCATGGCTTCAAACACGAAGCAAGAGCCTTGGGGCTACTTGGCTGTCATTAAAATGGTGTGGATAGAAGGAAAAGTTTAATTGACTGAACAACAGCCCGCACCGTGTAATTAAACTAATTGTGGCTCTACCTGCACAGGTCAAAAGTGATTTGCGTGGCTGTTACAGCTCTGACAAAGAAGAGGTGGGGAGGTGCGATAGCATTTTTTTCCCCACACGTTTCCACAAGTAATTTTGCTGTTTCATTTCAGGCAATTTTACGCCATTGAAATTTTTGTTTCTGTCAGATTTGAGGAGGCTGTTAATATTTCACACTAAAGCAGGGGAAAGTGAAAAGGTCACCATTGTTAGCAGTTTCAGGCTGCAGCATTTCAAGTGGAGGTAATACATTTTCAGGGCTATTTTCTTATTTTCGGAGAAACTCCTCAAAAAGGAGGCAGAGGACTATTTTCCAGAAGGCTCTGCAGCCTGGCTTTGCAACCAAGAGAGACTATGCAATTGTTTCTGTCAACCTGAACAACAGAAGACCAGGCCTTCTGCATGGCACTGTGAAACTCAAGTTACTGCTTCACTGCTAGGGATTTGTGACCCCTGGTTTTAGTGGCTATTTTGAGAGTCTTGACTCCAGTTCATGATGCATTTAGAAGAAGCTGAACAAGAAACCTGCTGCAGTGTCATGTTTAAACTCTTTGACCTTGTTTTCAAGGCCTTGCCAAGCACAGCCCACCTCCAGCTGGTAACTCTGCTCTTATTGATTATCATTCTCAGTCCTTCAGGCTTTTTGCTGTGCCCAAAGTGCCATGCACTTTTCAGAACAAATAATGTGACATGACAGAGCTGCTGTGCCCACACTGATTTCTCCAGGCTGTCAACACAGCCCTGTGCTTGGAATGGAAGAGACCATGTGGTCAAGCAGAGAAGCTGGTACATTTTGTCCTGATAGGACTGCTCGACCAGTATGTGAACTTGTGCCCAAACAGAGAAGTCAAACACTGCACCTGGGAGCAGATGATGCCAGGATTATTCCTGACCAGATCTGTATGTCCTGGGAAAGGACATGTGGACCTTGCCACCTTGATTGTAGGGCAGATCTCAGGGGCAATGCAGCTCTACAGGCATCAGACTGCTCTTGTCAGCACACTCTGCACCTCAACTGAAATTGCTTTTTAAGACTTCTGTGCTTTATTTGAAATGAGACACTTGAGAGCAGATGCATGGGAAATGCAGAGATGGTCTCTTCTCAGCCTCTTTTCCCAGGTCACAGTGATAGGACAAGAGGAAATGGTTTTAAGTTGCACCAGGGAGATTCAAATCAGTATTAGGAAAAAATTCGTCTCAGAAAGAGTGGTGAGGCATTGGAACAGGCTGCCCAATGAGGTGGTGGTGCCACCGACCCTGGAGATGTTCCAGAAATATGTGGATGGGGTACTGAAGGACATGATTTAGTGGGCTTAGTATTTTCCAACCTTAATGATTCTATGATCCTATGGTCATCTGCAGCCTGGAGGCTACTCAGAACTTTCTCAAGAGAGATGACATGTCCCACTGCTCGTACCCCTCACTGAGTAATGTGTTCAATGGCGAGGGAAGAGTGGAAAAGGATGTGCCCCAGGGCTAAATGTCTTTCTGACAGATGTATCTCTGACAGATGTCTGATGGAAGAAAAATCCATCAGACTTGATTAAACCTCAAAACGCAGGTGCAAAACCTGGCTCAGGAAGCTGGATATACTATGAGAGACATCACTCTAAACTTCTTGTGGTCCTCTATTTTTTGTCTAATCATCCACCACTGTAAGAGACAGGACAGTATGTAGGAAGGACCTTCAGTGGGTTCAGTTTTCATGATGTCCCTTGGCTATAGGAAAACATACATAAATCTAGTTAAAGACTGGCAGAATTTGTTTTTCTTGAGCTGGAGATGATGGAACTCACTTCTCAGGGTAGAAGAAACTGCCAATATGGTCTGCTGCTCCTTTATCATCCTAACCTCTAGCACATGAAATATAGAGTGTTATCACCTATGTACAATATTGGTACTGAGCTGCGGCAGCAAGAACAGATGAAAAGAGCACAGAGAGAGCAGGATATATATATTAAGATAACAGCTTACCTACTGGTTTTTGTCTCAGGAAAAAAAAAAGTCAAAATGGTTTCTGCTCAGCCTAATTTGTTATGTCTCCAGGCATAGCTAATTATCCTGACTTAGCCCAGCTCTGAATTCTTCCCAGGGGTTTTGGTGCTATTTCTTCTGTTTTGATTTATAAATTGTCTTTATTTTACTTTCCTCCTACATGCTCCGTATAATCTTTTTACTCCTTGCCTTTCTGAGGAGCTGGGAGTTGGTGTGACAGTGCTATTACGAAGTGTAAGATGGAAAAGGAGATCCATTAGCCACTATGCTGGGTGTCCAGAAATGCTTTCTTCTGGCATCTGCGTCATGGGCTATTTGAAACTGTCTCTTCTCCTCATGAGGCGCCTGTGTGCAGTCACTTACTGCTGGGCTTACCTGCAACCACCCTTGGGCTAAAGGAGCCATGCATCTCTAGGCTGGCTTTGAAACTCATAGGGCTTTGGTTACAGCTTTTATCCTACAGTTAGGAGTACTCTCTTGATGTAGAGAATGAATTATAGCGGAATGAATTACAGTTATTTTCTTTGTAATTGGCATAGTTTTTCTTACCTCCATAGCAAATTCTGTAGAGGAAGGAAATCCATTTGCTGTAGTCATGGAGTAAACAGGAGATGATGCTGTCATTTAGCCTGGGCTTGGGAGGATGTCTCTGTTAAAAAAAATTTTAGAAACTCACAAGCATCCTGCAGGGCAAATGGGTGGCATTTGGTTAGGCAATGAGGCTAGCAAGAATAAGAGGCTCAAGTAGGGCCAGTTTTAACTGCTAGGGCATGCCACCTCCTCATAGCATTGCTTTGTTTCCTGATATATCCACTTTATGTTTATTTCTAATTTGTGCATCTGGGAACGTATTTGTCAACAGACTTCTCTGGCAGACCGCAACATTGGTCACAGTGATGGCCCCTGGTGGAGGCTTAAATTCACATTTCTGGATAATGGCTTGAGACATGACAGAGAGACAATACTTTACTGGCCACGGGCCCATCTTCTGTGCTGGCCAAGGGCAGGTGTTGAGGGGAGAGGATACAGCCAGAAGAAATACAGAATCCTGACTTCACTGGAATCTCAATGGCTCACGGGCTGCCTATATCCACTCATGTCCTTAGTGCGAGTGCTGTTGCAAAAGCCATAGACACCAGCCATGCATGGGCAGCTGGGCCACACCATCTCTCAGATGGCTCTGTGGCCAGTGCCCTCAGTTTCAAGCCTGGATCTGGTGGATGTATCTCCTCTGATGTGCGCTTCTCCACTGTCTCTTCAACATGCCAGATAAATGTCTCTGCTGAACTGCTCGGTGGGTAACTCACTGTTACTGTGCTCACACGTGAACACTGGTCCCAGAGCTTTTCACAGAGCAAGTGTTGGGATGAGGGGGAGATGAGGGGTGAAGCATTTGCTATATGCTGGTAACAAACAGCTCTATGCCCATTGTTAGCAGCCTGAGTGACTGTAGCTCTTCTGAAGGGCAGAATTATCCTGTTTCACCTCTAGGGAAAGCAGGGAGGCTGCTTTAGTGTGCATGAGTCTACCTAGCAAGTCTACTTCAGCTAAGTGAGGCTCTACCCTGAACCTGACACATACACAAGGTAATTTCTTTCTCTGCTTTCTTGCCAGGAGGTTTGCGCAGCACTTCCAGTTTCATCTAAGTTTGACCAGGGCCAAGGCTGCCATTTCAGCTCTTCCAGCCCCTGAGCAAGGGCAGCCATACACCTGAGTCACCATGGGCAAGATGGACAACACCTCTGTGGAGCTGAGCTCTCCCTCTGAGGTGAAACAAGCAGCCTTGGAAGAGCCAGAGCCCATTGCCCCAGAGGCCCCAAGCACCAAGAAGAAGAAGATCCCAGACAGGGGCTCTTGGAAGGGGAGGTTTGACTTCCTACTGTCCTGTGTGGGCTATGCCATTGGGCTGGGCAATGTCTGGCGCTTTCCGTATCTCTGTGGCAAGAATGGAGGAGGTGAGTGTAGCAGAAATGCTAAGTCGTGGCTTGAAACAGTGATTGAGCAGCTGGTGGGAAGACACAGCCAACCCAGGGGAGCTCAGGTGCATGCGGTGTACCAGAGTGACTGAAAGGGGGTGGAGCGAGGATCAAGCCCTTCACAGACCTCATTTAAGGGTTGGCAGTGGAGACAAGGGTAACTTGCTGGAGATCCCTGCCTGCTTGAGGCTTAAAAGGACAAGCAAATTTTCTTCCTTCATTTCTCTGCCCATGGCTACAGCATTTGGACTTGTCCTCATTTGCTGCAGTCTATGACTTTGCTCCCTCGCCATTATTACTGTGTTTTCCATCATGTTGTAGCATTGCAGTAAGAGAAACATATAACGTCTTTGCTCACTTTTGAGCAGCCTGTTCCCTGAACAGGCTCTGGGTTATGTGAGTCTGTGCAAGTGGCTGGTGGGCAGATGGAAATAGTGCTGGGCCAGAAATCAAGAGAGCTAGAAGGTCAGCTCCCTCCCCAGTTTCAGACTAGCTGCATGAATTGGATGAAATCATAAAACATACCATTGTGCTTTTCTTTGTAAAATGGTAATGTTTCTTCAGCGTCATCACAGAGATGCTTTTGTAGAGGGGAATATGTGCTACTCTGACATCAGCAGAGCAGACAGCTCTTCTCCCCCACATCTGTCTCTCTGTGTTTTTGCTTTTTAGTAAATTAACCTTCCTTAATGTGCTCCCTCCTTAATGTGCTGCTTACCTCCTTGAGCTATTCCTCAGAGTTCCCCACAAGTCCAAATTCCTTCATCTCACCTTTCAGGCGGTACGTATAATTTTATTATCATGTCAGCCTTCTTGTGCTGGTGATTACTTTCCTCTTAGCTCTCCCCTTCCCAGAGTTCCTGTCATGGAGTCATAGAATCATTAAGGTTGGAAAAGACCATTAAGCATGAATGAATGTTTCCCCAATGTTGGAAAAAAAAACAATTTTGCAACACGAGGGTCATATTCATTCATGCAGCTCTGAGGGTCTCCTGTTCTCACTTAGTTTCTCCACGCCTTTTTCCCTTCCCTCAAGTTTCGTTTTCAAAACCTACTTCTTCTGTGGCTATCATGACTGTTTCTCATCGCTTCAGCTTACACACGCTGTCCCTCCCTTGTCCCACCATTTTCAGGGCTATGATGCGGGTTTCCAGCGCCCATACCTGGTACCAGTACCCATGTTTGCTCAGATTTAGCCCATCCTCTGCTCTGTGTTGGCTCTGCAATCTCAGACACACTGCATACATGGCTGCCCATCTCCTCACATATAAAAGTGGGGATGGTAATACCTATAATTAGAGATTTATTTGAGATAAAATCAATCCTATTTATAAAACCAGCTGAGATCCTAAGAGGGACTGAGCTGCGGAGGTGTAAAATGCTGTAATTAGCATTAGTAATGGCACAGGGGGTAATTTCTGACCTGGCAGCTGCAGGCACACCGAGGGACCAGCTGGCTGCCAGCAAAAGTGCTGTGCAGGTGTAATAGGGGAACTGGTACCCGTGTTCTCATCCCTACCTCACATGCTGGGCTGTGAAGCTAGTGGCAGCCTGCACCTCTTGTTCTGCTTACCCTGGCCTGCTCTGGCTGTTCCCACAGCCAGCAATGAGAAGCAGTGAACGTCTGATGCCTGTAAGGGACAGAAGTGACGCACACAAGCGTCACTGGCTGCCAGTGGGGAGCAGCGAGGAAGGGTCGTGCTGCATCTGATGGCAGCTCCTGGCACGGCCCCAGCGGAGCAGGCAGAGGGTGGGATGCTAATTTTAGCATCCTTCATGTGAACTGCATGGGGCGTGGGCTGTGGGCTGCTTCCATTACGCACAGGCCAACTGGACTGAATGGAAATACCATGGCTTACTTACTGCCATCACATTGTATCAGCTCATGGCTCACTTGCTCTGCGCTGTAATCGGGCATGTAGTTAGGGGATATTCACCCTGGGTACAGCGGCCTTCCATGAGCCCCATCCGCTGCACAGAGCAGGCATCACCCCAAGAGATGCCTGGCTCCCCACTGGCTCTGTGTGCCGATGGATGCGTGTGCCCAGCAATGACTAACACTCAGCCCTGTGCTGTCCTTCTGATGTCAACAGGAATTTGCTGGACTCCAGTCTGACTCTAAATGTGGCTCAGAAGGTGCTAAAAATTGTCTATCAGATCCTGAGCTTGAATAACTTGAGAGAAACGTTTCTTTAAATAAGCATCACACACTTCTCATTTGCACTTTGAGATGCCAAGAAAAGGCACATAGCAGCTTGTAATGCTCAGCTCCTCATCCGTGGGCAGTGTTTGCTGGTTTAAGACTGCTATACCTCCCTATATGGCATAAGAGCTGAAAACTGCAGAGGGGTGTGAGGCCAGGCACACAGATTTTAGGTACAAATTCCTGAACTGATGTCACAGCTGGCAGTGCAGCTTTGGGTGTGTTCTTAGAGCGTGCTGAGGGACCTAGCCTTCCAGAGCAGTACCACCCCTGCCAATAGCCCTCAGCTCAAGGCTGCAGCCTGGCTGGTAGATTTGCTCCTATTCCAGAGGACTTTTGGTTAAGCCAGGATAAATTACCTGGGTTTACATGTTTTGGGTTTGTTGTCTTTTTGTTTTTCTTGATAGTCTAATAAAACCTTTCACAAATCTTTTCTGGCCTGCTGTAGATGAAAAATGCTAATCCATCAGGGGAGTGGCCAAATTTCATTAGCTGCTAGCACAGAAGCCAGCCGACCACTGTGTCCTCACCAAGCTCAGCCTACCATAGCTGTACACCAAAGCAGCATCCATGGCCTCTGGCTTTCTCATAGGCCCTGGGGCTGAACCTAGCCCATGGGCAGGATGCTGCATGGGCAGAGTCTCTCCAGCTGCCATCCTCAAAGCTCTCCCTCGCCAAGCTGCTGTCAGAGGCGAGAGCCTGGAGTTGCATGCCAGCTTGCAATTCAGACTTACGGACACTGAGCTGCAGGCCCACAGCATGTTTTCTCCCCACCATCCACTGCCAGCTCCTCAGCACAACAGCTTTCAGTGAGTCCCATGCTGGGTGCTGGTACCTGCCTCTCCCAGCTGGGATCACTCCCTGCTTGACACGCAGGCATCCTCAGCTGGGTGCCCCAAAGGCAGCAGCTGCCACAGCCTTGATGCTTTCCTGCCCACAGAGAGCAGCTCGGAGAGCTTGGCTGGGCTCTGCAGGGAAGCTCTGCTGGCTGCCTCAGTGCTTGCTTTCCCTCTAATACCCGGAGAAGAAGACTTGGGTTGACAGCTGGGCCCTCCGGATGGTGCAGACATCAGTGCTACCCTGCACCTGGCCAGCTGTTGCTGCACAAATAGAATTCCTCTTTCCCCTGCCAGGATCTTCTGCAAGACTTAGTCCTATTCGGGGATAATGACAGGCTCCAGCACATGTACCAGACAGCTGGAAAATGAGCTTTGTGATGAGTCCTGGAAGTCAGAGTGACCTGAACTCGTACAGCCTTCAAATCACATGGCGAGGCTCATCTATTTTGTTGCTTCTTCTCATACTGGGGTACAAATAATCCATCTGCTGGATAGCCATACTTCTAGTGACAATAAGACTTCCATAGGTTCCATGCTAATAATAGGGTCCATAGAAATAATGTTTTCACTGGTAACTTCAAGGTAACTAGGGGAAGAGTGGGGAGGTGCACTAAGAGCAAATAGGGTTTTTGTCACAGATTCCCTGAAGGACTGAAACAGCTGTGAACTGAAAAAGCAGTGCCAATGCCAGATATTCTTGTGTCGATTTCCTCAAGGTGAAAGCACTGCTACAAGCAGAACAGAACTTCAATGAGAGCAAGCTACCAAGGTCAGCACCTGAGTGTTTGGTTTTGTTGTCATACTGGTTTAAACAGCACCCAAGTATCTACCAAATAAGTGAGGCTTAGCAGTATCACTAGCTATGGTGTATGTATTTACATTATATGAGGGATAAATATCCACAGTGGTATGAGCACAGAAGGGGAAGGCAGCGGTGATCTCAGTAGGAAACTTTATGAACACATCAAGCCCAGTTGCAAGTTGTCACCTCCAAGCAAATCTGCTCGTTGTCACATGGGTGCTGATGGAGAAACAGAGAGGCATCTGGTAACACTGCTCCTTCTTTCAGGGGCCTTCCTCATTCCCTATTTCCTGACGCTAGTGTTTGCTGGGATCCCACTCTTCCTGCTGGAAACTGCTCTTGGCCAGTACACCTCTGTGGGAGGACTGGGAGTCTGGAAATTAGCACCCATGTTTAAAGGTACTGTGCTATAAGTTGGTAAAGGTGGTGATGTGCCTACAAAGATCTTCTAATGGTTTGGGAAGCAAAGCCCTGGGGACTGTGGTGGGGAGCAACTCAGGGACATTTTTTCCCTGTCCTTGACCCTTAAAATCTGGGGAAGTAATCAAATCCTGTTTATAAGGGGCAATCTAGCATACTGAAATTTTCACCTGGTGGATGTGGCTCTGGGCAGCCTGGTCTGGTGGTTGGCAACCCTGCACATAGCAGGGGGGTTGAAACTAGATGATCATTGTGGTCCTTTTCAACCCAGGCCATTCTGTGATTTTATGATTCTATGATTCTATTAAATGGGTGGATGAGAAGCTCTCTTGAGAGCACAGTGTATCTGTGCTGTGTGCCACATGGGTAAATCACCTTGTTTTTTTCTGGCTCTGCCACAGAGCTTTCTGTGATGCCCAGGAGCTCACTTGAGCACAGAGACCTGGATTGATGCTGCTCTCTGTCTTCTTTTGCAGGAGTGGGGCTGGCAGCTGTGGTTCTCTCCTTCTGGCTGAACATCTATTATATTGTCATCATTGCCTGGTCTCTCTACTATCTCTTCAACTCTTTCACTTCAGTGAGTCACAGACTTCTATGGCATGGCATTAGCTGTACAGTCCTTACTCCCTGCTTCCTGGGGAACAGTTTCTCACCCTATGAAGATGCATCTTAGGATGTGGCTTTGGTTTGTTCAGATGTCACAGACCTGGCTGGTCACAGTGCTTGTGTCTCCACAGGCAGCTTCAGGTGTTGGCTCACAGCCTTTGCTTTCTCCAGAAAGCTCCTGGAAGGTGCCAGTCACAGAGCTTGGCTGACATCTGTTGCTTGCCCCTCCTAAATCTGAATAGGGGTATTTTGAACCTGAACAGGGAACCCAGCTTGCCTGCTGCTGCTTCTGTCCTCTGAGATCCAGAGGAAATAGAGCAGCAACAAAACGTCCCCATGCCCTCCCCTCCTAGAAGAGCTGTGCTGCATCTCTGACGTGCAGGGTACTTGGTTGAAGGGCTGCTCTGTAGCTCTGCTTGAGCCACTGCATTTCCTTCACAGCAAAATCACAGGATGGATGCAAATAGCTTGGGGGGGGGGGGGGGGGGGGGGGGGGAGAACTGGGGTTTTCCTATCTGTCCCTCCACAGCCATTGTGCAGAACCAGTGTGCTCCTTGCAGGCTCTGATGCCACAAAGCACTTAAAACACAGAAAATATCTTAAAAAGAGGCTGTATTCTTGTATGGTCAAGAAAGGACGCAAACATTCTCAAAGACTTTGTCAAGCTGGAGCCCAAGGCTTTATCTACAAAGGGAAATCATCCAGAATAGCCCTTCTGCATCCATCTACACGTCTTGGTCATGCCTTCTCTGTGCTCAGGAAACAAGACTGCTGCGTGCAGGGATGTATCTGAACTGCTTATGCATGGCACGACAGGGCACGGGTGAGCTGCCTGTGTGCTCATACAGCCCGTGATGCTGCAGCTTCATTGCTTGCAGCTCCAGAGCTGACCGTGTTCAATCTGCAGCAAGGCACTACTACCATGCTGTTAGCCACTGCATCAAAATATCCAGGAACTCCTCTGTAATGCTTAAAATCGGGGGAGGAGATGACGTGAAATAGCTACTGTGCTTCATATTTACTCCCAAGCTTATGTTACAATAATTTGTTCATATAGATAGACTTTTAGCCTCCAATTTGCAATGCTACATTGCTTTTCACATGTTGGGGCTTGGTATGAATGGGAGATAAGGAATGAATCAGTGTTTGTTCTTTGTGCAGAAAACTCCAACCACTTGTTTTGTGAAACTAGCCAAAAGCCATATTGATTCTAAACACAATATCCCTTGATAGCTATTTTAATTATAGCTATTAATTACCATCAGTTAATTGGAAATAGCTTACTATCCGGGGAATTGCTACATTTTATTAGAGCTATGACATTGCCCTAATCATGTTCTTGATATAATTTCCTGGAAAAGTCTGCTTCACACTTAACTATTATTTTGGAAAACTGTTTAATGCCTTTTGCTGCAAAGCTTCTGCCCATCCAGATGAGCTGCCCACCCCCTTTGCAAAAACAACCTGTGTCTGTAGTTTAAAGAAAGACAGGTTTCACTCCTTGCTGGAGATGCTAACAACAGCTGTGCCCCCAGGACCTGCCGTGGCAGAGCTGCGGGAATGCCTGGAACACCGACCGCTGCTTCTCCAACTACTCCCTGGATGACACCACCAACCTCACCAGCGCCGTCACCGAGTTCTGGGAGTACGTCACAGCCTGCCTACACCAGGTTTCTCCCCACTGCAACCATCCTACCTGTCTGCCAGGGCTGCTGCCCTCCCTGTCAACTCCAGACCTTGGAGAACTGGCTGCTAACTGGGGCAGGCACAGGGTGGGGAGCACCGTGCGGTTGCATGTCAGATGAATGGAGAGTAATGGCCTCACTGCATCTATCCTTCTTCTCTTAGCCCCTCACCATGTGCCGCAGGTCCCTCTAGGTCTTGTGGGCTCTCACGCATGTCTGCATCTGGCCCTTCGCTCTCCAGGCACCACTGAGATCTCCAATCATCACACCCCCAGGGGTCAGACTTTCCCTTAACACAGCCTCTCCCACCCTAGGAGAAACATGCACCAGATGTCTGGCGGCTTGGGGGAGCCTGGATCCATCCGCTGGCCCCTGGCTGGCACACTGGCCCTAGCCTGGCTGCTGGTTTACTTCTCCATCTGGAAGGGTGTGGAGTGGACGGGCAAGGTATGGTGTGAGGAATGGGTGGTTCGGTGCTGTCAAAATGTCCTCCAGACTCAATTTAGTCTGAGTGTCTGTAACTAATGTTACGGTGCTTCAAGGCTGAATTGCAGTAGATGCTATTAAATTCTTGACATTTACCTTGCACGGCTGTAAAAATTGCTATGTTCATGGTAACTTTCAATCTAAGTGTAGAGAATAATTCTTCCCCACAAAGTCGCAGGTAAACGTTCTCAGTCTCTTTGAAGATTTGGGAAAGAGATTTTCAGAGATGACTACTGTTAACCCGCATCAGGACAGTTCTCCAAGATGATGAGGTCTATTCTGGGTTCCACCCTACAATAATAGCTTCTCTTGAAATGCTGTGGACTGAAAAGCACTCACCATCTCTTTAGAAAATCTTTCTGCTGCCGTTTAGGTATTGGTGAGATACCTATGGATCAGAAGTATATGATTATTCACTGTGTAGCATTTCAGACCAGGACAGTTGAGAGGTAATTGCTTAGTTTATTGAAATGGGAATGCTGAGATACTGAGGTGTGTTGTTTAGAGCACAGCATGATGTTAGAGGGACAGCATTATGAAAGGGATAATCTACAGTGAAGATCAGAAAGAAGCACTTCAGAGGGAGGTCACCTCAACCGCTGACACCCCTAGGGATTCTCAGATGGGGTTTTGCTACACAGTCACAGCAAAAGCCCAGTGACTGCCATTACCTGTTGAGTGATGGCATATGCTTGCAATTCTCGGAAGAGTTGGAGTCAAGAGAGCTAATGTTTCTTGATGCATTGGACTACTGGAATGCTGGCTTCAGCTCTGCAAAATAAGGATGCGATGATTTAAAGGGATTACTTCTGTGGACTAAATTTATCCTTCTGCAATCCTCTTGTCTTTGGGCAATCCATCTAGAATTTTGCCTGCTACTTTTGCGATTAGTGCATCCTTGCTTGTCTTTGGCACAGAGAAACAGCCAGAAATGTTACTTGCATAGGAGTGTGAGGTGGAAAATACAAGGAGGATATCAATCAATTTCTTCTCTCTGGGGGCTGTGCAGGCTGCTCTCTCCGTGATTACAGGCTCAGCCTTGAACAGCAGTGCTTGGGGACCTTATCCCCCTCAAAGGTGGTGGGGGGTACACAGTGACTGCAGTGCCACCATGGACAGGAATTACTGACAGTATCTATCCCATGGTATCTCCTGTAGGTGGTGTATTTCTCAGCCACCTACCCCTACTTCATGCTGTTCATCCTCTTCTTCCGGGGAGTCACTCTGCCCGGGGCCAAGGAGGGCATCCTCTTCTACCTCACACCTGACTTCAGGAAGCTCTCCGACTCTGAGGTTGGTTGCCTGGCTGTAACTGTCCTGCTGGTAGTTCTAATGCCCAGCTATCTTCATATCAGTGTTTCCTTCAATATTTTAAGAGAGAACTAAAACTGAAAAGGAATATCTCCCTACTTGGGTAGTTATTACCCTCACAGTTTGAGACAAAATTCAGGTTGTTAATGGGTGGAATGCCGTGCAGCATCTCTGTTGTAATCAGGTGATATTGTCCACGAGGGATGAGAAATTACCCCAGCAAAGGAACCTCCCCTCTGGGTTGGGAATGCCTCATTTCCTGACTGGCCCAGTGCTGGATAGCCTGCAGCCCACACTAACCCTGTGTAGCAGGTCATCAGTCTCTGCAGGGAGAGAGAGATGGACCAGAGACTGGGTAACGGCGAGCAGAGTCCACCAAGTTGACTGCATGGTGGAGGACAGACACAAAGCTTGTTCCCTTTCTGCAGGTCTGGATGGATGCAGCCACACAGATCTTCTTCTCCTATGGCCTGGGGCTGGGGTCCCTGATTGCACTGGGGAGCTACAACACTTTTCACAACAACGTCTACAGGTCTGTTGGGTTTTCCTGGCTCTGCTGGGTTTTGGTGGTGGAAGCAGCAGAGAATCACGCATTGTGACCGTCGTCACATGGCCAGCAGAGCCCCCCTCTGCTACTGCTCTGAGTGCTTGCAGGGATAGAGGCATCACAGCAAGTCTGGGTGCCTGGCCTCTGCTGTCCCCCTCTGTCACTAAGCAGCTAAGGGGCACACTGCCTTCTCCCTAGTGGGGGAAGGCTTAGTCTTCTCTTTGCCCACCCTTTGTTCCTCACCTATTTGGTAGGGACCTGAAAATGGCTTCTTTTCTTCCTTTCTCTTTTCCAGAGACTCCATTATTGTTTGCTGTATAAACTCCACCACGAGTGTATTTGCTGGATTTGTTATTTTCTCTATCGTTGGCTTCATGTCGCACATCACGAAGAAGTCAATTTCAGAACTGGCCTCCTCAGGTGAGCAAACGTGGCAGCAGTGCCAATAATACCCGGAATATCTTTTCCTTCCCTGACCCCCCAACATCACCTCTTAAGGTTTGTATCTCTCTGCATTGTTATTCAGGAGTTGTCCTTTAGTTAAAATGCAGGACTCAGATCTTAGTATTTTCCTGGGAAACCTTTATATGTTGTGCATGTGTAAAGGGCCAGATTCTCTGTCACTGGTATAATGATAGTTTGTGTATTGGTGTAGCCAATACCACTTCACACACTTGAAGATCCACCATGGGAAGTTTCCACAAGTCACCCAAAATAGCAAACCCAGGTACAAATGCAACAGCAGCATTTTTAGAGAAATTTGTCCATGCATGTGGGATGCTCCCAGGTCTTTCTTCTCCATGACCAAGCACACAGCCATCTTTGTATGTTTTCTGCCCAAGACCAGTCTGAATCACCAGACATTCACTGCACACCAATTCCTGCTGCAGGGAGCATTCCTGACTCCTTTTAATGTCCACCTGCTTTCAGTGGTGAGGTTTTGTGAGCTTTGGCTGCAGTGAAATATTTTGTCTGTTTGCTTTCTGAAACCTTTCTTGGAGAACATTTGCTTCCTCACATACTGCCTATGTTCTCAGTAGATGTGATCAAAGCTTGGTGTCCTTTTTCCATGCAAGATTTTGAAATCGTGATCTCTGAATAATTTTTTAAAAATGTAGATGAGACTGTGTCTTTTTGCCCAAAGATGTATTTTGAAATTACTGTCTTTCCAGAAAAAGCTTTTATCTCAAGTAACAGCATTATGTGACGGGGGGAAAAAAAAGACACCAGCTCCAAATTTCATTTTTTTTTTTTCTAGCAAAGTGCTCCAGCTCCATTTGGTAGCAGTGATTTGATGACTCTCACTGGCAGGAGAAGAAAAGGCAAAGCATCTCCCCAGTCATTGCTGCCTCCCATCCCACCCCTGTGCACCCAACATGGTTGGTGTGTCATGGGTAACATCTCTTGTAGTAACTTCCCGCAGTTTCTGCCTGTCATCACTGTTTCTCTTCACTGTTGCTCATCACTATGACTTTCCATCAAACACTTTATAAATGTGAACTCATCTCTCATTTCACTTCTGCAGGCCCTGGACTGGCTTTCCTCGCCTATCCGCAGGTTGTCACCCAACTGCCCCTGTCCCCACTCTGGTCGATCCTCTTCTTCTCTATGCTGATGATGCTGGGCCTGGATAGTCAGGTGAGGCAGCCCAGAGACAAAGTGGGGTAAAATACAAAGATATTTTTGGACCTCATGGTGGTTTTCCCTTCTGCACCTTGAGTCAGTGTTTTTTCACAGATTCTTTCACATGAAAAAAACTCTCTTTTGTGGTCATCACCCCTGCACTCTTCTCATATGCTGCAAGTGGGGTGGTATCTGACCAGTCAGCCTTATGAGAAGTTCACCACTTCCCTGCAGGAGGATCTTTGGAAAGCTGTTCTCCGTTCAGGACAGTTTTGGGCCCCAGAGAAGTGTTGGTGCTGCTTCATGGACGCAGTGTGGCCTGGTCTTGCTGGATGGCCCTGGCAATTGAGCTGCCCAGTAGCTCACAAGCTCTAAATGGAACTAGTGGGAAACTAGCCCTGCCAAAATGCTTTGGGGCAGGGAAAATGAGAGAAAGGAAAAAATATATACATTTCAAGCAATTGCTGTTTTTTTTTTTTTTCTCTTTTTTTTTCCCAGTAAGATATTATCTGTTTTCCTTGAAATAGGAATGTGAAATAAGGAAAATCAATATTAACTGTTACATTTTGTGTCTACATAATAAGAGTTTGCGGCCACTGTAGTCCTTGGTATTTTGTGACAAGCTAATTTGGGATGCTTTGGATTTTCTAAGGTGTCATGGAGCACCTTCACCAACCTGGATTTCCTGTGAGGCACAGTAAGAGAATGCCATTACTTTGGCTTACTGTTGCAGAGTGGAGTAGAACGTCCCCAGCACATACCAGTCTCCCACTAGACCATATCTCTCTGCCATGGCATTGGCAGGTTGCACTGAGAAAAGCAGCGATGCAGCATCTGAAGCAGTGGGAATAGTGGTTTGGTGCAGTGTTTTGGCACTGTTTTTAATAACTAGCATAGTCCTGAGCAGAGGTGAAGTGCTCTGCTGCTTGAGCTCCCAGGCTGGCTTTGTAACGAGCAGGTGGAAAGAAGCCATGCCTTGGGAAAATATTGCAAAACAAAATAGTATGGGCTCTGTATTTTTTTTTAACAAGTAATGATACATTTTTAATCTGATAATTTTGCATAAATGTAGCTATCTGGTGAGGCAGTCCCTCTGGAGGAGAGGGTGCAACTGAAGCCTTCAAAAGTATGTGCCCGCCTGGGTCTGTCACATCCTTCCCTGTAACAGCATGGTCTTTCCTTGCTGTGCAAAGCCTTAGAACAAAATGGACTCTCTCCTGGGTTACACATAGCCTTCATAAAACCAAATCTAATTCCTGATCAGACTCCCTGACCTGTCATACTTTGTTTCCACGAAAAATACAATCAACCATACCTGCTTCTCAGTTACAGCACGCTCCCACAAAAACACATCCTGGAGCTCTCAGCTGCATTACCACAGACATTATTTGGCAAATAATTTCAAATAATGACTAAACGTTTCGAAAAAAGCTCCATTTACAGAAAAAAAAACAAAAACAAAAACCACCGCTCTCCATGGATTATTCACTCAGCTCCAGTAAATAGTTTCAGACATGACAATAAGCCCTCAAAGTACTGTGTGGAATTTATTTGCTGCATTTGCTTCTCAAATACCACTTGAAATTCTCCAGGTCCCTCCGTCAGCCGGTCTTGGAGGGCAGGCGATCTGTGGGAGGCTATCAGTGCCTGGAGGAGGAGCGGGGAAAGGAGGCACCAAATGGAAAACAAGTTTTTAAAGAAGGGCAGATAAATAGATGGGAAGGAGCTTTCTGCATGCATGGTGGCACTCTGAGTCAATCACACGATTTACAGAACGGCAGCTTAGCCGTATAAAACAGCACAGGCTGCAATTACACATGCATTTTGAAGTATCCATTTCAAAAATGGCAGTTTTGATATGTGCTTGTTTTAAATAGTGTTTGTGGTACTTGCAGATGAGGAGCAGCTGCTTTCATTAGGGCACAGCAGGGACCCTCACCACCCTCCAGGCATGGGGCCAGAGAGGTATGGGAGCCTGGCCAGCAAGGGAAGGTCAGGCTGAGGTCTGTGTGATGCAGCGATGAGACCCATCCCCTCAGCAGTGCTGCAAGGTGGTCTGCTTGTGTCCTTGAGGCTCAGCAAATAGCTCAGCAGTGCAGCTCCATCTGCCTCTCTGCCATCATGCTCATCTCCTCCACAGTGCCTTGAATGCAAGCAGTGACCTACATTGATGTGTGCACCTCCCTCCTATGCCCCCACTTGCTGCTTGTGGTCCTTAATGTTTGCTCTGCCTCTGATCCACTCCGGCTTTAGCTCTCTTGCGTCTAGACCCTCTTGCATAACATGCTAATGCTTTCTTTTAACCTACCAGTTTCCAGGTCAGGCGTTTTACTCCCCAAGGGAGCTGACAAGCCTTGTGACTGCAAGCCTGCATCTGCCCTTTGCGAGACCTGCCTCTTGCAGGTTATTCATGAGGATTTATGGCTGAGAATAGTAAAACCCATGCTGCACATCTGGCAGCTGTGGTTAACCTTCTCACAGGTCCTGGTCCCAGTCCCAGTCCTGCTCAGGCCACAATTCTCCTTCTGGTTATTGCTGAAGAGGAATAGCACATCCTCAGCACTGTGAGGATGGGGGAGAGACTGCCAAGTCCAGGTCATTCAACCCAGCGGCTCGTGATGGTGATCATGCACCAAAATGGGAAAAAGAGAGAAGTGACTGGAAATAAAACCTTTAGGTGAAAAATGTTATCGTGGCCCCCAAATCAGCAGACTCTCCTCACTCTTGAAAGCAGCACACTTTCCCCCAGCTGCCTGCTTATCCTGGGGATAAGGTTAGGTTTGTGGGCTGGGAAAGTAAGACCCTAGGCCACACATGGACCTGCAGTCTCAAGGCTGTAAGTAGAGTCCCTCCAGCTCCTGTAGCTCTCTGCAGTCTGAGGCTGACAGAAGGTCATTTCCAATGAACGGTAAGAAGTTCTGTTTTAGGGCTAGAAAAACCAGCATGGCACTGCTTGGTTCCCCATTTTACCTATTACATGCTGGAATCCCCTCATGCCCACTCTCTCCCCCAGTCCCTCCCAGCCCTCGCCCCTCCCTGCCT
Source organism: Tetrao urogallus (assembly GCF_951394365.1). Lineage (NCBI taxonomy): Eukaryota > Metazoa > Chordata > Aves > Galliformes > Phasianidae > Tetrao > Tetrao urogallus. The sequence goes on from NC_136813.1 coordinate 134,364,372, forward strand.
TGCCCAGTGCCAGGTTCTGGCCATGCATCCATGCGGAAGGAATAGCTTTCGACAGGGTTGGTTTCGTCATGCTGAGGCTTCACACTGTGGTGCCAGCTCTGTCCTGACTCTTGTAGACAGTGAGCGGGTGGGATAGGGTGAAGAGCTCGCTGACAATGAGTATATAGACAGATTAACCCATGCTCTAATGGCAAGGGATGCTTTAATGGACATTTAAAGGGATGCTTTATGTTGGACAGAAGTCCAACATAAAAGGCTGAGCTCATTACAAATTCCAAACAAAGCAATTGAGCTTGGGCTCTCTGGGATGCAGCTTTCCGTACTGCAGCATGTGGAGATAAAACCCCAGGCAGGAATATTGCTCTTTGCCTCTCTCTGTGTCCCAGAAGCCCATGGGATGTCAGCTCCTCTACCATCCCTGCACAGCAGTAGGAGTTACTCAGATGTCTGGCTTTGCTTCCATAGATTTTTCCAGTGTTCTGCTGCTCTTTTTGTCTGTATTTCTACCTCCATCTCTATTGATTGTTTTCTTTCTTGTCTCAAATCTGAACCTAAAAATGCCCCCACTTTCTACAGCACTCTCCTGGGGGACAGAGAAGTCTCTGATATCCATCTGTCACTGCCACTGCACTGGTTTGTATGTTCACTGAGGGTGACCGGGGAAACCAGGAGCTTGCTGCCCTCATCAACTTCCCAGTGGTTTTGCAATGGGCAAGATGTGCTCTCTGAGAGCTGTATGTTACCTGTGGTTCCTAGGAGCGAGACCTGAAAGTGAATCTCATAATTTAAGAGGAAATAGGAGAGAAGGACGTGCTTCACACATACACAACTTGCTATAGGGCAGATCATTGTACAGACAGCATTAACTCACTGTGTCTAGTACAGCACAGCTCTAGAAAGACCACATGCTGTGAGGATGGCCTTTGAATGTATTAATGCATTTTAATGCTGTGCTTGAAAAAAGCTAAATAAACTCAAGGAACAGGTAGTCAGAGATGTTGTTGTTAATACTTGCATGTGGGACTGGACAGTGAGTCCAGCAACATAATGAGTGCTTTAGATCACTAAACAGCACAAGCACTGCTGCAATATGCTGAGAAGAGCACACCAGGGAAAGGACGAGCACATGTGCCAGCAGCAGAGCTGTTGCTGTGATGGAGAGACTGGCAGAGCTGTGGAGCAGGACAGCAGTGGGGTGGCCCTCGAGAGTTTGAGGGGAGGCAAAGGTGGAGATGCATCTCAGCTAATTTTAGACATCTAAGCTCAGTGTTTTTAATTCCCTATATAATCAGTGAACAGAGAGAGGTACTTTCAGGACATGATTCAGGGCAGCTCTGTGCAGAGCCTTCTTTTCTACTGTCTGCAGATGACACTTAAAGTAATGAGGCTGTCAACACTGGGGTTAAATGTAGGTGGGGGTGATGTCAGGCTAAGATACTTACGAATGTTTCCTTGGTGTTGTCTTTTGCTGCAGTTCTGCACTGTGGAGGGGTTCGTTACTGCCCTGATGGATGAATATCCTCATATCCTAAGAGCCAGGAAGAAGATCTTCATAGCAATAGTCTGTTTCATCTCTTATCTTGTTGGATTCTCCAATATCACCCAGGTACAGACAGCCATACTTGTACGTCCATTCCTGGCACCTGCCCAGTCACCCACAGATTTCACAGGAGCACCAAAAGCTTTAGGAGAAGTGACAGCATCTGTAGGAGCCATCCCAATTCTGGACATATGGGCTTATCATTGCTGTCACATCTCAAGTGATGCCTCCATAATTGCTGCGGCCATCCTGTAGTCAGCCTAGTGTGTTCTCTTGCTATTTGCAATAAGGGCTCAGGCCAGCAAAGCCCATGCTGAAGGAACACTTGGTGCAGAGGGTTAAGATAACATAAAGACCCGTCTCTTGGAGCCCTGAAACCTCTGGGGCTGAAGCCAAGGTTTATGTGTGTGAATATAGAACTGAGTGGTCTGTAGATTTGCGAGGTGCAAAGCAACAAAACTCCTGGGAGGGGCAGAGTGAACTAATTAGGTGACTCCAACTAAAACAGGGATAAGTAAGAAAGCCTCACGAATCCCCATTTTTTCTACTTGCCGTTGGCCATACCTGAACAAGCTGGCTAATTGCCTTCAAGAGCACACCCGTTTTTCTGCTGGGAACCTGATTCCAGTGGAAACATTTCAGCGCCTACTCTCCTGTCTGGAGTAATTAACATTAAAGCCAGCAGATGTAGTTAGTAGCAATTGAAGCAGCTGGCTGATATTGTCAAACATAATCCATAACTAAACTCCTTGACCCTGGCTTTGTCTCCTCAGGGTGGCATTTATGTTTTCAAGCTGTTTGATTACTACTCAGCCAGTGGCATGTGTCTTCTCTTTCTTGTCTTCTTTGAGACCATCTCAATTTCTTGGTGTTACGGTAAGCAAAAAAAGACCTTGTTTCTTTCTTGTCTCTACGGGCAAAGGGTGATTTTTTTCAAAAGCATCCAACAGTGAAGGCAATAAAAGATTTGCAACTGAAAATAGCTGAGGCTGATAATTCCAGAAAATCAGGAGCAGGAGGCTATCATCTCTCTTCCACAGACCACCACAAAGACTTGTGCACTAACTGGCAGATGCCTATGGTCCTGCCTTCAGCTCCTCCTAAGACACCTGCAGTGTGCAAGATGACCCTGTGTTTGTGTCCCCATCCTTGGGCCCCTCAGATAATGGCTCTTACACCACAGTGTTGTCACCTTCTTGCTGTGGCTGACCTTTGCTCTCTCATGAGAAGAAGTGAAGCCTATGGGGCACAGAGATGGGATGCTTTTCTCAACAGCCTTTTCTTTTAGGTGTGAACAGATTTTACAGAAACATCGAAGAAATGATCGGCTACAAACCTTGCATCTGGTGGAAAATCTGTTGGGCATTTTTCACTCCTCTTGTCTGCCTGGTAAGAACAGAAGGGTCATATCTGCAGGAGTGAATCCAGAAGGGCCTCTTAGTTTGGAAGGGCTGTAGGGGATACACTACATTTTAATTCCACTAACAGTCTGTCCATAACTGCAACGTACCTGGGATAGGCAAAGTACAGCTGGAAATAGCGAGTAAGAAAGTCTTCAGAGTTAATTACTTAATCTAAAAGATGCTCTCAGTTCTTCTGAGACGTCAAGAGACAAGCAAATAATTTACTGTATTTAAAAGCTGTTATTGGTAGAAGAGAAGGTTCTCAGCCACTGCGGCTCCTGCACTGGTGCCTAATAGGCTTGTCAGAGCAAAAGACGCCAGCAAATACAGTACAGCTGATGGTGGAGCAATTTTGCTTTTGCTGGTTCTCACATTTCCAGCAGTGGTAGAACAAAGAATGGTGTGAGAAGGCCAATGATAGGAAGTTAAAGGCTTCTGAGGCCAGCTGTAAAGATGCTGTCAACTTGGTTAGGAACTGCTTGCAAGGGCACTGCTTATGTGAGCAGTCTGGTGAAGAAGGAAATCAGGGTTATTCTAGTTCTAGCTTTCAGCATAGGGTAGTCAGGGGGGAAATGATAGAAAATTAAGAGACGATGGGCTGAAAGCTTCTATAATAATTTAAGGAGCTGTTGGATTGCCGTAAGACTGTTTGGCACTAAGAGAGTGATGAAGGGAGAAATTAATGGATGTTTCTCTGATCTTGCACACCCTCACTTGCGATGGCTGGTGTTCTTTTCCCAGGGTGTGTTCTTATTCAGTGTGGTGGAAATGACCCCTCTGACGCTGGGCAAATACATCTATCCTGCATGGGGACAAGGTATTGGTTGGCTCATGGCGCTGTCCTCCATGGTACTGATCCCAGGATACATGCTGTACAGCTTCTTCACCTCAACAGGGACTCTCCGGCAGGTATGCATGACTTTGCCACTCCTCTTCTGTGAAGAAGAAATCCTTAAGATTTTGTAACACAGAGAAATCCCATTCCCAGCGGTCCCTGGCTGTGAGCAGTTACCTGGCACTTTTCAGCAGAGACATCAGCATCCTCCAAGCATGAAGCTTGAGATAACTCAGGGCTAAGACCTGCTAGTGATGGAGACAGCTTTGCAAACAGCAGTCAGTGTATGAGAGGGATAAGAAGCAAGGCGGAAATCTGTGCAGAACCCCAAATACCTGCAACTCTTTGATCTTGCTTAAAATATATTTTTTTAATTCTTGATTTGAGCAAGGTTATATGCAGCAGTGAATCACGAATCTCATACATGGTAATTGCTGTTGAGATCTTATTTACAGTGTTGTTCAATCTTGAGAGTGCTGTGCACAAAGTCCCCGTCTCGATGCTGTCTGCTGTGAGCTACAGGTGCGAGCAGTCACTGCAGGGGTGCTGCTGATTTATGACTTTCCCAGCCTGCCTTCAACAGCCAGCTGGCGCCATCTAAACCCCGCCAGTTTAGTTCGTTGCTGTCATATTTTGAGTAATGTTTAAGTCCAAATGCTTTGGCTAGAGCTGCTGGGTTGAGATCAGCTTCAGGCCCTCTGCTTCTGAGGTCAGGTTGCAGGTGGATTTGACTTTCCTTCCTCCCAGCTCTCTATTTAGATGAGATCTGCTACAGGATCTGCCTGGTTCTCATGTCTCAGATGAGCTTTCAGTTTCTGGTCTCTCATTTGAGTTCAGTTTCTGATTCTTACTGTTTGTATTGGGAGCAGCTTTGAGGTTCTGCAGCACTCAGACCTATGTAATGCCAAGCCAATAGGATGATGCTGGGTTGAGGGCCAGCTGCGGTTCCACTAGGAAAGTCTTACTCAGATTTCTAGAGGGCTTCTTAACCCCTCATAATAGGAGCTGGAAAAGGGGGAAAAGGGAATTCTGGCAAACAAACAGATATGCTTTCAATCCTGTTCCCATTAGGGATGTGACAACACATCTTGGCATCTGGGGGAGCCAAGCCAGCCTGTGGCTCTCCTGGAGTAGCTGCACTGCTGGCTGAGGGCTTCTGCTCCTGGTGCTCATAGATCCAAAGAGAAGCAGCAGATGGCAGCAGGAGGGAGGCAGGTTTTTTTGTGTGTGTGTGCGTGTTCCAGAGAGATGGAGAGAATTTTTGGCCTCTTATATGCACAGATCCTGGATTAGTTTGTAATAGAGCTGAAGCTGGAGGGAAATTAGATGCCAATGCTGAATAAAGTGGTTTTGACAGACAGGGAAGATTACAAGTCATTTTGATCCTACTGAGCATGAATGTGAGGGGAAAAGAAAAGACCATGAATGGCAGAAGCAGCTCAGTGATCGTTTCAGGGAATTCACCCAGCAACAGCCACTTCAGCTGAGCTGGAGAGTTGGAGCTTGTTTCCCTTTGCTGCAAAGAGCTTCTTCCTGGCTTAGTGATGCCTATTCAGGTCGGGCTCTATTTTCCTCTGCCTTCTCTTTTGCAGCACCAATCCCACTCTGGCAGACAAAGTGACTCATAAGCATTCATCACTCCCGATGCTCAGTCTGCACGCTTCCAGTAATGACTTGCCCCTCTGTATCTTCCTGGGTTCTGGCTTCATTTTATTGCTCTTTACAGTTTTCATTTGATCAGTTTATGGCGGTGGGAATCACTGCTGGTGCAAAGGTTTGTGCAGCTGGACTGGTCTGATCCACATTAGAGTCACAGACCATGACCTGTCAGCATGCTGCAGTTGGTTAATGACATTTCACAGGAAACCCTAGCTGCAAAAATGGGGAAGCTTGGAAAATGGCTTTGCTCTGAAGTCTGTGCCATTACAGCTCTCCCTTGCTCCCCTTAGCAGCAGGCACTGCCTGGTGGCTGTTTCCCCATGTTATAAAGGTGATCCCTGCACTTCAAGTAGAAGTGCTCTGCACAGAACCAAAGCAGGGGGCTCACATGGCCTGGCAACAGAGATAGATAGAGTGGTGCTGCAAGGGCATCCCCTGCCGCGTTACTATCCCCTCGCGCTGGCAATAGGGCCACCCCAAGGTTGGGGGCTGGGGATCCCAGTCTTCAGCTGACACCCTCTCTCCCCTTGTTCCCGAGCAGCGTTTCCAGCAGATGACGCAGCCCCAGCCAGATGTGCAGGCGCAGAAGAATGGCCTCCAGCCGAAGACGTCTCTGAATGGCAGGGGATCAGACGCTGCCGTCTAGGAGCAGAGCCGGAGCTCCTCGCCCTGCCCTATAGCTGCCCACACCATACCATCCCTCCAGTCCCTCTGGCACAGCCCGCTGTCCCCGGCTCTGCAATGGCTTTGCATGAGAGGACCCAGCAGAGGAACTCCAGCACCTCTGTTCCCTCAGCAGACCCCGTGTCACATCATTGACTGTCTCCATTGTACAACACTCTGGCCCAGGCTCTCAGAGAGGAGCAGCCTGTAGCCTCTCGACCAGAGGTGGTATTTCTAGAGAGCTTAATACTGACGGTTCACTGTTTCTCTCTTCATCTTGCATTTCCATGTGATCCTACACAGCATGCCCCATAGTACACAGCCTTGCTTCACCCCAGAGAGCCACGTGCCACCAGGTTCAAATCTCAGATGGTGATCAAATGATGTAGCATAAAACAGTGCTAGCAAATGCAACTCTGGAAGGGATGTGGCAGATCAAGCAATTCCAGTGAGGAGCCCTGCATGTTGGTAGCAATAGAACATAGCTCAAACTGAAGAAAGGCATCAGGAGAGGATGCAACACTCTTAGGTACCATGTTTCAGCCCTGCACATCTCCAACCATTACCACCCACCCAGCAGGTTGGCCCATGAGCCACAGTCAGGTGCAGAAGACAGCCCGTCTCTTCTGGAGAGCCTTGCCCTTTGCAGCTCTGTGCAGCAGCCACACCTTGACCTGAAGATCTGAATGTACAGGCTGGATCTTGTAAAGCTGAAAGCCAAACACTGAGAGCTGCAATCACAGTTCATCACAATTAATCTCAGCTAGTTACAGAAGTATCGTTCTTCCTTATCCTGTAATTTTATGCACTATAGTGTATCTGAAAATTTGTATTCCACTTTCACCCATGTTTATAAACTGGGCAATAAAGGAGCCCACTCTTCTCATATCCTTTGAGAGGACATCTCTGCTGAGGGCACTTCATAGAATCATAGAATCATTGCTGTTCATCTTTGGTCTTTGCATGAATGACCTTTACTACAAATCCTGCTTTCACCTGTGATTCCCAGTCACATCTCCTCCCTCCCCTTAAAGGCCAAGAACTTCAGAAGTGGGTAATGGGCAAAAAAGTCAGTGCTTGAATGAGGCCCTAAAACTGTGAAAGATCTTGATTTTCTAAGGGTATTGGGACAACCCCAGCCTCAGGTAGAGGAAGCTGGAGTCAGCAGTCCTTTTGGAAACTCTTGGCCAAGAGCTCCCTTGCACATGCAGGGCTTCACTCCTGGGGCAGCAACAGTGTTACCCTACGCTAGTGTTCTCAGGGTAACAATATTCAGTGAGAAATAGCCATCCACTCAGCTTCCTCCCCATCATTTTCTCTTTGTCTCTTTCTTTTGTCTTGCTTCCTTTCATTCTCTTGCCACGTTTCTTCCCAACTCCCATCCACCCAGTGGAAATGAACTACTTCAGTGAGCTTTGTCCTCCTTTTTTGCTGGTACTACCACAGATTGCAGCTCTCCCTTCTCTTCCTTCTATTTCTATCTGTGTTTCCAGCCTAATTTCTCTCCTCCTCTCACATCTCCTCCTACCACCCTTGTCACTTTTCCCTGCCTGTCTGTGGCTCAGCTGTGAGCTCACTCAGCCCTCTACCCCCGGCTGCCCAATCCCTAAAGTCCTACACCCATCCCAATATCACAATTATAACCTGTTCCAGCTGTCTTTTCCCTCCTTAGATCAGAGTGAGCTGTGCCAAGCAATATTACAGTTTCTGCAGAGTTGTGCCTGCTCTGAAAGACTTTGCAGCATTTCCTGATTTTGCACTATCCCACATCCACCACCAGATATTTGGATCTGCCAAGCCTGGTGTCTGTGGCTGTGCAGGGAGGATCTCGCCCTTTGCCAGCTCTGCCCTAGCAGCCAATTCCCTTCTCTAGCACTTCAGCTCTCTCACCTCCATTGCAGTCAGCCTTCCTGCTCAATGGCAATGCAGGGATGGGGCTGGATCCGTTAGCTCAACCCACGTCCCAGAATGCTATGCATGTGCAGACACGGTGAAGTAGCCACATGCACTTGGTGACTTCTTGGCTGTAGATTTCGGACACCAGCTGAAGAGCTTGTGACTCCCATAGCCTCAGGTCTCCTGTCCTCCTGCTTCCCCACGGCACCCAACACCTGCTGGCGCTTGGCATAATCCACCCGAAACCTCTTAATTCTAAGGAGCTATTTAGGGAGCTGTGCTCAAATCCCTTCAAAATCCTCTTTTTCCTGAGGGCTGCAAAAAAATGAATGTCTTTACCCCCATGCCCTGTGCAGCAGCAGCAGGAGCTGTGGGTGATGTAGAAGGCCTTAGGATGGCTTTGATGCTGCTCAAGCACCACAACCCTGGAGATGCAGGGTCGATCCTCCCCAGGACAGGGGAGTTCATCCTCCTGCCGCCCCAGTGTGCTCCAGCAGCTGGTCATGAATGTGTGAACGTGTGTGTAAGATGTGCAATACCACACAGACACTGAGTGGCACCGCCACGTTTTGTCCAGGTGATCGCTGCTCGTAGTCTCTTCACTTTTCTATTAAATGATGCATTGGACGCTGCCATGAAAGTGATGCAAGGTCTGTTCCACTCCTAACACACCTTTCAGGCCTTTGGGAAAGGGAAGATGGGAGACTTTGATTGATGGCTGAAAAATGAGGGCTCCCATGGGGGCTAGCTGCCAGCACCCCTCTGCCTCCTTGGCTTGTGCAGCAGCCCCTGGGTCAGTCCCTGCCACTCCTTCCTGCCCTCTTTTCCCCTTCCTCTTCTCTGTTTGGCATCCTCTCAATCTCCTGTCTCACCTTCTCCCTTCAGGGAGAAGTATACGCATTTTAACAACTTTCCTCCTCTTTCTGCATCTCTAATGGCACATTCAAGTGATGCTCGTGGTCAGAGGTGCAGGCAGACTGTGACATTCACATTGTCACTGTGGCACAAGCATCACCATCCCTGGCTCCCACTCAGAGCAACTCTGGCACTGGTTTCAGTCCCTGCCATGCCCCTGGAGACTGCATCTCAGTAGGGATGGGACAAAAGAAGGAGAGGGATGAGTGCTCTTGGTGGGAGGTGGACACATCATCTTCCACCCTGCCTGCCCTCCTGATGGCACCACCATACCCACAGCTGTGTCCCCTGCAGTACAAACACCTCGATGCATTTTGGTCCCATAGGATGGAGAGAAAGAGAGCTGACATCTCTGTCCCGTCTGCACTTTTTGTCAATGAAGGGATTAGAAATTATAATCTCAGATTTGCATTTTAAAGTGGATTTTCAGCTCTGTGTGGAGCCTCAGCCCAACTTCAGCAAGGAGCTCAGTGGCACAGCCGCTGTCACAGCCCCAGCAGCCACTGTCACAGCCAGAGGTACATAGTTGCACTGTCCCTATGGCCACATCTGCAACACTTGCCCCCAGTCTATGGCCCTAGGCCTCAGAACAACTCCTGCTGCAGGGGCTTCTCTGCAGAGCAGAGCCCAGGATCATGTGGTACCCGAGGGCCCCATGGCTGGAGCTGCTCCCAGGACACTGTCTGCTAAATCGTACTGGTCCCCATCAGCCCACAGCCCCCGGAGGCTCCCACTCCTTTCTGCAGCCTCACCCCTCTCTAAGCAGTACATGCTCCCTTCCCTGCGCTTTTCCCCAGGCTCCTTCCTTCACCATATTGGCTTCAGACCCATGTGAAATGTTAGCAAGCTGCTGTTTGCTTCTTTTCCTTGGCATCTCTACTGCCTTTCCTTCTGCTAATTGCTGCAGCAGTGCCACTTCTAGGGCAGGCTGACAGATGGCCAGGATTTATCTTTGAACAAGCCATTTAATAAGTGCTCCTGCTTTTCCCTTGCACATTTCTTTCCCAGCCACATGTCCTGGGCTGCTGCTCAGGCTGTCCTTTTCACTGGGGATGCCAGGAGATATGGCAGAGGCTTAGGACTGACGTCAGATCCCAGGGGTCACCAGGCTGAAGAGCTGGGAGGCAGAGAGAGGCTGTGGGCCCCCACTGGCTCTTTGTGGCAATGTCCAAGAAAATTTGCTGATGATACTAAACTGGGAGGTTCTGCACCAGAGGGCTGAGGACATGGAACAGGCTACCCAGGGCAGTGAGCACAGCCCCAAGCTGCTGGAGTTCAAGAGGCTTTGGGACACTGTTCTCAGACAGAGAGGGTTGGATTTTGGGTTGTGCTGTCTGGAGCCAGGAGTTGAACTAGATGGTCCTTATGGGTCCCTTCCAATTCAGAAGGTTCTGTTGGGGATGAGTGGCAGCAGGATGGTGGACACAGGGAATGAACATGATGATGCAAGAGGTGGGCGCAGAGCAGGGAGAAAGCCCTACATGGCAAGCAGGAGATGGGGCATTCATCCTTCCTGTGGCTGGCACTGTCTGAATCTCATCTGGTCAGCTCTGCAAGCACTCAGCCTGAGGTTGTGAGCATTTGAGATAGTGGAGAGCTGAAGCCTTCTGCAACGGGTGGGAGTACAAATGTGTATGTCTACTATCAGAATAGACACATCTTAGAGAGACACTAGAAGTGTTTTTACCACTAGTTTCGTCCCTTGAGTCCCGTGGACAAAGAGCTTTTACACTCTCTTTCCACTCCCTTTTGTTGAAATGAAGTTGGTACTGGCTGGGAGGATCTTCCCTCAGGAGCAGAAGGGCTGAGGGAGACAGAAGGGCTGGAGCACAGCATCGCACAGCTTAAGGCCCCACTCCACATGCTTGAGAAGAAGTCCAGCTCGTGGGGTGTATGGATTAAGGCAAAATCCACAGCTTTTAACCTCAGCTGCACTCATTAGTTGCAGGAAAGATACTCCAAGATCACCCAAGTGTGATAGAGCTCCTGAACTGACGGAATCACACAGTCCTGATTGCCAAGTTGGCTTCATTCTTGAGGAAGCATCTTGTATCCAGCTGTCTTAGGTAGGGCAGCAGGGTGAGCACGGCTCTTGCTGCACTCAAGATCTCGCAGTGACTCTACAGAGCGACACCTCTCCCTTGGCAGCTGTGATGACAAGAAATCTGAACCTTCAGGGAACTGTGGAGATGACTGGAGGTGACCAGCTGTCCCCAGATTCCCTGAAACCCCAGCACAACTTTCCAGAGTCTCCCAGGCATTGTAGAAAGGGGCCTATCATGTCCTATATGCAACAGTTGTACTACAGCCTCTGTCCCTGATAAGAGACTGTGACGTGGCAGTTTTGGATTTGGGGTAAGGCTCCTGCTGCATACTGATCCCGCAGGGCCCCAGTGCCTGTGTTGGCCTTGGGACGAGACTCTGACCCAGGGCAGGACACAGCAGGGCACACAATGCTGAGGTCAGCGGCGCCTCTCCTACACCTCACTTGACGGGGCAGGGTGGGACCTGCTTATAGGAAGCACGTAAGGGATGTGTTTAATTTAAAGTCCATCTTGAAAGGATCAGAGAAAAGCGCTTCTCAGAATTCTCTGTGGAAAAGAGTGGCATATACTGATGAGCTCTGAATGCACTAGGGCTTTGTTATTTGTCAACTATGTAGACAATATAACATATATTGCCTATATAGCTGTATAGATGCAGTATGGCAGTTGTGGTGTATGCTTTTTGGGTTGTAAACTCTTTGTATTGGCACTGCCTATATGTGCCTACACACTATCCATGGCAAAGAGTCTGGCCATCTTCTTATTAACAATAGCTAGTATATGTGCAGCAGAGTAAGGCAGGAGTATAACACATATAGACAATCTGTTTTTATTGCTTTCATCTTTACAGCCAGGTATGTGATCTAAACATCAGGCAGAAACTTCTCCAGATAATTTCCTGTTTCAAAACATCTTAGAAAGTGGATGTGTTTGGGATGGACCGATAGATAATACATCTGTGGCACACAAAAACAGAAATGGAAGCCTCTGAATCCCTGCGAATTCCTATCCGTGTCTCAGGGATTTCTGCCCTCTCAAGTGTTTCACCAAAGGCCTGTGGATCTGAGGGATTCTTTGAAGCCAGCAAAGAATGTGCAGCCTACAGACTGCTTCCTCAGCAGGTGCAGTCCAACCCCAGCTGCAAAAATGTGGGCTGCTGTCCTCCACCCGCTGCAGAAGAGAGCTTCTTCACGTGCACGTGTTTGTCTCTGATCATCTCTCATCCCTGTGCACAGCTTCACAGAGGTTGGTTTCATTAACCCCAGGGTGATGCTTTGTGTAAATATGCATGCATATCTGATTTGCATGGAAAATGTCATTTTCCCAACATGTCCCTCATCCAAATGTTAGTCGAGCCTGAGCCTCTGCAACTCACAAAGTGTGCTGTGACGGTAACTGGAGCCCACACAGCTGTCCTGCTCAGGCAGAGCATGGCTGCACACGTCTGACAAAATGTACGGCGTGTTCAGCCGCATGGGTAGCAGAGGTGCCTACACATGATCTGCCATATAGTCTTACATGTTGGCAGATGGTGTGTGCATTAACGCGCGGTGTGTGCTGATGTCTCTGGGTGAATGAGTTTCTCTGCAGCCAGCTGGCGTACAACACATGCACTGGCACACTCGGCGCATGAAGTTGCTCTCCTTGCTGCAGCATGCACACACAGCAGCATGCGCTTGGCACGGCGTGTACTGTGGGCAGAGAGACTGGGACCGGCCCCGCTGCATGCCAGCAAGGTGCAAGGGAAGGAGCTGCAGTATGTAGGGCTACCGTCCTGCTTTCCTCTCTGCCTCACCACACGGGTGAACTGCACATTGGACAAGATTATTTCTCCCTGGTTTCCTCCGGATCTGGTCCTTTGGGGGCCCCAAGCATGGAGTTAACTGATGAAAACTCGGCAGTGGCCACACAGGGCTGTCCCCGAGGCCAGCAGGAAGCCTTGATGCTCAGCAGCCCTTGGGAGCACAGCCGTGGTGTGTCAGCCATGCACCTGCACACACCGACAAAGCCCGGGGACACGGGAGGGGGCCGAGGCAAAGAAGACATTGGCGCACAAGTGACAGATCTCAATATAATTTCTAAAACTCTATTATAATCGAACAGATAAAATACCTCTGATCTATTTCTGTTGGTTTGTTACAAAATAGCCATTTGGACTCTTAGCTAGGTGTGACCACACCACTTTCCCCAAAGGAAGCTTTTCTCAGTGATATTTACAGCAGAAAACACGTACAGACAGACAGGTGCTTTTCAACAGCCTACACACAGGTAACACATCTGTTGTTAACTTGTTTTTTTTTTTAAAAGACACATTCAGATGGGGTGGTGATTAGTGCTGAAGAGCTGGGTGACTCTGAAGCTGCTGTCCCCGGCATGGCTGTGGGGAGCAGGCAGGACGCAGACAGCTCGAGCTCACAAACACAGTCCCGGAGCCCATGTGGGCACAGTGAGGCAGCGGTGAGGGGAGGCAAGACCTGCTCAGCAGCTCTCATTTCAAAGCAGAGACTCTCCCAAGCAGCAGCTTGCTGGACACAGGACTCAAATTTGTTTCAGAAACCTCACCAACACATGCGGGCAGTTGCAGGTTAAGCCTTCTGAAAAACATACAACAAAACTCTTCCAGCTCAGAGGCCCTCGAACGCTTCCAAATCTGGCAGTACTTTTTGTGAAGAATGAGTATTGGTGAAAAGCTGCTTGTGGACCATGCTCACAACTTTCATCTACGGCAATGTGTGAAAACATAAGCAGTGCTTTGCAGGTCTTGCAGAAAACACTAACTGCTGCTACCACAGTGGCCCAGTCAATAGTATTAAAAGCACAACAGCAGCAGACAAACACTGCATTAAACCCAGATTGTTTGTGCTAAGCCTGATCCTACTGCCAGATTTTTCCCACCCCTTTGTTTGTGCTATAAACAAATCAATTTCACTGGACCTGCACCAGCATGAGCAAAAGAATCATGACAGTGATGGTTTGCATAACACAGCTGTCAGACCTCCCTAACACCTTGCTCTGTTCCACCTTCCAGCAGAGCCACCTTCCTGCCTGGCCACTGAGCACCAGACTCTTGCTGCAGAATGTTCTATATTGGCTTTCTCCCTTCTCCTCCCCTCCTTTTTTTTTTTTTTTTTTTTTTTTAATATAGAAGGATAAGAACCCAGCAGCAAAAAGCCATCATTCTTTAGGGTTGATCTAATCTCTGCAGCGGCTTCTTTCCTGATCCCACCACCTGAAGGGTTGTGCCAGCTTCACCATCAGGAGCACTTCACCAGCCAACAGCTGGTGGCTTTTCTTTGGTGAGTTGCAGTGCACGTTTTGTCCTTCATGAAGCTGTCACTGACAGGCTCGTTCTTGCCTGTGCCCCATCAGCAGTTAGTTTGTGTGCAAGGGTGTCTACTCACAGCGCTACAGCTACACTGCATTTGTGTCTTGCACTTGCACGTGGGAGGGCTGTGGAAGCAGACAACACAATAGATCAGATGAGGTGCTGACTTGCTTTAAAGTGCTTGTCGTCCTTCTAGACCAACCTTCAAAGGAAAAACAATCCGTATTTTGAAGTGAAGTCCGAAGGGCTCAGCTACACAGTAGAACTTATGGCAACCTATTTTACCTGACCCTGAAATGAAGTGTTTTGGTATCTCTGTGGCCAATCCCAACAGAAGATGCGAGAAGACAGCAAAGGTTATCTCTGCTTCTCTGCCCAAAGCTGGAGGCCAGCAGTAGCCTTTGCAGAGTCAGGAAAGTGGATCCGTCTTGCCCTGAGAGACGGCTGTGCCACAGGTATTTTGGCACTTCAGTTAATTCACATCTGCCCTTCACCCAGCATTACGGAGCGAGTCTCATGGAAGCTTCCTTCCTTCTTTTTTTTTTACATTCTTTTTGCTTTCCCAATCAATTATTAAAGCAGCAAATCTCTCTTGTAGGAACTTCATAGATGTGATAAATATTTTATCCCAAAAAATTATTTCATCAAGTACCTTAAGGTTTTTGTTGTTGTCACTTCGTGTTAAATGTCAAGTAAAGCCTAATTTATTTAACACACACATGCACGCACACATACAGACCTGCAGTGGTTCATTGCACTCCGGGAAAAAAATGAACTGAGTGCTGCCATTCCTCTCAGGCAAGCTTTCTGGGAGGACAGAGCAGTGCCGCTGCCTCTTGGAAAACCCCTTGTACCTCAGCAGGAAGCAGAATACTGCAGCCACACACTGTGTTGGCCAGCCAGGGACATATGCCACACGTAATGACCTTAGTGGTCTTTCCCAACATCTGTGATTCTATGATTTGGTGATTCTATAAGCTTTCCCATGAAGCTGCAGGTGGGTTGGGTGAGATCACAGGTGCTGTCTCATGGCGTAGTGCCATCTGGGATGCATCTAGCAGCAGACCAGGGCAGCCATGTCTCACAGCTGGATGGAGTCCGAGGGATTGAGCCCTGCCTGGAGCCATATGCCCATAACGAAGGCAAAGACCTTACAAGGGATTGGCTCAGAAAGGTGGAACATCTTTGCTGTCCCTGGAGGTTGGATAGGAGAAAGCTTCTCTGGTCTGAAGGGAGATTGAACTTCTACTCAGTGCTTTCTAACAAATCTCTCAGTCTTCTGCTTCCACGGGCCTCCCTGAGGCTATGCCTGTTTGTTCCCGATCAATACATCTTCTACTGCATGTAAAAGCATCAGTCTGGTGCCCAGCTCCAGAGAGCTAAGTAAACAACCAAGACAGGTCTGTTGGCAGATCTGGGTGCAGGGGTCAGGCTCAGAAACTAGCAGACCTGGAGCTCAGCAGGCCCCTGCCCTGGAGCACTGGCAAGCACAGGGCAGCCTTCACCACAGCCCCTCCTTGTTTACATAACCCCAGCTGGGTATATGGCAAGGTCACAGGAATGAATTCTTTCATCTGAGTGTTTCAGCAGAGCCAAGGGACATCCAAAGAGCACTGGTGGGGGGCAGGTCCTAATGCATTCTTTCACTGGTAATAAGCCCCAGAGATGAGAATCCTGGAATATTGCTGCTGTGTGGATTTTAGCATACAGAGAAAAAAATATATTTCCTGCATGTCTCCACCATCCCTTTTTCCTGACATTTTGCACATCCACACTACTGCCAACACTCCTCACCTCTCTTTACCCCACCAACAGCCAACCAACAGCGCTTATTCCTCAACCTCATTCAGGAAAGAAGACCATTTCTTTCCTTCCCTCTTAAAATAAAAATAAGGGCCCTAAAAGGCGTACTGTCCTATTTTGAAATCCTAAAGTTGATCTTCTTAAGCCTCGAAGGAAGATAGAATGAATGAGTGAAACCAAAGCCTTTAAGCTAATTAATACCTTCCCCTCCCTACTGCTCAAAAAGATTTTTTTTCATCTAAAAATACAGCCATAGCTCATTTTTAATGCTGTCTTCTTTCATATCAATGTCCTCAATAAAGAAGAGAAGCTGAGCTGTCATCTCTATCTCAACATCTTCCCCTCCCCTCACTTTGAAGCTGGGATAGAGAGGAAGATTGGAGAAGGGGCCTTGGTGTGCAGCTTTCTTATGGGAAGGGCTGAGACAGGCAATGGCATAGTCAGGCAAGAGATGCAGATGGCAGCTCATGTGAGTGGGCTCCATAAAACCTTTTCCCCTTAACACTGGAGGAAGAGCCCAAGAGAAGGAACCATCCACCCCCAGGAGGTGAACATAATACTTAGCTTTCTTTCAGAATGTATAAAAGCAGATGGGAAGGAAACACAAAACCAGCTAGAATGAGAAAAGCAGAGGTGGATCTGTTTCATGCTAGAAAAGACAGTCGTGTGTATGTGTGTGTTTTGAGGTGGAAGGCCACCTCTTGGTGCCATCTCTTTGGAAAACTGCTCATCCATTCCAGGGGAGATCCCTGGGCTTAATCTCTCCCTTCTGCTCTCTCAGAACTGCTTAGTGTTTCCTTTAGTAAGCATGCGCCATACATACTCTACCATACAGGTGTATTTACACATGATGTGGTCTGCTAGGTCTCAGCAGAGGTCTCTGGTACAATGCTCCAACATAACAGAAACAAAAAGTTTTGGTGTTCAGAGTGAGGCCATCTTTGTGTGTACTGCAGCTTAGGACAGTCTCTCCTCCTCTCAAGCTCTCTTCCATTCTTGCGCTCCCTCATCTGGAACCAGCTGCTTCAAGGAGATAATATTTGAAGAGCGATGAGGAGAAAGCATGGCAAGTGGAACAGGCTCTCAGCTCCAGCTTAGCAGGCAGCAGCAGTGGTGGCAGGGAAAACTCCACCCCTGGGAGTGCCCCAGCATCTTTCCTTGGCACGGGTGAGTCAGTTTCTCTCTGAGGCTGGCGAAGTTTCAGGGTGGGTATAAACCTATGGCCAGGTAAATGCAAGGCAAGGAAGAAGATCAAGGAGTAGCAAACGGAAGACACAGTGCCTAGAAAGCAGCAGGTCATCAAGCCTCTCAGGAACAGGGCAGCAAAGTGCTACGTGGGGATGGCATGAGCACAGGAGGCCTGCAGGGCCAGCAGGATGTAAGGGTATGTAAGCGTGTAGGTTGGCAGGTTCTATAGATGGCTCTTCGTGATTAGCATCATCTTGAGGGGAGATAGGGCAAGAGTTAGCTCTTTTTTTTTTTTCTCTTTTCTTTTTCTTTTACTAAAAAATAAATCACAAACTAGATCTCTGTAGGCAGAAAGGGTCCCAGGGAGGCGGTGGGGCTGGGAAGCGGGGGAGTCTGTGCTGTTCTGGTGCTGGTGGTGTGGCTACACGAGGCTCCGCGAGCCACTGGAGTACCTGCGCCTCTGAAGCAGGGAGCTGGGGGGGCAATACTGGTGGGGGTGGTTGTAGGGAGGAGGTGGAGGTGGCAGGGGAGGCTGATGGACCAGCTTCATGGGGGTCCCGGGGAGCCCACTGCCCACACCGCGCCAGGGGGTGGAGGTGCAGGAATCAGAGGTGACGTAGCGTGTCAGAGTCTGGTTGAGGGCCGGCTCCATTCGAGCGAGGCACGGCTTGTCCAAGACAATGACTTTGACAATCTGCTGGCACTGTACAAGTGTCCCCGCCGAGGCGGGGTGCGAGGGCACCAGTGCTGTCTCCAGCCGCTCCCGTGGCATGTTAAGACGCATGCTGGGCTGCATTCCACTCTCGGGCCCCAGGGCGGAGTTGTGCTGGTACGTTTGAAGCCTGTTGTGAATTGACACCTATTTTAGAAACAGTCAAAGAAGCATTAAATGTTACAAGACTTTTCCCATCTGCTGCTACTGGCTGCCCTGAACCCCCGCCACCAGTCAGCCTCACTTGCATCGAACCCTCCCCTCTTGAAAAAACAGAACAGGCACAAGCCCTGGCTGCATCCCTCTCTCCCAGCAGCCCCATCATCCTATCTAGGCCTTTGTGCCTCTGTCCCTTCCATTGCATCAAAGGCGGCAGGGCTGGTGTTCCCAAATGCAGTGCAACTTTGATTATCCAAACAGCATAGGGAACGCAAATCAACTCAACGAGTGGAGGCATCCATAAATTCTTGTAATAATGAATAGACCTCAGCGGTCATGCCTTTGCCCCCAGCAGCAAAACAAGGGGGCAAAAGGGACAACTGGGTAGCAAGGTTTCAGATAATCGAGGTTGTACATTTCTGCAAAAATGATGGTAGCTGAATCTGAGATAGAGAGAGAGACTCGAGCCTTTCCCAGCTCCCTGCCTTTCCGAGTATGAAGGTACACCACATGACTGGCTAATCTGTTTACAAAGGAAAAAAGCAGAAATCTGACATACTCTAGCAAAAGGCAGCTCCCTCTGATCCATTTGATGGTTTGTCAGTGAAAGGAAATGATTTTCAGAAAAGAAAAAAGAAAAAAAATGCCCATCTAGCTCATACAATGATAAAAGAAATTCATGATGAAATGGCAGCAGATTAGATAATCTCAAAGAAATGGAAATGCTCCTCTGCTGGCAGAGTATTATGTGGGCAATGGGAAGGGGGGGGGTGGAAGGAGGAGGTCATCAGGGTCCCCACAGAGAGATGCTGACAATAGAGTCACTCAAAAAAGAGAGTTCACTGAGACCAGCTTAAAAAGGGAGCTGGTCTGGACTAGAGATCGTTGAGGGGGAAGCACAGCAGTAAAATGGTGCTTCCTGGATGGTGACTGAAGTCATAGTTCCTCCTGGCAAGGACATGGGCTGATGGAGTCACCAGAGCACAGCAAGGTTGCTGTTGAATGTCAGTCAAATGACAAATCCTGGGTAGGATACTACTGCTTGGTGGCTGGCACAGCACTTCCAGCAAGGCAGGGGTACAGATGGGCAGACTGGGCAATGGGGGTGCCCTGATGGTCTGTATGTTAGACAGCAGAGCCAGCAGCCATGGAGGAGGAGCTGTGGAATGACCAAGCTTCCCACCATGCTGGAACAAGGATGAACTGTTTGTCCCTACCCAAGCATGGAGGTTGTTCAGGCCCAGAATGCAGCAGGACTGTGTCAGTATTTATTCAGGCAGTGAAATATACCTTTGGAAAAACTTGTTGTTGGGCCATGAAGTGCTAGTGACATTAAAATACATGGAAGTCATTCTCCACAAGAAAACACAATGCCCAAAAGAAATTGGAAGTTGGCTGTGAGAGGCACCTTATCCAGACAGTGGGTGTCTGCAGGGAAATGGGTGTTTTTCAAGGAACATCAGTGACACCCACTCCCCACAGAGAAGCTGAACTCCTCAAACACATATACTACGACAAGAAGGGAAAGAAGTGCCCTGGAAAAGGGCAAATTCAGGAAAATTGAGGTATTCCAGACATGGAAAATGTAGGAAGTAGTAAATAAGATTTTCAGAGTGAAGACAGCATTTTTCTGTTTTCTTACAGGCAGCGTGAGCATGGGTGTCTGTGAAGAAACAGGCAACCCATGGGTGCTAGACATCCCTGCAAAGATAGAAGCATAAGGACAGCCAAGCTCCCTATCTAGGAAGGTGAAGCTCTGGGAAAAGTCTCTGATATAAAAAGGCCATGCTTAATCCCCTTCAAGGGATGGAGACACAGCTGCAGAGATTATGCAGGAAAGCTGGGCTGCAGGGAAATTTGCATGTGATGCTGCATGGAGTTAGCATGTCAGGGAAGTCTTTAGTGGGGTTCTCAGTCTCCCCATAAGCAGTGGGGTGGGTTAGTCTACAGCGTTCGGGAGCTTGGTCCATGAGGGATGTTACAGTTATAAAAACGGATTGAAAATGCTTTGAAGTTTAGTTTGGATTTGAAAGTTGTATTACCCGTCCTAGCAGTAACTTTTAATTGTATCTCTGGAAATTGGTAAAATTGTCAGTCTGGCTGGGGAGGCATTGATTAATACCTGAGAAAAGAAACAACAGAGAATGTGAGAAGAGCTGAAGTGAGAGAGAATTACTTACCTCAGCTGCTCCGCACTCTACTTACCTCCACTGTGCTGTCCGAGACCTTCTCCCCCAAATCCTTCTTGCCTTTAAAATAAAAGAAAACATCTCACTCATGAGGTCTGTTCCTCAAGTCAAGAGCTGGCCCATGTAGGGTGGACTGGAAAGCTCTAGGAAGAGGTCCCAATAGGACTCAAGATAAACTGAATTCCTCTTTCAATCCATCAGTTGCATGGTGGTATAGGGGAGACCCTTTTGGGGTCCTACTGTTAGGTCTCGATGTTGAAGAGAGTTGGTAGCCACCCATCAACGCACTTGTTTTTGGTTGGCACAAAACATAAAGCTTCTACAAAACTCAGAACACAAAGCTCCTACAAAGGAGCTGGCGTTGCAGAAGTGGCAGAAAAGACTCCAGAGGAAATATGTAGTGCCGTTACTGTGTTGCATTAGTTTTAGAGGAAGAAAAGTGGGCCGTGCTCAAGAGAAGTTAGCTGACTCTTTACCTGTTGGTGAGCTCTGCTTGGACTGTGGTTCTATCTGGGCTCCATTGCTCCGTAGCGAGAGAGTCTTTGCCCCTTGCTGCTTCTCCAGCTCCCCTGCAAGACAGATGTGTGGCAGTGAGTGAGAAGAGGGATGAAGGGAAGAACCAGGGTATACTGAAGGACTAAAGTGGGAAGTCAGCAAGAATTAATGTAAGAATGTGACAAGAGTCTGTCAAGAAAGGAAGGAGAGAGGAACAGCTAAGAGAGAAACAAAAACTGGAGAGGATTTGATATATGGAGGACCTTACATAAGGCCTCTGTGTATGACTTGCATTTATAAAGAATAGGTTATTGCTGCATAAAGGGGTACCACTGATGCTGAGCTACTTGGGCTTGTTAGTTCATACATGGCAACATCATTAAAGTCTACTTGGACCTTACTCTATGCAAGACAGGCCCCAGAATGGCATGGTACAGACTGCTTTTCTCCCACATGTCCCTGGAGTGACAGGACAATTCTGCTAAGACTATAATCTACCCTGTACTTCCCAGATATCTACAGATAGTATTTGCATACTCAGAGTGTATGAGATGGAGAAGTCTTCTGGGTCTGATAGTCTAAGCTTCTCTATTTCAGTCTACTGTCTCATACACTCTAATTGACAAGGACCATAAATAGTTCTTCCCTTTCTCCTGCTGCTGAGTGCTCACAAAACCTGGCTGCTTTTTGCTCTATTAGTGAACAGAGGAACAGTCCTGGGAAGACTTCTACAACTCATCCTCTCTGTCACTCTTCCTGAAGAACCCACTGCTTTTACATTTTCTCCCTTGCATACACATGGAGTATGTTGGCATCAGAGTCTGAATTGTGTTAGAGGTCCTTACATTCAATACGTATCTGCTCCAGCTCTGTCACTTCTGCTATTGACTCTTTCAGATCTTCCACAAATTTCTGCATTTCCTCGGCTCCCAGAGCACAGAAGTGCAGTACCTGTTTCTTTTCTGAGCCCGAAACTGGAGTCACCAGTGTGATGCCATGGGGGTAATCTGTGAATAAGATGTGTCAAAATAGAGAGGCATTAGGGTTTCTTGCTGGAGAAGTCTGCTTTCCTGTTTTCCCAGGACAAACAATTTCAGTCCAGAGGAACTTAAGAGTTTGTCACACTGCAAATTGTGAGGATCTGCAGCATTGCAGCACTCCAAGGAAACAGAACGGCCAAGGTCCAGCAGCAAGGCAAGTTACCACCACTACCATAGTGGTGCCATAGTCAAAAACCTCAAGATCTTCATTACAGTTAATGTAATGTCAACACTAAGAACCTGAGCACAGAGATGAGACTATAAAGCCCTCCTGAATCTGCAGAGGAGTTAACAGTATATATGATGCCAAAGATACTTTTTTTCCTCTGGGAGTTGCAGCCTGAGAAGTTGGCTCCTGGACTCAGAGTCATTAATATCCTCAGATACAGGACTTCTCTCCAGTCTCTACTTCCACCAGCAGGGAACATAGCTGCAGTGTCAGCACAGCATGAGTAGGGAGCTCATCATGCTATGCAGAGAGTGCGGTAAAGATAAGGGTGTGGGTTTGCAGCTCTCCACTTAGTAGTCCCCAAAAGGCAAAACACTGTCAGAAATGAAAATGAAAAGAAATGCCCCGAGAGTGAAAAGAGCACAACAGAAGGCTTTTTGATTTAAAGATCAGGATGTATGCATGGAGGAGGTGGCTGCAGATTCAGCCAACGTAAGCTGGAGAACAAAGGTATGCAGAGAACTTCTTAAGCTTGTGACTGGACTTTCTCTGTCTTTTGGTCATTGAAAAGTGGTTTCTGACTCTTTTCTCCTTCCCCTTCTCCTTTGTCTACATTTAGTTTCTTTCTTCACCTGTCATGCTTTCTCTTCTCTACTGTTCTTGTATGCCTGCCTTCTCCATGCTCTTCATTAGCAATCTTTACCAATCAAGTCAAAGACCAACCCACTGTTTCCTATCAGCCCTTAGCTCGCTCTGTTTGTGTTCTAGTTCCCTTTCCCCACCCCGTGTCTTGTCTCATTTGTTAAGATCACAAGTTCTTTCAGGCATCTGCTTTTCTGTCTCTGCGGAGTATACATAAAAGGACGCCTTTGCCAACACTCCAGGATAATCATCATACCCCTGAAAGTAGATCCCAGCTCCAACAATGTGTCCTGGGAATGCCGAGCTATAAATGGCTTTTTTGTACATTCAGAAACGTGAAAAGCACTGTGTGCTGTGGAGGGTAGGAAACTGAGATGATGACCCACGCTGTCCATAGGGTAGAGCAAGGATGTAAGGAACTCAGTGCAGCCTCAGTACTGCTACAGTGTTCCTTCCTTGCATCATATTCTGCTGGTGCTCACAAAACCCTCAGTAGACATAAACCACACTTGCCTGAGACCACTGTGCATCCCCTTTGCCTTTGCCAGCAGGAAGCCTGCCTGTTTCTGGAATTCCTCCACCACACAACCAGCTTCAATCATGACACATCATGGCTCTATTCCCAGACCATCGAGGTCAGGCTGACTAGGGCTGGCCTCTCGCCATGCTTTGGTGGGTGCTGTTCCAAGGGTTCTGCTTCAATCTCAGGAATCTCAGCACAGCACATCATACTGCAGGAAGGCGGCAGCAGCAGCACCTGGGTTTTTATCAGTGTCAAAGGTAGAGGTGGGTGTTGTGATTTTGGATGCAAGTGGAGAGGGGCTAAAAGCAACAGCAGCAGTTTTGTCAGTGAGGTTCCCCTACTGTTGGCTCCTGAGAGCTAAGTGACGTGCACCTTAGGATCAGTTACCTCATTCCTCCAGATGAGTGCCCTCCCTGTCACCTTGACAAGTCGACTCACTTCAGTGAACTTAAGGTCAGCCTTTCTGCCCATGTTTAGACCAAGAGAGAGATCAGAAGCCTCTTCTCATCACACTGTACTTGCACAGTAATGTCCTCAGTACCAGGTCTGTTTTTTTCTCCCATCTCATATTAACTCTGATAGAATCCCTACTCTGATGAAAGATCTCACCGGGCTATGCAGCCTCCTCCTTTCTTCTCCTTTTCCACACCAAACCCCTTCAGGCAACCACGGAGAATCAGACTTACATTCATTCTCAAAGAGATGGAACTGCATGCCCAGCAGGCCAACAGACTTGCAAAATGTGTAGGTCGAGGAGCTTTTCTTCTTGGGGCAAAGCTTGAGGATCTGTTAGAGGAACAGACACATCACTGGGTAGGTTGCTGGTGAACAGGGAAGCAAGAACAATACAAACTACTCAAAGCACAAAAGAAAAAGATTTTTACAAGCTGTGTTAATTGTACATGGGATGAAAACTTGGTGACTGACAGACTCTTAGCCCAGAAAACTGCCTGGCACGCTGTACTTGCAGCACTTTGAAATTCTGTATGTGTAGCCATGGCCCCCCTCAGGTAGGGATGATTTTTGGATGCTCATATTTCTGACTTTTCAGGGGTAATTCTTTCCACTAAATATCCTAGGTCTGGGAACCAGAGTATGTGTGCATGCTGTGCTGCCCTTGCTCCCTCAATACTAATCTTCATAGATCTGATTTATCACAAGGAATGGAGGGCTAGGAAGGAATAGACCTTCTCCGCAGGTTCACAAATGGTTGCAGAGGAATAGGCAAGGAAAGTTCTCTTCTCTGGGACAAAATGCCTTGGCTTTGGCCTTACTTTTGCAACATCCACAGTTTCCTTTTGCCATTAAACTCAGGCATTTTTCGCCTAAAGCAGAATATCCTTCTTGGCCGCATCCTCCTTTTCTCAGCAAACCTGTGTTCACCCTTGTAACTGCATGAACTCAGCTGCAAGATCCCTTGAGCAGGACACTTTTTAAAGTATTGTATGCACTTTAGGCTCCAGTAGGTAGCACCTACTTTTCTGTAGCCTCTGCAATAGTAAAAGGTTTTATGGTTTTATGTACCTGGCAGGAAACTTTTAAAGTACATGGGAGTGCTCTGCCTACTATAATACAAACAGCCAAATAAATGTACTTCACTCTCACAAAATGAACCTCCCTGGTAGCAAAGGAATGAGAGATAGCAATGACATTACTTGGCTGTGGGACACAACTTTTGTCTTTGTTTGTCTTTTCAGGGGTCAGAAGAATTTTAGGTTTGGTATGTTGTTAACAGGGAAGGATCCAAAGCTGTGTCTTGCATGTTGATGGATCAGGAGGATGGTCTGTCCCTAGGATGGGGGAAATCGATGTTGTGGACTGCTTTTATATTTCTTTACAGATTCTCAGATTAGTTTTGTCACTGCAGTGCCTAAACGCCAAAGCACACTCACCACTAGCAGGTCATTGAAGAGAAAAACTTCCCTCTGGTGAGCTGCCTGCTTCTGCACCTTGTTCACATCAGTCACTTCATACAAGCGGCTGCAGCAGACCAATCGGCGATGGGGCACAGAGAGAACCTGCAGAAGATCCACAAGAGTGTGTGGGGGTTATGAGAAGGTGCCAGTAAGGTTCACCAGCACTCTTAACTTACACAACCCTGCCAGGTGACAGTGGCACAAGATGGTTCTGCCCATTCTGCCTACTCTATTTATTTCCTCACAACCACTCCTCACCATCAATCATCCTGCTGGTGCCATAACAGAGAGAGCCTTCATGACTTGGATAGATCAGGGGAGTAGAACAGTCTGTAGGCAAGCCACTTGTTCACATCCGATCTCATATACCTCTGTCTACAAGTCACCGAGTAACTTCTCAGCCCATTGGACTGCCCTGGGCAGTGTCTGCATTTGAGGGTCTTGTAACTTTCCCTATAACTTTTGCATTTCACATCCTACAACCTCAAAAGGCCTAAAAATTCAGAGCTGCAGAGCTATCACTGAAGTATTGGCAGGCAGGATCTGCATTGGCAAGCAGAACCTCCTATGAGAGGTACTATTGCACTGGATAAAGCAAACTCTGGCCAAGTAAATTCCAAAGAATTAAGAAACAAAGAGATAGCAAGTGAGAAGGTGTTTGGAGAAAAACGCAAGCAAGGGAAGCATTATGAAAGAAGAGGATTAGAGAGGAAAATGGCAAAAAAGGGGGACAGTGATGGAGATGGGTGTGAAAAGGGTGAGTAGGTGCCAGCAGGGTTATGGGTGCTCACCGTTTTCATTCCAACTATGGACTTCTCCACCTTGGTGACGTATGTCACATGGTCCTCATTGGATTTTAGTTCTTTCTGCTGGATCCTCTCGTAGATCCCTACCACCAGCTCCCGTGGGATGTCAGCACCATCATCCACTCCTGCAAAACACAGAAAATGTTGAGCAGACTAGGCAGAGAAAAAAGGAAAGAACTGTCATCCCTGACAGGCAGCTACTACCTCAGTGCAATGTTGAGAAGACAGAAAGGAAATAGATTTTTTTTGTTGTTTTAGAGTGTTTTTTTTTCTTGGTCTAGCACACAGAATGCACCAGCAGCAGAGATACAGTCGCATCTAAGACCAATGCTGAAGATTTCATTATTCCATTGCTCTGCATGATGGCTTCTTTCCATATGTTCCCTATGGTTTTATAGCCACAATTTCACATTCATATTCCTTGGGCCATTCAGTAGCAACCCCTGCATTGATCTCATATTATTAGAAGTGCTAGGCGTAGTGGATATCTGCAATGCGATCCAGCTGCTCCTCCTGCCAATGCAAGCCTCAGATCTCCTATTTACTTGGTAACCTTCAACATTTTCTTCTGTGATGTCTCCTATGCATAATACTTCCTTGCTATTCTATCTGTGATTTCTCTGTCTGGGGTCTGTCCCCTTCCTTGTTTGTATTTGCTTAGCTAATTTTCCAAATTTTGCTATTTGACTCTTGAAGAGCCTGGCAGAAAAGTTCTCCTTCCTCCTCCCCTCACCCAAACACCACAAATCAAATTGCCAGCCCTTCCTCCTACACTGAATTCCTTCAATCATGTTACATTGGTTTTCTCTGCTTCCCTCCAGCTCTCTGGTCTGAGGCTAACAATGCTGCTGCTGGGGAATTGCCTAGGAATGGAGAGGCATTGTCCTCTTCTGGCTCCCTTCTTCATGACCTTGCAAACATTGCCTGAATACTCTGTGTCTTTTTTTAAACACAGGCCAGCGAAGCTCCCGGCCCGTGTGTTGGGCTGAAGGTGAGTCTGAAATGAACTGTCTCCCCTCGTCTGCAGCTTGGTCCTCATGCTGGCTGAATTCATCGTGATGTGAATTGATGGTGAAAATTAACATTAATAAATAAAAAGGAAAGAAAGAAAACCTTTTGAGTTAGTTCAATCTGCCATGATACCAAAGGGGTTGATGGCAGAAAATAACTTGAAAGAAGGTCTCACTGTCACATTATTGCACTCTGAAGTGGATGGGGAAGGTGTAAGAGGCTGGGACAACATGTCTGAGCAGTCATAAGGACAAGAATACAAATTATAGCAGTCCACAGCAGTTCAAAGATTTACACTGGGAAAATCTGAAAGAACTTAACCTGAATTGCAGATGTGCAATAAGAAACACTTGGAAAGTGACTGACCTAGGAGTGAGCATGGCTGGGAAACTGGACTTTGTCTAGACATCGTGTCAAAAAGGCAAAACAATACTAAGCTGCATTAGCACATCTGAAAATGAGGAGGAGGTGGTGATTCTCCATAGGAGTATGTTGTGACCACATCTGAAGAAATGCTTTTAACAACCTATTACTGAGATAAGGAAGGACCTTGAAAAGTAGAAGAAAATTGATTTGGGGAACTGATGTATTAGAAATTGCTAAGAGGCAATACATGCATGAACTCTGTCAGGCTTACAATTACTGCAAGCAATTGCAAGCAATTAAAAAAAAGAAGATTTAGACTGAGTAAAAGAAAAATTTGCTTGTATATTTAAAGCAACAAGGAGGGAAAGGGCTTGTTTAACATAACCCAACGGGGTTTAGGAAGGATGGAGAAGAACAACAGGAAAATTAATATGATGGACTATCAAACTGTGAAAACCATTAAAAGATGAAACCATCTCTCAAGGAAAATGATTAGTTTGTGAAGAGGCTGGGCAGCTTTCTGCAGAGAACAAAGCAGAGATCTTCCCCTTTGCCAGCAAAGTAGAGGACATTTCAAAGCACTCTCCTCCAAATCTGGCTTACAGAGACTAACAGAAATCCTGGAGAAAGGCAGCTTTGCTAGATTTTTGCTGCCTTCACCTGGGCAGGATTTAGAGAAGCAGGAGGGCAAAAAAAAAAAAAAAAAAAAAAGCTAAGTGGGATGCTCACCTCTCAGATTGCGAATGAAGTCTTCTAGCATCATCTTCCTGTCAGGCTTGATGTTGGGGCTGTACATGTCCGTGTTGAGGAGGATGATTGCAAAGGCCAAGATGAAGATGGTGTCTGGGTTGTGAAACTGCTGGACCACATCTGGATTACACATGCAGTACCTCTGGCTGCAGCAGGAGGGATGCACACTCTTAACATAGAATATTGGAGTCCTCTGCTCAAGTGTAGCAATGACTTCCTCATGCATGGATCAAATTTCTCCTTCCACTCCAGCTCTCACACAAAAGAGAAGGAACTGCTAGAACTCTGAAGGCCAATTTACCCACCAACAGCTGAAACTGACCACTAAAACTTCAGCTTTCTTGTCCTCAGAAGCCAAAAGAGCAAATGACAGTAGACAGACTAACCAATCTGGGGTCACTATGCAGTGGTAATATTGGGATCTACTCCAGTCAGGAATGCTAAAGATTCCTCTGGACGCAACGAGGGAACAACCCAGAACCCTTGCAAGCCCCAGTGCTGCTTTTCCTGCCAGTCACCCGTGAACAAGGAGTCCCTTGCTGGCAAATATGGCTAGACTCACTCTGACCCTTCGTGCCCTTCATGCCACTGAACATCCATCAAAGATGTGGCTCTGTGGTGGCAGTGGAACAGAGGACTTCCACAACCAGTTTTTTTAGAAGGGGGGTCCCTGGTCAGTCATTCCATTCCTGCTGCATGCTTTCTGCCTTGGGTGTACTCTCTGCTTCCAGCCGGTTGCAGCAGTTTGGCCACAGGGCTCTCTTTCTTACCTGAAAGCCTCAATTAGCCGCTCGACCTTCTGTGCCTCCCCCTGCACACGGATGTGAGCCTGGAATTTCCGCAGCGCTTCATCCAGCTCCATGCCCGAGAAGTCCATCTCGTCCACCACGCAGCTGTGGGAAGTGGACACAGCTTTTGTCAGCACCTCCTCCTGGGCAGGATGCCAGGTTGGCTCCTTCAGTGTGGTGCCCAGGCTGAGTTTCCAAGGGACATACCATGGAACAGGCCGATAACTCTGTGTTCTTGTTGATATTTTCTATATCTGTACAGTTATATAGACAACTATAGTGATATAGATATTTAAACTCCTATATACCAATATGAATACAGATATAAATCCATCTATTTTGGCCTCTTTTATCATCTGGCAATAATACTTCACACACTGTCCATTTCTAACTGCCTCCCAGAATGTGCACTTGTTCACCACCCATTTATCCATCCTTCTCTTACCTGCATTCACTGTACTCATCCTCTCCTCACCTTCCATTCAGTCAAGCACATATCCACATCTGCAACCCAGACTTTCTTCTCCACTCTTCACTCCTACCCAAATGCTGCAGCAAAAGTATTCACTACATTTGTAAAGACCAGAGGCCACTCAAAGAAAATGTGACATGGAAGTTCTTGTACAGAATGGGGTCACTACCCTCTTGCTTCTCATTTGTATTCTCATCTTACAGAAGTCCTACTGCTAATCTCAGAAGTCTACTATAGTCATTCTTTCTGTCTTCATAGTTAAATCCTCAAGTTCTTACTGTTACTGAATGATATTTTGATCTTCATTTGCAACGACAGTACCTTCTCTGTGTAGTTTCAGCACATTTTGTTAGCAGACTCCTACCATCTGTGTCCAGGTCTCTGCTGCAAACATTCACCAAAAGGCTAGGCTCAGGAAACTCCTCATAACCTCCTTTAAGTCCATCTTTCTATTTCAGTAGAGCATGTAGGGCAGTAATGTCTGCATCAGCCAATTCTCTTCCCCATTTATGATTCCTTTATTAATATCTTTCTCTTCTACACTCAACTAACCATTTCTCATGTCAAATACTTTGCTGAAGTTTAGAATTATCTTCTGTATGTTCCTTGTCTAGAAAACCAATTATTTATCAAAGAAAGACAGAATTAATCTATTCTCCACTGGTGCTAGTACGTACCATTTACCTTCTTGTCTGCTATTATTTTTTCCCATAAATGAATTCTCAAATCTGACATCGTATCTGAAAGATGAAGAAATTCACAGGTGCCAAAATTCCATTTTCTTTAAAGTCTTCCTTAAATGCAAAATTACTAGCTTGCTAATATTCAGTAAAATTGCACCACCTGGACATCACAAATGTATTAAAATCCAGTGACTTCACATTTTCTGCTTCCATTCCCTTTGAGTGCTTATTCTATCTTTCATCCTGTTTATCTCATCTTCTGTATAATATTTGGTTTGGCTTTCTCTTGCAAAGGGTAAACTGATCCCAAATTTAGGGCTGGGAAGAAATTTTTCAAAAGACAGGTCATCTGAGAATGCACGAGAAATGTAGAGAATGAGGGATGAGGCAAGTGAATTAAAGGGAGAGGGGATTAGCTTCCTTCTGGATTCTTCCAATTTCTAGAATCATCTGGAAATTTCACCAAACATGCTTTTGCCAATAAAAACATATGCTGTAATCAGAATCTTCTGCTTTCTTTCTGTGATGTCCTACATATTTTGCTATTACTCTTTTCTATAGTTCTGCAGTTTGCTGTAGGCTGTTGGGCAGTATTTTGAGAACTAGGCTGTTGAATGTCACAACAGCAGCCTTGCTAGAACAAAAAATTATTGTGTGAATGTCTCAGATGGTAAGATTCAAATGCTCAGATAGCTCTTTTCCTTCTTGCATTCCCCTGTCGATTCAAGAGCTGAGATATCATTGCTTAACTGGAATGACACCCACAGAATACCTTACCAAAAGCTCTGTCTGAACTTTGGGTGTTCAGAGTGCTCGCTATCTTCTATGGAGCAGCTATAATTTCAAACCAGAAACATGGACTCCTTCCTTACACAAGTTCCAGAATCAAAGTGTAGGAACAACTAGTCAAGAGCAAGGGCAGAGAATCAATGGGGCCACTCTAATAGGAAATCTTACACAAAAACTTCATTTTCCTCTCCAAGAGGTGAACTGCAGAAACACTTGCAAATTGATTCTGGCAGCAGTGAAAACTCTTTCTACTGCCCCTTTCCTTTGTTATTCTTATTTTTCTCATACTTGCATTCACTTGTCCCTTGGGTTGACATCAAGGCATTCTGCTTCTTGGAATTCGTCTTTGATAGTAAGAAAATTTTTTCTCTGGTTAGTCATTATTGTGTTCACAGCTGCAAACATCTCTGTAGTTGGACTTCTGTTATTATTTTTTAATCTTTTCTGATACATGATGTTTCTCAGCATTGACTCTGATGATTTTGCTACTACTATCTGCTTCCAGACGTGTGAAAGCAAGAGTCCTTTGCACATACCTTTAAGACCTGCTGAGGTCATGCTAGTAGACCAATCCACCATATCCAATTGTATCTTTTCCTTCCTCCCTCACTGATAAATCCTTCCCCTTTCACACGGTATGGTCTAACACATCTTTTCTTTCAAGTCTGAATCACAAATAATAAAGTCAATGCTCTTGCCTCGTAGGACAAGTAGGGCAAGTCACTTGTTTATAGTTATTTTCAAATTCAAGCAGGTAGAATCATTTCCACACCTTTGCTTCATTCACTTTAATGTCAACATCATCTTTTCAGACCACCCTTCCGCTGCCATCTGTCACACAGCAACAAAGTGTAACGGAATACTGGGGGAAGGTTCAACCTCTACTGCCACACCAGCAACATCTGCCTCTGGCATCATGGGCCAACAGAATAAAATAGGAGGCATTACTTTCAAGCAGCCCTCATATTGTTGATGTTGCCCATTCAGCTAACCAGCAAAGATTCCTAACATCTGCCATACAATCTACATCCCCTTGCTGGAAAAAGAACATAGTAAGTAATGCATCAAGCTAATACAGACTCTGATATTATTCTTAGGTTGTACTAAAGGACAGAGCAAGATGAAAATCCTGAGATTAGATTCTGTAACATTTTTTGGAAAGGCAATACCAGGAACTGCATAGGACTAGTTGAAGAACAGCCTATTTGTAAAAGAACATATGACCAGTAGCACAACACAAGCTCAAAAACAGAGTAGCAGCTTGGAAATATACCTAAAACCGTAGGTCATTTCTGAGGCTTGTTCCTGACCTGGATTGGCAAAGCTGAAATGAGCAGCAGGGTTCATCACTTCTA
The DNA here is from genome assembly GCF_951394365.1 of Tetrao urogallus. Taxonomy (NCBI): domain Eukaryota; kingdom Metazoa; phylum Chordata; class Aves; order Galliformes; family Phasianidae; genus Tetrao; species Tetrao urogallus. The sequence continues at coordinate 134,396,509 of NC_136813.1, forward strand.
CATTTTATATGTCATGGGCCATCCCATGCTCTCAGGGCAGAGGAGGGATAAAGGGTGCATGGCATCCCAGGGCAGCATCAGGGAACAACCTTTGGTTAGCTCTAAGAAGGCTCAGGGAGAATTTGATTGTTGACTACGGCTGCCTACTGGGAGCATGGGAGATAAAGCCTGGCTTTTCACACAGGTGCTCAGTGGTAGAAGGATGAGAAGCATCAGACTCATGCTGGAAACATGGACAACTGCCAGTTAGGCAAAAGGAAAAGACTGCCACCAAGGGTGCTCAGACATGGAACTAGTGCCAAGAAAGGCTGGAGGTCTCCATCCTCCCCAGGGTATTCAAATTTAAATAAGCTTGATTGAATGAATCAAATTCACAGAACCAACAATCAATTCTTTAAATGTGTCATCTGCACTATAGGCCTTCTCAAAATGGTATCAGCCAAAGGAAATCCATGAATTAGATGAGAGGTTACACCTGCCCCCATTAGTCCACTGAACAGCTTAAAGCTTAACAATTGGTTCTACCTCCTGCATCTATACAAGACATGAAAGCAAAAAACTGGAAACAACCAGGAAAAAGGGACACAGTGGGATCACCTGGTACAATGTTAGCATAGGTACAGAAAGCCATCAACGGAAATATGAGTACAATTGGCTTAGCTCTTTGTTCAACAACAGTCTGTACATTTTCTTGGCACATCATTTCTAGTTTAATCACTATACAGGAAACAAGCATCTCCCTTTCCTATTCACCTAACGTTACAATATGAACACTTTCATGTTGCTAGAGGTGCATAGGGGTTAATTGATGGGGGACAGCCACCTACATAGCTCTGCCTCTGTACCTAAGCCCTCTTTTCAAGATCTCTATTTCAGAGATTGCAGAGATGGAGTTTGCCCAAACTACTTATGAAGAGGCACAATTGATATCCATGGAGGACCTGGCTTCACCTTCAACTCCCCATTCTTGTGGTAAGGGAGAAAACAGGCTGAGGATAGCAAACCCCACCCAGAGGAGGACATCAGGTTCTCTCCTCCCCACTCCTGTCCTTTGGGGATCAGGGCAGAAGAGATGCCACCTCCTGGGAAAGGACAGCAGGACACAACTCTTGAAACTCAACGGTTTTAATAATTGCATCCTCTTTAGCTGTCTGTGGAGTGTCAGTATGCTTTGCCCCCTCTCTGCTACTATCAGGCACCTGGATGGCTCCACTCCAGGCATCTGCAGGGTAGTTGAGAATCCCCCTTACTCAAACCTCTTGGTACATTCCTGCAACTATCTCACAGAAAGTGCCATGGGTCCCAGTGCCCAACTATCATGTTTTGGTCACCACGGGAAACTCAGAATCCCATAGCCATGGTCACCTTCTTTTCCAAGCCCTGTAAATATGAGGACCTTGCATCCAGAATACCAGTCACTGAGCCAACACTGCCAGTGGTGTTCTTTCTCCGTGTGAGATACACAAGAAGTTTTCCTTTGAGGACAGAGGATGAAACATCTGCCTTTCAAGAAGAGGCAGCTGGTGGAAAGAGGCAGTGACATTGAGCCCATGGAGGTGGATCCATCTCCAGAGGACATCTTGATGGAAGTGTGTCCACCTCTACTTGGGCAGACCGCTCACCACACCATCATGAAGAGATCATAAAGAGATAGATTACACAGAGATGGCTCCCTGTGTCCAAGGAATAAAACTGCAACTTATGTGTATATGCTAAATCTAGTACAAACAGCAGCATGCCTGTGAGATGCCTATTCCTAGACAACCAGGAGGTCCGAAGGACAACAAAGCAGGAGTGGAGTAATTTCCTTACAAAATCTCCTCCTCTTAGGAGGACTTTGGACCTTTGCTTCATGTTGCTGAAGTGAGCAGGAAAGGTGCTGACACCTTGCTCATGAACCAGGTGGGGCTCCTCTATTCATGAAGAGCTTGGTCTGCCTCAATGCATAAAGCAGCCAGGCACCTTATAACTGCAGAGAATTGCATTCGTGGTGTCAGGTGATGGGATCAAAGAGTGAGATCCTCTTTGCGGCATTTTGCCCCATTGATACATCCATGGTACTGTGCTGCCTCCTAGGCTACAAGACATGATTCCCCCCCAAAAGTTGGTGGACACAGAGACATCAGGGCTGTGAGGATTTAGCACAGGGCTAAGCATGACAAAAAAGCCTTGTGGCAAAAAGATTCAGAGAAGGCAGGAAGCAGCTGTATCGTGTGGGGCTGGAATCTGCTCACCCATGCGTAATGACCTATTTTCCAGCTTTTCCACTCAGGTGACAATGTAGCATGAGCTGGGCTGCAACTAAAAGCATCTGTAATGAACCTGCAGCCCAAGCTCAGGGATGGGACACAGAGGGAGGCAGCCAGGTGGAAAGTTTAAGACAAGGCACAGAAATACTAATAAAAAACATGCCTTTTCTCAGCATCCCTGTGCTCTTTCTGAAGACAAACCAGGCTTAGGGTGTACTGCAGAGGAAGAGATCAGCTCCCTTGGAGGACGCTGCCCCTGCAGGTGTTTGCTAAGGCCCACAGTAAGAAAAGCAAGCAGGGCTCTTTGCTTCCTTGCACAAGCAGGCAAGGGCTTGTGTCCCCGTCCTGCCCTCCACACAGCACCTCTTCCTGCCATCCTCATGTTAGAGTTGTCTCTACAATGGAGATCATGGCCTGCAACAGCTGCACCCCCTTTCTAGGCGGTACAACATTACGTGTATTGCCTGTTCTTCTCTGGGGCTGCCATGCCTACTTGCCCTCCCAGGACTGTTGGTACTTACTTGTGCATAGTGAAAAAGTGCTGCCATGCCTTGTGACATAGCTGTATTCCAAAGTGGAAAGCTGTTTCCTCTCTGGACACTTTGGCCATGCAGGACAAGACACTGCCTAGCCTTCTTCACCCTCCAGGTGAGCCTTAATACAAGGGCAAACCACTTCCCTAGGCATCCAAGTAAGTTCAAGCTTTACTTTTAGCCCTTGCAGCTTGTCGTGGGAAAGTCACTCTTGTTCACAATTCTGATCTGTGCCACAGCTCTGCTTGCAGCAGGAGGTCAGAACTGACTAACATGTTCTCCTCTCTGTTCTCTGTTTCCACTGCATCATTATCTACTGCTCCTCAGCACAAGCAGCAGCACTGTGCTGCTCAAATCCTCCCGTAATACAAGTCCCCTATTGATCCTCTCTAATGTCCTCAGTGAGAAGGGGAAGATAGGCTAGTTTGGGGCTAACCTGTCAAGTTCACTCTGCCAGTCAAAAGAAGCTAACACTTCTTTAAAAGACAGCCTCTTAGCTGGGTTTCCATCTCTGCTTTTACACTCCTAAGAGCAGTTTTTCTTTCTCTCTGACTTCCCATGAGGGAAAGAGAAGACACTACTGGCTTAACAGACAGGAGAGCTGCTCACCAACAAGGAGAGTATGTCTAACAGTAACTTACACTCTAACAGGAACAAGCCCCCAGTTCAGCACACTGTCCCCTCTTCTTCAATCCCTGCACCTGTCTTTTCTGACAGGAAATGCACCAGGACAGCCACTTCTGCACATCCAGATCCCATGACCTGAGTATAAACCATCTAACACCAGCAGCATAGCTGACTCAATTCACGACACCACGCACATTATCTTGCTCATGAATGAACTATAAATGGAAGCAGTTCCTGAGTCAGAAACAGGTGGAGGAGAACAATGAACTAAAGAGAAGGGAAGGATGAATGAAAGAGAACAAAAGCAACAAATAAAGCAACAGGGTTAAGGCTGCACACAAACAAATAAACAATGCATCTGAGTATACAATACAAAAGAAAGGATTAAAGAAAAGATGTAAGAATGATGCTGTACCTCATTAGAAATGTATGCACTGGCCCTGACTTTTTCAAAGTAACAATATGATTTTCCTGTCACATTTGACAAGTAGATTTGATGAAAACTGTCCAATACCAGAACAGAATTCAAATGGACCAGGCTCCATCTACTCAGCTGTATTTCCTGGACTTACAGATGCTGAAACCCTCAAACAGGTCCCAGCTTGCTGCAGGCAGGTTGTGGAAGCAGATTCTCCTGAGAAGAAGCTGGATCTTACTGTGGAGTGCTGGATCTTTCTGTCAGATGCTTAAAATTGGCTACAGATGGGATTTAACCCTGTAACATAAAATGTTTAAAGGCTAGATGTCCAGGCAAAACAGGCATAAAGAGAAAAATGGCACTCTTGAGGGACCTGTGTCTCTCCATTGACTAAAGGGATTCATAAATTGATAGATGACACTAAACTTGGTGGTGGTTAACAGTAGGGGAAATAAATCCTGCTCTTAAAGATTGAAGCCTTGTTTGCAAGAGGAAATGACATATTTCACCTCTCTAACAAAAGAGGAGTGAGCAGTTCAATGTTATCAAAGGATGAGTGCCAATTACAGTTAGATACTCTCAAAAATCCCCTACTCTGTCCCTCATTCCTCTGGTTAGTGTGTATAATTACCTGTGAGTTATCCAGATATATTTTCTGGGTTCCAAGAAAAACAGTTAAAGGTTGAAAGAAGAAATAGGAGGATGGAAGGAAGAATATAATTTAAAGACTTCTAGTAGTTGGATATGCAGATGTGAGAAGGCAAAATAGCAAACCAAAGGGCTTAAGTCTCATACTAAGTTTATCCTCATTCACCCTTCACCATGCATAGGAGGCTTTGCAACCAGTATGATGCATTTTTGGAGTTTTGGATTCACTACGTAGGCAGTAAAGAGGGATCCTCTTCACAGCACCAAGCTCAACTGTACACTTCTGAATTCTTCTACCTGACTCGACTGACCTGACAGGCAGTGGTTGACTTGTTTGCCATATAGCTTAGCTCAAATAGCCATGGAAGCCGAGAGGTATTGACTTATGGCTGGACTTAGAGATGAGTCTGGAATTTATAACCTGGGCAGCTCTACCCAGTATCCAAACGCACAATGGAGCTGGAGACTTTTGCAGATGTTTTAAAAGCTGCTTCACTGTTTATTTATGCACTTGGGTTAATTCAACCTGCAATTGAAACAATGCTTACAGTACACATTTCTAACACAAGTTTTCACATCAAGTGGAAGCTAAACTAACACAGCAAATGACATCAATAATTGAAATTGCTCTGGGGAGGGATAGAATGGTCCAGAAAGGCTCCAAGGCCATGTATGGGATGTGAAGGAGCAGAATTGACTCACCCTGCACACAGGTTCATTCAATGCAGGTGGTCAATGCCTACCAATAGCCATTCTAACCAGGCATTGGAGCTTGTCAGGACCAAGAATGCCAAGGAACTGAAGGGTCAGTTGGGCCACAGAAATGTGATTGGAGCTGGGCAAACTATACAAAAGCTGTGTTAAGGCTATCCTGATTGCCATGTGCTCTCCAGGGAATACCATGTCTCCTAATACTGGCTTGTTAAGCATGGGGACTGCAAGACCAACCTGTCCCAGTCTGTGCAGTGTTCCTGAGCTAACTTGATGGGAGCTGTTCCTTAGTCACACCAGTGGAACAAGGAACCAGACGAGGTCTTAGCCAGTCCTAAAATGCTAGAATGTCTTTGAGTTGCCTCATGCTCACATGCAAACAGCTCAGAAGTTGTGACCAGCCCATCAGCACTGGAAAATGCCATCACACTCTCATACCCTGCCAGCCCTCTTCATCCTCATGCACAGACAGGAAAAATATCCAGGATGATAATCCTGTGTGAGATTTTGTTCCAGCAACACCTTGTTTCCATGCATGCCACACTGTTGTGTGTGCAGCTACTGACCAGACAGCTCTCACAAGAGCTGACAAAATTTTGCTTGCAAAACCCCCCAGCCACTGCTATCTAGAAGCTCAAAATTGATACACAAGCAAACAGCACAGCTGCAACTAGCTGAATTATTTGGCAATCTTTCTTTCTTTTCTGTTGCAGAACATTTTGTGTTTATTTTATGTCTGCTTTTACATTTGTCTTTAAGGAATATGAGTCAGCAATTTATCAGTTGTTTGAAGCAATCAGGTACAGCTCTGAACTCCAAATTTAGATTCAGCTGCTTAAAGATATGTACAACCTTAACAGCTCACTTCCCACTTCTGAGCTTTGCTTTCTCCATCTGTAAGTAGGACAGTAGGGACACTCCTTCATAATGTGGTTGGAGTGCTACATTGAGAGGTACAGTGGAAACAGAGAGTAATGACAGAGTATGGCCACATGCTTTAATAGCTCTCCTGCAACATTCAGAGACAATACAAGCAACTATATCACAGCAGTTCCTGGACATTGAGACTGGGAGATTGACATCAAGCTTTGCAATACAGACTGTTACCAGGTGCTGCTGACACAACCTATAGTTGCACATGAACTGGAAGAACGTGGTCATTTACAGGAATTGAATGTAGGACTACAAAGAAATGCTTGCCTATTGCTACTGCAGAGGCTGCCTGTGCAGAAGCAGGCTTTGGACTTCAGCAGTGTATCTGTCAGGGGAAGCAGCCCACACATTGCTGGAGAAAAAGAGGCAATTACTTTTAATTGTAGCTCTCGGCATGAAGAAACTGGAGACAATACGTGTTTCATTGCTGTTCTAATCAATACCCATGCAGCACATTAAAAATAGGGCTGTATCAAAGGTCAGGAATGGGCAGCAACAGGCAGCAGCAGTTTCATCAGGAATGGAGTTTTAAATTTGGGCCCAGATTTGCATGCTGAACTGGCATACTCTTCACCTGCAGTACTGCATTCAGCTCTGGAGTCCTCAGCATAAGGGAATGGATCTGCCGGAGTGATTCCAGAGAAGGCCATGACGATGGACAGAGGACTGGAGCATCTCTCATATTAAGACAGGCTGAGAGCTGGAGTTATTTAGTCTGGAAAAGGGAAGGTGCCAGGGAGATGTCATTGTGATCTCCTAGTATTTAAAGTGGTCCTACAGGAAAGATGGAGAGGGACTCTTTACCAGGGATTGTAGTGATAGGACAGAAGGTAATGGCTTTAAACAGAAAGAGGTTAGCTTGATATTAGATATTAGAAATAAATTATTTACCATGAGTTTAGTGAGGCACTGGAACAGCTTGGGCAGAGAAGCTGTGGATGCACCATCCCTGGAGGTGTTCAAGGCCCATCTGGATGGGGCCTGGGCAGACTGATCTACTGGATAGCAGCCTTGTATCCATGAGGGGAGTTGGAACTTGATGAACCTTAATGTGCATTCAACTCAAATTATTCTATGATTCTATGATGATTCAATTATTTTTTTCCAGGAGTAGGAATGGTGTGTGTTGGATTTAGGTTTTCTCTTTGGCTTGCTTCAAGATAAGCCACTGTGAAACGAGTTATCATTTTGGAGACTGGGAAAATATTACAATGGATGCAATACAAAAGACCGTGCCTTACAGAAAGGCAGCTCTCACTAAGAACTGTGCTATTGCCTAATGAAAGAAAGACCCAGTTGAGTGCTGATCATCTCTGGAAACAGGTCTTTGAACAAGCTTGTTGCACCATGACTACACATGTCACATTACCATGCATGGCAGCACTTGCATTTACACTCTGGTGAAAACTCCCCCTCTGTCTTTACTGCATTGACTCTCAGGGTGGCAGAAGCATTATGCCACTACTTTATACCACGCAGAGCTGTGCTTTCTCCTTTTCCCTCATCTGTATGGCAAAAAGTAGATCACGGCCACACAGGAAATTAAGGTCCATCTCAGTTCCCCAAGATCATCTTTGCAGAGAGCCTGTCATCTTGGACAACGTTCAGAAAAACGGGTAATATGCTTTTCTGCCAAACATTTCTACTCTGCTCCTGTGATGCTCACAGTAGGGGGATAACAAGTTAGCAATATTTAGCAACATGAAAGGCGAGGCAATAGGCAGACACTGAGGTAGCATACATAGGTCTTAGGTGTTCCAAGGATTTTGTAGCCCAAATTGCAAGGCTTGAAAAAGAAGAGAGATGTAGGCTGAGAGATGCCTCCTTGTGTGAACAGGAGGTAACCACAGTGAGTGAACTGAAGGGAGCAATCCAGCAAAAGCAGCTACTGAAAAGAAGAGGGTAGGAAACTCAAGATCTTGTCTTGAAAAGACAGCTCGGTCCACCAGAGTTTTTGGAGTGAGGATATTCCTCAATGCTCTGTGACTACAGAGTAAACTAATTAGTAGCAGGTTTCTACATGTAGGCTTCTTCATTACCACCCACAGGACCAGATGCCCTCTTATTTTCCTATCGAGCAGCTGGAATACTTGAAAAGCCCACCCATTACAGACCTGGACAGCAAAAGAGCCATGTGCATAGACAGCATTTGCTGTTTCCTGCTGGTTTCACAGCAAGGAGCAAATGCATTTTCTCCTCTGCTTCTCTCAGCACTTCCTAGAAAGCATCAGGAGCGCTTTGTTTAGATGGGGTGAGACATGAGTCACAGAGTTCTTCAGACACAAAATCTCCTGGCATCACTAGTCTTACCCCCTGTGGTGCTGAACTCCAGCTGGATGATGGCAGGCCCTTTGGGAAGGAGAAACTGAAATGATACAGAGAGGCAAACACATTGCTGGGAAATGCAATGAGAGGCACCAAAATGGAAGTGGAAATGGTGAAGGTCCCACAGGAATGGAGGGGCACGGAGGACAGGTTGCTTGCTGGTGCAAGCAGGGCAGGGTGGGCTGGTAACTCCGTAAAAGGGCAGGAAGGAGAGGAAGAGTTCTCCATACTTACTCCAGGACATCCCTGTTGAACTGTTTTTTGCTGTTGCCCAGGAACTCCCCAATCATCTGGCGGCTGAGGCCCTTCCGCTGGAGCAGGAAGTGTGCCACCCCAATAGGAGTGTCTGGGATGAAGCCCCGGGAGATCAGGAACTGGATCCCTTTGTCTGGGTTTCTGAAAAGGAAGGACAAAAATATGCTGAGTTGGCATGAACTCTTTGGGACATCAATACCCCTGGCTCATCATCTGTTGTGCCAGTAACGCTGCCCTCAGTAGGCACATGGGCTCCTATGAGTTCATGTATGTGACAGGGATGGGACTGGTGCAAGCAGGGAATAGACTTGGGAGAGTTCTCCTGAGCTGCTGATGAGTGCATACAGATGTCATGGGAGCCACTGTGTCACCTGCAGCCCCTGCTGTTGTCTGGAGGAGATGTAAGTGCCTCTTGCCACAAAGGATCTTGCTGCTCACCAGTGACTCTCTCCTGCCATCCCTCTCCTTCAGGATCAAAATCTGTTGCACTGTACCTACTCCAGCTTAGCTTGTTTAGGGTGCCTAAATATGACCCTTTGTTACCATCTCAGAAAGCTGGGGTTACACCTCGTGCAGGACAGACAATTGCAAAGGGAAAAAGGTGACTGTGAAGAAAGTTAGGAGGCACTGCTTCCCTGGGCTATGGGCAAATGAGGCTCAAGACATAGAGGGGGCTAACCAAAGATGGGGAACTTTTTTTCTGTAATTAAAAATTCATTTTCTTTTTTCATGCATTTTTACTGCTTGGTGTTGAGTGACACTTCTGCCTTCCTCACTTGAGTCTGCTGCTGGCTGCCTGAATAGAAATCCCATTCTCATATTTGCATTATCCCTTCCTCCACTTCCCCCACCAGTAGCTGTGTTGTTCCTCCCTTCTCTATTGATTTCCCCCCTCAGGCACAAATCTGCGAGTGTGGGTGGATGAGAGCATGCACCTGGAGAATGCCTTGTCAGAGCTGGGAGAGAGCTGTATGCAGCTCCAAGACAGAGCACAGAGGGTTTTTCTCCCCCTCTGACTGTGAGCCCCCTCTGAAATCAGGCTGGGTGTGAGTGAGCCCAGCTGCCTGTCTGTGGGAGTGCTGTTCTACACAGTGGTGTGCCAGCATCTGTGCACACATCTTGGGGGGTACTGTGTGCCTCTACAAGTACACGTGTTCATGTGTGCGTATATCCCCTGTGTATGCAGATTTCTCCTGCATCATACATTTTCCTAGGAGACCATCATGTCCACACATTTTGCCTTTCTCCTTACGTATCCTGTAAGCATACAAGCTTCTATGAAACCTGGCAGCAGCTTTGAGTCTATGGGGGTGCCTGTCCCACAGTACACACTGGAATGAGTGCATGTGTGTGCATCGTGTAGCAGAGTTTCTTCCTGTATCTCAGACTGTGCCACTGAAGGGCCTCAGTCATGATGCACTTTTGCTGAGGGGAACTCATGTAATGTGGAGGATTTCCATGTTCCTTTTATTCTCTGAGCTGGTGAACAGGGAGAGGTAGCATCCTCATGAAGGATAGGAAAGGAAAACATACTTCCACCATTAACCCAAATTCAGGGATCTTTGTCATGGATAAAGGGCCAGGTTTGCTCAGGCTGTTTTCTGGGGTGAAGAAAGGATAGGATGAGATCTCTGAGCATGTGAATGCATGCTATGACAGGCACAGAGTGTGACACTATCAGGTGGTGAAGGATGTGGGTGAGCAACATATGTCTAGCTATAAGGGGATCAGCATTCAGGAGAATGGCCTGCACCATACAGAGGCCTCATGGTTATATTAACAGAAGTTGGGTTGAAGATATTTCTGCTTACTCTGTCATGTCATATAGAAAACATCCTGGGCAGAGTAGCATTGTCAAGAAGAGTGTCTGGGAGAACAAGTCAGCCCATTAAATTTACAAATAGGAGAGATGCAAGATCTAACATTGAAAACCTAGAATTTGCTAAAGGAAAAACAGAATACCTTCTATATTATCATATAGATCTCCAGCTTCACCTTTGAAGAGCACAGGCAAAGTTCTCAGCTAAATGCAAGGGTTAAATGGCCATGGGTGAAGTCAAGGTAAGTAGCAGAGATTCAAAAAAACATACCTCCATGTGCATATTTTAGTCCTAGAGCCAATGTAATGTTCAAGGCAAGACCTCAGTCACTGATGTGACTCCAAAGACATTGGGCTGACTGTGGATTAGTTCCAGAAGAGATGGGAGCTGGATGTGGCCAGGAAACAGTTCTAATACAGACTGGCATAGACATGCAGATTTCAGAAGGAATGGAACACACAAAGCAAGAGGATGTAGAATAAAATAGTCCAGCTCTGACAGCTCTCCTTCACTGCATAGACTAAAGCTCAAATATAAATGTGACTATTAACCAACAGCAGCCTTACATCAGCTTTTCGCTGGATTCGAGTTGTTCCCCACAAAATCCTGGTAATGAGCAGCATCTCCGCCACTGAACACCTGTATATGTATCCCATATACTGCAGCATACGACTTCTACCAGATGTGCAGCAAGCAGCTCCATTTCTTTCTCTCCTGAGCTCAGTCCTTGCTATTTTCCTCAATATTTCAGGGGTGTTAAGCACGGCCAGCAAATGCTGTGGGATTCCTCACGTCCTGCTGGCTTTCCCTCTGCCCACACAGCCAGCTGCCCACACACACTCAGTTATTACAGAAGTGCTGCATAATGAAGCACTCTCCGTTCCAGGGATTCCACCCCCTCACTGTGGAGGGGCGGAAAGAGAAAGTGCCACAACAGCACAGGATCGGTCTGTTCCCAGGGGCCTGCTCCAAGCCAGAGCACTGCTTACAGAAAAGCAGTGTAAGGCCAGACAGACTATGGCAGATGGTGCTAGCAATTGGAGGCTGTCAGCTCTTGGTCCAGCAGAGCAGCCAGCAAAAATACGTGCATGCACATACTCATAGCCTCAGCTCCATGCACTATGGCTTGGTGACCGTATCACACACTCTGTGGCAAACCATCTCCTTGGCAGGGACCAACAATCAAATAATTGCACTACACTGAATGCCTATAAACCCCCTTGCCACGCCTTGAGTTGTGGTACATTACAATGTTGCAAGAGAAGCTATACGTCCCTTAGTTCCTGCTCATAGAATTAAAGAAAAAAGCTTTGCTTGCCAGAGCTAAGTCTGTTCCCTTTCTCCCTACCCTCCAATGTTTTGTCTAGAAAATTGAGCCTCACAGATTACTGGCACATTGTTTCAGCAACTAGTTTCAAGGCAGCAGGGAAGCTGTGTTACAGGAAGTTGTGTTTCAAAGCACCATAATTTCAAAGCACTCAGTTTTCGATCCCACAGAGACCTGCAAGATGCAGGAAACTCAGGTCACTACATGAAGAATGGCAATGCTGCCCCAGAAGACCTAGTGTTGTTAATCTGACGCATGAATGTGTGCCAGGCAGACTGGGGGAGGCAGACAGGCTGGGAAAAAACACTTTCACTCCTGCTTCATGATCGCATCAGTACTTGTGTCAACTCTGCATGAACCAAAGGAAAACACATTGGGTATAGGAACTCCTGCCAAACATGACTGAAAATACTGAAACACTTGGTTTGCAGAGATGTGAACCCCGTGTCCTCCTCCAGAAAAACACCAATCCCAACACAAGTACCATAGCATCTCTGTGGAGCTGGAACTATGTCATAATCAGCTCCCATCTGTTCCTGGTGCCTACCTTCTCTTATTCCAGCCTGCTCGCATCCATTGGGCAAATGTGTGCTGCCAGAGCCTGACTTTGATATATACATGTGAACCCACCTGTTCACAATTTACTGAACAGAATTAGTAAAATGCCCTCCTCAATATCCTCCTTGGTTCTCTGTGAGTCCCAAGTCTGTCTGCTCTTATAGAATTTCAATTCTGGATGTGCTCTGGAGCCAGCACTAACAATCTTTCAACCACATTCCTGCCTTCTGGGGTCTACAGTCTCTGTACTACACATATTCAATCCCTGTCTGTGCAAAACTTCTGCCCATAACTACATAAACTTCAGTCCTTGCTAAGACCGAAAGGCCCACACTAATGCGTGGCAAAACATTCTGCTTGTATGAGTGCATTATGTTCCCAGCACCTTCATCTGGGGATTCAAATGGAAACCAAGACAGCATGAGATAAAATCCCACTATTTCTCATGGGTTGTTTTGATGAGAAATGTCTCATTGAAAGACAACAAGCAAATCTAAAGCTTCTTATAAGAGCTCAGCTGCTTTCTGCCAATCTAAAATAGACTGCATATGACCCCTTGAGCTCACCCCTTCTGACTGTACTTTCTGAGCCACTCTGCTTTACTTTCACATCTAAAGCCTTTTCATAGGATATCAGACTCAGATGTATGAGAAACTAAGATGACTAAACCTGTTCTATTAAGATGAAAACAATCTACCCAAAGAAACAGAAGGAAAACAAAAGCCAGAGCACTCATACTGGGTTAGCTAGGCTCAGCTCTACTTTTCTCTCTCCTTCTCCTTGGAAATGCTCCAAGTGAAGTATTTGAGACTGTTTTTACGTCCTCAGATATGCTTCTGCCTTTTCAACAGAATGTGGCACGATCTCAAATGGACTGAAATTGGAATTTAAGGTTTAGAATTCAGGATGGCATTGTTCCTCTACTGGGCAGAACAGATCAGAACAGCACTTGGGAAAATTTAGGGAAAAGCCATTGGGCAGACAACCCATGGTCTAAATCTGATACTGAGAGGGTCACACACTTGAATATGAAGAACTTTCCTAGAGACAGATCTAGACCAAGAGTTTGTCTTCACCTATTCTTGCGAGGCATTAAGCAGTCTAGGAAACACAAAAGATGAAGAGTCACTTACATATTAAAGAGATTCAGCCCAATGCGGTAGAGGCGTTTCCTCATGGTGTCTGTGGAAAGCGTGGGGGACTTGCAGCTAGCTGGGTTCTCACAATGGTACCGTGGGAGGCTGAGGATCATGGCTTGCAGTGCTTCTTTTGAGGACACCTCAGAGGCTGACTTTGCTGAAGTGGAGGTGCTGCTGCTGCTCAGCTGCTCTGAGTTGTCTGCATTCTCAGATTCAGAGCCTTTGCTTTGCCCCGTCTCATTGTTAGCATCAAACTGGAGCTTCTGCACTGCCATCTGCACAGGCTCCTCATTGCTGTCCCCCATGCCATTAGTGCTAATGTTCACTTCAGTGAAAGTGTGGCTGTTCTGGAGAGCTTCTGTCTCAGGTAAGCACTCTGGGGCAGCCTGTGGTTCACTGTCTTCTCCCTCCCCTTCTCCCGGGCTTTCCTCAGACTTGGAGGCTTGAGAGAGCCCAGCCTGGGCATTGCTGCTCAGGCAGTTTGCCATGGACACCGAGGTAGACGATGAGACAGAGATATTCTTGTTGTCAATCTGGACTGTAACATCTCGAAAAGCCATCATAAGAGTGCTGCTGCTCTTAGGTAGGGTATCTGGCAGAAGCCCTTCCTCCTTCTCCTTGTCCTGCAGCTCAGCTTCTAAGTCTTGGTTTGGTTGCATTGAACTGGCACTGAAGGTCTCTCTTATCTGGTATGAGCCCCCGTCCTGCAGTGAGCACATAGTCTTCAAGCTCCAGGTGCTCAGAGCATCATCAATAGACTTGGCCAGGGACTGAACTTGTTCCGTGAAGGAGTCCTCCAGCTCAGTCAGTGCTCCACTGATTGTGGCTGGCAAAGATGGGGACCTCACCAACGGGATGCCCACAAAGTTGTACCCCTCTACTAGGGCTTTCTCAGCAGAGAAGCTCTCGGAGTTCTGGACCCGGACTTTCCTCAGAGAGATGCGGCGTGGCATGCGGCTCTCCAGCAGTGAGTTGCGGATCTTCTCAAAGTTCTTGCTGAGCTGATATTGTCGGAAAGCAGTTTGGATGGTGCAGGCTGCCCTGCGAGATACCAGGTGACCTCCGTATTTGTGCTCTAGCATTTCAATCTGAAAGACATACAAATAAGAGGTTATTTTTGCTTAATTGACTTCTGATGGCTTTACGTGACTATATGCTATGAATATATGCTATACTGATTAGTCTATAATGACTGTCAAAAGTACTTTTAACATGGAATTAATCTTCTCCTGCATTGCTGTGCCCTCAGTATCAACAGAAGGCCTTCCTTTAGGCACGACCGGTCGAAACATCAGCATTGTGAGCTTCCTTACATCTGTATCATGATCATGGCTCCACCTACAGTGGAACCATACAAGCTGGAACCTGGAGGCACCCCTCCTTTGCGTTTCCATTTCTGACAGCATGATTAAACAGACAATTCCAGAAATGTGTCTTCTTGCTCTGCAATGCTTTGATAGCATTACAGAATGGCTAATGTTAGAAGGTACCTTAAAGATCATCTAGTTCTAATCTCCTACCATAGGCAGGGTTGCCACCCAGAGGATCAGGCTGCCCAGGGCCCCATCTAACCTGGCCCTGAGTGCCTCAAGGGATGGGGCAACCACAGCTTGGTTTCCCTCCTTTTTATAAGCTCCCTTTCAGTACTGGAAGCCTGCAATGAGGTCTCCCCAGAGCCTTCTCTTCTCCAGGGTGAACAAGTCCAGCTCCCTCAGCCTTTCATGGTAGGAGAGGTGCTCCAGTCCTCTGATCATCTCTGTGGTCTTCCTCTGGACCTGCTCCAACAGTACCACATCTTTCTTGCACTGGGAGCCCCAGGCCTGGACGCAGTACGAAGAACATTGATTTAGCAATGTCGAGGATTTTCCCTTTGTTCAGAGTGCTTCCAAACTCTTCCCATCCTTATTCACCTTAGGAAATACTGACAGGAGCAAGAAGAAACCATTCAGAATAAAGAAAGAAAAGTTGACTTCTAAATGCAGAAAATGCTGTTTTGGTCATAGAAACTAGCAGGATGTATCCATTTCCACAGAAGTCAGTAGAGGATGTTTGTTCTGTGTCTTTTAGCAAGCTCTCTGAATCCCAAAGTGTCTCCTTTCTGGTCTCTCAGTTTTTCAGGCATTAACCAGAAGTAAAATGAAAATAGCTCAAGGAGAGAAAGAACATAAGGTTTGAAAAGCAAGAAATTCTGATGTTAGACATTGAGACATGACATTAAGAAGAAGTGGCAGCAGGATTTTCTCCTTCCTGAACTGGTAATAACACACACACATGTGAATACATACACACGCAGCTAAGTGGAATCCCAACAGGCTTCAAAAAAACAAGTATGTATGGTCTTCTCCATAGTCTTGTATCTATACTTCCTAGTATTGCCCTCTCTCTTGTTCTGCTGCTTCACTAACATGCTGCAGGAAAATGTTTGGGTCCAGGGAGCAACTGAGAGCTGACAAGTGAGACGGTGTGAAGATGATGGTGAATGATGGAACTGGAGAAAAAAATAAATTCAAATTAAAAAAATAATAAATATTATTAAATAATAATAATCATATATTTATAATAATAATTAAATAATATTTTAAATAAAAATAAAAAAATAAATTTTCAAAAAAAAAAAATTCAAATTACTTTCACTGAGGTCTTGTCTGAATGATTAACTGAACTCTACATTGTCTACACTTCATAGTGCAGAACACAGGTGTAGACTGTAGTATATACATACGTGTGCACATGTGGAAAAGCCCACCAAAGGTAAAGTGCTGGGCTGGGAGCTCTGGTAAATTCAGACTTGAATTAACAGAGGATTGGCTACATAATTCATGTGGTATCCTTACACCCAGATACACACTGCTGCCCCTCAAGGTATGCCTCGCTGGCTCATTATTCACAGGGTGAAGGACTGAGCTGCTAGAAAACCTAAGGTTAAGTGCAAAGACAGAGTGAGACATGAGCCCTAGCTCCCAGAGACATGTCATGTAAACTGATTCCTTCTTTTCCATTTTTTAAAAACACTATGTAAGTTGTGGATAAAACCATCAGTGAGTGAACTGGATACAAGTGAAGGTCTGGAATGACAGCTGTGAGAAGTGCAAATCATTCTAGGCATCTTTCCAATATTAACTCCCCTGGTTGCAGGGGATGATTATAAGATTTTGGGAGATGACAGGAAGAGACAAATAGTGTAAGTCCAATCATTCTGCTCCTGCACTGGTATCCTGACTGCTGGAGTATGAATTGAAGGCCTTGCCCTCCCATTGCCACCCCATCACTCCAGGCAGCAATAAGTCTAGGTACCCTGCTGCAATAGATGAAAGGCTGCCATTTCTTGGAGAGAGCAGAGAGATAATATCCTTTCATGTTCTCCTCCATGAAAATGAAGAAGGGCTCCTCTGCCTTGAGCTTGTTTTTTGTTTGTCTTGCTACTGAATTCACATCTGCCCAAAGCAAGTATCAAAGCTCAGCACTAGCAAATTCTAACAATTTACTTAGCAATAGGGTCAGTAGGGGCAGCTGGCTGAGAGCTCTGCTTATCCCTAATTTAAAAAATGTTGGCCTATTATTTGCCTGCCTGCCCTTCCAGAACAGATCTATAGAACTGGTGCTAAAAATCAACTACACAAAGATCATGGATTCAGGTTCGTTTACTACAAGATGTATCAGTAATTTTTTGGATAGGAGTTCATTTAATGTGACAAGAAAGAGGAATACAGGGACAAGAAGATATTCTTGGTAGTCAGTAGAAGGGTTTGCTGTGTTCTCTGTCTTTATTTCCTAAGTGACCATCTTAAATCCCACCATCAACTCAGCACTCCTGCCACATCTCTTCAAAGCTTGGTTCTTTGTCTCCAGGAGGAAGCCTCATGTAGATAAATGTAAATCAAACCCATAACCTGCACACACCCAATCCAGACAGTTACTGCTGAGAGCTGACCATGAGCACTTCATATAACCATCTGGTTAATCAAAACGTATAGCTAATTGTGTTGAGAGGGAAAGGGGAACAAATGGGAGAGACAGACACAGCTATCTGAGGAACGGAATAATAGTAAGATACAAAATAAAGCAGAAGCAAGAGCCTTTAATTACCTGAGGTTTCCAGGGAGGTGACAGCCATTCTGAAAATGTGAAATTCATATGCTCTGATCTTATTAGAGGCTAGGACAAGATGTCACAGCTGATCTGAAGTAAAAGGCCAATTTCTGTCATGCAAGGACAGTTCCCAAAAAGGCAGACTTTAATAACTATTAGGAGAGAGATCCTTCTAAAAATCCGAAGGAATGATGCAAACTGTCAGTACCTTGACAAAACAATCATAAGATTTTTGCAGTCCATTATCTCAGCCCTCTCAAAGGACTAAGGCATGACAGAGCAGAACAACATGTACAGTGAGAGGAGTCCCAACATAGTCTGCTCTCCAGTTGTACTAGGAGCTCAAGGGCAGGTTCAAGTGGTCATACAGTCCTTACCAGCAAGGGGCATCTATCTTACAGTGTTCTGCAGCTGGCATAACAAAGGCCCAGAGACGTGAGATGACTAAGCATGTCTAAAAGATATTTGAGATGGCAGGCAAAGCCAGAACCAGCATAAAGCAGTGCCCTGCCCTCCCCACTGGAGTGGGTCTTAGTCTCTCTCCCTTTGATGCAGCCCAACCATTTATGGTTTAGTGATGTCTGAGACATTCAAATTTGCTACCAGGGCAAGCAAACTGACATTCCAGAGGAATTAAGGATTTCACACAGCTCTTGGTCTGTTTTCTTCCTCTCAAAAAGGAAGAAAGGGCATCCATTAGCACACCCCAGCAGTCACAGGTAATGGAGATGTATGTCTGGCTTGCTGAAGGAACCTTCCCTGCCCATTTGAGAGGCCAGCCATGATTGGCCACCTCTCACTCCTAATAAACCCTATGAATCACAAGTAATTGCCTACTTAAAGATATTCTTCTCTGGGGAATTATCTGACAGCCAGAGCCAAAGAAGGGAAAAGCAAGAGAAGGGTAAGGGGGATTTCAAAGTATAATTAGCTTAATACATTTCTGGGCCTCGATATGAAAACTCAGTTTGAGCAATTTAGGCCTTGTGGCTGAATTACAAATGGTTGGGAAATATCCATGGCCATGAGAGATTGCACACGAAGGGAGCTTTAATAAGGTCAGCCTAAGGGAAGCTGAAGTGTCAGGACTGGATATGGCAGAAGAGTTGAGGTATATACCCCATGCTCTTGTTTTCCAGAGATGTAAAAGCAGAAGTCTGCCAGGATACTCTCAGTTGTCACTAGTTTTTTAACCAGGTAGCCACTTAGAATGGCTACATGCCACCATGTTAGCAAGAAGAGAATCAGTCTTAGAGACAGAATCTGAGTAGCTCGAGTAAAAGTATGCATTGTGAATAACAACAGTAATACAGAACACATACGTTCTCTATCATCCCTTCTTAACACCTCTTCCTCCCACCAAACTCTCACAATGAAATGACATTGCTACAAAGGCCATGTGTTAATGGGATGTTTTCCTTCTTACATGAGACATCTGTCAGAACTTCTGCACAGAAAGCTCTCTGTGATCTTCATTTTCCCTACTGTCCTGCAGAGCATAAACTTAGGGGAACTTACCAACCCTCTAGCTTAATGCTGAGGGGCAATGACTGATAGATGACCTGTACTTCCAAGCCATACAGAGGAAACTTTATGCTCCCCTCCTTCTTCAGCAGCGCTCAGTCCCCTCTCCAAAGCAAAATGTGAGTTCAACTGCACTGTGAGTCTAAAAATGCATTCTTCCACTTGTTTGTAATACATATTAGTAGAACTTACACTAAGAAAATTTGTGCTATCACTAGGGAACTACTGGAAAAGTGCTGTGACAGGTAATGTACTCTTTATTCCCATTCAAGAGAATAATTGAACAAGTAGGTTGATGGGAAACCTATGAAGCTATTTACTACAGAGTGTAATACAGAGTGTAAGACTGTAAGATTCCTCTCCATGGAAATCTCCCCTTCCAGAGCAAGAAGTAGTTCACTGAAGACATCCATCAGGCCTGGAGAATCACACATATTTTAATCCCCCTCTGCTGTGAGAAAAATGGTTCTACCTATGAGACAGGCAAAGTTCTTGCAAGGTCAGTACTGCAAGGCACCAGAATTTAACGAACAAGCAGCTAACATGTTTCTCTGTCTCACATGCATCCAGGGCAGGTCTGGCCTCTGCTGCAACAACAGTGATGGGACAAAATGACCTTAAAGCTAAAATAACACAGGACAGACACTCCCCAGAACAAAAGCAGAGCAACTCTAGGACATACAGGAGGCTAAGCCCATATATAGCAGCCAAGATCTGGCCCACCCTGAGGATATGTCACATCATTTTGTAAAGCCAGTTAATTAGTCTCTTGTTTCTTTTCCTGGTGTGAAGCAAGAATTCTGGACATGCAGTATTTGAGAAAGAAAAAGAAAGAGGCTTCTTTTCTGCTCAGGAATTTAGTGGGCCATTGATCTGAAATGCCTGTTTGGGACAGCAGCAATGCCTTGAGGGAAGTGGCAGAGAGATGTACCAGAAACAGCAATTTCTTCAATGGGAACCTCATTAGCTGAGACCCTTCATCTGCAATAACATAGCTCCCACTGAATTCTCCCATTGAATGCAATATGGACAGTATCAGTAGCCCTTGTTTGTCCTGTCCATCTCACATCCTGCAGGGTCTGTATATTAGACAGCCTCCGGTTGAGCTGCCAATCCAGGGAAAAGTCAGAAACGATTCTTTAGGTTTTCGCTTTGCACAACAGCTCTCCTGGGCTGTAAACTGCAGAGACACAGGGTGGTGAGGGCACATTCCATCTCATTGCCTTTGAGTGAAGAGGCCAGTTGCTATTAGCCCCTGTCCCACTACCGCTGTTTGAGAGCCCCATTGGGAAACGCAAATAAAGACGGGTAGACTGTGCTCTGGAGCAAGTCTGTAGTCTCAAGCACAGGAGGAAAGGCTTGAAACTTCCAGAACTGAATCACTGTCTCAGTCTAGTAAACCTGCCTGCCTCTTCAGCATGCTGAAGGCAACGATGGCAACAATATGCTAACACAGTGGTAGACACTGTGCAGGACACCTCCTGAATAAACTTCACCGACCCTGTGAGCTCGTTCTGTGAAGAGACTAACATGAAAGTGCACATGGGGCCTGTCCAGGTTGCTCCAAGAAGGCAGGATGGCTCTTGGAGACCTCTCCCACGAGGGAGGCTTTTTGTGACAATCATTTGCAGGGAAGCCTACAGGGACTCTGTGCTTTTGAGCAGGCAGTGTCTCTGGATGCCTCACTCCTCGGCTGCCTAAAATCCATCTCTAAACCTACAGTCGCACCTGAGTGCCATTTCGGAACACAGAACACAGGCAATGAAGAGTAGAGCAGGCTTGGGTGAAAGACCATTGCAGTCAGAGGTGGGGAAGTTACTTCCTCCATCAGCCCCACTCAGCCAAAGTGCCAGGCTGGGTGAAAGCTCTAAGCAAACAGAAGGCTGAAGTATTTGCAGAAACACGGGCACACCACAGTGTGAACGCAGCCCCTCCCACCCCATCCCCTTCTCCCACAGCCTGAGGAGGAAGCCTCTGTACCTGTTTATTCTTTAGGTCAAGGGAGAGCTCATAATCGGAGGCAGCTGCATGGGAACACGAGGCCGTCCCTTTGCTGCGCTGCACTCTCACTGGGGAGCCCGTGTGGTGGAGGCTCGCCTTCTGCACCAGAGGGGAACACCCCGCTGCCTGCTCTTCTTGGAGCTCCTCATGCTGGGCTTTTAGCGTCTGGGTGTCGGACCTGCCTTCCTGGCCACTCTGTCTGCCGGCCTCCTTCGGATCCTCCGTTTCACACCCGGCTTTCTTGCTTGTGGAACCGCTGGGATCATCACTGTGAACAAAACGCAACGTTTCTCTTTTTTATTTGTTTTTATTATTATTGTTGTTATTATTTGTATTGCTTATGATTACGCTTATTATTGTTAGCTATGCTCTTTCACTGACCTGCATTTTAAATGTTGAGGGAGCACGGGCTGTAAAGGCTGTCACTGGGGATGGAGCATCCCACAGTCTCACCTGCTTCAGAGCCTGGTTCCCAAGGATCCAGACTTTCCCCTGGTTTTTATATGGACATGTGAGAAATGATGTAAGGACAGATGAATGCTGCAGATTTTCCAAAGAAACAGCGTTAGAGTATGGAGTGCTGAGACTATAAAGATACAGCAGAGCCAGCCAGCCAGACCTGAGGTTCCTGACTCTTTAAAGCAACTCTGCAACAAACCCACAGCAGGCTACGGGACTTAAATAAGTCATTACTTTCTAACCCACAGGACAGTGCTGTGCCACTGAGGGCTTGAAGAGAAAGCAAAAAACTCTTCTCCTGTCAGCCACAGCAGTGATTGTATGAAACCAGGGCTCGACAACTGTGAACTCTAAGGGAGTTGCATTGAACAGGGTGTGATTCACGTACATCTAATCCATTGAAGTGCTGAGGAAGTCTGCTGCTAACCTCCCTTGCCAAATGTTTTCTGAAATCATCCAATTTCAAACAAGACTTTGAGGGGCTGCTTGAACTATGGAAGTGTTTGCTGCCACATCCTTCCAGATGAATAACTTACGATTTCCCAGAGAGTCCACTGAGTCCAGTCTGCATGGACTCAGCTCTGCTGCATAGTTTACACGGGATTCAGCTCCACTCCTTTCCAAGGGATGAGTATTTAGCTGATGGCAGCATCGAGTTTGGAAATAACTGCCACAGAACCAGTGCATTTAATTCAATTGAAGTCAAAGTTGTATACCGTCTCCGGCATTTGAACACCATTACATTCTTTAATTCACTTCTAAACGGTATTTCTTTTTCTTGGATTTGCTCCATATATGATCAGTTCTGCTGTTATCTAGACATCCAATTATTTTATGACTGGTTTTGATGTCAGAACAAAATCAGGGAATTAGTTGCAAATACGATTTTCTGTAGCGCTCAAACTACTTCCAAGCATTTTAGACTCATTTTCAAAAGTGCTGAGCACTCTTAAGAGCTCAGGTATTCTAAGTAGACCTGGGTTCTCCATCTGCTGATGAGACACAGGATGACTTTTAAATACTTTCTAGTACTTTGAAATGAAATTTGTTACCTCCAATAGCATTTTAACAATTAAATTCAGACATATTTCTATAGTTTCTGAATGGACTCTAAATGATGAGTCAAGCACAATGCCACAACTTCAGAACTAAGAAAGTAGAGTTTAAAGGTAGAAAGCTTCTACTTTCATTCACATGTATGTAGTCAGCAGATTTTAAAAATAAATTTAAAGAAATCAATGTCTTGCATTAATTCTGTGTAACCAATCAACTTTATTAAAAAAACATTAAAATGACATAGTTTGCATTCATCAATCAGGAAATACCTTCATTTAAATGAGGCATAGAACTACATGTAAACTAAATCCCAGTTTCTAACTCTTTCTGTTTTATGTCTCTCCACATTCCAGGAAAGATTTAACAGACTTTTCCTTTATGGCTTTCACTGTGTCACTTTCTTTGGAAGCCTCTGTTCTGCCCTTTCTCATTTTAACCAGTGGCATAGATATGTTTTTATCCTCAGCTAAAGGGATGACCAGGTAAACACAGATTTGATCATGTTTTCTTTGCAGTGCATGACAAAAAACTCACTGCTATTTCAGTGGGAACTGGACTGTGTCCTACAAAGCAATTTCGGCTAGAGTCACAAGCTCTGATTCAGTGAGCCATATATCCCAAATTGCTTTGCTGAGTCAAGGCCACAATGCAGAATGCGCTGCCCTTAGGGCAAGTCAAAGCCTGAGGCAGCGAGCTAAACAGCTAGCAGAATTATCTGGGAGCATGAATGGACTATAAATGCCAGCAAACACTCAGTGACATGATGATTCTCTAAACACTCACATATTTAGATATTAGGAGGCAGTTTTTCACACAGAGGGTGGTGATGCACTGGAACAGGTTGCCCAAGGAGGTTGTGGATGCCCCATCCCTGGAGGCATTCAAGGCCAGGCTGGATGTGGCTCTGGGCAGCCTGGTCTGGTGGTTGGCAACCCTGCACATAGTGGGGGGTTGAAACTGGATGATCAGTGTGGTCCTTCTCAACCCAGGCTGTTCGTTGATTCTATGATTTGCTTAACCATATTTTTTGAGTGCCTCCACTGACTACCATAAAATGGCTCATGGTAAAATGTGAAGTGTGTGCATAAGATTTTGCAGCATTCAGGCCCATTGCTGTGTGAAACTGTACGTCACCTCTAGTGTAATTGCTTTGTGAGGCTTTTTCTCACCTTTAGTGCATGCTACCCACTTGGTTTTCTGTCGCACACAGTTTAGAGTGTGAGTAACATGCATAGAAATTGGATATCCTGTGTGCATAGCTAACACAGAAGGAAAAAAAGAAACAATAGGCTTTATAGAGTCAGAATAATCTGGGCTGGAAGAGAAGTTGGGAAGTCTCTGCTCCACTGTCTGCTCAAAGCAGGGCCATTTTCAAAGACAGGTGTGATCAGAAGACCTCTTTACCCTCGTTAGACTTCCCAGGTATTCTTCATGACAGTGAAGGGCCCTAAGATTGCAACCACTAAGTGCACACATTCAGTTACAAGTGCGTGAGAAGCACTACCAACCTCAGTGTTCCCACTTACAGTACATAACTGAAGCCCCTAAAGACACTTTGCTAGGATGAGAGTATAAACTAACCACACGTACACATATAATCTTGTCTTCCTCTTCCGTGCATGCTCTAGTGAATACACTCATACAGAATGTATTACACTTATGCGTGGAATTTTCTGAGGGTCAAAACTCGGTCAAACCAAAATCAGATTCCACTGAAGCACTCAAAGGCATTTTTCAGCTAGATATTTTTGAGCTAAATATAAACTTTTTAACCCCCTGCTGGTTTGTCTGTTGCACTGTTCAGAAAGCAACAGCAAATACTCGTGCTGAATTGGGAATAGTGTCTGCATATTTTTTTGTGGGGGAAAAAAAAATGGCTCAACTGTTTTTACTTAGTGGGAAAAAGATATAAAATACCAAAATACCAGACAATTCTACATTACCTTCAGACAAGAGACTATTTCATCCTGATCTGAGAAAAATCAGTGACGTATAAGCAATAGTTTGTTTAGTCACCTGAATGCCAGCACTGTAGCCCTATAGATCCTCTTACTGCCCTTTATTCTTCCCGAGTTTACACCCACCTTTAGTCTGTTTCTGCAGAAATGCCCTGGGAAGCCTATTCACTGTTGTCCCCTAGCAGCAATAGATGAAGAAGTTTCCACACTGCTAAAGATCCAGACTAATACTGCAGTGAAATACAAGCTAAAATGATCTTATATTTTCCCACTGTCCTGCATGACACAGTTGATTTGCATTGGCAGAGCAGTTTTGTTAATAAGTGAAGGCTCATGGGCTATTATCATAGTAACAAGAAGAAAAAGAAGAAACAAAACAAAACAAAAAAAAAGAGAAAAATAAAGTAGAGGAGGACACTACAGTATGGTAGGTCTCTGGAAAAAAGTGCTATTCGTAAATTACCAGGATCTCTTGCCCAGTGAGAAATCAAACACTTTGGCTGTGATGAAGGGGAGGAACAGAGCTATTGCACATTGTTTCTTAGATTAGAAAACTTTTCTAACCACTTGTAAAAATTAAAAGTTCCCCACAGAGTCTAAGATGTGAATCCGAATGCTCTGGCCAAACTCCAACTATGTTAATGTAGTTCTGTATCCACCATCACTCCTGCAGGTTCAACTGTAATTGGTATTCTTTATTCTTGGTGTTTTAAAGTATCACATACTGCTGTCTTTCACATTTTTTGCAATTACTCTTTTATGATAGATGAAACAATTTTCTGCTCACAATGCAGTCAGGTAGGCAAGGTTTGTAATGCCTTTGGATTGTTTGATCTGAAGTGCTTATATTACTGTAAATCACTTGCAATCACATAAAAGTGGAAGACTAAAAAAACAGCTGTTCTGTTCTTTCTAGATGTTCCTGTACGACTTTTCTGACCCATAACAACTAGCTTAGTTATTACTGCAAATAGATTTCACTGACAAGAAATCTTCCCTCCTTTTGCACTGCAGACTTGTCTAGTGCTGCTGCAATTAGAAACCAGTTTGTTGACAAAGATGGTGACTACAGACAATCCAATTCAGGTCTTAAATGAAATGCAGTAGCTAGTCTAGCATAAGGCGTATATCAAGACAAGGGTATCGGGGTTCTGGGCTGATTCTTAGTGTGTGTTTCAAGAAAGCAGGATGGTGAAAAAGCTCTGAGACAGTTCAACTGTCTTCAACTGACAGCTCAATATTTTTATCAATGTCTAGAGCATGTAAATGAGATTTCTGGGATTTAACTTCTACGTACAAACTTCTAAGGAAGGTTTTCCACAAGAAATACACTGTGGGAAGAATGTAGAAAGATACTAGATGTAAAATCAGTGATACCAGCCCGAATCGATGATAACAGACTATTAAGCCAGAGGGGTCCACCAGCCCACTTCTAGTTGTATCAGCTCCCCATGTCTGTATAGAGCTTTGTATTGTTCTCTGTCCTGGGAGAGATCTGTCTGCTTTTCAGTTCTCAGAGATTGGGAAAGCACAAAGATACACTTCCTTGCATTCTCCTCACCATCTCCTTGCTGTGAGAAACATTTCCAGCTTGGTAAGGATCTGCACATAGATCGGGAGCTGAACTGTGGTCATTCACTGGGTCCTGTCTGTCAAATTTAAACATTCCCATACTTCAGAAAGAATATGCAACCTGTTGTCCCCATATGTTTCAAGACAATTTTAAGCTAGGCCCGCAAGCAGGAACACAGAAGCTGGATCATTCAAATGTTCCATTCCATTGCCCTTGCTGACAAGTACAAGAATCAGTTCACAGTAATTTTCAGAGCTCTCAGAAAGGTATTTACAGGGTAGCTGAGTGGCTGAACGTGCTGTGGGGCCAGGAGAACTGCTCTTCTCAAGGACAGCAAGGTTACACCTGTAAGAAACTAAATCTGAATTTTTCACTACCCGCTCCACAGCTACACAGCTCCACTGTGGTGAAGGCACAAAAGGCATCTCTTTGCTCCTGCTGTCCTACAAGAAGAAACATTGCAGATACATAAGAGTAATAACAGAATAACAAAAATAGCAGCATCTCTCCTGAACTTGCATAGAGACATAAGAAACCAGTCACCCAAGAAGTGGATGCTCACGTGCCCTGTTGGCAGGTACAGCAGTGATGAACAAACATCCAGTTAATTGGATAGGAGGAAGTTATGGCTGTGAGGTTTTAGGAAAGTACTACAGAGGCTGATCTCACCTCTCTGTGTCTCTCTGGGAGAAGACCACATTTTGGTTTCATATATATCACTTACCAAACACCTTCATCATGGTAGCCAAGGTTGTTGCACAGGATTGTACCCTTTAACTGAGGCAAAGACTACACAGACTACTTGCAAAGGACTGCAAAAATTTATGAATCTGTGCCACAGAGATTTTAACAATGATCAGTTGGTTATTGCATATATGCTGCTCTAAAGTGCTGCAAGTCATTAGTATTATCATGACCTGAGAGCTATAATAGACTTCAAACTTTCAGAGATGTCAGAATAAAAACTCTTAGATAGTACCATATGGAGAATTAGAAAAAGAGGTCATTAGCAAATGCCAAGAAAGTAGAGTCCAGACCTCAAGTCAGCAAGAATATTTCCTCACTTTGTCTTAAGACATACCAGTGTCTTCCCTGTCCTCTTTCCTCTCCCTGCTCAGGAGAAAAAAAAAATAAAATAAAAAATCAACTGCTGAGTTAGCGGGGTCCAAAGTGCCTTTTCAGTTTATTTCATTTCAGTGTTCCCTGAGGATACCCGTAACATATGGTGAATGAGTTGATCAGAATTCAATGAAAAATGGCTGAGACAGGCTTGATA
Organism: Tetrao urogallus; assembly: GCF_951394365.1. Taxonomy (NCBI): domain Eukaryota; kingdom Metazoa; phylum Chordata; class Aves; order Galliformes; family Phasianidae; genus Tetrao; species Tetrao urogallus. The sequence continues at coordinate 134,423,988 of NC_136813.1, forward strand.
ATATATTACAGGATCTTTTCAAGGTTCAGAGATTTCTGACATGCTGGGTGCCTGAGTGCAGAAGAATTGCTTCTGATTTGCTTTTAAGTTCAGGTTTTAGGGTGACTTGGAGGCAATGCTCTTAGGGAGCATGCTGAAAATGATGGAAGGCAGAAGTGTCTCCTGCCAGAGAGGCAGGGAACTTGGAACTTGATCTTGGCAAATCATCCACTACCAACCGAGCTGCAGCTTTCTCAGTCTCCCCCAGCAGAGGCCAAAATAGGAACAAGATTCCGATTTTGTCTACATTCACGTAACACCTTGCAAAGCAGTGGCAACAAGCCATCTTCTCACACTAGTCTTGCCCGAGAGGAATTAATAATGATTAACCAAGCTCATTACCCATCCCAGAATATATTACTTCTTTAATAAAAAGTCTGGCACACACACCTGTAAAAGGGATTTTACAGTACCTTACAGTTAATATACTGGAAGTGAATTAAACGCAACATTCTTTTGCACAGGCTGAAAAAGACAAAGTATTTTTAACACTGTTTAATGTGGTTTTAGTGAGATGTATAGTAAGCAGATGGAAAACGTAATAATACTAAAAAATATCTCCAAATCCCACAGGGTCCAATGTGCCAAAATCAGAGCTTCCATTTCAGATTCGGTAATTAAAAATGATACCTATGTACTGTGTAAGTCTCACATTATTATGTTGTTTTGTCTGTTGCTGCAGTACTGTAGCAGCTAAACTTTTCTGATGCATTTCCTGTAGTGCAAACATGGTTTTGCAGGTATCCATCTGAGCTGGCTGCCTGTCTGAGGGCCAGGATCTCAATAGCTAATTTCAGCAACTTGAAATCTGGCATCTCTGTTTTTTTCATGGAGGAAGACAGGTTCCTGCAGAGGATGACTTGGAACAGCAAAGGCTGCTACAACTGAATGAGAAGTGTATGGTGCAAGACTGGCCATGCTTTTCACTCAATTTTTGCTCCTAGCTCCTTTGCCTGTCTGACTGACACCTCAAAATGACACTTGGTCCACTTCTACTCCCTTCCCAGACATGCCTCCTATTTCACCAGCCTCCAGAATACTCAGCCAGCAAAGCACAGCCCCTTTTTCTCAGCTGCCCTCTAGACCCTGGGCCATGGTTGCAGAGCTGTCTCTGCAGGTTGGACTGGGAGGAGGAACTGCAGCCTGCCACTGCAGAGGGGTTACTTGTCTCTGCCTCAAACAGGGCACCTGTGCTTATCACTGAGGCGTGAAAAGCACAAGTGGACAGTGAAGCACAGGAGCCCCCTGTCCTGCATGGTTTAATTACTTTTACTTTAACCTTAGACCTCTCTTTCCTCTGCAATGTTTAGTAAACACGACCTTTTAGAGGAGGAAAAAACAGATGGCATCCTGCATTAGTGTAACTGCCCGCTCAGCACCCCGGGAAAGAGAAACTTGGCTTCTCAGCAGCAGTCTTTCTGCCACTTCGACTCAGATCTCTTGGCTCCTCATCCCTAAGGCAGGTTTAAACATCACTGAATTCGCTGACAAAAGCCTGCCGGTGCAATCATGCAGAAGATAGAATTTTACTGCTAAAACGAGATGAATTCAGGGCTGGGAGACAGCAGAGCCTCTACAAGGGAGGCAACCTTGCATATCCCCTCAGCCCATTGCTCTCCTATTTCAGCTACCTGAGATCTGGGTCAGGGACACAATTCTTGGGATTTATAGACCTGGGCAAGGGCTTCTGTGGTCTTGTTTTTCCACCTGTTGTTGCAGATAGTGGGTTGGAATGAATCTCTGGGTTCTTTTCTAAGGGAATGGAGACATTGATTGTTGAAGGCAGTGAGGAAGCTACTTCACAAGAAGACTTTTGTGTAACTCAGGCACGTTTTGCAAGTGTTCTCAAATACATCAGCTATTTTTTTCTCTTGTGGTCACTGCTGCAATAGAAGGCTGTTGTTTGTGTGAGACCAAAGAGGAGGAAGCCCAGACTTCCTCAACATAGAGAGTAACAGACTCAGATCACCATCCTAAATACAATCAAAACACCATTCATTGGCTTTAAGAAAGCAAATTTGATCCAGTGTGTTAACTCCCCCAGTAAGTTCAGATCTAGGGTTTTGGGTTGGCCTATGGCTGAAGACCAAGACAGAAAAAGCATGGTTAGCATTCCTCCCTCCCTTCTCCCATCCAGTGGCTACCACCACAGCCTTGTGCAGTAGGCCCAAAACTCCACTTATCCGAATTCTAACATGCTTTCTCACTGCTCCCTTCACATCCTGATCCACTCCATGCAACTTCTCTTTCTTGAGGCCTTATTCCCCTTCCTATCTTTTTGCACTCTTATTTGGAAAACAGTATCTTAGCAACTTGCTCATTCAGTCATACAAGTTCAGGTTCCTTCAGGGCCACTTCAGGTTTTCCTCCTTTTGAGGAATGAAAATGTTTCCCATCCCTATACTTTATACTCCGACATGAATCTTTTTGGACAAGATGACTAAGAAAAACAGGACCTTGTCTTGCCACATGCAGTGCTATTGTGTTGTTGAGCAGAACTGTGGCTGGTATTGAATTCCATTGCATCAATGAACTCAGACCCTTCATAAGTCAATGGAGGATCTACCTTTAAAAATACAATATATTTTTAAGATAGCTCATAACAATCTTATTAGATCCAGATGTGCTATAACAGCACAGCAGTAGTTTTCACAGTTCAACTCTGCACCATCCATTTTTTTGCATCTTGATCTACCACCCTCACATTAGTGTATTGTGAGAAAATACAGGCATCTGTTATATTCTGCAGTCACACTCAAAGAGATGTGCAGAAGAGTAAATGTTCAGAAATGTGTACATAAAGAAACCTACTCCCATCTTCCCTCTTTTCCCAAAAACTGAGATAAGAGAGATGGCAGTCTACCCAGACAGACAGGCAATAATAACATCAGCACAACCTGTTTACGTGAAAGCTGCAACATACCAGTTTGTGATATAAGAAGCTTACACATAGTTCTTGTCACTAGGCACATGGAGTTCCCTTAGTATGATGACACAAAATATATATGGAGAGAACTAAATTACTGAGAAAAGAGCATTAGAAATTGCTAGAGCACACTTCCAATCTGTGTGTCCAGAATTAAGTCCTCAGTCTAGAATTTACAGTCTAATTTACAGTCATGCAAAATGGCCTTTAATTTACACCTCACCTCAGTGACAGCTCTGAAGACCACGACCACTGGTATGGACTAAATAACCCATATGTCATCTTAGTGATGTCTTCAAATACCTGGGAGATAAGGTTGTAGTTTCACACGAAGTGGGACTTAAATCTATAAAATTAAGCCAGTATTAAATAGCACTTCTACTTCGTCTTAAATTTGTATTGGCAGTTCCTAAGAAAGGGCAAAATCTTGCTGTCTTACACTCTAATGTTGTCATCCTCATTACCTCCATTAGACATCTTAGGAACTTTCCTCTAAACATGAGTAATAGAATCATAGAATGGCTTAACTTGGAAGGGATCTCCTCTCTGTCTCTCTCCTCATTTTCCCATCTGCACTAACTTTGCATTTAGCCAGTACAATGGCAGTTTACCTGCAGAGCAATGAAAAGAGTTGTATGGAAGGCTTTAGGAAATGGGCTAAGCATTTTCATTACTGGAATATCTATGGGTGAGAATCAGCAAGTTCCTCTCTACCTCAAGTACCTCAAGTTCTGCTACTTGCCACTTTTATCCCATCCTCTGCTCTTTTGACCTCACTAGCATCATTCAATAGCACTGCATTTCACGTTTTAGATCCAATTCAGCTTCTACATCCACAAGCTCAAAATGGAGATGGGGGGATTTTGGCACCCAAAGGTCACTTGGTCTGAATTCCTGTTTATGTCTTGATGATTTTTTACAGTATGATCTTTTCTCACAGAAGAAAGAGGTGGACCTCAGCACTTCTGCAGTCTTCTGAACAGGCAGGATGACAGTCCCAAAAAATCTGCCATCTTTTTTTTACTCCTTCTCCTTCAGCTATCTAGCTATCTGCAGAACCCAAAGAAAGAGGCTTTAGTAGTGGTACAATGTGTTCCTCTTCAGCATCTCAGACTTCTCAGTTCTTCCTTAAGAATCTGCAAGCTTGCCAGGCAGAAGAAAGAACATGGAAGCATGGGCATGTGTTTCCAACAGGAAAACATAGAACTTGCCCATAGGGCTGGTCAGAAGATCAACCTGCATAGGAGTGAGTAAGTATTGCAGAATACAAAAAAAAAAAAACAAAAAAAAAAAACCAGGCCTTTGGATTGACACCACACTGCAAGAAACTGTGATAAACGGCCAGAGCCTCATTGCTGTCACTGCCAAAGAATGTTGGCATGAACAGGAATATTTCTGATTTATCTCCTGTTCCTATGTTCTTGTTCCTTTCTGTTTCTTCTTTCATTTATCTTATTTTTTAACTTCCTGCTTTTTCTGCTACCTTCTTTTCTGTCATTCTCTTTCTCTGTGTAGCATGTATACCATCGTTTTTCCTTTCAGTAGCTCTACTTTCTTTCTTGGGCTGAATCTGTCTTCCTTTCTTTTTTCAGTGGCTCTTTTTTTCCATCCCTTTGCCAAATTCTCTGCCTTGTGAGCCATGAAGAAATGCATGGACAGAGGGTCTACAGAAACCACCTGCTGAGTTCAACAGAACACACCTCAGTGCACAGAAGATCTGTAATTTTAGGAGTGGGGATAGGATCTTGACTGATGCAGATCAGGTCGGTTGATACCAGTAGGGGATTTCAATGAATGGCATTAGCTCCAATGCAGTCCATCTGCTATTACTTTATCAACCGTCTGTGACCATTTTTCAGCGCTAGACACAGGACTATTTCCAAAGCAGTTATTGCCTCTTCTCAAGCAGCTCTGTGGCGTTATCAAACCAAAAGCACAGGACACAGAAGCTGTTAATGTTGCATTCCACTGGTACTGAGAAGTTGTCATGTTATGGACAGAGAATTCTTTGCAATACAGGGAGGGGGGAAGATGATGTTTATCTGCAAGTCATGAGTTCATCACCTAGAATTAAGGCAATAAATTATTCTAAATAGCTATTGTGAGGTTTGGCTATGATCAACTCTATTTACTGACATTACCATTCTTTGTGGCCCGGAAAATGGGAACTGCTGTCGCATGTGGGAGAAGAGTGCTTGATTGCAAGTCTAGGGCAGGATCCATGGAGGCAACAGAAGCAACAGGGATGAAGAAAGGATTGGAAGGACACGTGGCCACTCAGTGGCTGGACACAGCCTCAGGCCCTCAGTGAAAGTGTCTGAAAATTGTTTTTGCAGTTTCTAAAGATGATATTTCAGACTGATTTCATTTGACCTCTTTCTCCTGCCATCTGCTTTAAGAAAGGTGTTGACAGAGGTCAGACAGAGCAACCAATGTGATAGGAACACTCCAACTGCTGTAAGAGATTTTTTTGAAGAGCCCACCTAGTCCTCACTGTACCTCCTCACCTTTGTGTTCTCCATATTTGCCTGAAAGTGGTTGCATCAGCGGTTTGAGACAAGAAGCAGAGAAATGCCTGTGTGGAAGATAGTGTGAAAATGTTCAGTCCTGGTAGATCTCCTTCACAGAACCAAGGCACTGCATCTGAAACTCACCTCTTGTGAGATTCAGAAAAAGCCATTCCTTCTAGGCCATGTAGCAGAATTGCCAACTATATTTTCCTGCAAGAGATTCCCAAGCTTGTTGGTAACTATAATGTTAGGGATGTTCTCTGAAACATTTCTTGCTTATAATTGTATGTTCATACTTTTCCTAAATCTACATGCACTAACTACCTTTGTGGTTCTGGAACTAGGTTTCTGCAAAGCAATTAATGCTGCTGGTCATGCTTGTATAAAACACCCCTAAAAGCTTAGAGAGAGTTCTAGTCTGGGTCTAGATATTACTTCTGACCCACGTGTCTGTGTTAGACTGAAATCAAAATTCAGGCAACTGATCCTGGGGAATATTTATGTGAACTTTGCTGACCCAGCCCTGCCTGCAGCATCTCCACAAACTCCAATTGTAATATCTTGAACGGAGGATTATTAAGTCTACAGGGAGAAAAGAATAAGAAGTAGATGAGCTGTTAAGAAGCAGAAAAAAATCCTCTCTTCATGCCTGTGACCTCAATAAGGAAAAGAAATGAGAAAAGAAGCACAAACCGGATGTGCTAACAAAGCAGAAATGTTGCTCAAACTCCTCCTGTGTATTTTCCAAAACAGTGCTGTGGAGATCTTCAGCTGGAATGAAAGTCAAATGAAGAAGAGCTTTGCATATAAAGTCTCTTGTCTTCAGAACAGACAAGGAACAGTCCATGGGCATGGAGGCTTGCTTTACGCTGGCATGTGCAGGTGCTGTAAGCCTGACCTGGAGTATTCCCTATTAAGAGTCAGAGAAGAATTCAGCCTCCGCAATCCACTAATTCTGTGAGCTTCCACTTGACACTGCAAGCTGGGGGGCAATTACTCAGAGTTATTGCGCTGTTTTGTGTGATAGGTGATAAATTTTATTTGATACAAACTAGAATCATTATCACGCTTCACACCTGGGCCACAGCCACTGAGCGCTTCTGAGATGAGATGAAGCACTGACCTCCAGGCTATACACCTAATACCTTGCCTGCAAACCTAAGCCAGAAAGGCTCATTTCCCATTTCATGAACTGGATTTGCTTTTTTTCTGTCAGACAAGGTCAGTCTTTCACAGGTTCAGACACAATGTTGTGCAGCTCAGCTGTTTTCCTGTAATGCTTTAAGAGTGGTGGATATTGGTGGAAAATTATCATTCCCCAATGGATTATTTTTTTCCCCCACGATGCTGTGGTGGTATTCCAAAAGGAGAATTAACTTGGAGAGCAGTTCAATTCCCACAAAATTAATGGCCCTCAGTCTTAAGGGTTACTGCAGTCACAAACTGAACACAACGTGGCTTTCTCAGGTGGATCTGACTGGTAGTGCATTAGCACAGGCTACAGCAGAGGGGAGATACAGAGAGATGTGATGTGATGCTGTGACTTGTGCATGTGGATAACATTCATGTCAGTGCCTTCTAGAAATACTTCATAGGATACTGAACAAATGCATGTTCTGTCTCTGAACAGTGAATTCAGGTAAAGACATATGAAGAGTCATAGACAACAGATGCCCAGAAGTAAAACAAATCAAATTTTGTTTATAAGCATGTGTTTTTTTAAGGTATAGCTTACTGTGATGCAGCTCAGAATGCTGTGAGGAAAGAATTCTGAAGGTTTGATTTCAAAGAACTGTCTAAAGTCTGTCCATCCACTTTTCGCCCTCCCACATGCAGCAGTGGAGCAACAAGTAGAAAGGACCCCTTCCAACAAGAACAGATATTTCCATTTGAATACTTTGGTAACAGTCAAAACAGGACAATAGGGAGTTTCATCAGAACTGCAGGGAAGGCTGACTTGGAGATGCATCCAATGATTTTCATATCTCCTTACCACTAATTGGTGCTATGATGCCAAGCAGTAACCAATCTGTAACAGCAACTAATTCAGAAGGCTCTTTAGAAATGAGTACACAGCTGTTTGAAGTTTAAACTATATTGAGTTGCAGTTTAATTGGATCATAATCATGAAGCAAACACTTGCCAGTTGCACTGATCGTGTTTCAATCCTGAACTAAGCAACACTATCTATACTGGAAAGTTACATCTCATGAGAAATGTTTTGCACAAATGTGAGCAGAGCAATGTGAGCAGAGCCTGCCCAACTTTTCCATAAATGTTTCAGATCCCAGCTCTTGTTCAGACCCCTGATCTCCTTTCCCTGGGAAGACTATGCCTCCTTTCCTTAAAAGTAGGTCAGGTCTCACCAGTACTTCTATCAGATAGCAAGTACCATATTTCTTCCACAAATACAGGTGGAACATCACTCCTTCCCAAAGATTTTTCTGAGGACTGATACTGCCCTTCAGACAGTTGTACTCAGATCCCATCCCATCACCTGGATGGGATCCGAGAATAATTCAAACTTCCAGTGCAGTCCCCATGTCCATTGCCAAAGCAGACCTGCCCCAAGCACTTCATGTTTTATGTAAAACATTTCTCATACTGGAGCACAGGTGATTTTCTGCTGATTTCCTATTTGGCACCACAGGCAAGTCTGAGGCAGGCACCAAAAAGCCTGTGAAAAGCAACTGAATGAATGTACTCTTCCCTCTAATTGTGACTCCACCATTTCCTCTCATTACACTAATAGAAACAAATCTTTCTCATCTCAGCGCTATTACCTCACACAAAAGCAAATGGTATGTAATCCTGTTAGAGCTGGGCTGCTGCTGGACACATTTTAAAGTCATTGTTGTGGGACACCAGTCTCCACTGTGTGAGACTGGGAGAAGTGGGAAATGCAATTACGAGGCTATTCAAATCCTTAGAATGAAACCTTGCCACTAACAGGCAGAAGCCAGCAAGAAAAAGAGAAGTTGCTTTATGAAATTATAGGGTTTAGCTAAATAACAGTCTAATCAGCACCTCAGCAAAGGAGTAGGGTTAGTTCCTACGGTGCTTTCATGGAGTCTCCTCATTCCCCTCAGCCCTATCTCTGACATCTCTAGTGGAAGGCCCAATCTGAAAGATGGGTTGTGATCACAAAGTCAGTGGTGCACAGACCCAATGCAGAAACGGTTGTGCATTCCCCATGTTTGCACAATACTTTGAAATAGAGAAGCCTTAAGCAGAGCTTGGTTACAGCAATCTGCCTGCTGCTGCCACCACCTCACACCGTCTCTGGGCTTCCTAGGGGTAAGCTTCTGGTTTCACATCTGTACCCTAAAAGCTCCTGGCCTACTGCATCAACTCAGCGGCCAGGTAGGAAATTCACATTGCTAAACTCACAAAACTGCAACACCCAGCTCCATTCCCCACAATGATTAATTCATGTACTGGGGGTAAGAAGGTAAGTGGCAGTCAGTGAAGCAATGCTGAACAGTACAAGTGAGAATGATTGCAGCTGCTTCATCAAGTTGGCTTCTGCCGAGTGGTTAGAGGCTGGTCTGTTCCCAATCATTCCTACCCACATGAAGCCAAGGCTTTTTCAACTGGATGGGTAGCAAAGAAAGAATCAGAAATCTAGTAGGACAAACAACAGGGAAGACAACACAAGAAGAACAGACAATGACTATGATAAAACACAAGCAGAACCAAGGTGTTTTTGCAGGCTGATCGTAACAACCAACCTCCTAGCGTTTCCTTCTCCTCCTGACTCACTTTTGAGCTGTGTGGCTGCTCTAACTCATCTGTCCTGAAGTCAGATGATCTTATTGCCTTGAATTAGACACCCCTCTTTGTCTTCACCTTCCCTGCTATGTTACCTTCCTGCTGCCCCTGTTCTCTCTTTCTCCCTAGATGAGATTGGGTTCTCATTGATAGCCGGACTGTTCTTGCAGGTCCCAGATGAGATGATGTGGGCTGAGGTAAGGTAAGGTAGAGGAGGAGACATCAGCTGATCATTGCTGGAGTCTCCAAGTCCCTTGAAGAGATGAGAGTCACTTCCCTGCTTATGCTCGTTATTAGTCCCTATTCTCTTTAATCGGCTTAGACTGATGAGCCGAGGCAGCGGTAGGGATCAGCCAGGCTGTTTAATTAAGGGATTGCAGCTCAGCCCTGCAGTTTGGGGGTTTGTGTAAATGAGCTGCAAGTCCATTATTTAATCTGCCGCACTGAGAGGAGTTGGGGCATTAATGAAGCAAACTCTAATTAAAACTAGACCGTTGATGGTTATTAGTGGCATCAGTTCTGACAGGATTTATCTCATTTAGGGAAATGCCTGATCAAGGAGGGGAAAAACAAAGAAGAAACCCAAGCTGGTTTATCAAATTCACCACAACATCACTTGTGACTAGTTGTCTTCTCAGTGGGGCTCAGGACAACTGCACAGGGAGATGCTGTGTCTCATGCTCTCCCACCAGGAGTCCTGATGGTCTTATTTAGTGATATTCCTGGTTCACCCAGGAACTGATTTCCTATTCAGGCTGTCTTACCCACATATTTCAGACTTGATTTTGTTCTGCCTCAGTTCAAAAGGGAGCTTGCTCATGATTTGAGCAGGGTGACAGGCTCTGTAAATGATCTGATGAGCTTCTCTCAGCAGTGCATCGAGCCATTCCAGAGTAACATAGCTATCAGCTATAGACAAGAGCTCTATGGTGACCCTGTGGTTTCCCTGTTCTGCCATTTGTCTTGTCCTCCTCACTGCTTCAGGAACCAAGCATGCCCATGGAAGACTGCAGGACCTGTCAGAGGCTAAGAGATGTGTTCTGTCCAACATAAATTTGAGCAGTGAGCTTAATAGTCCTGCATGTGCTCTGCCTTTCTCCTTGCATAGAGTGTGAAGTGGGGATACTGTTCTCACCTGAAGCCATTACACACAGAGATTGCACATAAAAGCTGTTCTGTTTCAAAAAGCAAAAATCTGTGCGACTGTTTCTTGTCTTCAAACAATCACAGTGACTTCAACCGTTTTTGTCTCTCCCCAGAATATTGAGTCACATGCAGAGAGGCTCGGAGCTTCTATTGGGGCTCAGGGCATTAGAAATGGAAAGGAAAAAAGAAAGCCTTAGAAAGAAAGTAAGGAAAGCAGGAGTCCTGCTACAAGTGAGCATGGGAGCAAGCTACAAAAGACAGTCTAGCTTACAGAAAAAAAGGACAGATGAAGAACAGTATGAGAGGCCCCTCAACTGAAACCTCAGATGCAACATACTGTAGGGGTCAATTTCATTCATCTCCTCTTTTGACTTCCCTGATTCAGACTCATCTTTGGATTAACAACTTGCCAAGTTGTTAAATTACTAGAATAAATTATTGTTTCTCATCGATTTTTCTGCCAAACCCTGTGTGGGAAATTTGGTGGTTCCCAGCACAAGGTGGGCAGACAAACTGAGACTCAAAGACGGACAGGGCCTTTTGAATGATTAGGCCAAAAGTGATGATACATCAATATGACAAAAATTACCCTAGATTTCAAGACACTGAGGTAATGACAGCCTTGTAGAATAAGAAAATGGTAGAAACGAAGGGAGTTGATCAGAAATAAGATGGGGGCTGGGACAGATCAGAGTCAAGGATCAGGGTATGGTGACAGCCAGCACCTCTTCATCTGGTATGAGATACAGCTGCAAACATCTCATGGGGCTGTCACACAACCTTTACCAATGTTTGAGAGTCTGCAGCATAGACATCATGGGCTGTTAACCCTTCCACCTTCATACACAGATGGGCATGAGGGGTCTCACTCCTTTACTCTGTCTCCAAGCGTAGCTTAATCCTGCTTTTGTATATACACAAACATGCACACCTGTTCTCTTCACAGCTGTCCAGCACTCACACTTTTCCTTGGAAGGAAATCAGAAATCACAGCCTGCTCCAGTGAGCAGAACAAACAAAAGAAACATGATTTCAAAAATGCTATAGACTTGCTACTGCAATTCAGCTGCCCCATTCTGTTCAGAGCCCTTCCCCGTAACTCAAGCTTCTTATACCAATGCCAAAAGCCAAACGTAAAGGTCTAGCAGCGTGATGTGGGAAATCTTCAAAGGAACCTGTTTACTGTCTACAAGAGGGTGATGAGTCATGAGAAAATGGAGCAGGCCTGTGAAATTGAGGTGTAAGAGCAGAGAACAAGACGGCAAGAATGGAGGGACAAGGTGAGCATGGAAACTATCCAGTGTGTGAATCCTGAGTGCCTTTGATGCTCCTTGGAGCCCTTGGTTTTGGCACCAATGTCCTTCACTGATGAAGGACAGCTGCAACAACTGCTGTCTGCATGTGCCCAACCCTGTCTGCATTTAATAGAAGTTGGTAGCAGCTAATAGCTCCAGTCTATAACTGACCTGGCAAGTTCAAACCATTTCAGCTGCGTGTTCTGTGAAACTGTGCCCCTCTGCCTCAGGCTATCTCAGTTGTTATGGACAAATAAGATCCCAGTGGAGCACTTCTGAGAGATCAGCTCTCACTCCAGGCATATGTGGGATAGAGGAAACAGATACCATGTATGCCCCAGTGAGACAGAACCCTGAGTTTATTTGATGACTTTTACTGTAGGTTAAATGTTGTGGATTTCTACCACTGTGTGCCCAACTAACTTATAATGTAGGGTAACTATTTTGAAGGAGAAGGGTGAGGCATGTGTATATCACTGTCAAAGTGACGAAGAAAAGTCAGAAAATATACAAATATGGATGTGGGTTAATCAAAGCAGGTGTTGGAAGAAAGGCTGAAAGTTTGTATTGGAAGTGCGAAGATACTTGTGAGTTGAGACCAGAGGTGGTTCTGAGCAATTAAACTGAAGGAGTAATATCTGGAAGTGAAAAGAGAGGGACAGTAGCACAGGGGATTTGGTGCATAAGGGAGGGTGGAAGAGGATCAGAGTGTATAATATGTGAGTTTTGTCTCCCATTAGTGAGATACTGCTGGGAGATGAGAAGCAGGAGAAGATGAAGAAGAAAGTTTATCTATGTATCTGTTTATCTGGCAGCAGTTTCCCACCTTGGTGAAGAGTCTGGAGATGAAGGCTTCTGCTCTGCGTCAGCTGCTGGGCAACAGAACTGGTGCAAAACAGTTTCATTCCTGTAAGAAAAAAAAAACCAAACAGTAGCAGGTTAGTATTCATTTCATTCAGCAGAAAACTTACAGGAGAATGTCTTCCCCAAGGCTGTTCCAAGGGGACAGTAACACCCAATGATACTGAAAAACAAATCTAATTATCACATGAACATTATGCACTCCGAGATGGTGGGGAGCAGGAGAGAAGTGAGCTGACAATTTTTTCCTCTCCTTTACCCTTCCTGCTGCTGATGTCAAGCTGTAGAGAAGAGCCAAAACCATTCAAATAAGAAGTTTTCTTTCTGTCTGTATCTGTCCCATGATCCCATACATCGTAAGAAAACAGTTTTGGTGGGTCTCATGTTTAGTTCTGGACACAAATATTTCCTTAGATGTGTTTTTTTAGATATGTTTCCTATACATTTTAATGCAAAGAAGTTGATTTTTTTGTCATAAGAATGGCTGAAGTAATGCTGCAGATATTTCTCTTGAAGCCTCTCTAAAGCATAGAAATTGCCTCAGCACATCAGTATTGAGCACTGCCAATAATAGCAGTGGAAAAGTAGCATAACAAGCATAAGAGAGCGTGCTGTGATCGTGAGGAGAACAGAAAGTTGGAAGACATCACAGCAAAGAAAAACAAAAACTTAAGTAACAACCATGAGGAAAACGGGAAAACAAAAAGCTAAAAGTGTGCTTATTAGATGAGAAAGGCAAAGGAATTCATCCAAAGGAAGAAAGCCTAAATTTGAGTGACTTGCTCTTGGGTCCCATGCTTGGAAACATTTGAAAGGAGCTTGGTTTTCAGAGGTACTGGGCTCTTATCAGAGCACTGGAATCCAGTAAGAGCTTCTCAGCACTTCTGAAAATTAAGATAGTTCCGTGTGGACCCTTACGGTGTCAGAGGCAGCATAAATCAATAGTCAACTTTCAACACCCTGACCTTCATCAATGAAAGGGAGTCACTAAAAAGAGACACAATGGCAGGGGAAAAAGTGCTAGAAGAATGGTAACCACGTAAGGAGAGAAGAAACAAAGCAGGAGACATAAAGCAGGCTGAATCCTCAGATAGCACAAATCACTCTCTCCAAGTTGGTGGAATAGCACTTGGAGCTCCATTCTCAGTGCTACTGAAGAGAGCCAGGGCTCAGATGGTGTCATCTTTAAAAAATACTTTTACAGCTTCTAACCAAGACATAAGCAGTAAAACTAAGTCTCCTGGTTGTCATGGGGTCCCAGCTTATTCCGAAAGCTTTGGAATTTCTTTCCTGAAGTGTGAAAATTATCCCCTCTATCTTTCTCAAAATATGATGTAGATGGCCACAAAGATAGATAAATTACAGATAACAATGATCCTGTTCCCAGCCATTCCCTTTCTGCTTCTCAGCTAGCTCAATGTAATAAACTGCTTAGTTCTTCTGCTTCCTTGGTTTCCACTGCCCTGTCAAAAAGAATCTTTCCTTAGAAGCAGCAGGATTAGCAGAAGCAACACAGCAAGGTGAAGAGGGAAGGATTAGCTTTACCTCACTGACCTCTGCCCATGCCCCAGGTTCCTGCCTGTGACATGCAGACTGCTGGAAAAGAAGAGACATGTTTGTGTGACACACCAAATTCATCTCCTGATCTTCCATTTCTGTAACTGCCCAGCTCACATCCATTCTCTCCTGCCAGTCTGGTTATTGCTGTTTCTCATGATTTTGTTTCTAATTCAAAGTTATTGTATGGCAACTACCTGTCTGTCTAGGGTGTCCATAAATTACCTGTGTTGTCTTTTTTCTGAAGCAAGTGGTGGGGTCACTTTTGAGCCTACATTCAAGCAGACTCACACAAATAGTCAAGCTCCTACATCTTGTCATTCTGCTTCCAGCTAGAAGTATCTAGAAAAAAAAAAGGAATTTCCTGATAAAATTTTGGTTTTGCAGAAAATGCTGCATCATCAGACTGAAACTATCTGGTGACATCTTGGGTTTGACCAAGATTCTTAAAATCACAAAGTTTTGTCTGGATTTCCTGGCAGGCTTCTTGAGGTTTGTACTTCCATATCCCAAATCAGTAGCACAGCCATGCAGTACAAGTAGTCCCTTGGATAGGGGCCATCATTTATCCAATATTTCCATCCACTTGGCTCTCTGTTATACCCAACTCCCAGGGCAGCAATTCTGAGAGCTGGCTAGCCCAAGAAGTGTGGAACAGCTGTGCCAAGGCAATCAGATCTACAGAGCAGGCTTGTAGTCATGGACAGTGTCATCTGCAGTGTGAAAAGGCACAAGGTTCTCAACTGATCCAACAACATCTGAGGTTCACTCTGAGGAGCATGTTTGGTTTCAGAAGTATGATACACTGTCACTTTCTACTGAATTTCATCACTACTTGAAGTAGTAAAAAAAAGAAAGACCTAGATTCAGATAAAAATAAGAACACATTCTGCTATACTGGAATCTTCCAAGATACAGATAACCCAAATGTCATCCATTTTCAATCATAACACTTCCCTAAATGAGCTACATTGTCCTCTGCCTTTATTCTAACATTAGATGCATCAGTCAGATTGCTAACTGTATATAAGGAAAGCAAACAAGAGGGAGGAAAAACCAAAAAAAAAAAAAGAAAGGTATGGACAAGTAGAGACAACAACAACAACAACAACAAAAGAAATAGAAGCTTTTATATAGATGAAATGCCCTGTTAGTCAATCATCAGAATAGAAACAAAAAAAAAAAAAGGGAAACAGGTAAAGGAATAGTGGTGTTAAGTTACAGGACTTCAGACTGTGTTCAGTGGATATTTTAAGAAAAAAACACCTCATAGATACTCTTCAGAGAATCAGGATGTACTGAGCATTGCAGTTTTACAGTCAGCCATTGGCTCTGGTTCTCATAATCTCTCATGTTTGTTTAACGTTAACCTTGGGTATTTTCTACTTCAATCAGTGTTCTCTTGAACCTCTGAGATCCCAAGATCTCAGGAGTAGTTGCACATCTTACGTAGTACTAACAGATGTTGATCATGCCCACAGACAGAAACTGGCCTTCAGGCTGTTTGGAGCCATGACACCCAGAGAGAAGTCCGCATGGAGATGAGCAGTAGGCACTGCTTGATAAATATATGCAGTGTAAGTGGATGTTCCTAAACAGCTGAAAGTTCTCCTCACTGGGGGCAAGAAAGGATATCTTTGGACTGTTGTTATATCCGAGTTCTCTAAATATCCAGGAGCAACTGCAACTTTGGGTCTACTCACATTCTTCTTTCACAGCTTGCATGTCTTTCTTTTTTATCATACTCAGGACAAAGGGAGTGCATTCTGTCTTGCACACAGTACCCTGTTCTTTTTCTTCTTTCCGTCTCTTGATTCTGCATGTATCTGATAGTTTGCAAATCTGTGTAAAAACAAGGCCCTTAACTTTGAAGCATGGCCTGTATAGCCCAGACATGAGATGGGAGAGGAAGAGTTATAGGCATACAGAAGAAATGGACCTGCTTCTCCCCCCCCATGAAAAGACTGTATTAATTGCTGTCTGGACAAAGCAGTTCTTATCTAGGGGTGAAATGCAAGTACTCAAATAAGTGTTCTAGAAAAGCAGCTGTTGTTTTAACTCTGTGAAGTCTTCAGGTAAGATGTTATTTTTGGTGCTGCGGTTGAAGAGGGCCCTGTAGGATTTTAATGGCTGGCAAGCAATGCACCTGAGTGACAAGGAGAGGTGCAGCCAGGATCCACCTCATGTAAGGATTGGCTTACTATTGTGTTACAGTCATCTCTTTGGCTGCACCTCAAAGAAAACTTGCAACAGAAAATCCAGCAAGAAGGAAAGGTGTTCTGGTAGTGTGAACAGGAGACCTTTGGTATTAAAGAGGCAAACAGAGAGGAAGAACAGTGTTGAAGTGCCTATGGATGTAAATGCTACCAGCATCTTGTGAGTTACAAGTAGAGGAGCAGCAGAGGACAAGGTTGCAAGAGGAAGACTGATAAGGAAGATGTTGCAAAGAGCAAACAGGAAGACTGGGAACAGCCTGAGCCTGTCAGAGCCTTGCTCTGTCTAGCTGGGACACATGCTCCAGAGGCAAGGATTTGACAGTCCAGACCTATCTTAAATGCAGAGAAAGCTGTGTTTGACCCAGTAGTAACCTGTGTTGTCAATTGAAATGTTACCCTCCTCTCTTCTGAGAGAAAACAACTGACTGAGTTTTATTTAGCTGTCTTTAGCATTGCTCCTGACAAGAGGTATCCTCCAGCCAGCTGCCTCCAGCATCAGAGGAGAGTATCAATGAACAAACTGTCCGGACACAGCATTTCCTGCTCTGTGACAAACTTTAGAGAGGCCTATGCCAAACCTTCTGGCTAGCATGAGCTGTCTAGTTGGCTCAAGAGTTAGCGTTACCTTTCTGGCTTCTTAGAAAGCTGGACTGTGCTGCAAAGAGGCCCTCTGACTCACATTACTTAGACTTTACAGCTATGAATCCCAGAGCCAAGCCTCTTTTCTCTTAAAAACTGGTGTTGTGGAGGATATAAGAATTGAGCTCCAACAACTGAAAGTCTCTGTAGCTGCCTAGTTTGTAAACCAAAGGGCCAAAACTGTGGTAACTTTCCCCAAATTGTCATAATGCTGTATCTTGCCATAAAACAAGCACTCGGGCCTTACATTCATTCAATCTTACTTCCCATCTTAAGCATCAGTGCCCACTGGTTTGATATTGATGGTAGATGTTTTGGGATAGAGATGTTCAACTGCTGAGAGTTGTACTAAGGTAAAGAAATTGTCATCTTCTTCCACTAGCCAGAAAAGAAAACCCCCAACCCAGATAGCACAAAGAAATCTGTGTTGCTGTGTTACCCAGAAGTCAACTTTAAGTAAACAAATATCCAATATGGTCTCTGGATTCTTCTGGGTTTGCAATTTTAGACTACAAGATATGCTAGAACAATACAGAGTAAAAATTGCTCTCAATGGGAGTACATAGAGCATGCTTCTCTATAACGTGTTGCATCATCTCTCTGTTGCACAATTACTGTTGCAATTGTATACACATGTCTGACCGATCTGATGTCTTTCTATAATGGAGAGATAGCATCAATAGACAAAAAAAGGCTGAGTGATGTGATCTGCCTATACTTCAAGGCCTTTAATATGGTCCTACATCACAGTCTTATCTCTATATTAGTGAGATAGGGATTTGAAGGGTGGACTATTCAGTAGATAAGGAATTGGTTGGATGGCCATAGCCAGAGGTTATGCTCAACAGTTCTGTGTCCAGGTGGAGTCTGGTGACAAGTAGCGTCCCCCAGAGTTCTGTCTTGGCACCAGTGCTCTTCAACACCTTTTTCACTGACCTGGTTAGTGGGATTGAGCACATCCTCAGCAAGTCTGCACTGCTCACTAAACTGAATGATGCAGAAAAGGATGCCATTCAAAGGGACCTGGACAAGCTGGAAAAGTGGGCACAGAAGAATCTAATGGGATTATTTTTTTTGAAGTCAAGTGCAAGTTGCAATTTGGTCAGGGCAATCCCAGATTTGTGTACAAACAACTTATTGAGAAACAGCCCTGCAGAGAAGGACTCACGGGTCCTGGTATATGAAAAGCTGGACATAAACCAGCAGTGTGTGCTTGCAGCCCAGAAGGCCAATTGTATCCAGAACTGCATCAAAAGACGGGTGGCCAGTAGGGTGAGAGAGGTGACTGTACCCCTCTATTCTGCCTTGGAGTCAGTCCACAGGAAGTCCACAATGATCAGTGGATTGGAACATCTTTCCTTTGAAGAAAGTCTGAGGGAACTGGGCTTGTTCTTCTTGAAAGGCTCCAGAGAGACCTCACTGTGGGCTTCCAGTACTGAAAGGGAGCCTATAAACAGGAGGGAGACAGACTTTTTACAAAGGCAGATAATGACAGGACAAGGGGAGCAGCTTTAAACTAAAAGAAGGGAAATTTATGTTAGATATTAAGAAGAAATTCTTTAGGCTGCCCAGAGAAGTTGTAGATGCCCCATCCCTGGAGGTGTTTAAGGCCAGGTTGGATGGGGCACTGGGCAGCCTGGTCTAGTGGTTGGCAACCCTGCCCATGGCAGGAGGTTGGAACTGGATGATCTTTAAGGCCCCTTCCAACCCAAGTCATTCTATGATTATGTATTATATAGTATATCTGGCATGACCTCTACTACAAAGACTGACTACCACTGGGTTTTTCAACTGATAGTGCTTGCCTAACTTCTGTAGCCTTGTACTTGGTCCCTACAGGCCTGCATATTCAGTAGCACTGACCTTGGCACAAACATGCACCAGTCCTTAAAAATCTGATAATGTTGAAAGGCATATGGTGCTCCCTCAAGAAATGTTATGTCAGTAAATAAATATTACAGTTTACATGGTTTCTCTTTAAAACTCCACCTTTCCAATAAAAGCTAGGGGAATCTTGACCTAAAGAAATATATATTTTTTGTAACTCCGGATATCTCAGATTTCCTGAAATCTATTACTGTTTGTCTTTTTTCATATAGCTGCCATGAGAACAGATGGAGTCACAGAAAAACATAGCCTAGAAGGAGAAGATGAAAGCAGAAAGAATCAAAGGAGAACAGAATTCATCTCATGTGAGGTTTTACTAACTGTTATTCTTTGTACGAAAAGGGCTAGAGAACCATGAACAGGAACTATTTAATAGTGGTAAGTTTATGAAAAGTCAGTTGCACAGTGCTACTTCTATCTTGACCCAGATGTATAGCTCAATGCTACCTTTCCCAACAGAGCTGTGATATAACCTAGCTAAGATTAGCTGTAGGTCTTATTCCTTCTCTCACTTCCCTCTTGTGTTAGATATTTTTCTGACTCCATTAAACCTGTTACTTTATAGGTGAGATCTGATAGAGGCTGTGTTTTCCAAAGAGTACCTTCCAACAACTAGATGTTTCTTTCCTGTCCTACACTACTCATTCCAAAATATACTCACTAAAATTTAAGTTGTCTTAATTTCTGATCTCAGTTGTAAGCCATTACATTGGTGTTGCGGAGGGAGTGGACAGAGTTTATGTCACGGGGGAAGTATGCATAATTAAAAACAAACACAAGGTAATTTCTGGACTTCAAGTTCTTTAACTACTCTTAACTTGGATGGACTCCACAAAGTTATCGGATCCTTCTGATGGCAAGAGTGTGACAAGGTTCAGAGAGAAACTGGACAACTTAAAAACTATCCCATTAGAACTTTTAATGCAGGTCCTTCCCAAAGGCAGTGTATAGGACTCAAGCTTTTCAGCATTAGAAGGCTTTTATTGGTATCCCATGGCTATCTTCTGTAATTTTTGCTGCTCTTTCCTATTGAATATCTGATGTTGACTATATCTGAAAAACAGCTACACAGTCCAGATTCATGAATCTGACCATCTGATAAATCCTGTGCTAGAGGGCAAGGGTTTTAGAATCCAAAATACTGCAAGTGTGGAAATGCAAGAAAAAAGCTGGAATTGTCATTTTATTTTACATTCCCAGTAATAAAAACAGTCTCAACCTGAGCATACATAGGATGCATCTTGGGAATGGACTGATCTTCACTAACTTGCCAAAGATTTCTGAAGTCAGTCCAAAAATACCCCAAAGAGCAGAATGAGATTGAAGCAGTCTGAAGTCAAATTTATATGGTAGATTGCTGAAGATGAAACTACAACAAAAGAAGCAGGGAGAAGAATTGTGCAAAACATTATACTTTGGAAATTGTGTGGGTTAACCCAGCAAGTTCGAAAAAACACCTTTAGGCTAATTAGCTTCTATTTGCCCTTTTCTAATGTACTCAATATCTATTGTTTTTATGGCTGTTAATTTACTCTGCTCTCCAAATTGTTACTGCTTCCACATCTTCATCAGAAACCTCAAGTAGCAGTGATTATCTTTAGTTCCCTTAGCTATCTGGAAGGTAAGTGCTATACTTGTAAAGGGTTTACATATGACATGGTAGTCTATGCAGAACCACTTTGTTGCACCTGTTCTGCACACCTATCATTGACTCTCTGGTCATATTTTTCTAGTATTATGTAAATCTGTCTTTCCAGTGCTAAAAAACAGGATGAAGAGGGGAGTCCTACTGACTGAGCATTTCCACCTTCTCACCAGAATATATTGTTTTTAGAGACCCCATAAAATATCTCGAGATCTCAGCAGCATAAAATACCTTACACATATACTATTGTTCGCAAAGTGAAAATTCAGTGTGACATGGTGATGCAAATGTGGTTTTGAGCTATTGTGGGTTCTTCAAAACAGCACAGCTTGGAAGAACGAGCACAAGGCACCATGTTGAGGAAACTGAATTTCCTGCACTGAAAGAAGATCTGAGCCAATGCCGGTGTGATCTGATCTTTTTTTTTTTGGTTGGGTGACTATAACAGATGTGTCAAATATGCCATTTATTTATCACCATCTGCTTCATGGGGTGTACATATTAATGCCATATCTTCCTGAACAGAGGATTTCTATGGTTACTTAATCCATATTTGTGGCAAGCATTTCTCCTGTACTAGCCATTCTTAAGAAGCAGTCAGGAAAACATGAGAGCATGACTGGCAGATGAGTGCAAGGATGTGGGGGGAAAAGTGGGGTGTTTTGCCTCTTCCTCAGTGCAAAGAATAGGACTGGTGGACATCCAATATTTTATGTTCTAAAAGGACAGCATGAGCTCACATCCACAAGTCAGCTAAGTCAGAATCAGCAATACGTCAGGAGACAGAGAATATGAGCTGTGGCCTCTTGTTTCCCAGCTCAGTAGTGCATGCTCCCCTGCTACACACCCAGATGTTTTCCTTCTCTTTTCTCGTGTTGGTGACATCCTACTTGACAGAAATTTCCTTCACCAAGGATCTGGGCTCTAGACTGCTATCAAGAGTGAGGAAGACTGGAAGGATGTCACCTGCACACTCACTTTATTCAGGGAAAATTGCTGTTGACAAGTCCATTTTGTTACCCTGAAACACTTGAAGGAGATCTAATCCATTTGTTAAATCCACAAGGAGAGGCTGGGATGACTGCCAAGATTTCCCCTACGTGCTAGAAATGGGCAACAGCAGAAAAAGGAATGGAAGGAGCTGCTAGTATTCATCCAGGCCCTGGGAGTCAACGAGAGGGAGAGTCCAGTCAAGCTTCTGGGTTCAGTTTTCCACGCATCATCCTTGTGACACAAATAAGCAAAGAGCTGGACCCAATGCCATTATTTCTTATGGTGCATTACTCTTTGCACAGTTCTGTGACTCTTGGTGCTTCAGCTTAAGTAACCTACTTAAGGTGAGGTAAGGATGATACGCTTGCTCTCAGTTATCTATGGACCAACATTATTATAACCAGTCAGAAAGCTTAAGATCAAGTATGTAGTGCACAAAAACAAGTCTGTCCTCTGAAGCAGTGAACATAACATAATGTGCACACACACAATACATTTAATAAAAGGCAGCAGCTTGAACAAAACCAATCAGATTTGGGACATGTGGATAGTCTGGGAAGGAGCTAGCTCTGAAAGCTCTCTGTAGAAGGAGAGTACTTTTATCTCTGATGTAGCTATGTTGGTGTCTCTACTAGCCAGGGAAATGCTCTTTAGGTTTACAGGGATGATTCTCATGCTCTCCTATTTGCCAGCAGAAGCTATTTCCTCAGAAGCGTCTCTTCTTGCTATTAATTTCTTTCCTAAGGCATAGTAGGAACAGGGATGAGGGAAGTGATTGTACTTGCTAAGCAATTCCCAGAAAGAAGTTTCCAGGATGGAAGTGAGTTTGCTAGCAGCTGCCATAGGGCTTGGGGGAGCTGCCTCTCCTGAAGTATCATTGAAGCACATGTCAATGGGGAGTCCATTCACTCAATTTAAATTGGATTTCTCTTCTCCAAAGGAAAGCCAGCTACACAGAGTGTGGCTGTCTGTTAATTGTACTGGTGCTTTGGAAACACTAAGAGAAAGCATGCAAAACATTGGTGGTGGGAGAAAATGCTATATATTAGACTACACAGTAGCCTAATATACACTACTAGTCTTTTTTAGGTCCCCTTGTCAAAGGGTGGAAACGGTTGATAACTATCTGTGATAGACAAGCCACAATACCTTTTGCTCTAATTTGCTAGCAGGGTGGATATTGGTACTGAGGAAGAACAGCTACTGTATAAAAGAGCAATCTGATATTCTAACTGTATGTGCACAGCTAATCACATGGAGAGGATCCTCTAGTGACACGTGTAGCACTTCCAGGGAGTGAAGAGAGCTTTAATAAGTTGTAGCCAAAACTATATTTCAGATTTAGATAGCAGCTTCCTATTTGTGATATCTGAAGTGTGTGTGAGGGGGAGGTTGTGTAAGCTCCAGAAGTCACTTCAATTAAATAATTACCATAAACAGAAGTTGCATTGATTAATTTCTTAATAGAAATATGGTATATGCGTACAACACTACATTCCCAAGATAGTATCTGATCTTTTCCAAGACAGCATCTCTCAATTTCAACTGTCTTTAATACAATAATTTCTTTTAAAGGTTATATATCTAATAGAATAATTATGTGTCTGCAAATGCATGCTGGTAGAGTCATTTCGTAGCTTTGAAACATCTCTTCTTACCTCTTCTGTTTTGTACTACACAAAGGCTCTTTCTTCTTTGTTCAAATAATAGACTTATAACTACATAAAATGGAAGTAGCTGGCAAAAGCTCACTTTTAATTACACTGATGAGCGTTCCCCAAATACCCTTCAGTTCTTCATACAGTAATTACAGTTTGTCAGCCTAACACCAATGAGTATGTAGTTCTCCTAAACAGATCTAGCACTCTGCCTGAATGTCCTGCTAGCAGACTAAACACATTTTTCTGCTCTCCTATTTTGAGCTAATTTGTATAAACACTGTAAAAAGCTGAGGACTGTATTAGTGAAATTGCCAAGCCTGGGGGGGGTTGCCAATTACTATGACTGTGAGATATATATATGGATTTTAGGTCTCTTCCTGAACAAGAATAAATTATTTTTCACTTTTTGCAAGTGTCAGAATTGGGCTCAGTAAAAGGGTGTTTGTTTTGATGAGTACTAGACCTGTCTTTAATAAAGCTTAGACTTGTACTGGCTGCACGCTTAAATGG
The DNA here is from genome assembly GCF_951394365.1 of Tetrao urogallus. Lineage (NCBI taxonomy): Eukaryota > Metazoa > Chordata > Aves > Galliformes > Phasianidae > Tetrao > Tetrao urogallus. Next base: position 134,447,644 of record NC_136813.1, read on the forward strand.
CTCATGTTTAACCCCTTAATACAGGAAGAAAGCCGTGGAATTTTCTAGAGGTTGAAATCAAACTGTCCCTCAGCACTGAAGAATAACGCAAATCTATAGGAGGGAGTATTGTTCAATACACTCATAATCCAATAAGCATGAAAATTGACTTCATACACAGAAATGGCTCATCACCGAGCTCTCCGTGCATCTTAGCAACAGTGCCTTCTGCAAACTTGCCCCAGCAAGGAAATGCTTGGGTAGATTTGCTGCTTGTATAACTGCAGTCCTGTGCCCTTGCATGCAACTCTGAATTCACTGCTGGATGTAGCATGACGGTGAACTGCACCAGCACTGCAGTGCTTGGAATCTTGTTACTACCACACTGGATGATGCACTGTATTTCTGTAGTGGTTTTATTCTGCATACTCACCAAAGATTATTAAAATTGTTGTATGGGGTAAATCCTACTTCTGAGCTGCTCAGACACTACTGAGGCTTGACACTACACTTTATAACAAGAAGGCTGTGGTTGAACATAGTGAGAAAGAGGCTTGGTTTGCAGAACACTGTTTCAGGCCCTCGGTTTGGGGCCTTGGCTTTGGAAACTCAGTTTCTATTATATCTGCAGCTATCTGGGTCTTGTCCACATTGCTTCAATTACACCTACAATTGAAGGTGGAGTGGTTTCCTAACAGAGAAGTACAACAAGAAGAAATAGGAACCCACAGGACATTACAAGCATCATGGATACTTCCATTTGGTTTAAATGAAAACTGTATAATTTCTTGAGGCTTTATAAAGACCTGACCTTGCTAGAATAGCAGAAGAGCATGTGGGATTAATGACATGTCCTCAGACTTCAAAAAGCTGTGAAAGGTGTTCCCTTTCCCTATCTTAACTGCTCAACAACTCCTAGGATTTAATACTATTAGGTCATAAAATAAACAGTCAAGTGTATTTATAAACGTGATGACAGTTCAGATCGCTCTTCATCTCAGGAACTGGATTGTATTATACTTCCTGTCTGGTGGGACAGCACTGGGAAAAATTCACCACAAAAATGGAGAAGACATTACCTCTTAACCAGACGCCTTGTATATGCTAATTATTCATCCGTGTCCCTTCTCAGAACTGAGATACAAATGTCAGCTTACAGTCACATACCTGGCCAAAAGTTCAGTGCTTCAGTCAGTAACGACCATTGAAACCTACGTAGCCTGCATCTGCATCCAAATGTAAAGCTCATCTTGAATTAGATGAGCTGCTTACATCTGTCTGTATTACTGAATCACTCTGTAGTGACTTATTGCAGCTAGCAAGTGCCTTGTGGGGAATCTTAACTTACAGAAGCATCTGAATTAGAAATCAACTGCTATTCTCTAATAGTAAATCTTCAAGCATTCCACCAGGTGCTGGAGTCCTTGTGTCTTTTCCTTCGTTTAAAATAAATAAATAAATAAATAAATAAGGTAGTTCTGGAAATATAAATGTAAGAGATTTTCACGAACTGCAGGAGACTGGCTTCTGACAACATGTTTCAGGGAAGCTGCAAAAACAATTACTGGAAATCAGAGTGAGGAGCTGTGGGACTGATTGTATTTCTGCTCCTGAAGCATGATGGCTGGTGCACACCTTCTTGTGGTACTTACAGCTGGGCAGACTCCTCTAGCAACTGAGATTTAACAAGTTTGCATCAGAGTCCTGGTGCCAACAGGGCTGTAGCATAAGCTGACTCCATGTGGCTCAGCATAAGCTGGCAGTGCTATTTGTGCTTTCACACTTTAACTGTGAAGCTACATCAAAGATGTTCCAGACCCTACATGCTGGGAATGTGACTTCCCACTTCAGTAAGAAGCAACAGAAGTGACAGCATTGGCATCTGTGGTTACTTTAGCACTAGGAAGCATTGAAATTTTGATCCTGGTGATGAGCAGATTCTACTGAGACTCTCGTTTAGCCTTCAAAGATGTGTGGTGGGGGAAATTCCACTTTCGGCAGCAGCTGTTCCATGTAAATTGTGTGTAATACATGAAGAGATCCCAAAGCTGAAGAAAAGGTAGTGGGAAGAGACAGCTCAGGCTCATGGGAAAAAAACAGCCTAGTACAAACCAGATTTTAATCAAACAAGTGTCAAAAAGTGAGAAGCCCAGGGGTAAGCAGAGATATTGAGAGAGCAATTATCATGCTCCTAGGCGAGCTGGGTCAGCCTTACTTGTAGGTGAAACACGTTCTCATTGTAACTCCAGAGCAAACAAATTGTGACAGAGATTTATTAGTCACTGCATTTATTGATGAAATAAGAGCTTATAAAGTGTGCCATGGAGACCAAATGCCCTCTCTCCTGTGCTAAAAGGAGTATTCTCTCTCCAGGGTCATTTAGTTCTGTGTCATTTGCATGCTTTCTGCTGCTTAACCCCCATCCTACTCTGCAGGGAGATATGGTTCCTCTTGCCACTGGACTGTCAGAATTCCTGTCTTCTTATCACTGTTGTTTCCTAAAGGGTTAATATCTGATTTTCTCCACAGCAGAGACAGTATATTCACACAGATATAATCCTGAAATGTATGAACAGACAGGATAACTGTCCAGGGTTACTTTTTGTGTGCCTTTGAGAAAGGTGGAAATTGAGTTGCAGCTGTAGACCACTGTATAGTCTCTACAGACTGAGACATCTAAGGTCATATAGATACTGACCTTGGGATGCTTTCTAATTGAGAATCATGCTAGACAGTCAGCAGTCACTCGATAAAGAGAATCAAAAGCAATTCATAGTGGAGGGCAAGTAATACTGAGTAACATCCATTCTCATAGCAAATTGACAAAACCTCCTGAGTAGGGTGAAGAGGGGCATCCTTGTTATTTTTGAGATAAAAGTTGTTTTACTTTGCTTGCAAAACCAGTACGTAAATAGCACTAGGAAACAAACGTACATTTTATATCCTCATCTTCTATTTTAATTAGAAAACCAACTCCTTATGATTTCATTATCTCTGCCTCCTCCCTGGTCACGATTACTCTGATATACTGACCAACAGCATCGTAGTGGAAATGCTAAGTCACGGTCTGAACCAGTGATTGAGCACCTGCTGGGAAAGCAGGGCAAACCTCAGGTGCATGCAGTGCATCTGAGTGACCAGAATAGTGGAGCCAGGATACATCCCTTCCCAGACTTCATTTAAGGGTTGGCAGTAAAAGTAAGGGTCTCTCTCTGGAGATCCCTGTCTACATGAGGCCTCCTAAGGGTAAGCAGATACTTACCTTTGTTTCTGTGCCCCTGGCTGCTGCATTTGAGCATACCCTCACTTGCTGCAGCCTAGGACTTCACTGCTCTGATATCATTGCTGCGCTTTCCATCATGTTACTGGCATGTACGAATTAGATGAGAATGTTGATGCTGTTAGTTCCATGATTCTCAGCTGATCTCTCTATCATATAACAGATCTCCAGCTCCGTATAAACTTATCTCTCATTGCACTTTATTTCTCTTCTCTTATGTACCTCTCTTAACAGTTCTTGCTCAGTTGAAAGACAGTGTTTACTCAAGCCATATAAGTTCATATGTAAGTGATACGTTTTTTCTCCTTCGAGAGAGCATATTTTCAAATCAAGCTAGGGGTAAGAATATTTATATCCTTGGTCAGTGTGGCACCAGTTAGGCCCACAGTAGAAAAGCTGAGATATGGACTTTTATAAGGAAGATACCTTGGCTACAGTGGGCACTTACAGATTATGCAGTCATTTATTGTGAAATGCAGTTTCTATCAGGTAAGTTCACTTTTGTAAATGAAGATATATTATGTGATGTTTGCAGAGTGAGCTAAGAAATGTTATGGAAAGTATTGGTGTATGTCTGTATGTGGCACAAGGAAGCAGTATGTTACAGTACTCATATACAGGCATCTCATATAAAGCTGAATACTAGAGGAAAAAAAGAGGGAGAAAAAGTAAGAGAAAAAGTAAATGTAATTTGTGCAGGTTGGAATTGTCTCTCAGTTATGACACTTATAAATTGTGCTGCTATGGGATTCCCTCTGTTGGTGCCACTCTCCCTTGTTCAGGGAAGCACGGTAGACTGGGAGGGGGCAGTAAGTACATAAAAAGCTTTGGGCTTTCTTTTTCAGGAAAGAACAGATCCTAAACCCTTTCCTCTTTTCCTTGCAGAATTATCTTCTAGTTAATTATGGTATTGACTGTTTCACTCCATAACTCTGTCTGTGAAGGGCAATGAGATACTTGGCTGTGTCTTATTTATTGTTTCTGCTTTTCTCCTTTACTTGAAGTGTATCTTCCAAATTTCCAAGCTTAGAATAATTGATGCCACTATGAATTTGAGGATGCTTTCTAGGGTTTTGCACCCTTGCACAGAGCAATTGAATTTTTCCTCCCTTCTAGGCATGTTGAAAACTCTGTAATGCTCATCACCTTTTTTTTTTTTTTTTTTTTTTCAAAGTAAATTAAAGCAATAACTAGAATTCATTAGACATTAGAAACTTCAGGCATAGTTTCAGTGTCTTCAGTTACTAGGTACTCTAACTCCTTTATGCCTAGGAACAACCATTGCCTAAATGTATTGTGCCTTAGCGCTTGTTTTTGCTCTTTGCAGTAATCAGACAGTGAATACCATATTGCCAAAGTATGAATCCAGTACAAACCAGCTCACTGGAAGAGTATGCAGGGGTATTCCAGAGGGATGCTGTTTTGAAATCTGCATGGTTTAAGCATAGCAGTTTTTCTTCCTATCTTGCAAAAGTAATGCTCTTCAGAAGCCTGAGTAGAAGAGACTGTCTCTTCAGATCTTATCATGGCAGACCTTGGATGTTGTTCCCACTTTCACTTATGTTCTTGTTTGAACAGAATTTCCTGTCCAGAAAAGCAGATTGCATTAGATTAAAAGCTCATAGTTTGCGCTTGGAATAGGCCATTATTTTTAGCTTTTATTGAGATTTCATGGTGATTACTGTCATAGGACAGCTCAAGCTTCTTTGCCAAACAGTGCAGAGTTGTGTACAAGGCATCAATGGAGAAAAAAAAACGGGCTTTTTTCTACTTCAGTCACTGGGTGTAACTGTATGCCTTAATTCAATTGCATGGTTCAGGTACCACTGTTAGGTTGTCTGGGGTAGTGAGTTTTCACTGTTTACATAGCTGAAAATGCTGAATTCTTTTGCATTTTCTAGAAATGATGCTTTTAAAAAGACTACATAGTCAAGCCCAGGATGAATCTGTGTTAGTGTGGAATCTCAGATACCAATGGGAGAATGGATTTTGTGGAGAACGGTTATCTAAAAGAACACTTAAGACAAAATAGAGCCTTTCTGCAAATGTGTTGGCATCTATGGCATTTACATAGCCTATGCACAGATACATCTGGTTTGGAGACTTGTAACTCCTATCTGATCAACAAGGTGAATGGGAATGTCAGCTCTTGATATTAGGAGATGCAGAATTGTGTTCTCATACGATAACTAAGCAAATGACAATAATTGAGTCATCTTATAAATTGGTTTATTTGCTCAGCTACAGAGCAAATAAAAAGTAAAAATCAATGAACTTTGTGATATTCTTCATTCTAGAACTGGTTTGTCCAGCTCTAATAATTAGAGAACTTCATAGGTGGTCCTATGGCAATGATTCTAAGCAGTCAACTTACCAACAGTTCTGAGACAGGAATGGAGACTGTAGCAATGGGTTATATTAGGGAATTCCTCATTAAAAAGAAATAAAGCAAAGTGTGTTGAATGATGCAGAGGGAGATCTGTATGGAATCCAAGATATGGAACATAATAGGGAGCCTGGAGATCTCCATGCAGTTTTTACTCTTTAAAGAGGAAACATCATAACTGTTATCAGTGTGCTAGCCACAAAAGTGTAAACAAAGGTTATGTCTTTGGTCACTTACTCACTTGAGTGGGCATCAGTTCTCCATCCAATCATTCTTTGTCCCTAAATTTTTCTCAAGGGAGAAAGCATTTGATTGAAATAGACTGCACTCTGGCTGTATGAAGTTTGTCAGCTCTTAAATTAATCACTCCTATTAAATTGTTAATATTTTTGATACAATGAGAGAGCCAGAGAATGCCCCAGAAATGGGATAAAGTGCTATGTAGATACTGTTCCCAAACTTTTTAATCTTTTGCAACGCATGCAAAAGATGCACATGGTCAAGAGTAAAGGTTGAAATGGAATCTGATTGTTCATCTGGTATCTTCTCCAACTGTGCTAAAACCATATTTCCACTGAGTTTGTATAGATCAGATTTCAAGTCTCATGCAGTGAATCCTAGCCAGTTCAGCTCTTAAAGGTTACCCTAATTGAAATATTATCTGTATTCAAATATAGGTTCTTCATTTTTCTTTCTACTTATGAACAGATCTTATTCTTGTGCCTGTTGAATGATAAGTGCCATTTATTGCCATTTCAGGCAGGAAATCAGTAAACAATATGGCTTCTCATGCAGCAACATCCACAAACAGTGTCCTCTCTGTCTTTCTATCTCATTACATTTTGGTCCTAAACACTTTCAAATTGGAGTACTTCCCTATGGATAGCAAAATCAACAGTCTGATTCTAAGAGCTCCAAATGATTCTATGCTGAACGCTTCTCAAACTTGGGCTTAGTGAGAGATTTTATATATAGGGATGCAGTTATGGGAAATCTGTTTCTCATATATCATCTGCAACATATGATCCAGCAAGAGCCACAAAAAGCAATAGCAAAAGAAGTGTGAAGTGTCCCACTTAGCCATAAAGACTATGCGTGCCAGCATCACAAAGTTCTACATGACTTACTGTGTCCTCTTAAGTTGATGCTGAGAGCAGACATAGCCTGCGGTAACGGAGGTGTGTGCTTTACTTTCATGAAAAAAAACTCGGCTGCCTTATCTCCTGAGATAGTGAATCTCTTGGATGTGCTGGGCACATCATTTAGGAATACCTGGAAAGCCCTTCAAGATCCTTGGGCTGAAGATGCTTTGAAAGAGCAGTGGTGATATGCTGCAGAGATACTATCATCCCTGCGCTCCTGAGGCACGTCCCTTTGAGTGAAGGATGAAGATGATTTGTTGAGGCATTCTACGGAAGCCTGTGCTGTCACAGCCTGTGCTACACTTGTTTTCTGAGGTAAACAGGAAACCTCAGACCTCAGTAACGTCAATTCTGAACTTCTCACAAGGGCTAAATTCTGTCTGAAAGGAAAAGAGCAGCAGGAATGATCTCTGTGTTTAGTTATCTCATCTCTTGTCTTACATCATCCTCTCATGAGTGTGCCACAAGGCCAAAAGGAGAGCTCTAATTGTCTTGTATGACCAGCATAATGGGTTTTTCAGTTGTTGATACCATATGTGGGAGACAGTAAGCTGCATTCCTGCTCTACCTAATTCACAGTGACTGGAAAGGAAAACCTTTGCTCTGAATCTGCAGGGACTTGAACCTATGTCTCTTTCCATTCCCAAATGAGCTTTGAATAAAAAAAAAAACTTACCTGCAAGAATGCTAAATTGGATGTGAATTTCAGCCTCTGAATTTTTTTTCTTATTCTTTTCACTGGCAAATTGTACTAGTGCATTTGGAATGTCATACCCATCTACAGATTTAATCATCATAGCATATTTAACTATATGACAAATTATTAATTCCTGTAAGAGACTAGCAGAACTGTCTCACTCCTTTTGTGTTCTTTGAGCATTCCCAAGCAATTCTTAATTCTTCCCAGGGCCTTTCTTTGTTTAACCTACAGGAGAACACTTATTGCGATAGGAAACAAAAGCAAAGTGCTGGTCCTGAGGCAGTGCCTGTTGCCCTGGAATATTTCAGCATGGCTGCCTGATTCAGCCTCTAATCTAATGTTTGATGTTGTCGTGCCTTATATCTGTCTAAATTAAAATATACTCTCGCATTAAAATGATATATAGAATTCAACTTCAAAAGCTGTCTCAGGAACCGTCTCCCTTTGTGACAACAATGCACAGGCCCACTCATTTCTCTGCTGTGCAAAGTGCTGCCAAACGTGTCCAGTTGTCAAGCACTAACTTGCAGCAAAACTGTTCATCTTTCAAAGGCAGCAGTCTTAAAGCTCTACCATTGGCAGGCACCTCATGCTACCTCCTACAAGGGAAGTGAGTAACATTGCTCCAGTCCTATATAGGGAAGCTGTATAGGTAAGTGAGGCAATGCAATTTGCCTGCTTTCTGTCTGTAGCCCAAGGATTCTGCCTAATTCTTCAGTCCTGATTTCTAAGCAATAGTCCAAGCTTCCTCTCAGCTCAGCAGCTCAAATTGTTGCAAAAGACTAAGTAGGAACTAGAAGAATTAATTTCAGAGAAGCAAGAAACCAGTGCAAAGAACACAACAGGTTATGGGTGGTGGGGTGGGGAGTGGAGGGAAACTTGTGTACTGCTTAAGAGACAGAAACAACCTACGCTGAGCTGCTAACGCTTGCAGCTGTCAAATATATCCCTTTCATACTGCTTTCCCTTGCACTGATTTGTAACAATTTGCAAAGAAAAAGCCTTTTAAAATGAACAGGAAACTTTCTAGTGAACAGAGTGCAAGTCAATTCTGCCAACAGCTCACTTGACCAGATGCTCCCCTAAAGGTAATTGTAAGTTCCTTTACTGTATGGCAACCCCAAATAACAGAATGGCATGTGAACCCTGGTGCTCTTCTACATAGCCTAAACTGTGGTCCCGAGAGACTATGTCTATCTCAGAAGCAGTGAGCCTGTTTGAACTGAGTATCATCCTTGCTCTGGCATAGCTGTAGATGGTACATAAGCTGTCAATGGAATATCAAAAGCATCACCAAAAAGGGAAATTCAACCTGAACAATGTAAATCTGGTTCTTCTGAATAGATCAAACCATTCACTGTAAATAGGGAAAGCAACAGAAAATGGGCTGGAATGGCCTCCCAATTTTAATAAACCAAAGGAATAGGAATGAATCTGACTTGTACTGACTGTTGATATTAATAGGCTGGTTTTAAAGGTATTCTAAGCAGCCTTCTCTCTGAAAGCGAACATATAGCCTCACTAACACAGCCAGAAACTCTAGATATTTATCAGCACAACAAATAAGCAACACCACTATAGCTCATATAAATCTTGCAGCAGCTGGCAAAACATCAGTCTATATGTTAAGAGTAAAGAAATTGAGCACTCTGATGTCCTCTTATGGAGAAAGAATCCTCTCTTGATAAAAGAGGATATCTGAAAATGCATGGGTGTCACTGGAATTATTTCCTCCAATTTCCAGACTATTTAATCAAAACACTCTATGTCTCTCCTACTGACAGCAAAAAGCAGATGGTGCACATGCACAAGGAAACTAGAGATAAAGGATATATCTAGAACTTGCATGTATTTAATGGGGTCATTAAAAGTGGTTACCTTCCTCAAGGCATACATTAACTGTCTACTGGAATTCCTATATCTTGTCTGTCTCTGTTCAGGTGGAAGGTTTATCAGAAGGCGGGAAGTGCAGCACAAGCAAGATGCTTAATTTAGGTTAATTTAGTAAAATAACCAGACCAAAAAGATACAGCATGCCCTAGCAAGCAACAATATCTCTCATACTAACTGGTCACTAATAGGCACTGCGTGCAAATGAAAAAGAAAAATGGAGAGCCAGCAAAACAGAAGCCTCAGCCAGTCAAAGGAACGATTGCCAGCCAACTTTCATACAAACATTTGATTAACTGTCTCTTTATCTAACATAGGCAAACAAAATGCAGGCCCTGTATAATGAGATTTATCACCTCGTGGGATCAATCCCAACACATATTTCTCCTGTATGCTGAATTTCCAGTATGAGGGAAAAACATGAGAGCAAACATCCAAATGATGCGTGCAGACTGGGAAGAAGGTTTTGTAAGGTTTTTAACCCGTGCAGATTCCCCCAGGCATGAATTCTTCTGGAGTGTGCCAGGTGCCAGTAGGAAGGCCTATTTGCTATCACTGTACTTATTCATATGCAATAGTTAAGAGTTTTCAACACATTGTCACCAATCCTGAACACCAAATTCACATCACTGCTGTGCAGGCTTCCTTCTGCATAGTGATCTTGCTGCTTGGGAGAGCTTTTAGAGCTGAAGAGTATTGGCAGACTTGAAATTTCAGCTAATCCCCTCTCAAAAGGCATCGTTGCTATTCTTGGAATCATGAGTAGGAAGTTTCCTTGCTTTGTTAATGGGCACAATTAAAGGCAAAATTGTGCCATTTTCTGACAGCTAACTCCAAAGATGCCATGACCAACATCACTTCCACTTGAAGCCAAAACAAGAAAAAGCAGTCAAGTTTTGGTCTGAATGACAATTCTTAACTGACAGCTGGTCAAAAATTGCTGGAGTCCAAACTTTCTCCTGAAAATAAGGCTTTTTTGGTCCAGAAGAAACACTTCTATACTTTCCATGTTGGTCTACTTTTTTTTTTTTAAAGGTTTTCCAAGTGAAATGGAAAATTCTTCCTTTTTCAATGGAAAATCTAGTAACAAACCCAGTCTGCTCATTCTTATGTGTCACATTTTATTGTAAGACGCATCCTATTGAGACCTTATCATACATGTAGGTGGTTTCTTAGCCAGTTTTAGTGTTCATAAATATTCTCAAATGGTGTCAGGGAAAAAGTATAAGAAATCCTTATGTTTGTGCTCAACGGAAAGGGCTTCTGAATTCTAACTAAGCTGTGCTACTTCCTACAGTGGAGAGGCCATCCTCTTGGAGGTGCCATTCTTCTGATAGTGTGAGCACAATTCCATCCTCATGGAATTGTTAAACACAATCCTGTGAACAATGACCAATATGCAGCCATGCTTTGCATTCTGTTACAGAAATTTGAGAATAGGTTTTTAGAGCGCTGAAAAAATATCAGTTTTTATTTTGTATATTTGCAACTCCGTTTTCAGTTGTCATAAATATATCACATGTGAATTTTCAAATGAAATGTGTTGAGATGCAAACAAAAATTTGATCCTGTCTCTTTACCAGATCTTCATAAGCCCCATCTTACCAGAGAAAAGGATCCCTTCCTTCACACTCACTCCCTGTTCGTGTCATGTTCACTTTTGGCAGTATGTATGTTTGTGAACAGCAGTTTTCAAAGATGCAGCACAGGAAGAGTAAAATTCCATGAAAAATCTCTGACAAAACATCTCAAGAACTCAACAAGAATTGTAGCCACTACCATCAAACTGGACTGATGAGTTAGTTTCCCAAAAACAAGGTCAAATACACTACTAGCTTTCTATTTTTGTTGCTCTCTTTTTATGTTTTAATACAAAAATAAGAAGTTTTGTTACTTGCATATATTTGTTATATCACATACTCCATGAGGGCTGCTCTGAAAGTAACGTCTCCTATATTATTCGGTTGGCCCATGACATCAGAGGCAGATGTTGGTGCTGTGGCAGTAGAGGTTGAAACTTCTCAACACTATTCTGTTACGTTTTGTTGCCGTGCAAAAGATGACAGCAGAGGAGCAGTCTGACGGAATGGAGTCTAATACGGAAGTGCACATGAAGCAAAGGTGTAGACCTGAATTCCTCCATACAGAAAAAAATGGCACCCTATGATACTCACCAATGCTTTCTAACTATTTATGCAGACCAAGCAGTGGCTGTGAGCACAGTGAAGCAGTGGATGCTGCATTTCAGCAGTGGTGGCAGTGACAGTGGGTCAATTCAGCTGGTGCAGATTACTAGCTCTTATTCACTGCTGATGAAAATGCACAGCTCACGGTGGTAACTGTGTTGAAAAAGAGTGTTTTGCTGCTAAGAATTTGCTCTACTAAATAGTATTACCGTGCTTGTTGTGGTTTCCATGGAAATAATCAGGAGGCATTACTTTTGGAGCAACCTTCATAGATACAGCTAAAGACAAATTCCTCTTCACTCAGTGCAGTGCAGGCACTGCAGAAGGTTGGACACCCATGAATTAGTGTTTCAAATATGCCTAGGAGGATCAAAATGAGACTTTGGAAGACTCAACCTTTTTATTCATTCAGTGTGGATGAGAATGCTGTTCTTCAGATTTCAAGCTAGATATTTATTGCTACTTAGCGAACTCCTGAGAAACCAGTTTCTATGCCTTGGAACTGAATTCTCTTTGAAACCAAGTGCTCATGTCACTGAGCCATTTTGGGTAGGGACTGAAGACCTGTCCTGCTTGACTATATATAGATTGCAGATAAACTGAGGATCCCATGGATGACTGAGTCACGTCTTCAAAAATCAGTGGACCTTTAAAGATGGCTGCTGTCCTTATGCTTATTCTACTGTCTGAGATCAACAGTATGGGATGAATTATGTGAGTATGTAAGAACCACTGTATTGCTTTTAGCCCTTCTACAACTTTCTATGTGATTATTACTCTACGCTACTTTCTGCATTTGTGACTAAATTGTTGACCTGATAACAAAAAGGAAAGTTATCCCTTCATATGTGTTTGACAGTTTAAGGAGCCTTTATAGAAGAAAAAATGTGAAAATATTGAGAATAGGTGCACACTAGGGCTTATCTAATTTAAGACTAGCAGATGGAAATGCTTTAGGAGCAAAATTAGGCATTGCTTGCATCATATTTCTGCCACCTGCAAGAGTATGTTTCTCTCCTTTAAAAATAATTGAAGTGAGATCTTTGTGTTTAGAACAATAAAATTCATAGCGAAATCAGAATCAGAGTGACTCCAAAGCAAACAGACTGTGACAAGTTTCCACTGTAGTTGCTAGACTTCCTTCACTGGGTTCAAAAAGAGTCAGTTTAGCAATGCTCAGTGGCCTACAGCTATGCTTCTTCAGGCTGCACTCACGTCAACTGTTACAAGCCAAGTGATTCAGTTTAAGCGTATGGTTGGACTGAAGACTTCCAAGAAAAATTGAAGGATGTGCTGAAGCAGGGGCTACTCTTTTAGCTGAGTCTCAACTGAATCAATGCCATGGTGTGGTGCTGTAAGATCCAGTGTGCCCAGCAAGATGTAATGTCAAATTCACTTGAACTTCTAGCATGACTAAATAGATTCTTCTTTAGTTCCGTGCTAGCATATCTGAACCTGGAGTCTTCTGTTGAATTTCATTTGGTTAACAGAAATCACTGGGGCTATGTTCATATACGCTGTCTAATGACTTGGTTCGCCTAACACCCAGCAACAGATTTTGTGGAAGAAACAGTAATTCTGATCGCAGCGGAATGCTGTCTTCTGTCCCCAAGCCAGCTGTGTCTCAGTGGCAGGTAATGATCAGTCAGAGTACTTAGAATGTAGAAAGGTTCTGTAAGAGGAAATTAATATTAATCTAGTTGGAAACAAAGTACAGTGCCCCTCAGGGCAAGAGGAGGAATTCCAGTCTACAGCCATTATTTGATGGAACTGTTTCCAATTACAAATCCTCTGAACTCTTTAATTCAGACTCCTTTTTTCTAAGTGGGGGTACACACCTGAAAATCCTCAACAAGGCTGTGTATGGAGTGAGATTTTTTAGCTGCTTAAGCTAGTGCTTCAGTGCAGGGTATGAATGCCAAGGACCTTTCTGATAACGTTCACTGTATGCAACTACCACGAACTAATGGAAATTGAATTGCACTGCAGTGTAAGAGCACTTGTGAAGAGCACACCAAAGCCTCCAGCAGACCATTAAACTGGGATCTTAGAGAAATGGAATCCACTGGAATGGATATGGAAACCTTGAGGGCATGCTTGGAATAGAAGGTATATGATAGTTGCATCAAATGGATGCTCTTCAGATAACCCTTAGGCCACTGTCAGTGGCCATGCACACAAGGGAACTGCATGTCAAATATTCCTTAGGAAATAAAATAGCAAAGAGACTACAGGACAAGCTAAACTTTCACATGTGTGTACAGTTCTGATTTATACCGATTCTGGAAATCTGCTTCGAAACCCAGTGTTGGCTAGCAGGAATGGATGAGATATCACAGAATCACAGAATCACAGAATCACAGAAGATAGGAGGAGATACAAGACACAAGAACACAAGAGAGATAGGAGGAATGATTGGTATGATAGCTTTACAATTTCCTTCACAGTCTTTAAAATGGGAAAGAAAATTATTTGTGTCCTTCCCTATCACCCTCTACTACCAAAAGCCGAACTCAGTCTGTAATTAGACTGACTTGTCAACTTTTAGAAACTAAAACACAGCTAAGGACAGAAGATGCTAATGAGTCATTAGTAAGCAGGGAATGAGTGACTGTGTTTGGAAACACTGTAGATTGTTGGGTATTTTTCTGCTCTGCATAGTACCTGAAGTTTGGTAGTCTTTACACAGACATGAAAGATGCAGGCCATCTTAGTCCAACTAACAATTTGGCCTTTTCATGTGCCAAGTGCTCTGAACAAAATCATATGAATGCCTAGGAAAAAAACTTAGGTTCCTAAATCATGATCCCCTGAGATAATTAGGCTGGGGAGGGAGGAGGTTGATTGTGTCCATCTTTGCCACTGTTCTGCCTTTTTTTTTTTTCTGGGAGATTTTAAACCCAAAGCATTTCTCCTGTTGTTTAATACAATTTCTCAGTCTCATTATTTTCCATTTTCCAATGGGCACCATGGCTTACTTTCTAGAGTATTTGGCTTTTATTTACTACATCTTACTTCTGTAATAATTAAGATGTGTGTAATATTCTTAATTTCTGCTCTCTTTCAGCATCGTTTCCAAGTTAAGGCTTTTGTTCTTTTGCTAGATGCTGCAAGTCTGTCAGAAAGCTGCTAGACATCTACTGCATGGCTACTTCTGTCTACAAGGAACAAAAATCAGTGACTTTATAAGCTGATACTGAGACCTCCAAGAATCAGGATGAAATTAGTCTGCATTTCATTCCTTTTCCTTAGCCTTCCTATTCCTTATAAAGGCTCAGAAAGATGCTGGCAGCCTAAGCATCTCACAAAGGTCAAGAGGATAGCACTTAAATTTATTGTTTGACCTCCAACAAAACAAAAATTCTCATTCTTTCTGGCTGTGGGATCTTTTGGCCAGTGGAAGACTCATAAGAAGAAAAACCTCCAAGGAGAATGATAGGAAAAGAAAATGAAAAGAGAGTAATGGAAGTACAAGAGATACACATGGAATGGCATTATAGATTTTGGGCATCCCAATTCTGCCTTGGCAACTGGTTAAGTTATGTCTTTTAAATCAGTCAAGGGAATGCTCCAATGAACAAAGAGAGGATACAGTCAGGAAGAAAACAGACGAATTGAACAGCCTTATAGAGTTGAAATTCAAGCACATCTGGAGGCTATTCTTCATAGACGAATCTACAGACTTCTCCACTGATGGGCTCTATACAAAATACAATACAAAATACTGTGAGGTAATTAAGAGGCTCCAGGATCAAGCAATACTACTACATTTGAGAATGAAAACATTCCACATCAACCCTAGCTCTCCATGAAACAATAATGCTGGCACCTATGAAATAGATTGCTCCATATGCTTCAGCAGTAAGGCCATCTGGCCCAGAAGCAGCAACTTTTGAAGTCTAAACACCATTCTGAAGAACATGTTGAGGTTTTGTTGACTCCTGAGTGGCATGCACCTCTGAAATGTAGTAAGTGATCAGTTCATACCATCATCTTCTCGTAGTTATTTATTCTTTTTGCTTTATTTTGTTTAATAAACCTAGCCTTCTGCAGGAGAGGTCTAAGTGGCAGCCACTCTTCTCTTTGGCTTCCTTCACAAAAACATCTGCTGTCAGGTAGTGTTGGATTTGGAGTGACTGCAAAATCCTTTACATAAGTCCACCGACATAGATCACTGTCTTGAAACTCATTTGTCTTAACAAGTTCTTGTATCAATGTTCTCTTTATTAGTTCCCTTTGGGAAGGCTCTCAAGTTTGTCTCAAGACCCTCAGTCTGTTAAAAAAGAAGGCAATGATGACAACTGAGTAAGTACGCTAAAAACAATATATAACTAGACATAAACTGTAAATAGTGAAATGTAAGGCAAAATAATGTATTTTGGGTTTTGTTCCTTTAGCATTTATAAAGGTTGCCTTCATATGGCACTGGGTTTCTAATTCATACCTCCTTTCATCTCACGGTTTTTATTCAACATTACTACCTTTTCTTTCTGTGTCAGATCCTTACAGAAAGAAACCTGGTAGGGTTTTTGGCATGTTCCCCAACTGTATGTTGGGGAAGAAGTTAGAGATGGGGGATGAAAGTAGGATAAAGTTAGGAAGTGTTTTGGTGATGATAATTTCCTTTAAGATTCTTTTTTTATGTATTAAAGACAAATTAAATATTGGAGTGCTATGTATACAAATATGTTTAACTGAATTTTCCACTAAGAATTTAAAAAGGGAGTTAACAGGAGAATGAAGAATTCGTGCTTTGAGTGTTAGAAAAATAAAAAAATCTGTGTTTTTCTATGCATCTTTGCCTACTTGTGATACAAGCAGAATGGGCATGAACTCTGAGATATGCAGCAGTGCACAGAAAGCTGCTGTGCCATTGGGACCCACGCCATGTCTATTACTACAGCCAATTGTTCTCTTACAAACAGGCACCACTGACTACAGTGCTACCCTTCTTCTTGTTTGCTTACTCAATATAATTCTTAGTTAGCAATGCAGCTTCTATTTCTACTAAATCTGAAATAGCCTTTCCTCTTAACTCTTCAACCCACCTACTTAGAGTTTAATTATATCTGCATCTGTTTTCTGTGAGCCCAACAGAACTCCAAGGCCTTCTGCTCTCTCCTCACTTGTATTTGTTTGTTCATGGCTGTGGGCTTCCATTGAGTTGTTTTTCTTGTCTTGAATGGCTATTCTCCATTTATGCAAAAATAAATCAAAGAGGAATTACGTACTAAGTATCTAGGAGACATCTGAAAGAAAGTATGTGAATAATTTTGTTCTTCGGATCTACAGTTACTCTGTAGAAAATCTGTCTCAAATACTGTTTGGGAGATGGCTTGATTTATCTTTTCTTGAAAACCTATTATTATGAATTTAATAATTAACAGCATCAAAAGCCTTATTGAGAAAATTGGTTCAGATTCTCCACAGTCAAATCCCCATACAGCCAATGAAGGCATACCCAGAAATTCTGCGTGACAGAAATTCAGCAAGCCTTTAGACCCAGGAGATTTTCAGTCAACAATGGAATTGCTGTGCTTTCTCCACCATCATAATTATGATTTGGTGAGCAACAGGGGGCATCAGAAACTCTCAGGTGAATAGACTGTGTGTCAACATGCAGTTACATAAATGGGTGCAAGCATTCCCACTTGTGTGTCATCACAGTGCCATTAAAACAGCATTCCCATCTTGCAAAACAGGCAAGAAATATTCTCAGTGGATGGATTTGCTATTATTAACTAGAATATCTATTAGCAAATGAGGCAATTTCTTGCTTGGTGCTAGTGGAAGCCAACAAGCTGAAAAGACAAAGAACAGCTTGAACTGTTCAGTGAAAAGAAGTTCCCTGAGAAGCAGAACCTTAGAAAGCAAGAGGGATCGAGAAGGGTCAGGAGCAAGTAATCAACCCATACTTATACTCATCATCATGATGGGCATGATAAAATTGAGATGTCACTTTTCCAGATTCATATCAAGTTCTCTTTTATCTAAGTTCATAAATATGAAGCTAAGGAACCTTTCCTGCTGCATTTGAGAAACCTTTTTTCATAATTTAGATGAATATCAGTGCTTAGGGAAGTGAAAGATTAATAGCAACTGCTTGGTGCCAAGCAGAGTGCAGGCAAGGCTTCCCTTGTGCAGCTCTGCAGTTTCTCCTTACTTGGAGCCTATACCAGTCTAGTCCTGAGCACCTCTGCAGCTGCCAGTACAAATTTCACTAGCCAGCCCACACTTATCCGTCTACACAGCTCTGTTCCATGCTATTCAAGTCTTGCTCCTTCAAGCAATGCCTGCCTCACCAATATTGCTCATCATAAAGCATCTACCAGTTCTCTGCACAGCATACTGTCTTCACTTGAGTCCTCTAGTATCATTTCCTCCAAGTCTCTGTGTTTCCTTCTTAGATTGTAGACCTTACTTTGCAAATGAAATTCCAAACCTGTATTGTGCCTCTATTTTTCTGGCTTAGCAGAGGCTGGTAGTAGTAGTAGACAAAGTGTACTGTTTTAGTTCAAATAAGAGCATCCCCTGCTATAGTGTTAATATCAATAAATACATCTTAATGTCATGATGGAGCAAAGCTGTGACTGCTGAGGATCTTACAGACAGAATACTGCTCAGAAACAGCAAAGAACATTATTACATCTTTTAGCTCCGTGGCCTGTGCTCTGACAGATCGTTCTGAAGTAGGCTACATTTGCTTTTCATAGTATCAGTTCTCTGATATGCAACTACAGCTCTTTGTTTCATTTGATAGCAAAAAAGATAGAATTTTGTTTGCCTCCTGAGCCCACCTGTTTTTTTAATGCAGTCAGAAGTTTCTGAAGCTCAGCTACCTCTTGCTTAGAAGTTTCAATCTAGTTCTTTCCTTCTTTTAGCACAAATTCCTTTCTGATTACTCAGAGCCTCTTCTAAAGCTGTCTCTGGAGCCTCAGTCCAGGTTCAAAATATGGTCACTTACTCTTTGAAACACAAAACACAAGTCAAAAGAGCTATTTTTTTTTTTTCCCTGCGGTCATGACCACAGTACTAAACAAAACAGTCAAATGTAAGTTCTTATTAAAAAATGATTGAGAAAATCTTTCTTTCAGTCTTTCTTTACCATTGATTTTGTCAATTCAGTGGGTTCCTGAAATCCATTTAAGTCTACAGATGCAAAAACTGGATATATGTGACATGAAGCACATCTCACTTGGAGCTAGTCATGAGTGAATACATATGTTGATCTACTTTCATACCTCTCATTCTTTCAGACTTCACCTCTCTGCACAGAAAGATGTAGAGGAAGATGTAGAAGGAAGATGTATTGTCTTGTGAATTAAGGTTTATCAGTTACATGCCACTTCACCCTACTGATTAGCTGTTCAGTACCTGCAGACATGAAATGATACCCATTCTCCCACCAGCAGCTATCCTGGAATCCAGCTACAGAAGTTCTTCATCACAGCCTTGCTCTCAGCAGCATTGTATTTCTATACCATTGCCACAATTTAACTGACATCTACCTTATTGGCCTCTTGCATCTGAGCGGCAAAATGGAGGCTTGAGAAGGAAAAAGAAGATGTTATCAAGACAAAGACAAATGGGCTGGGTAAGTCAGAATGCGCTGTCTAGAAGGAGCCAGTCAAGTTGGGAGAAGGGGCCCAAACTCTCTTCCTGGGGGCCAGTTTCATTCTTGCTAGCATCTTTGCAAATGCTTCTGTTGCTGTCAGGAGCCACACAGGTACTGAATTTCATGCATAATGTTAATAAATGGAGTAGTAATTGAAAAATGTCATGAAAAGGTGATACTTTAGCTATTTTTGTGTGGTATCTCCAATTACCCTGCATCCCAAGAGACAGTTACTAATTGTGCCTCCCGCTAGTGTTTACCCCAAGGAATTCAAAACAGCAGCAAATAAAATCAAAATGGAAAAACAAACAACAACAACAACAACAAAAAACCCCAACAAATAGAGCTGAAAGATGAAGAAAAGAGAGCGAGGTCCTGATTCTATGAGGTACAGAGTCCTCTTAAATTGAGGAAATCATTATCCTCTTCCGGTGCACGCTGAGAGGAAAAAGTAACCAACTTAAATAGCTCCTTGCTAGTAGGAAAAAGGAATTCCAGAAAAATTCAATGCACATTCACATTCTGAAGGCATTCCTGCCCTTGTTCCAGATATTTCTCATCATCTCTTGTAAGACAAGACCCTATCCTTAGAGAAAGGAAGAGATCATTAAACTGAGTTAACGGAATATTGTTACCATCAAGCACTGTACTGAAAACTGGAGGGATGGGAGAAGGCAAATGCTCTTCTTATTAGTGGAGATGAGAATCTCAGCCCAGAATCCATTAAGCCACATAGATTCTTCTTGCCTCATCTGAGGAGATATAACAAGACTTTGTCTTCGTGGCTTGGTGTTTGCATGTACTGCTGTGATTGTGTCGGGGGAGGTAGGAATAGAGGCATCAGACTCCCAGTACGGCTTTGTATTTAACAAGAGAAGAGGGGGAGAGAAAATATTGCTGTGGGAAGAAGGAATTGTATCTTGCTACACAGAGGTTTTTGGAGAAGGCACTTTGTCAACTTATTCACATGCACAGCTGTGATAATTACTTTCCACTTCCCTAGCTCACATGCAGTGCCTACCTCTGTGGGAGGCTTTTCCTTTAGCTCGGATGAGAGGAGTGATTTTGGTATCTTCCACATGCTTCCTGATCTGTCTCCCATTAATCTAACTGAAACTACAGAGACAATAGTCTCAGCTTTCCTATTTTTGCTACCCCACCCCACACTACTCTCTGTAACTTCTAATGATTGATTGCTGCAAGAAAGAAGACACGCTCCAGCGACTTAGGTATCATCTTTTCAATCTGACACACCTTCTTGCTCAACTACATACCTATGTAAACGCTGCTGGACTTACATGCAATGCATATTCACAGCCCTGCCAACTTGAAATCACACGTCTTAGTTCCTTATATTCAGGATTCAACTTTATCTCCAGCTCCTACTGCTCACTGTTTCTAATGTCTGTATCTGACACCAATCATGAGTGGCTGTTAAGGATTTTTGGCCAAGCTCTAGACTGTTATCTGGGCAAAACTCTTCCTGATATCAAGCTGTCCAGAGAATGAATCAGATTTCAGTATTTAGGGCAATGTTATTTATGCCATAGAAGTGATCTCGTAACAGTTAACACTTCTTGTCCTGTTTGTCTCCTTTTTCTAAGGCACTACAGCTTACTTGACAGATCAGTGCCCTGGGATACAGGTTTTACTCTCAGCTTTGGATAGCCATGTGAACTCAAGCAAAACATTTTCCATCTCTTCATCCTCTTCTGTAAAATGAGGACTGCCTCTGTAAGTACTGAAGGGTCTACTGATAAAAGAGTAATGCAGAAGAGTTAGTGGTATTATTATTACTTATTCTTGCATGGTCTTTCTATTATCATCTTGCAGCAAGATCTTGTCATGATGAGCAGTGTGCTTGAAGAAAAGCTTACATAGTTGCTACTTGCTGCCATTTTAGACCTTGGTAAGAAAATACACTGACAGTATCCCACTTGCAAACTAGTGCATTATTTCCCAAAGCACTATATAAAATGTGTAAATATGCTCATCTCTGAAATGCAGCTGTTTCTGGTATAAGATACGAGAGTTGGCCACTGTAGTTTGTAATGAAGCCGGCAGCATAACAACTCTGATTCCTTACTGCTTTGTAAGCCGTATTGTCATTTGTGCTTGAGGTATTGGGATGTGAACTATTCAGTGAGGACTTCCTAGCATCTCAAAACAATGTTACAGAAGAGAAAATAACTTCACAAGAGGAAGACAATTAAGAATGTGCCCTGCTGTCAATTAGACAAAATAGTGAGAGGAAAATGATGACAGATTTTCACCAGCATGTGAACAGGAATAATACCCTAATTGATTGTGTCTGCAGCCTGTGAAGGGACATAGGCGGGTAAGGTCCCCAACATCTGTCCTGAAAAGCAGGGCTCACATCCTACAGTGATGAGAACTAGTCATATACATTGTGGGCTTACAGTAGCGTGTTCCTTCCTAGAGCACAGGACTCACAGATTGGGAAGTTGCCTTCAACCAGTTAGTATCTGTTAAGCATAATGTTCACTATGTGTTGTTTATTATTCCTGAGTAGGAAGCCTCATGAAAATAGAACATAAACCCCTGTCATTCCCTCTCTCCCCCCACCTACATTAAGGTATCATTACAGTCATACACATAAATGAACCAAGCATTTGAAAACTCGCCAGCCTCTACAGGATAAGGTTTCTGGAGCTTCTGGTACTCCTGCATTCTAGTTTCCAGTGGGCCCTTTGTCATTATCCTTCCAACTCTGCCATGCTGCTGCCCTCTTTTCTGTTGGTTTATATATCCCTGCACAGACAACTTCTGCAGGACCCAGAAGAGTGGTATATTCTATTCTACGACTGCTGCGTGGAGTTGGAGAGTATGTAGATGCATGCACCCATGGTCCTGAGGCAATGCTCCAGACTTGTTTTCAAGCTTGGGATTTGAAGAGCAAGCTAATATGGATCAAGAACCAGCCTGAAGGTTGCCTACAGCAGTGTAGAGACACGCTGTAGACTCCTCTCATCCTCTTCTTCTCACCTTCCCTTGTCACTAGTCTTTCCTCTTCTACTGATCTGTAAAGCAAACAGAGTCTGATTCTTCTCTTAAAAAATAAGAAGATACTTTCACATTCGGGGGGATAAATACCTTTAAATATCTTGAGACTGATTTTTTTTTGGGGGGGGGGGGGGGGGGGGGGGGGGAGGGGGGAGACAATGCTTTTTATCCATCAAAGACACACTCTGGTATTCCCTGTCCTCTTGGCTGTATAAAAGCCATGGTAAAAGAGGCGACAGATGTGGTACAATAGTTACAGATAGAGCATGTCTACTGAAGTTTATGTATTCAGCTTGATAAACTCAATCCTTTCTTGGCAGGAACAAGGGACCAGCAGTGGATGTTTTTGCAGCTAACATGGAGATCAGTATTTTCCCAAATGAGTAATGAATTCTTGGGGGAAACATTACAGCTATTGGCTGTGCCATCCCGAATGATTGATACAGCAAGAATGCATAGAATCTGATAGACTAATAGCTAACTCAGACTAACTAGCCCCAGTAATAGAACATAAGGCAGTTCCAGAAGAACCATAACATCCAATGATATATACAAGTGTTCTCTCTCATCTCTTCAACTTTGAAGCTACATAGTTAAGTGAGTTCAGCTATTTTCATTTAAGTGGTAATAGAATCTGGCTCTTAGACTTACCTGGACTGCAAAGTAGTATAAATTACTGATCAGAGCCATTCAGTCTACCTATCTTAGCAGTTTGACTGGATATAGATTTATTGGCAAAAGACATTATACAAGAAAACTGCTTGAAGAAAGGTCTTCGGCATGAGAACCAAGGAATAATCAGGCAACAGAAAGATTCCTCAGATTCTCTGCAAGTTCAGATGAAGGTTAGTTATCCAGTGTATGTGGGTATCAGAACAATCCCTGAGGACAAATCCAGATACTCAGTTACTGTGGTGAAGGGGGCCATGTGAGTACCTGGGCAGACATGGGCAATTCATTGGTGTCCTACTGGGAATGGACTTGTAAATTAAAAGCTGTCAAACGAAAGAGAAGGACTTTGTGAGAATGCTGAAATGACTGCAGAGACAAAACTTTTCCTGGAACAGCCCCAAAGAGACAGAAACAGTATTTCTCTTGGAGGGGTGTAAAACCAAGGAAGGACAGGTCCGAGCTTGGTTCCACAACTGAAGAGAGGTCATAATCTATATTTCTTTTGGAAAATGCCACCATGTATAAAGTCCACTAAGGGACCTCAGGGCAAAAACTGTGCCTCTCCAGGAGGCAGATCTGAGAAAATTCCACAGAGGTGGTGCCCACACAGGCACAGCAGCATGAAGATGCAGAATGCTGAGGCTGAAGGAAGTACTGTCAGAACAACTCTTCACTGGACCAGAATAGTGTGAATCACTTTGGAGGACTGCCTGGAAATCTACATGAGAGAGACAAACAGATTGACAGCAAGGTCCTGAATGTTAATAGAATGTTCAGAATTTTGAGAAAAAAACATCCAAGTATAGAAAGACCGAAGAAAACCCCAAGACTCCTTAAGATTCATAACATTCTAAGTGTCAATTTTGTACTGCACTTGAGAAAGATGTAGATGCTTTAGTGTGTTACAGCAAATATAAATCAAACTATTTGATAGCAATCGTCTCAACCAGCAGCTTATGTCCACGTAAATATTGGCAGTTGCATTAAGATGATCCACCAACTTCACATGCAAATCCAGGAGCAGCAAGTCTCCACTTGGCAATGGTAGATCTCCACCTAGGTGCCCATTGGATTCCTACAGTAATTTCCCAATTCTTTGTAACTTTAATATTCCAAGACTTTTAAAAGGCGTACATAGAACACCAGCTCTGTAAAATTAGTGCATTAGTTCCTACTTTGTAACTAAGCCAGGTTTGAGTGAGTAACAGTGATCTCAGATGGGGTGGAAGAAAGAGAGCTTGTAGTTTCCATTGCAGAAAAGGATTCAGAGTGAACTGAACTCATTACATAGAAGTGTCCATGCTGGAGAGAGACGTTCTAAAAGCCTCAACACCTGGAGAAACTTAGATCAGAACTCACATCTTGTCAAGCATTAGAAAACGTCACCATGACACAGGACTTTTGGAAGCCAAGCTTCATTAGCTCTGCAGCTCATCGACCCCCCTGGTTCTTGTCTAAAAGAGGGCAGGAAGGACAAGTTTTGTCATTTTTTTCTTTCTTCAAAAGCAGCTCAATTTCCCCAAAACATCCCTGCTCAGATGTGACTAATCACGGAAAATATTGATCCCGTCCTATCCCTGTCAGAAAGTTATAACTTCAGAGTACATGAAAATAACAGCTGATCAATGAACACAATCTTAGCAAAGACAATAAAAATAATACCTGAATAAGAAGCAGACTGTGGGTTCACGCACAAAGTAGAGTACAGGGAAGAAAAAAAAAAGAAAAAAACAAACAAACCACATTACAAAATAGAACAAATATATCTTTATAATTCTGTAGTACCAAAACTCTGACCTTAAATTAAAATACCATAGGAAAACATTGCAAACTTATGACATGGAGAATCAGGATGCTGCTTTCTCATTGTTCAATGCTATCTCTGTGATGAGTCGCTATAGCTATTGTCAACACTCATTTACACTAGTGGATGCATGTGTACTTGTGTGCGAGGACAGATACACAAAATCTGGTACAGATCCTCAGGTGATGTAAATTCCCATTGCTGTATTGACGTCAGTAAAGATACACTGATTTCCTCCAGCTAACAATTTGCCTTTCTGTATGTAACAAGCACAGAAGCTAGGTGCTGCTTCAACTTTGCTCTCAGACACGTTAGACAAATGCTCATGCAAATACATTCCATCTCACACGTGCAAATATACGTATTGCCTTGCAGTACACATTCAAGCAGCAACAGGAGATTTATGCTTCCTCCTAGGCTGAAATGTATAAAAAGGACTGCTCCCGATCTGCCTGCCCACTGCTATCTGTAACAATATATCCCCAGTTGCTTTGCTACAGATCTTAAAATATACAGAGATGAAAGGGACGGTCCAGCATCAGAAGTCTGTTAAAAATATATTAGGAGGGATTGAACTTTGATTCTAAGACTCCTCTAACTAAAAGATCTTTCTGCCTCTTCGACAAGGCCATTAAGCAGAACAAATCCAATCTCATTTTCTTACCTACAGCTTACTAAATGAAATTGCAATCTGCAGTACAGATGAATACAAGAATATTACTAGTTTGTTTCAGGATACCCTTCTCTGGGGGAAAAAAATACATATAATTTTAAAATTGCATGAAAAAGAAAGAAAAAAAAGGTCACATTTCAGGCTCTGTCTCCACAAACAACTCTTCTCATTTGCTCATGTGCTCTTACATGAGCTCTATGGAACGCAGCACAAGTAATGATCAGAGGCTACAGGTAATTTGTGGCAAATGAAATATTTTCCATCTGTTTCGCAAAGGAATATTTCTGGCTATCTATAATGTTTTTCAAATGAAGAAATAACAAAAGATTTCACTCCAGAGAATGAAGGGGAAAAAAAAAAAAAGAGAGAGAAAGAAAGAAAACATTGCTGAAAAATAGAAGGAAACAGGGAAAAAAGGCAACAAAACAATTATAGGGAAAATAACAGCAAAAGCAGAGCATGTAGAAACCCTAGGTACAGAAAGATAAACTCTTTTAAAATACTTTAAAAGCTCTTTTTTGCTCTTTCCACTTTTATTCCAGGGCAGAACAAATAAAATCTAAATGGTCAGGATAGAGAAATCACTGTAATTAAACGAATCTGTTTGTCTATGGGTGTTTTGCTTGCAGAAATTTTGCTTTATCAGGTAAGCAGTTATTTTGAATGAGTAGAGAGCAAGCAAAAACTAAACAAAGACCAAAGTGCCAGGTGACAAGCTCTGCTCTGGTGTCATCAGAGGACTAGAAAGGCATTCGAAGATTACTGCAGCTTACTCAGAGTAAAAGCAAATAATGTCATGTATGGTGTAGGTGGGGATGTGTACTACGCCTCATATAAGTAGCCACTTGCTGCATGCATAAACTACATACTATGCTTAAACTGTATATTCCTGTGTGCACATCGTTCTGTGAAGGACATGGAAATATCAGTCGCTCGTTGCAGCCTGAGAGCGGGTGTTCTTCCACTCTTATGTGCTGCACAGTACGGAACAGCCCGCCTAACAGTCACCTGGCACTGAGTCCCTGGCAGGAATTCTCAAGGGCACTTTTAATACCTATTCATTTTGGGGTATTTTTCCTTTTATAAAAATTCCAAACGGTCATGCAAGAATTCTTCTGATGGCTAACAGTGCTGCCATGCGAGTCCGTTGCTCCTGAAGTCCATTCATGAGCCTTAACCTTGGATCTGCCCTCAGAAGTGACACCAAGTCGGCCAATACAAAATGTATACAAGAAAGGCATCCTTGCTACCAGGGAAGAGCAGCCTGGCTACAATAGAACATATAATTGAGGGACATAACATTTTCTCTACCTAACAAGAAAAACAAAACAATGCATTTGCACCCCTTCATTTAAGCATTTAAAAATGCACATCCTTTGCTGTTGCTTTCAGCGTCAGCTTCTCTTCTTGAAAGGTCAGTGTGAGTCCTTGTGACCATAGGCTCTGCTCTAACAGGGCTCAGGACTCAGAACCCAGCAGCATCTGTCCAAAGCAGCACTAGGCAGTATTTCACACAGATTCCTGCCTTATTACTACCTCAGTGACACTTCCAGACAGCCAGAGAGATTTTCCATAATGGTATTTTTAGGCCTTGATACTGTGTTGCTCCATCCAGGATATTACAGAGCACCATACAGGTACTGTCCCCATGGGTGGAATTCCTCATGCCATCTTTACAAAGCAATTTCAAACCTATAATTTCATCCTGATCTCTTCCTAAACTGCGACTTTTTCCTTCTCTTTCTTCATCCGTGATTTCTCATAATATTGTTATGAATCATTAATTCCATATTTCTTTTCCTAGGACTTTTCCAACCCTGATGCAGATGTGACGCAGGTGTGTTCATACCACAAAGAAAGTCTTCGTCTGATTATCACATGAATGGAACCAGTACAAATACTAAAATGGGACACAGAATCTACTTTCTTTTTTGCATCTCATCGTGATCTTTATTTCAGCCTCACCTAAGCAGAGCTTTAGCATCTATGTAGCTATGCCAATGTAAACCTCTGTCATTTGAAACCAGCTTACAGCAACGTACTCCAAATAACTTTTGATGGTGAAGCTGTGCATCACTCTCAGAGATCTGCAGAACCCAGGGCAGCACCAATGGAACTATTTCTGCTGTGTGAAACCTCAAGGGAATTGAACTCTGAAATAGGGTGGGGGAAATATGAATCTAAAAGAATGGAAGCAGAGGGCAAATCACCCAGAGTTAAAGGAATGGGTATCTGGGCTATGGAAGCAATTCAGAGTTTCTCTGTCCTTTCTTTTTTTTTTTTCTTTTTTTTTCTTTTCTTTTTTGCTGGTGCAATGCGCAAATATAGCAAAATATGTTAATAGTAAGCCATAATATTTACAGTTATTGTTAGTATCCATTGAAATCAGTTGGATTTTGTCTAATGCCTTTACCCTGGAGATAATCCATAGAATAGAACATTAATGCATAGTTAAAAGGAAAAAATTATGGAAAACAGCACCTCTGAATATGCAGCATCTTCAGTTTAAAGTTACGTAATTGAACTTTTGAAATTAAACAAAAATATAGCAAACAGCCTCAGACCACAAACCCAACTGAGTCTAACACTGTCTTTTAAAATACGTCTCTCTACTGAGATAAAAAATACTATCCTAGCCCAACCCAAAATAGAAGAGGTTTCAACCTAATGCAAATATATATGAGCTATAAGACCTCTGGGAAAATTGTAGAAAAATTCTTCTAAGAGTTCTGAGAGTTTGTTTTGCATGAGGAGATTATCTTATAGAGCAAACACAGACTAATAATTTAAAGGAAGTATCTAGCTTCTTTATGTTGCACTGCTTCTACACCCTGTTTTCAGTGTTGGTGACATAGTTGAGAGAAGACCTGGGATGATACACAGGATGCCCATAAATTGCGTCTGTGCCTTTCAATGGAAAGAACTATAATGGAATACTGGCTATTACTGTAATTGAATTAATCAAAGAGAGTTTTGCAGATAATGCATAGGCTTAAAATCCAAAGTCCTTCCATAGGCAGAGTTCCCATTGAGAGAGTTTCACCGACAAAAAGACTGCAGGATTCAGGCCGTTTAGAGTCAATGTGCTGAATTCAGCCCTGTGGCACTTCTCTGATACTCAATGACCGGCACCGAGGATTGGAAATGAAGGCAGTTTGCTGATAAAGAAGGGAAGGAACATTTATACTCACATTTGACGACACTTGGGATGGTCCCTTAAGACAAGAGGCTGCCTAGTAAGGGTGATTTAAGCTATGCTAATTTGGCAACCTGTATTTTTGAAGCAAAACATTCCATGACGAATGACCTTATTTTTTTGTTTTTAAAGCTGTGAGGTGCTTATGCAATAGACTCCTAAGGTAGAAAGAGACAGATGCCGTGGAATAATAATCAGCCTAATTCTTGCCGAGGATCTCTGCAAAACCTTTCTGCTTGTCTCTCCTTTCATAGGTAAGCTCAGTGCCACCACTCGCACACAATACGCAGCAACAATTAGCGTGCCTCTGCAAAACTCAGGAATTCTTCTCTTCTGGAGGATGATTGATGTTTTTTTCCTCTTTAAAAATACATTTAAACAACAACAACTTATTGAAGAAATCTAATCATGAAAATAAGACTCAACTTTCCCTTAAAAGAAGAGATGCTTCTGTTGTGGCTTTTTCTTGCAAGCCCCTTACAGAAGACTGCCCATGAATAGGCACGCGTGCCCAAAAGCTCAGCTCTTCTCTTCTATCCAGATCTTGAGGTGAGCTGGGCTGCATTAAAAGCTCAATCTGAGCTCAAAATGAGCAAAACCCCTGTGCTCTGTCTGAAGTGAGGAGGGGCATCACTAGGACATTTAAATACGCTGACCAGAACCCCGTGTTTTGTGATGCAGAGGAAATTCCATTACAGACAGGCACCGCCTGGGTGCTGCTTTTACCACTCATTTCAGCCACTGCGTCTCATCAGGTTAAATATAATTTCTCTTCTGTTTAGAGTGGCCATTTTCTGTAGCGAACAGGCAGTTCCTATGCTCTAGGCTAAAGGGAAAAAATAGAGAACATTGAATTTCAGGGCTTATCATACAGGGAAAAAACATGTTCATTTTTAGGGAGGAAG
Organism: Tetrao urogallus; assembly: GCF_951394365.1. NCBI lineage: Eukaryota > Metazoa > Chordata > Aves > Galliformes > Phasianidae > Tetrao > Tetrao urogallus. Next base: position 134,477,096 of record NC_136813.1, read on the forward strand.
GAAGGGAGCGCAGATACCTAATCTGTGTAAGCATCAAAATATGAGTCCCCTGCTGTCACACAGAATCCAAAATACGACTCTCAGGTTGGCCAGCTGGATCACAAGGGATACTGGGCATGCTGTCAAATAGGTGGTGAAAGATCCTCCACATCCAAGTTGCTGTTAAGTTAGATTTTGCAATCTCTTTGATATCCTTCTAACAGTCAGAGATGAGAAAGGATGAAACTCAGTAAATACAATCAATGGGGAAAAGAAAGAAACCTGCGGGAGTGAGATATGTAGACTACTTTGCATCTCTCAAATTTGCCATTCTACACAAAGATTTTGGTTTGCCTAAGCTATAGAAGGAAACAGAAGCAATCTATTTTAATCTTCCTGAGTGAGCAGTGCTGCAGGGATTGCTCTGTTATCCCCAGCATCAGCCCTGACTTTCCACAAAGAGGATACATCTATCTATCTATCTATCTATCTATCTATCTATCTATCTATCTATCTATCTATCTATCTATCCTTCCATCCATCCATCCATCCATCCATCCATCCATCCATCCATCCATCCATCCATCCATCATACAGATTACGGTATGAAATGTCAGCAATCAGCAGTGTTCTTAATGCACATCTCTGTGCCTCTGGATATGAAGGAAAGGTCTGCGATTCTTCCCTCAGTCAAATCCCACTGCAAAAATCTCAGATAAGGAGGTATTTAGACTCATGCACAAAAATTGATTCCTCAATCTGCCTAATGACGTATGCTAGAAACTGTTCAGAAGAAAGGAAAGCTGTTGTTGATACAATGTTTCTAACAGAGCCTTCACTGCAGAGATTCACTATTAAAGAACCAATGAGGTTGATCATGCATTTTTACACAGGTTTCTTACTGCTTTGACTTGAGTGACTTAAACTAAGCTGGATTCTGGATTTACAGCACTCGGCATGAGCTCTGGATCTGGCCCTATGCTATGTCTTTTTAAAACTTCATTCATTGCATGCTAAATATGGGCCAGATCCTGCAAATGCAAATGCTTACACCTATCTCAATATTCTCTCTGTATTAATCAGAACATTCCCTTTAAGTTGTGATTGCGACATTGATTCATCACAGTGCAGTGTTTTAGGAGCACGGACCTGTCTTTTGGGATTCAAGCATGCCTTCACTGTAGATAATCCTTTAATAGTATTTCCTCAATAGTAATTTCTCCGATGATTTTCAAAGAATCATGTGATAGATGCTCTATGCTTTTATGAAGTGCTGTAACTCCACTCAACCCCAACTGAAAATCAAGCTCCATGTCATAGTTATGCTGCTGCATTCAAAGCCAACATGAGAGAGAAGGGGGCCTTTCATTTAAAGTGTCAAAAGACATACAGAAAACATTCTGCTCTATACATCGCGCCATATACTTTATTCGTTTTTGACGTGACCACAAGCAAAATAATAGGGCTCATTCTAGTAAAGAAATGTGGATCTAGTTTTACTACTTACTTTAACTTCTTTCTTACATAAAAGAAACCACGTCAGAGACTGCGCTCCTTCTCTTCCTAACTTTGCTACCTGGATTCAAGCAGAACACATTCCCTTGCTTTCAAAGTGCCTCAAAATAGCCCAGTAAGCTGTAATTATCAGCTGGTGAACCGATGGCATATACTGGATGTGTAACTCAAGAAAATGTGACTCTCCAACAGTAGCTTCTTTCACCGGCTATCATCAGGAATGCTCATCCTTGTTTACTAGACACGCATGCACAGGGAGCATTATCAGTATTCAGCTCTAGTATGAAGCTTTCTTCACTGGAGAGGAAAGACCAGCAAAAATACTTTGTCCTTTTGAGGACCTGGATCAGTATCAGGTGCCATACATACATGAAAAACATACATACATACATGAAGGCAACCGACACAGAAGTGTGAGATGCATTGCATACGTCAAACATACGAACAGCATCTATACCTCTCTGAACCCACACACGTCACGTGTGGCATAATGCATACCCGACACCCTTGCATCAGTGAGGGCAGGAAATCCCAGCTCTCGGGAAGGAGTGGGGATTTTCCTTCCCAGGATGACGGCTTTTTGACAGGTACCAGTGACTTAAGGCAAACAGAAGCTGCTGTCCTTAGCAAAGCTTCTCGCCGCCTGGGCTGCACCGCACTCACCTCCTCAGCGACCGATTTATTTATGACAGTCAATGAGGGCACGGTGCTGTGTGTGAGCAGCGCGGGTGAGCGGCCCGCAGACGCCCGCACCTGCACACGGCGGCGGCGCCCGGCTCCGATCCGCGCTCTGCCCTCTCTCCCAAGGAGGGATTCCCCACCCACCCACACGCCGCCCCCTCTCCCCTCCTCACTCACTCCGGTCTCCGGCTCAGGATGCCTTTCCCGATGGCCTGGGGGGCCTTGTGCTGGAGCAGCGAGGAGCAGCAGCCCTTATCCCTGCCGTCCTTTTCGACGGGGTGCTGGTGGGGCTGCGCGGCGGGATGCTGGTGCCCGGCGGCCCGGCCCGGTCCCGCGGTCGCCGCTTTGCCCGCGGGCTGCGGCGCCGGGAGCTGTTGGTGGTGCTGGAGCGGCTCGGGCTGGCCCGGCGGCGGTGGCGGCGGCGGGGGCTGCTCGGCAGGAGGGCCCGCGGGCGGCGCGGGGGCGGCGGGGGGCTCGGCGGGAGCCGGCTGCTGCCCGCGGAGGTTGCGGTTCTCGGTGCTCAGCTCGTCCAGCCGCCTCTCCAGCTCGTCGATGCGCTGCCGCTGGGTGTGGATGAGGCTCTGCTGGTTCTGCACGATGGCGGTGAGCTCCTTCAGGTAGAGCACGGCGCGCACCGGGTTCTCCAGCAGGCTCTCCATGCCCCGGCTGCCGGACCGGGCCCCTCTGCCCGGCCGCCGGAGCTCCGGCGTTGCGGGGAGGCGCCTGGCCGCCCCACGCGCGCGCACACACACACACACACTCACGCACGCTCGCTCACGAACGCGCGCGCCCGCCTGACCGACGGGCACGCGCGACCAGCGGCCGCTCGCTCACGCGCGCGGGGAGCGAAGCCCGGCGGCTCCGCGCCTGCCCGGGCTCCCACGAGCCACGCGCGGCGAGAACGGGGGAAGGAGAGAGGGAAGAAAGGGGCGGGTTCCGCCGCCCAGACCCCGCCCCGACCCGCCGCGCACGCGCAGGGGGCAGGGGGATACAGGCAGCGGTGAGGTGCGCGGGTTGGGCCGTGCGACCGAGGGGCCGTCCGCTCTCCGGTGCCGAGGGGAAGGTGCGGCGGGAGAGGGCTCCGCCTGGAGGCTCTGCCCGCCGTAGAGCCTGTTGCAGCGCCCTGTCCCCCCCGAGCGGCGTCTGTAGATGTTGCTTTGCTGCTTGCTTCTTTTTTTTTCCCGTCGTGCTGAAGTGACCAGCGTGATTTGGGCTGGTTTTGTCTGCCCAGAGCTCGTGTTCTTTTGCTTATCTTGCTAACGTGCAGAAGGCGGGGCCAAAGCTGAACCTAGGGAGATAAACGTTGGAAACTGCTGGATCTTCATAAATAGTCATAGAATCACCACGGTTGCAAAACACCTCCGAGATTATCCAGTCCAACCTCCCTCCAATCATCAGTATTTCACACTGACCACATCCCTCAGTGCCACGTCCACACATTTCTTGTGCACCTCCAAGGATGCTGACTCCACCACCTCCCTGGACAGCCTGTTGCAGCACCTGACCAGCCTCTTGGAGAGGAAGTACTTCCTTACATCCAACCTGAATCTCCCCTGACTGAACTTGAGGCCATTCTCTCTCATCCTATTGCTAGTTACATGGGAGAAGAGGCCAACCCCACCTCACCACATCCTCCTTTCAGACAGTAGTGGAGAGTGATAAGGTCTCCCCTGAGACTCTTCCAGCCTGAACAACCCCAGCTCCCTCAGTCACTCCCCTCAGTCACAGGAGGAGCTTCAGTCTGTGAAGCTCCAGACCCCTCACAACTTCACTGCCCTTCTCTGGACACATTCCAGGATCTCAATGTCTCTCTTGTATCAAGGAGCCCAAAACTGAACACAGCACTCGGCCTGGTCCCACCAGTGCTGAGTACAAAGAGATGGTCTCTTCTCTGTTCCTTCTGACTGCGCTATTTCTGACACAAGCCAGGATGCCATTGGCCTTCTTGGCCACTTGGGCACACTGCTTGCTCATGTTCAGCTGAGTGTCAATCCACACTCCCAGGTCTGTTTCTTCTACACAGTCTTCCAGACGCTCTGCCCCAAGCCTGTAGGATTTCTTGGGGTTGCTGTGGCCAAAGTGCAGAACCCGGCATTTGGTCTTGTTGAACTTCATCCCATTGGCCTCAGCCTAGCTATCCAGTCTGTCCAGATCCCTCTGCAGGACCTTTCTTCACATAGGCAAATCGACACTTCCTCCCAGGTTGGTGTCACCTGCAAACTTACTGAGCATGCACTCAATGCCCTCATCCAGGTCATCAATAAAGATTGAACAGGATAGGCCTCAGGGCCAACCCCTGTGGAACACTACTTGTGACCAGTCACCACCTGGATTTAACTCCATTCACCACCACTCTCTTGGCCCAACAATCCAGGCAGCTCTTTACCCAGCAAAGAGAGTACCTGTCCAAGCCATGGGCTACCAGCTTTTGCAGGAGGTTGGCCACTCTTTTGAAGCTTTGGTCTCCATCAACTGCTTAAGAAGAGAACAAGACTCTGTGTGGAGTTGGCGCGCAGGGCTGTGGGTCAGACAAGAGATAGGCAGGGCCTTTGCTTTTTATTTCCATGCAGATTGTGTCCATAGCTCAAGAAATGCTTTTCCTGCCCTACCTCATCCAAGTTCTCAAACTTGGGTTTGAGAACCTACTTGCATGCTTTCTACCATATCCATTCACAAGTGGCCTGGCTAAGACTAATATCCCTATTTACCAGAACTCCAGCATAGATCCACATAGAATTTTGATGATCTTTGTGAAGAGTAGAAGCAGCAACCTTTCCAATAACTGCTGATAACAGGTACCAAACCTGCTCGTAGGCAAGCACATGATTCAACCAAGCATACAACAGTTCCAAGTCCACAAAACAAAAATCAACTATTTTATGAAGACTGTTTTGAGAGGGTAGAGCTACTTTCATTTTGCCTTTTCTCATCAGCAGAAACAGTACCGTAGTAAGGATCTCCTGAAGTACAGAATTGAGAAATGTAAATAATCTCAGTTTCAGATAAGCAGAAAGGTGTATTTCCAGTCTTTTCTGTTCACAGATAGCCTTTAGAATGTAAACTGCTGCAAACAGGATCACCAGGATTAGAAACTCTTCACAGATTCTTTCTAAGAAAGAACTGCTATTCACAGTTCTCTACAGCAAGTGTGTAGATAGCTTTGGGGCATCATGAAACACTGTTGAATGTCCCCTGTATGCTGGAGGAAAACCCCAGAGTGAACTCTGAGGGCATTCAAATGCCACTCGCTTACAATTTTATTGGAAAATTTTAAGGAAGACCTTCCATTGCCTAGTTTGTCTATGGGGCTTTGACTGAGCAGGAACTTAGCAAGGTAAGAGATGGTTAGAGAGGAATGTGAAAAAAGGCTCACACTGAAATACATGAACGCACCAAAGATTTTTCTCAAGAAGCATAGAAAGTGTTAATTTAGGAAACTGTGCTAGCACGTGGTCTCTTGTCAGTGATGCAACTGAGCAGCAACAGTTCAATCCTTCCTCATCAGCATGGATTACAGAGAAAATAGTGGAAATAATGTAGTTTTTGCATTGACACGTTCTGGGAAAGAACTAGGGATAGCCGAGAGTGAAGCTGTGTATGTACATTTGCACAGATATAAAAGAGCTATCTTGACCTTGTAAGGAGAGACTTAAAGCAGAGTTTGGTTCTCTTGCAGAACAGATCAGGCACGCATCAGTACAGGCTAGGGATTGACCAGCTGGAAAGGAGCTCTGCGGAGAAGGACCTGGGTGTCCTGGTGGAAAACGGGTTGGCCACGAGGCAGCAGTGTGCCCTTCTAGAGAGAGTCCAGCAGAGGGCTGCAAAGACGGTTAGGGGCCTGGAATACCTCCCTCGTGAGAACAGGCTGAGAGACTTAGGGGCTGTTCAGCCTGGAGAAGACTGACGGGAGATCTTATCAGTTCTTATAAATATCTAATAGGCAGGAGTCAAGTGGTTGCGGCCAGGCTCTTTTCAAAGGTGCCCAGTAACAGAACAAGGGGCAATGGACACAAATTGGAACATAAGAAGTTCTGTATGAACATGAGGAAAAACTTTTCTGCTTCAAGGGTTATAGAGCACTGGAACAAACTGCTCAGAGAAGGTTATGGTGTCTCCTTCCCTGGAGATATTCAAGACCCACCTGGACACTTTCCTCTAGAACTTACTCTAGGGAAATCGCTTTAGTAGAAGGATGGAATAGATCATGTCCAGAACTTCCTTCCAACCCCTACAAATATGTCATTCTGTGATTCTAGGATTCTGTTTTATATCTCAGGGACTAACCCTGTATGCAGTTCTGTTTTCATATTGGATATAATGTTCCTTTACTGCCCAGCTGGGTAAAAGCAGTGGCAAAAAAAAAGGGTCATGGACACTGTGCTGGCCTATCCACATACAGTAAGATAGGTTGCAGCATGTATTCTTAAGGTAATAGTAATAAAGAGAAAAATTACCCTGGTGTGGAAGGTCAGGGATGGGAAAACACAGCTTGGAAGACCCATGGTGCTTGAATGATAATTGGGTGATATTTTACTGTGGACCTGATATATTCATTTTTTGCAGCTTTCATATGCTTGACCGGCCTTGCTAGCCCAGTATCTACTCATAAATCTCTGTAATAAATTAAACAGACAAAGACATACAGCCACAGATTGGTAAGTGAGAAATAATTAAACTAGGAGAATCAGAAAGAAAGCAGTTTTCTGTATAGATCTGGTGACCAGTAGACAGGAATTGTACGACTCAGCCCCGACCTTCCGGTTTTCTACAGAGAGCGCGCACCAAAGAAAAATGCAACAGAATGCTCTTGTGCCTAATGTGAAAGACCATGCAGGGATCTACTTACAAAATTTCAAGTTGCATAATCCTTCATAATAAGAAAATTCAGTGAAGACAGTGTATTCGTTCAAGAGGAATGTGCAAACATGTCAGAAGAAATTTAATGTCTTCTTTGGCTCAGAAACCAAGATTCCCACATAGCTAGGAAATGCCTCCTCTTTTATCCAGCCATCACCGTGTCCCCTTGATTACACTGCCACAACACCTAGCATATATCATTTGAAAACTCTGCACATTAGTGAGGTAAGCTTTACTGTCTGTAGAAGATGAATGCTAGGATTGTAGCCATCAGAAATAGGGACATGGGGCACAGACTGGTTAAATGACTTGCCCAACGCTTACACGGGAGGCAAGGCTGGTGGGGGCAGATCTCTGACTTCAAGCATCTGTGGCATTTAGCTCAATCTTCAAGTCATTAAATGCTGCTGTTTCTCTTTGTAGGAAAGATGACATAGAGAGGAAAACAATGGTAAAGGTGATGAATTCTGCTAAAACTATTTTTGCTATAGATAATTTGTTGGTATTGTGTTTTACAAAGTCCTGATTCTTTTCGGTCCATTCCAGAAAAAAAGAAAAAAAGAGAAAAAAAAAAAAAAAAAAAAGAATAATGGATTAATTATGTTATTAAGGAATAAAGTGCTTCCCTTATCCACTTAACAAGGTGCTTGGGCATTGCACAGACAATTGCAATTAAAGTACAGCAGTAATAATTAAAATAAGCGTGCATAATAAAAACAAACCAAAATGCAGATAAGCAAAGCCCCGGGATTTAATGGAAAGGTCTAATACTACAGGATTTAAATTTATATTTATTTACTTCAGTCAGAGCAGAGTGGATCCACAAATAAGACTATACTAATAAGCATACATGATAGGGAAGGTAGAAAAATTTTTACAGCTGAGTGTTCTTGTAACTTTTTTCTGAAAGGTTCTAATCCCTCTTCAGTTTGCAACAGCTCTCTGAAACTTGATGCAAACAAATTCTTCCTGCTTCTTGACAAGTAGAGACTTTCCGTGTTTTTCCATTTGAAATTATATTCAAGGCATTTCCCACCTCTCCATTTCATCTCCTTTTCCTGGACAGGAGCTCCAAGAAATCCAGACATTCTGCTCTCAGTTTCTTGCACTGATCTCATTCTCCTGCACAACTGTTGGTCAAGGGCTTCCAACGTAAAACCTTTCTCCTGGTAGTTCAGAATCCAAAGTGCTACTAGTGTGTGATACAGCTTAGGTTCCCAGCTATGATTTTATTGCCTTCTTATCATATGCTTATAACAGTGTTTTTGGTTTGTTTGTTACATACACTTTAATAGGACATGTATTTCTATTGTCTTTCTTTTAGGAGAATTATGCACAAGCTTAACTGAATGTAGCAAAGATTATTGATATCAAGTCTTTACTGCCCAAGGAGCGGCATATTTAGTGTTAGCCAACCCACCTGAACTTACATGTTCTCCCCTCGTCTTCCTGTTCCTCTTAAATTATGAAAGAATGTTGAGTGAAATCATTACAGCCAGTGGTGTTTCCCAATCTATCTATTCTCATTCAGTCATTAAAAAGGACACTCAAGGAAGCATTACACAAATAATCTTAAAAGCAAGAACTGAGTAAAAGTGGCAAGAAGGTGGAGAGAAGGGGAGGAGAAGGGGAAAGGAAAGGGGAAGGGAACTGGGAAAAAGAAAAAAAAAAGGAAGAGAAGGGGGGAGGGGAAGGGGCAAGGAATGGGAATCACAGTCCTCTGTTGTCATCTTCCCCTCTGATTTCTGGCGGAAGATGGGGCTTTTCCACCCCCACCTGGAAGTTAGCAGCTGCTTGAGTAGAGATTCTTAAAACTACTCACAAACAGACTACAGAACAAAAATTTCCTGCAGGGATTAGATGAATAATTTCAAAATAGAAGATAGAATCAAGACAATCACAATGTACTCATACATAATTCATGCATGGGGAAAAAAAAATCTGCATCTCCTAAATGCTTCTTTCACTCAGATTTCTTTCACTTAAGAGCTCATCCAAAACTATTCAGATCAATGAGAGATATTTCATCATCTTGAGTCTAAGCCAAGTCAGTATCTGCTTACACCTGTTAAATAGATGGATAAACTGAAGCTAAGATCATTTGTGTTGCCCATGATCACAAAGGGCAGGGTGGGTCTGTAATCACAAAGAACTAGAGTCAAGAGCAGTATTTCCTCTATTTCAGATGAGGATTGAGTAAAGGCAGGAGGAGTCTACTGGCATCTTACTTTTGATCCTGCACCAAAAAACTGAGTGGTATAGTCTGCAATCTTTTCTGTGTTCTTTAAAATGAAACCTACAACATGCTGAACTATTTCTCTCATGTTAGGGCTGTCAAATTGTTAATTTAAACTGATATCACAAAATCAGAAGCAAAGGGAAAATATCTTGTTCTATAAATCAAACATAAAGAGCTGAGATGTGGTAAGCACAAATGCTTCAGTTTCTTTCATTGCTCTTTTTTTTTTTATTCTATTCAGTGAAGTACAGCTAAACTGGCATATAAATATTTCAACACAGCTGCTCATCAAGAAAAAGGTATGAATTCTGTACTGTAGCCTTAGCTGAGATGTGTAGTTTTGACACATTTGAGAATCTTGACTATATATATGAAATGTGCTATTGCAACCTTGCATTATTTACTGCAACTTTAAAGAAGGGAAGTCCCTATTTGGAATGCACTTTCCTTTGTAATGTTGCTAAACGTCACATTATTTCCTGTCTTTTTCACGAAATAAATCTTTGCCCGCTTAATTGATGAATTCCAGAGAGGAAAAGCTGTGCAGAGACATTTTCTTCTGTGTCAGTCAGGATTTTGTTTGAACTGACAGTTGTTGAGTTTTTTGTAAACACTGTGGTGAAGTGAAAAAAGATGGAAAATGAGCTTAACTTACCAAATCTTATCTGACCGGTCCCACTGAATTTAACAGAGATTTCCAGATGGGACAAGCTTGTGTGATCTGACCTTGCATAAGATACACAGAAAAAAAAAATAATAATAATTTCTAAAAATTGAATAGTGTTAAGCCTAACTCTTGCTCCAAATAGAAGATTTTTCTGCAGTGGCAGAGATCAAATATAGTTAAGAAAACATCAGAAATATACATGTATATATACCACATGCATGAACAGAATGAATTTCAGTTCAGGCTACAATATACCACATTTCTGATTTTTAAAATATTTATGTGCCAGTTTAGCTGTACTTCACTGAAAAGAAAAGAAAAAAAAGAGCAATGAAAGACACTAAAACATTTGTCCGCACCATATCTCGGCTCTTTTCTCTTTGATTTATACAACAAGATATTTCCCCTTTGCTTCTGATTTTGTGATATCAGTATGAATTAAAAATTTGACAGCCCTAAGACAAGAAAGGTCAGCTTGTCGCAAATTTCTTTCTAAAGAACACAGGTAAGGTTGCAGACCATGCCACCTGGTCTTTTGGTGCAGAACCAAAAGCAGATTGCCAGAGGACTCTTCCCACCTTTACTCAATCTTCATCTGAAGCAGAGCAAGTGCTGCTCTTGACTCCAGTGCTTTCTGATTACAGACCCAGAGAGGCATCCCGTTTCACCTTGAAAGAGTGGCTTGTTTAGTGTGTACTCGTGTTATATAACAAGGGTAAGCAGATGCTGACTTTTCAGGGAAATTCAGGCCAGGACAAATCAATAAAACATCTGGCCTGACACGTTACATACTGTATAATCCCACGCAGCTACTGAACCTGGAACTCAAACTTAATAATAGATCTCTGGAAAATGCCTCTGGTACCACTATAAAGGTAATCAAATGTAGAGAATTTGTCACATTCCTCAGTGTTATGTCCCAGTAGTTAATCCCTGTCAGTGTTGACAGGTTGGAGTATTCTTCTCATTTGAATCTGTGCTTTCTACTTTGCAGCTATGAGTATTTAAAGAGCTCTTTACTCCTAAAGCTTCAGTCTCCTTGAAGGTGACTGATCAGATCACCTGATTATATTATTTTTAGCGAGCTAAACATACTGAACACTTTAAATGGTGCTTTGTTTTTTTTAATTTAAGTTATTCTTTTGGATTTTGAGATAATTCTTTGTACGTGCTGATGCACAGTGTGGTCCATGTTAAGGTAGGCCAAATGTTTGACGAAGAGGTCTCTGTTCAAAAGCGCTCCTGTCTCTTTTTGCTTATTATTTATGGGGTCAGGCCTTCAAGTCTGCTTATCAACAGGATCACTCTCAGTGCAACTTGCTGACGTGTGACAAATATTTCTGTGGTTTATTTCGGTGCCTAAAAGAATTTTAAGGAGCAAAATGCCAAACCAAAAAGGACCCTATCACTCAAAACAAAAAGAACTAGCTCCTGACATTTCCTTGAGGAACGTGACATAGTTGTTTTAGGCAGCTACCACCGTCAACGTTCCTGCAACTCACTCTACAGCAAGATTTCTGTCTGCATAGCTTCTTCCAAAGAATGCAAAAGACCACTCTGTTTAGGGAGACCCACTTGTAAGAGCAGGAGGAGGGTCAGATAGTGGTAGATCTCTTTTTTTGTGTGTGTTTCATGCATTGACTTAACACAAGAAAGTTGTGATTATGTACAGACTCTGGGTGCATGCTACTCTGTCCTGTGAATTTCTTCACAAGTGATGGGATTTTGGCAATGATTGAAGCTAATCTAGCAATAAGACAAGCAGCTAAGACTTTGCAGTGTTTAAATTTGGCCAGAGACAAAGTTCCCAGTGATCTGCTTGGTTTCTACATCTGCCCATTTCCCCCTGTAAAAGCAGCCATTACAGAAAGTGGGCTCTCAAACAATATTGCGCGCATTTTTAATGGATAGAAAAAAGAAAAGAAAAAAAAAAAAGAATCCCAAAAGCTCACAGCAACTCTGCTGCTTGTTTTCATCCCATGCAGAGATGACAGTTGAGTTACTCCCTCCCTCTGCAGCACTCTCTGCAGCACTAACCTTGGGAAAGAGAAATGGCAAAGGATGAGAAGTTTTTTTCCCTGGAGGGAGGGAGAGCTTAGGAGCCGGAAGCAGTAATAGCATGTGGATGGTGAGGAGACAAAAATGATGTGAATTGAGAAGCATGATACATAGGGAGACAGATGCAGAATTAATAGGGTGCAGGGAACTGAGTATAAATAGGCTGTTAGTCATTGAGGTGGGCAGAACTGAGGCAGGAAAAAGACTGATGTTTGGTCTGCAGGCAAAACTGATGTGGAAGTTGTGGAAAAGAAGCGAATATTCACAAAGAAGCAGAAAGGTACAATGGCAGGACACTTCTGAAGTGTCTCTCAGTAAACTGAAGAGATTGGCTGAATATATGTTATAAAGATATACTGAGTATGGTTGAAAGTAAGACTCCGAACTCAAAAGTTAGGTTGAGATCCACTGTGTAAGACTTTAAGTACTAAGTAACAGCAAAAATCAGATGCCTGGGAAAGATAATTACAATGGAAGCAGCACAAAGTGATGCTTTCCCCATACATGATTCCAGCCAGACTTCCTGAGCTGAGGGTGATACCCTTGCAATAAAACAAAAAACAAAACAACAACAACAACAACAAACCCTCAGTGTATTTCTACCAGCTCGGCTTATCTCCTTTTATACCTGTCCGAAATGGTAGCATTCACCTCATCCTTTAGCAGGAAGTCTCAAGAATTTTGCTTCAGCTTTATTTACCTAGCAGGCTTTCTGTGCAGAACTGAGGAATGATGACAGCACTGCATACTTGAATGAGGAATTAAGGCCACAGGAGCAAATAGAACTCTCTCTCCAAAGATACCACAGCAGAGGAACCTGTAGGTACCTGGGGCTGGGGCACAATAAAATGCCAGTCCTTCCACTGACTCTGTCTTAGTTTCAGATCTGTATCTTAATGTAGCCAGGGTTGTTTGCTGATGTCTAAAGTTATGATTTGTTTAAAAGCTTCCCATCTGTTTGGGTTTGTACTCTGTTTCATATGCATTTAAATTACTGCTGGATGGATGTGGTAGAATGATGATTTTGGAAACATTCTCATTGTTTTTTAATTTCTTATGTGCTGTGTTTTCTACAGAGATCAGCACAAAAAGGCAAAACACGACCAACTGTGACAGAATATATAAAACAGCATGAGCTGCCTACAGATAATGAAATGAAAACAGTCCAAAATAGTAGATACCGATGTGAATCATGATCAGTAAGTCTATTTGTAATAATAAGCATCATCTATGTCAGATAAAAAAATCACAAATATTTATTAAGATAACAGATCATTACCAGGCAGACATCCCAAATTCAGATCACATATTTCAGTACTAGTACATAAGAATTAGCAGCCAAATCTGCTAAAAATAAATCCAGCAATCTCACAAAGGTCATCACATCTAACAAATAAAAAGAGAGAGAAAGAAAGAGAGGGGAAGTGTACAAAAGAGGAGAAAGCAGATAAGCATATTTTTTCCTTCTACCAATATGACATAGTTTAAGAGGGATCAGGCTGCATTAGAGCAACTAAAGATGACACAAACATGATGACCAAAAGAAAAAACTGGAGGCAGGGGTGAGGGAAAGGCTTCTACTGGTAGCTGAAACTCTGACCCCAATCCAATAAGCTGCTCCAGGCAAGGAAGTACATGAGACATCATTTTGGAATCAGTGGGATCAAACTACACACAAAAATTTGTCTTGCTGGAGCATCTGCTTGCACTTGCCTACTTTTACTAGTCTTTCAGATGCAGGTAAGTTTTGTTGATATTGCATGAGTTTTGCTATTGTGAAAAAAAATATGGAACAGATTATTCTTTGACTAGTTTCAGAATGAAGCCAGACAGATTAAAAAGTGAAACCAAGCCAGTTTTCAGGAGGAGCTAAATAAAAACAGTTATTTCTTAATGCAAACCTAGCATTAATGTATCAAGCAGGTGATGGATCTCCAGTCCTGAGCTTCTGGAAATTGAGAGGTCAAGGTTGTAGCAACAGAGGGAATTCTTCCATAACATACATTCTGTATGTTTTACAGTACATATTTCAGGACATAAGCAGTATTATACCAAACTGGATAGATCAAAAATACTGCACATGACTGCAACAATGTTTTGGGGCATTAATTTATTGTGTTTCCATACCTTCTGTGCAGGTAATGATGCACATGCAAAGTCAAGCTCCCACTGCCTTGGCATGGATATTTTCAGAGACTGTAGCACAGTTTGATAGTCTTCCTGTCCCTGTTGAGACTCCAAAGAGGAGTAGGAGCAAAACTACCCTACCATTGCTAGTGCTGGCTCAGCTACACCCGGGGAATTCCTGTGATGGGAGCCCAAGTGAGACAATATTTTGGTGACTTTGTCATCTTTACCACAGTGTTAATTAACCCTCTTCATCCTCGCTGGCACTTCCAGTGGCATCACTGCTGCTTCAGCTGAACTGATAGCAAGTTCTGACTAAAGCTTGTTCCTGCTTAAACAGCTATGCTGCAGACTTCAAACTGTTTGTTCAGTAGACTCCTGGAAAGTTCAAACCTTCAGTTAGAGGAAATGTAAAGCTAAAGGCAAGAGTTCACTACATGACTGCAAAGTCAAAGAGTAAGAGCCTTACTGACTTTAGTGGGAGTACACTCTCACTCTGCATGCTTGTTCTAGTTCTGGGATAATGGTGAATATGAAGTACTTTGCAGTGATAGAGTCAAGGTGGAGTAATGTGCCACAGTTTGCATGGCTATTGGGAATAATGCCCCAGATAAAATGAGCAGCTCTCAACTGCAAATATTAGTCAGCATAGTAGGAAAGAAAAGGCTGCCCCTACTCCCTGCTGGAGCTAGATCCATCATTGCCAGGCCAGTCTGAATTTTAAGGAATTTTCTTGTACCTGTTTTTTATTTTCATTTGCCTTCAGATGAGTCTTGCTTACTCATTTTGAGCTACCCAAAGGAATTCCAATTTTTTTCTTTACACATTTGGATCCTTTTAGATATTTCTCAGTTGCAGATGTTGTTTTGTGAAGGTCCTGAGTCCTCTGACTCTCTTCCTTACAAACAAGTTTCTTACTCCTAATTCAGTTTGACTTACCTGTCCTGGCCATCTTTGTGCTTAGCCTACTTCCCTGCCTGCTGGAAAGGTCAAGGCCAGACGTCCCTCTCCCCACACACCAACACACCCATTACCACTTACCTTTAATGGTAGGAGTACCTCAAGGCTTTCGTAGGCAGAGGAGTCCTGTGCAGTCTCAGCAGCCAGAGAAGGATGCAACTTATCATTGTGATTCCAGCTCCCTGCCTGGCAGCAAAATAAATACTCTGCAAATAAAATGTATGGAGAGCACTCCTCCCTCCCCCTGAACAAACTCACTATATTTCTGGGTTTAAACTTGATTTTCTGCATTTGATGTGAAATTCAAGGGCATATTCATGATCTACATAGATTTGAGATCATGTCTCTGTTGATGACTGAAGCTCTGCCTGAATTGAGAGGTTTGGAGGTTGGCTGTGGTCCTATCTTCCTTCCTGCAGAAAATTCTTGGTGCCTGGCTCATTTCAGTGAGTGTGCTCACCCATGACCAAAGGCCATGTTGAAACTGATGAAGTGAATTGTTTGTCATAAATTGTTTACCTGCCAAAATAAGCATTCGGTGAATGCAAAACTATTTGTGAATTTGAAATACACTCAGTAAAGGTTATGGACATTTAAAACGAGGAGGACATAAAATGAGGACATTACAGGAACGCTAAAATACTTCTTTTTTGTGTGTGTGTGTCTATTTTTGAACAAACTGCTTGGATTTCCCAGATAAAATCATAAGGTTGGGAGGAACGGAGGGGAAAGTCCTACACCATCACCCAGCTGCAGCCCTTTTATTTCAGCAGCTCCTGCTCGGGATGCTCACATGGAACACAACAGACTCACATCACAGAGGTCACAGACTCCTGTCACATGCCACAAAGCTGCACTGATGTAGCCTATTTCTCAAGGAAGAGGCTTTAACATTGGAACTTAAGGTGCACCCCCTTCACGCTCCCCAGTTCATATGAAGCTCTCCACACGTGTGTTTTTGGAGGGGGTACATTTTTCTAAACCTTTTGTCTTCTCTCAAGAACAGGGAAGAAAGGAATACAAGGGGCAGTTATTGATGCTTAGAAAATCTTATTTTATTTTAAAGAATGAGTTACGCAGTTTAGCTAGCACGTAGAAGTGCTGTTAGAAATATTTATTAGTATAAATGCACTGATTTTATTATGGAACAATGACAAAAATACTCACTGCTGAAGTGGATATTGTGTCACATACAGTGTTATTTTTGCCTGTTGACATCTCTCTAAAATGGAGGGAAGAATAAAAGGTTGTGGGAAATGTATATCCTATTGCTTTGCAAATGAGAAAGAAGATTACATCTGTAGCTCTTAGAAAAAAGAATTAAGTAAGGACTCACTGTTATAATACAGATGTAAAGTAAATTCATGTTTCTAGAGAAGAATCTTGTGAAATTAACAAGGCACCATGGTATACAGTTTTTGCAATGCTATTAATATAGCATAATTTTAAAGACCACCAGGAAATGTGGCCTGCAGCATGAAAGAGTTATGGTACTCTAATACAGCAAGATTTGAAGTGGGGAAAAAATACTTCATGTGAATACTTAACAGCAATAGAAAGCATTTGAAAGATTGAAATGCAAGAGTCATAGCATCACTAGAAATGTTTAATACGTATTTCACTGCTCATTCAGAAAGGATACATATCACATAAGAATATCAAGCTTTCTCCAGAGCTTCAGTTGGGTAGCAATTAAAAAATATCTCTGAAGGTGACGCCTAATTTCTTATGTGGATCCTTAGTCCTTTGCTTTCATCGCTTATATCTGGAAAAGTGTCAGAAGCAATGCTGTCCCCGAACAGCCAAATACCTAATAATTTACCCTAAAGCTGTGTTTGGTTTTAATTTACCTCATACACTGAAATGCTTGCTCTGGGGTTGACTTGGGGAAAAAGCGGAGTATAATTTTTAGAATTCAACAACTGCATCAAATAATCAATTACTCACACAACCCTGCCATTTGAACACCCACTTAAATCCTTAAATAGGAGCTTGCGAGTAACAGCAAAGAATTTGGATGAACTTCTTCTCATGGGGGTGAGTCTTATTCCCAAGGATTATTGATTTCTTTTATTTAGTTTTTAAATTTGAAAAGATGAAAAACTGTTTCCAGTTTGAAATGAACTCTGCAGGAACAAGCTTTTATTAAAGGGGTTTTTTTTTTTTTTTTTGGTTCTTTTCTTTTTTTATCACATATTACTTCATTTTCTGAAATGTGCTTCTGGGAGGCAATGTCAAAAGTACAACGAAATGGTACCAGACTGAGCTCTAAATGATGGTGACAATAATTAAAATGAATTATCTCATCAAAGCTTCCTCCTTCTTCTTCTTCTTTCAATTTTTTTTTTTTCTTTCCTCCTCTCATTATTCTGTTTGAAAACAGACTGTCCTAAAGTGTCACGCTGTCACTATTTAGACAAACATTTGTCAATAGACTCTTAATGTATACTGATATGTTAGTAGGCTGGTAATGTAACATCTTTCTCTGCTTATATTTAACTCTAATCTTTAACGTAGGGTCCTATTTCTTTTCACATCTCTCTTTTTTTATTAACTTTCCAGATATATTCAGAAATCCCCTCATTTGCATCCAACAATGACTTACATCTCGAAGCATTAAAATGTACATTTAAAAACATCGGAGCTAATAGAGGAAACCGATAAAACGCTATTAAAAGTTCCTGGTTTAAATATACGTGATTTGAAAAGTATGAATTTTTTAAAGAGCTATTTAAAAAGAGGAGGAAATGTTCTTGAAAATCCCATTCCATCTTTTTTTCCTTCAGGGATTGAAAGTTTAGAAGATTTAAAAAAAAAAAAAGTCGGGTCCAAAGCTGGGTGGAGAGAGTACAATGAATTTTCATCAGAATACTGACATTTATTTGAGACTTTCAGAATAGCCAAAAAAAAAGTTAAACTTCCATATTTTTGGAAGAAGGTCAACTAACTCCAGTACCCATGCAGCTCTAAAGGAACTTGGCAGATATGGTCAGAATCAGAAGAATGATGCAAAACATGACTTGCTGACATGGTGAGTCAGTAGTTGTAGCTCCTCAGTTCTTGGGATAATGTCCTATTCAGGTAGCAGAAGGGAATTCGTCAGTTCATGGCAACTCCTGACTTTTGTTGTAGCTGTAAAAGAATGGCTCAGCAATGGGCATGGGATCATGAGTAAACATTTAGTAAGAATGGATTGGAAAGTGTTTGTACCTGAAATGAGGTAGAAAATGTTTGGTAGTTGGGAGTGTATGCAGCTCATCTCAGACTTCCACGTGTTGACTTTACAAACAAGTCCTGCATGCCTGCCAGGAGCATAGTTAAGAGGATGCCTTAGAATACTCGTTGCTTTTGTGTTATGGTCATGGCTGCTCTTAATATTTCTCTCTTTATTTTTTTCTAGAGGCCTGGTGCAGGACGTTTGATCTCCTGTCAGCTAGCCTAGTGGGAATATTCTGTTCAGTTTCGCAAGAAGCAGGGATTTGATCCCTAACTCTTGTTATCGTGCTTTTAGGAATACACGGCTACAAAAATAAAAGCATTAGCCTGCAGCCATCCTGCTGTGTGCCGTGCTCTTGTCAGATCTCACATGTTCAGCAAGGTCAGGTCTGCTCAGGACTCACGTGGGAGGGGGTGCTGTGGGGATGTGGAAAGGAACCACAAAATAAAAGATTGTGCATGAAACACCTTCCCTTTCTGTGCTCCACCTTAGGGAGCTTCTATTCTGTATTCTCTTGTCTATTTTTGTTTGTTTACTTTATTCCTCAGATGTGACATAATTTCCTAAATGTGCATTTTTTTTTCTTTTTGTTTTCTTTTTTTTTTTTAAGTGAGCAAAGGCAATTTACTGCGCATATGCAAACTGCCACAGCCTGAGCCCTACATGAAGTGCTGCAGCAGCTGTGCCTTGGAGAAAAAGCAGCAGTCTGATGGACAGTGAGAGCACGGGGTCTCATAAGAGCTTTGGCACTTAGGAAAGATAAGTAAGATGATGCTGGCAAGTGGTGTTTCAAGCTGTGAGTTTGGGGTGAGGAGGAGGAAAGTGAAGTAGAATTGGATGAAAAGGAGACTATAAGAGGAGCGGCAGAGAGGAAGGAACAGTGAGAGATGGCCACTCTTTTGTCAATTTCAGGCTCTAGTTTGCTCCATTTCACCGCATCTTATCCCAAATCTTCCTTAGTAGGGTAAGGCAGTTTGAGGGGAGGCACGTGCCTCCTGTGGGAGAAATGTCTTGCACAATCTGAGTCAGTAGAAAGCTTGCAAAGAGGATAGGTGGCTGTTTTTTCAGTTCCCTGTAACAACACTCAGGGGTAACAGAAATACTGAATGTCGTACTTAAAGCATCTATAGCTTCCTAAAAAAAGTAATAGTGCTTAGTAGATTACTGTTTCCCAAACGATATAGCATCATTAATAATGTGTAATTTCAGCATTCTGTGAGGACTGAGCACCGAGGAGGTGCCAGTTGTCACCAGACACAGAAAAAGGAAGAGATGTCCAAGCAGTTTCCTGCCTGCTCTCCTAAGACAACACCATAGAAATAACCCGAAACATCAGAGTAAGGCCTGGAGCAAAACCTGATGTCCAGACACTTCTAAACATTAGGTGAATTTAATCCTATGCTTAACTGCAGTAGCAAAACTCTTCAGATCTAAGAAACTGCAAAACTCTGGGGACGTCTGGAGTAAGATCCTATCTCTTTTCTGGCCCTCCCCTGACCTTGTGCAGAAGCAGCTCAGCCAGCTCTGCTTGCATGTTTCACAAATGTTATTCAGTGGGCTACAAAAAAATTCCGGCATCTTCAAAATACACAGTCACAGCAGCACTCTGTATTCCACTCACCTTCCCTTTTTGCATTTTCCCTTCAGGTTCTGAGTTTTATGTTATTAAATTTTGGTGTAAAGCATTATAATAAATAATAAGCAGCAATATTTTCCATCCTAAAGATATCAAAGGTGGAAAAATATTATTGTTTCCATTTTTCAGTGAGGAAAGTGAGGCACTAATTACTTGCCCAAGGTGACTTTGCTCAGTAAAAGATACTGCAGCAAGAGAAAGAGCAAATTAATTTAATGTTTTGAAGGCTGGGTGTTGGGTTTTTTTCCTCAAGAAAGAGCACTCTGGTGGAAAAATGCAGTTTCAGAAAAGTGAAAATGAGTTGAAATACAATGTGAAGCTAAAAGAGCTGGCTCTTGCACATAAATTGGTGTGAAACTAAAAGAGCTGTCTCTTGCACATAAATTGGTGGCTGTTCCACAACAGTAGATGAGTGATCAGTCTGTGTATTGCAGTCAAGAAATATATGCCTTTACGTGAGTTCTGGATGTAGTGGAAGGGCCTGAATGTTACTGTGATGGAAAAGCTAACAGACAGAATAAGCACTCCAGAGGGAAAGCAGGGAGAAGACAAGTGCCCCGAGCTGCTTTGGATCAGCCCCACTGCTCACAGTGAGGATCAGTACAGACAGCAGAGCCGAGCATGCAAAGCCTCTGTGCAGCCTGCAAGAAGAGCAGTGGGAACAATCTCTTTCATTTCTCCCACAGGCCAAGGGCAAAGCCAGGTCTACCCTGAGGGTGAGGGAGGGTCTGAGTCACTACCCTGCCACGGCAGAACTAAGTGCCTGAAAGTGCATAAGCAGGATCTCTTTACAGCAACCTTGACTAGTGTCTCCTGTTGGTATCGACTTGGGGAATAGCACTGGGAAAGCTGGAAGGCATTTTCCAAACCAGCAGCTAGTGCATTTCCTAATTGCAAAGCCCCTGAAACACTGTCATGCATGACTTGGCACACCATTCAATGCTTCTTTTTGCAACCTATGAAAACTGACATCTAACTGGCTGCATGGGAAGAAAGACCTCTGTCTAAATCCTCCCTCACCTGGGCAACAGTGCTTAACAGCATTCCCTTTGTTGGGGAAGAAAAATCTTGTGCCTGGTTTTATTTTTCTTTGCTAAAACTTGCCAGCACAAAGCAGAGAAAGGGAGAGTTTGGTGGATGTGTCAGTCAGCTCCTCAGGGATCCCATCCTCAGTATCACAGAAGATTATGCAATGAGATGTTATGAAATGCAAATATTAAGGAGAGACAGGAAACCATGTGCACTGTCCCCCTGGCTGGAGACGGTACTACTCAGCCCCTCCCTGCCAGTTGGGTGGGCTGAGAGAAGCATTCAGCCAGAGACCATATCCCCAGCCTGCCTGCATGCCTTCACCCATGGTGACACATAGCCACTGCACTCCCATTTTGCCTCCGGATTATTTCTGTGCTGGTAACACCTACACATTCCCAGTCAGTTAGGTCTTGTTGGCACAAGGAAGATGTCTGATGTGTGACAGGGTTACACAAGAGTTCATTATGATTTATAGCATCTCACCTACTAATGCAGTCTCCCTGGTGCTTTGTCCAGTGCACTGCTATGCTGCTGTCACTTCTTACATTGGGCTTTCCAAGTCCCTGCTGCTCTTCTACCCATCCATCTCTCTGTCTCCCCAGCCTAACACTCACTCTTTTCCCTCTATCCAGTTCTGTGAACTCTCTTCCTGCCTCACACTAAGGGATTTGACAAACCTGCTGTTTCTTCATCCTCAGCATGGCTGGGAGGGGAACATGGGAAGAGGCTGCATCAGCCTGCCTCCACCTTCTGCTTCATATTATGTTTTAAAAATGCAGAATTGGATTTTTATCTGAGCAGCAGAAAGCATTTGGAGGCCTTTCCGTCACCAGTATATAAATAAAAATGGATCAGAATAGATTGGATTGTTGCTTCTTACATCCGCTTCCCTATTTTGTCTCTGACAGGTCCTGACACCCACACACATGCTCCTTGCTCAGGCTTTGCTAGATCTCCTTTTTTGTCTGCTTTGAGTTTTGGCATGATTTTACGTTCCTCCCTCCCCTACAGAGAGCTTTCAAAGCTCTTAGCCAAGCTCAGAGTTCTTAGGCCTTTTGCCCTTACACTCTGCATACTGACAGGCTTTACCAGCCCCATCATTAAAGCATCACAAGGCCACCACCTGGGTGAGGCTCCGCCATGCCCAAGCTGCAGCTGCTCATCTGCTTTAGGGTTTGCAAGGTCCAACACTGCTCCTCCCCAGCAGCCTGCAGCAAGCATCTCTGACTGCGCTTTCCCTTGTGATGGAGCAGGACCGAGCCAGAAATCTGCAACAGGCATTTAGGTAATGGATTTGCCCTTTTTCCTCAAGTTGAATATGCATGAGCAGACCCCGATTTCTTCAAACGTATTCACTGTGTTCGAAGAGAAGTGCCCTCTTTTTTTTTTTTTTTCCTCTGGTGCACTGTTTTTAATTCTATGTATAAGTCACTAGCATTCCCTGTGTGCACTCACAAACTGGTATTTGCTATTTAAAGAGTGGTAAGGTACAACTATTGAAGTAACTCTTGAAGAATTGTTTCTGATCCTGAAGTGGAGGCACATGCAAATACTTCTGTCACGTGTAGCATACACTCCCTCAAAGTGTTTTTAATATGATACACTTTCCATGAATATTTGTGCTGGAGGAACTTGATCGCTTGAATGCGCACATTAAGGGAGTATAAAAGCAACACGAGAACAAGCTGGGAGAATGTGCTTAAAAAAAAAAAAAAAAAAAAAAAAAGAATAAAACATTCACTATTTTATAAAGCCAGATTTTAAATCGCTCAACTCAAACACGAGCACTGGAGAGAAAACAAGCAAGTGTGTGAGTCAGAGATTTCCTTTTTGTTTGCCGTGCTCAGCAGCAGATCCCTGGCAGCAGACACACAGCATGACACAGAAGCAGGGCTGAGGGCAGAAAGAAGCAAATTCCGCCTGTGGGGTTTTCTCTCAAATGATGACTCCGCAACACACGGGTGAGGACAAGGCTGCAAGCTGTACCAGCACCCTCTCCCCTCACTGCTCACAGAAGCACAGTGCTCTGATGGCAGCCCACAGCCTCCCTCACCCCACACCCAGCAGCAGTACAGAGCTCTTCTGGGACTTGGGTCAGGCTGGCAAGCTACCCAACAAAGAATGCCAGCAGAGGCATAGAAGTGCCAGAGAGGGCACAGGCAGGACAAGGAACGTGACATGTGGCTCTGCGGTGGCAGAGATTGAACACAGCTAGGACTGCAGGACGCCACAACACAACGAACGTCCTTTCAGCCAGGCGCCTCGCGCCTCTCTCCCCACCCTCCCCGCGCGCATGCGTATCCCCACCCCTCTCCCCTCGCGTCAGCCGAGCGCTCCAAAGACAGAGGGGCTTCCTAAGTTGGGCGGAAGTGATGTAAAGTAGGGGCGGAAGTGAGGCTCGGCGCTGCTTCCTGTTTGTTGCTGGGGTGTGGCCGGCTGGCGGCAGGTGAGGGGCGCTCGGCTGGGCCGTGGGGTCGGGTCCGTGTTTGGGTTGCTCCTCACACGTGGGTTGAGTGTGTCCGAAGTGCCGGATCTGGCGCACTGCCGCGCGGCTCTGCCCTTTTAACGGCCGGGCTCGCAGAGCTGGCGCGGGGCACCCGGGAGGGCCGAGCTGAGGCTCGGGGCTGTGCGTAGAGGTGAGTGGGTAACGTCGTTCACCTCTGTTGTGTTCAGGGAAGTGCTCCGTCACCCCACAAGAGAGATCTGGTCCAGAAATGAGAGCCCCGATTTGGCTGAATGCATGCTTGTTACGTGCAGGGATCACGCTTTTTCTGGGACTTATGTTGCACTCAACTGCAAAGAGTTAGAGCGTGTAAAAGTTTCCTGCATCTGCCTCTCTGCTGTGGGGACAGGGAGCTGGGTGCTGTGGCCAGAAGGCTGGCATGAAAAAGAGGAGAAAGTGTCTGAGACTGGGCTGAAAGGCTGCAGAGTGTGGGTTAAGTCATTTTTATTCAAAAAGTGGCTAATACACTGTAGCACAGTTGTGGGGTTTCTGCCTTATTCTGAGTACCAGATGGAAGCAATCCAGGAGACACCTGGAGCCTGTTGAAGATGACTTCATGGTCCGAGTATTGGACATACCAGCTAGAGGTGAAGCGTTGCTGGACCCTGTGCTCACCAATGCAGAGGAGCTCATCTAAGAGGTTAAGACTGAAGGCAGTCTGGGATGCAGCAACTGTGCTGTGGTTGATTTTGTGATGTTGAGGATCACGGGCCTGACAAAGAGTGGAGTCAGGATCCTGAACTTCAGGACAGCAAGCCTCAGGCTGTTTAGAGAATTATTGGATGGGATCCTCTGGTAAACTCTAGGAACAAAGGAACAGAACAGAACTAGCAGTGTGCTAAGATACATTTTTGAGTGCTCAGGAGCTCTCTGTTCTTCAGCAGAAGAAGTCAAGCGAATTAGGCAGGAAACTGTCATGGCTGAGAAAGGATGTGCTCATCAAGGTGAGGGGAAAAAGAAGGAAAAATATAAGCAGTGGAAGCAGAGATGAGTGGATTGGGTGTAATATAAGGATGCTGTCTGGATGTGTGGAGATGGGATCAGGAAAGCCAAGGTGCAGATGAAATTAAACTTAGGGATGTGAAAAATAACAAGAAAGGATTCTTTAGATATGTTGTTCATAAGAGACAGGCAAAGGAGAGTGTACTCCTCCTGATAAGTAGGTTCCATGGAGAAGGCTGAAGTACGTAATGAGTTCTTTGCCTCTGCCTTCACTGCCAGGCTTCATACATTTCACATGACCCTGAACTTTTAGGCAGGAGTTAGAAAAGCAGAATCCCTCCCACTGGAAAGGTAGAGCACGTCTGAGACCATCTCATGAAATTAAATGCGTACAAATCTATAGGGCCAGGTGACATGCATCTCAGGATTCTGAAGGAACTGGTTGCTGTGGTTGCCAAATGACTCTCCATCACATTTGAAAAGTCATGGCTGTCGGGTGAGGTCCCCTGTGACTGAAAAAAGGGAAACATCACTCCCGTTTTAAGATAGGGAAGAAGGGGTCAACAGGCTTGGTGAGTGTCATTCTGTGTTTGGGAAGATTATAGAGCAGATCATCTGGGAAGTTAGGTTAAGGCATATGCAAGATGAGGAGGTGATCCATGGCAGCTAGCATGGCTTTACCAAAGGCAGATCGTGTCTGACCAATCTGGTAGCCTTCTATGATGGAGTGATGACTATGGTGGACAGAGGAAGGGCAACTGATGTCATCTGCCTGGACTTGTGCAAGGCCTTTGATGTGGTCCCACACAATCTTTATCTCTTAGTTAACAGTTCTGTGTTCAGATGGAGGCCAGTCACAAGAGGGCAGTGATTGGCCAGTCACAAGAGGGCAATCTTGGGACTGGTATTTATTAACACCTTTATCAGTGACATAGATGATGGGATCCTGTACACTCTCAGCACGTTTGTAGATGACACCAAGCTGAGTGGTACAGCTGACACAACAGAAGGAAGAGATGCCATCCAGAGGTATTTGGACAGGCTTGAAAAGTGGGCCCCCGAGAACATAGTGAGTTTCTACAGGTCTGCGTGCAAGGTGTTGCAGTTGGGTCAGGGCAATCCCAGATATGTCTGCAGACTGAGAGAAGAACTAAAAGATTAAGAGCAGCTTGTGGAGAAGGACTTGAGGGTTCTGGTGAATGAAAAGCTGGGCATGAACCAGCAGTGTGCACTTGCAGCCTGGAAGCCCAACAGTATCCAGAGCTGCATCAATAGAGAGGGGGCCAGTAGGGCAAGGGAGGTGATTGTCAAGGAGGAATGATTTTAAACTAAAAGATGGAAAATTAAGATTAGATGTCAGTGGGAAATTTTCACTTAGAGAGTGATGAGGCGCTGGAACAGGTTGCCTAGAGAAGCTTTGGTTGCCCCCATTGCTGGAGGCATTCAGGGCCGGGCTAGATGGGACACTGGGCAGCCAGAGCTTCTGGATGGCAGCCCTGCCATGGCATGGAGGTTGGAGCTCAATGGTCTTTAAGATCCCTTTCAACCTAAGCCATTCTATGATTACTGTGCACCATCAACTAGTTCAAAGTATCCTGCAGGTGATAGATGTAATCTGTAGTCATCCATCAGAGCGTCAGCACAGTACACGATCTAGAGGACTGCCAAATCATTTTAAATACGTGTTGCCTTTAAGTTGCACAAGGGCAGCATTCCCCACTCATGACCTTGTAGCTGTGGTGGTGTAGTTGTTGGTTAAATAAAACCACGTTGTTACTGCTTGCAAGTGAACCCAAACATTGTTGTGATAAATGCATTTACTATATTAATTTGTTCAAAATAAAGGAATTAGCAGTAAACGGTAAAAAGATCACAGAGTCTTAGATGTAGCAGTGCATATGAAGAAAGGCTGCTGATGGATGTGGTGAACATTGTGAATCCACATCTAGCACAGATGAGCACTTTCTGGTATTTATTGTAGTACAGAACAGAAGCTGTGTTATGCCTCAATTTCTGTGGTTTGGTTTCAGTGCTGAGTGGTTGTAGAGCACGTAGGTTTTCCCAGAGGCTTTCCCCCATCCCCAGGGGAGAGTAGGCTGGTTCTTGACTTCTGCAGCCTAGCTTCCGGCAAAGCATATGGGATGGTACCAGCTGTGGTGGTGGCATTTTGTGTAATTAAGTCAAATGTCAGCTGGCTGAAGATGACCTATTTGTCTCATTTAGGTTGTGCAGTGGGCATTGCTGGCAATGTTCTGTAGACCGTACTGACCTCTCCTAGGTTACAAGCTGAAAGTATCACTATTTCTTGCCTGTCCATTGAAATTGAGAGACTTCCTTGAGCAGAGAAAGGAAGTGAAGCAGGTAGTGCTGCTCCTGCCAGGAGCAAAGGCTGGAAGCAAACTGACTTTGGCATGTCTTTGTAGAGACTTTGTGCATTTCGGTTGTCCTGGGAATCAGAGATGCTCTGGTCAACTCTCCCCAGATTTCTTCTAGGAAGGTTGGCTAGAGGCTGACAAGCTCTCGTGATACTTAATTAAGTCTGTCTCTTCTGAGTAGCAAGCTGGGATGTAAGGGCTGCCCAGAATGCCTTTTTGTTACTGAAATGCTCTGGTTAGGGAGGAACAGCCACGCCTCCAGAGCCCTCAGGCAGAAAAATGCCTGCAGCACTCCCAGAGCAGCACAGGCTGTTCTTGTCGTTCGTCCTTCTTCCATCATTTTGGATATTCAAACTGAGTTTTTAATCTTCATTCTTTCAGATGAAAAGCGGTGTTCTTTTCTCTCGATTCTGGAGTTCATTGGCAGGATAACGGAGCAGATAATCGCTGGGGATTGCTGTGCAGTCAGGCTTCTAGGTTTGGTAGTACCAGGTAGCTGTAGTCACCACATGATCGGCCTAAGTCATGAAAGAGCATGGTAGGAACTGAGGGTTGGGGAAAATTAGTACTGAGATAAGCCTGAAAGCAATGGGATTTTTTTGTTTTTTAAGACTAAAGATACTGTGCAGAGGAAGAGGAGGATTATGTCTGAAATTACGATATTTCCTGTGACTGTGCTTGAAGGGAATCATTTGTATCACTCACAAATCAATTTCTGCAGCTACTCAGCTCTGCTTGGACTCCTTCACGAGATAACCCTTGCCAGAAAATAGTCCATCCAGCAGATTGTTTAGTGGGTTATTGATTCTTCAGATGTCTCTCATTTGAGCCAGCTTTTTGTCAACTCGTCACCCAGGACACTTTGGGAAAGTGTATGGCTGTTGGATTATGCACCTGTTGCAGTGGTCTGATAGTAAAGGAAGGCAGCCTCTCTTTTTTTCTGAACCAAACTTTCAGCTGGAACCTCTGCAGCAGTCCTGAGCTGGCCTGCTGGTGGAAACGCTCCAGCATTTAAGAGAACTTACTGCAAGGAAATGGACCTCAAAGGGACGTTAGGCACAGCCTGTAGCTGTTGTGTTGTTTAGGCATACAAAAAACAAAGTGCCTCCTTTTAGGAAACTGAGTGAATGATGTGTAGGGATGCTTGGGCTGGGACTAGCTTGATTGAAATGCCTGTACTGTAGTTGGATCTAAGCTAGTTACTTAGTATTCTTTTGTTAAGGGAGAGAAGATGGGTGAGGCAGGTAATTAGAACACTGTGCTTTTGGTCAAATTTAGATGGCTGCCTTAGCATAAGATCAATTATTTGTTGGAGTACCTGATTGACTCCATTAATGATGAAAGCCAAGGGTGTTGAGCAGAGTGCCTTGTCTGATTAACAATAGATATCTACGTCTGTCCATCAAAATGAGCTTCATGTATCCAGTTGAAGGAAACTGTTTTCAGCCTCAGCTTAGAGGCCAAGACTTTCTCAGCGAGATGACACAGCTCTGTCCTTGTGGCAGTGAGGGCTACTGCTTGTGCTTCTCAAAGCAAAGCTCTGTGTTAAGAGGAAAGGTTACTGTGAAGACAATAATGGCTTATAGGCTATCGTAGCCTGTGGAGCTCAGAGAACTGAAGTGCAGCTCTGAATTCTTTAAGTGTCTGCTGTTCAGTTTCTGTTTACAAAATAGTCTCTTGTCTGTCTTCTGGAGAGCTAATGTCATCTGATTTTATGTGATTCAACTTTAAATGTCAAGTATTGTGCCATTTGCCTGGGAGTTGCCATATGCTATTGTAAAGCTGGACTCAAAGATCTTAAATCTCGACTCTTATTCTTCATACTAAGTGGAATAGGGAAGATTAGCATGTGGAAAAACAACCAGTTTAAGTGTGCTGGAGCAGTTTTTAGGGAAGAGGGAGAGAATTTGAATTTGAAAGTGATCACCCAGTGTGCTAGTGGATTTGTTCAGGCACACACTTATTTGAGCCAAGGGCTAATGCTGCTGGTGGGAAACCAAATCCTTCAGTTTATGTGCATTATTTACCTATCAGTAGTGTCTTTACCTTAATGTCACCTTGCTCCTAGATTTCATCTGTCTTGAGTAGCTGCAATAGTTACTGTTCCTTTCAAATCAGAGTATTAGAGCCAAAGTTTTTAACGGGCTCTGTGGTCTTGAGAAAGGCTACGTTATGTTCAGTGCTCATGATTCCCCCAGAAAATTTTTTGTCAGGCCAGTGCTTTTCTTTTGGTAGCTCTGAGTACTCAGGAAGGGTCACGTACAGATGAGATTGTCTTTTAATCCAGAAAGACCAGAGTAGGACAAAAACAGAAGTAGCCAATGATATTGTAGGTCTTTGACCATGTCTTATGGTGCAACATGATGATTGCATAGTGCCTGCATGTGCACGGCACCATGCAGTGCCAACTGCCAGTAGGTCCCCACCACGTGGAAATGGAGAACTGTGTGGTGGTTAGCAGTGGCTTTGTTAACCTGAGTGGCACAAAAAACTTTTCCCCCAGCTGCTGCTAGGACTGATGAGGTGACATCACTTTGCTCCCACCATTTCCTAGCAAGATACTGGCCCACAAAGCCAAGCTGAAAGTATGAGGTAGTTGATCCTGAGTATCTCACTTTCTAACACTGGAGCACAGAACTGAACATGGTTTTTACAGCTGCAGCTGGGTGAGCTTTGTGATAGAGATCTGGCCTTTATGTTTTCTGCTCCTTTGAGAGACAGTGATAGCATCCAAAGCTGCTCAGTATCCAGCCTGTCTCTGTGGCTGAGCAGCTCCAATTCACTGGTTGAGAGTAGGCAGAGTGGGAACGGCTGGAACTGAGAGCTCCTTTGGTCCAGAAGTGAATAAAATCTTGACAGGCACCAGGCCCTGCCACGATGGAGGAACCCTACTCTTCATAGCTTTGTCAAAATAGCTACTACAGGTCTTGAGTCAAAACATTCATGTCTACAATGGAGTTTTGAGGATGCTACTACGAGAAATGTCGAGTAACATGAGCACCCTGGTGGAATACAGCCTGCTACGGGGCCTAATTATGGTCTTATTAATGCTTTCTTTCATCACTGCCTTCCAGCCTTCAGATGGTGATTAGACCTATTTATAGGGGCAGACTTCCTTAATATTCAGCACAGTGCACCTCTCACCAATCAAATCAGCACCATCTGCATCTTTGATTGCTGCTTAATAACACTGTAGAACATGTTTAATTAAAAAATATAAATAGACTTTTCATCCTCTTAACAAAGTGCTTCTCTCTTCCTCCCTCCCCCTCTGACCCTCCCCAAAAAAAAACTTAGCATAGGGGCTGTGATGAAACCCTCACCTCATGGAAATACATACCAAGTTACAGATGTTACTTTCTTCTATTAAAGGAGACAGAGCAGTGTGATAAGCTGTACCCCAGATCTGTCTCTGTTCCATCTTCTGGGTGTTAACCTTAACCCACAGTGCATTTGTGCCTTGGTCTGTTCCCAGCATGGAACCATCCTGCTGGTGATGGTGTGGTGGAGGATCTTTATTGCACACTGCAGACTTTATTGCATGTTTCTCGTCTCTGTGTCCTTGCAGGTAGTCACTGATCTTTTGTTGGAGACCTACAAAGGGGAGGCAGAGGGCTAGAAGAGTGTGTCACTTCTTCTTGGGGCTGTTACTGCATGTGGAAATTAAAGGCTGTTACTCGGTTCTGCCTTTCCAGTGCAGAGATAGAAGCAGCAGCACAGCAATTTCTGAAACAGCTCTTGTATCTTTGAAGAACACACACTGATATTTTTTTTCCGAAGTATTTAAGTGCTGTTCTTCCCCTGACCCCTTTTTATCCCTTGGAGCATGTTAAGGAAGCAAGTATTGTTGGTGGCTTGCTTTTATTCTCCTTCATTTTTGCAGCTAAGTACATGTCTGATAAGTGCTTGTACATATAGCAGTCTCTCCCTGTGCTGAGGGAAGGCAAGTTATTAATCCGTGTGTTTGTTTGTGTTCCCTTATAGAATTAAGGTTTTATAAGGTTGTGAGGTGTTTTTTTTTGTTTGCAGATAATCATCTCAATGATCTCCTCCATGGAGCTTTATTTTGAAGGAGTTTTCCTTCTCTTACAGACTCTATTTGCTGTGTAACAAGTTCTCCTGGGCTTAGCCTCTGTATAAGGAGTTTCTTTCTTGGTCTCAGAGGGAGCAAAGTAGGAGGAGTATTTCTCTACTTGGAGTGATCAATTGTATGATTTCTTCAGTGGCTTCAGAGAGCTGCAAGTCTATCTGCAGCCATTGGAGTATTTATTAGACTTGGCTGTGGTGGTTGAATAGTCTGACTGGTTGCAGATACCTGGGAAACCTGGAATGCTCAGCTTGTATGTATCCTGGTGCAAGTTTTTTGGAAAGATAAGACAGTCTGTGAGAGCCTTATGTTGCCTTTCCTGCTGCTGTTGTTTCCATCAGCTTTTGCTAGAGCGAGTGTTGGAGCTGAGAAGGGACTGGCTTTGTGCATAGAAGATAGTCAGCAGCTCTGACAGCCTTTATCCCAGCTTACTTGAGGTTAAAGGCACAGCTTCAGGCAGCAGTGCAAATGTGAATAATCGCTAGCTCAAGCCAGAACTTCCAAATCAGGATATCGCACACGTAAGCAGGAGGTGCAGTGAGAAAACAATCATTTTCTCATTCTTTGCAGCTTAATAAGGCAAATGTGGTTATTATATAACACAAGAATGCATTTTTCTTGATCTTGAAAGTTGACATAGAAAAAATAATTGAATAAAAACTGGCTGGAGCTCCCAGATGCTTCAGCTCTTCTCCAGAGCCTCTTTGATCACAAAAAAAAGAGCCTCCGTGCCGCTTGCTCTGCCTTGTGTGGCCCACAGGTGGTCATACCACTAATGATGAAATCTCCTGGGTGATCTGACATCTGCTTT
Organism: Tetrao urogallus; assembly: GCF_951394365.1. Taxonomy (NCBI): domain Eukaryota; kingdom Metazoa; phylum Chordata; class Aves; order Galliformes; family Phasianidae; genus Tetrao; species Tetrao urogallus. Next base: position 134,508,782 of record NC_136813.1, read on the forward strand.
TCTGAATCATACTTGCCTTGGGGTTTTATATGCCCATTTCTCACTGCAGCGTCAGAGCATTTCTTGTTGGCCTGCCTTCATAATTTCAGGATGCAGTGCTTTCTGCTGACACATGCTAGCTCCTCTCTAAAAATCTGGAATGATACTGAAACCAGTTTATTGCTCCTCTGGAAGGCACTTCTGGGTGAAAGACGTGAAGAGTTTATTTGTATCTTTGGTGTGTGTTAAGTGAAGGCTTGGTGTCCGTTGGGCAGGATGGGAAAGCTGAGATATTTCTCCTCTGCGCCACTTTGGTTTTTTGTAATTATTGATTGTGATAATGGAATATGGTTAAGGAGATTGGCTGCTTCTTTTTTGCTACACTGATGGCTGTGATCAAGGAGGAATCGGTCTTGCTGAGTGACATTTGGTCTTTGCTTCCCTTCCTGCCTTTGGTTGGCAATACTTTGAATTTTTCCCATTAAAATCTTCCTTGTACCTGGAGGCCCCTTCTGTTGGAAGAAGCAGTCCTGCTGTTATTCTAAGCACACAGTCAGGCATTACTCAGAGTGCTTGTAAAACTGGCTTGCTTCCCCAGTTGGTTTGCTCAGAAGATGTAATAACAGCTGTAGCAAGGGATTTTGCCCTTCTGGTCATTTAGAAAGCTGATGCTGTTTTTGCTCCTTCTTGCTTTAAACTTGTTATTTGTTACCTTGCACAGAAAGAATCGTCTCTTGTATCTGACAGCAGGTTCTTACAGAGTCTGCCACATCTCTCCAGTCTGGTGGATTTTTTTAGGAAAGGTGAGAATGGGGAGCTCATGTGAGAGGCTGTGTCAAGAGCCTGTGAAGCTGAAGTTTGCTCATTGCCAAAATAATAAGAACACAAGCAGGAACACCTCGGGCTTTTCCTACTTTGCTCCACCAGTGTGAGTTTGTTTTTTACAAGGCACTGGAACCTGAAAGGCAATCTGTAGCTTCTGGGTGCAAGGAGAGAAACAGCTTGGTAGTGGCTGGGGAAGTGCTGCTTCAGAGCATGGGCTTCTGTCCATTGGCTGCTGGATGGAGTGTGGCTTTAGAAAGGTCACCGAAAGCATTAGGATTGGTGAGAATCTGGGAAATGATATTGGGGCTGAATAATCTCATCTAGCTCCTGAGGTGAGAAGCTTGCCCTTGTTATCCTCTGGGGCAGGATTACATGGTAATGGTTTTGATAAGCAAGTTTAACAAATCCCCTTCTTGCCCCCGCTTCCCGCTATGTCTCATGGCTGGGCAATTACAGCTGTTTCTCTGGCTGCAGTAAATTGGGTCATTGAACTGATCCGAGTTTAAAATAGGCATCGCGAAACTCAGCAGTATCGATGCAACGAATGAGTTGTGACCGGTGACAGGCAGGATCATAAACTTGTTTTGCTGCTGAAGCTGAAGTATGTTGTAGCTGCACGCTCCCTGTGCTCTCCTGTCGCTTTGTTCCACTCGGTCACTCTGGTCAGAGATCTGAAATCAAAAGGATTCAAGTTTGGTTACGGTCAGCAAATGAAAAAACGCCATCTGAGAATTAGCCGCCCTCCTTTTCAGATTAACTTGTATGCTTTACAAGTCAAAATAATAATTTCCTGTCTGCTGAATAGGCACAGTCACGAAGTCTAATCAGTGTGCAAACATTGCTGCTAAAGAGGGTGGATTCAGAGCCTGCTGCCAGTGATGCATGAAGTGAAACAGAATGGGCCCGGGCTTCCTGCGGCAGCGCCAAGCCTTCTGATGGCTGGGCTTGATTTTGCAAATTTGTTGTCTATGGCTCTCCTTGGTTTCCTTCTCCTTTTTCACTTTGCTTAAAAAAAAAAAAAAAAAAAAAAAAAAAAAAGACATACCACATTTCGAGATGGTATTTCCTAGCCGATACAGTAGGATCAAAAATGATGAATTCAGAGGGGGGTGCTGCAGGAATGGCTGCAGGCTCATCTAATCTAATAGCCTTGCCTTTTGTGCAGCAAGGCAGAGAAATTAAAGAGTGTGTAAAGATCCCTGTAATTTTCACCTGCTCAGCTGCTGGTTGATGCTGCAGCTATCTCTTCAGGCCCTTGTTTTCTGAATTCCTCCAACCTCACTTGTGTTTCTGCATTTCTTAACCTGCTCTGCATGCCCTCCTTTGGGAAAGGGGAGAGCCTTCCTCTGTCATTAATGAGGGTGCAGCAACCATGATGCTGTTTGCACACCGCAGTGCTCCCTGGAGCAGCTCCTGGTAACCTCCAAGTGCCACAGGGGAATGTGTGCATCCTGAGACAAATCTGTCCATTCCTGATACCTCACACTGCCATCCTGCTTTTGTTTGTTTCCATTCGGCTGAGTGAATATTTGCTTGTGCTGATGTACAGCATGCTGCATGATGAAAACTCATAGTGAGCAGCTGTATGTAGACTGGGTCTTCTGAGTGAGCACGACACATGCAGACAACATATTTGAAAGGATTCGCTTAGGCCTAATAGCAAAGCTTCAGAAAAATATATGGACACTTGCCTCTGTTAGATCAGACTGTCCAAGCAGTTTGTATTTGTGAATTTACAGTTACTAATATGATCAGAGAAACAAATTTCAACACCCTCCTCTATGTCCCAGGAACTTTTTGTTGTTTTTGTGCACCAAAGCATGGGAGGCAGGCTGAGGGAACATTGGAGGAAGGGACATGAGGGACTGTGAAAGGATCCTGAAATAAGGAGTCTTTTTTTCAAGATAGTTACCAAAGAATAAGCCAGTTACCAGAAGTAATGAGCTGCTCCTGGGAGTCTCAGAATGGAAGAAGTCTCATTAACCTACTTGGAGCAAGGGCATGTGTGTACATGCGTGCCCTGTTGTTTTTTTAGCTGCTGTTCTTGGAAGGGAGCAGTTCTTGGGTTTCTTGGAGCAGAAGTGGAAAATGAAATGCTGTGTTTTGCTAATAGAGTTGCATGACCTGAAATGTATCCATCTGTAATATGAGAATGGGAGGAGAGGACAGGGTGATTTCTGACAAATCTTCATCAGCAGCCTGAACTGATTTTGCTCCAAAGCATGGCCTTTGTTTTCAGCATAGTACTGAACAGCGAATTGTTAATGATCATGCTAAAAATAAAATTGTGGTTCCTAAGACCATTCAGGCAAGCAAAAGGCTCCCACCTTTACTATAGCTACATTGGGTTTTTTAAAAAATCAATCCATCAACCTTAAAATATGCCTTCCTCATCAGCTCGTTGATGACCTTGCAAACACTTTCCTAAAATAGTTGGGTGGGCAGAGGGTGAAGTCTCTAAGTAAAAGCTGTGATACAGTAGAAGAGTGATACAATAGAAGACTGTTTGCTATGATGTTCTTTTTGTTCTTCCCTTTAGGCACAATGACTACCGTAGCCCAGAAGCACTTTCTGGAAGGGCAAACATATTCCGTCCCCCTGATCCAACCAGACTTGCGCAGAGAAGAGGCTGTTCAGCAGGTGGCAGATGCACTTCAGTACCTGCAAAAGGTGTCAGGTGATATTTTCAACAGGTGGGTTCTTTCACATAGGGGCGGGGGGGGCTAGCATTCAGCACTTGAAAATGGACTTCTGTGATAAAGCTAATGCAGAGAAAAATGCATTGCGTTGGCAAGCAGTGGAATTTCAGAAAAGGTCCAAATGCACTTCAATAAAAGGTTATTGGATTCAGGTACTGTCAAAGTTAGGCATAATTGAATGTCTTGTGTTTGCAAGAGGTTGTTTGTTATTAGTTTCTAATTCAGTTGCAGATTCCCACAAATTGCATTGCTGTTCAGCTCTGAGTACCTTTGATTCTTTCTTGGTTGTATTTCAAACGGAAGACTTTCTAATTTGAAATATTTTGAAGGTGTGTCTTTCTGAGTTACTGTACTTGGAGCAGTAGAGTAGAAAATGTCTCTTTGTTCTGATCTCTGGACTTGCAAACTGCTCTTGAGCTACTTTTGAACTCTTTTTTTGTATATTGTTACAAGAGTAGAGTGCATTAGTGCCCGTTCTTCTCATCAAGATCTCATGATCTATCTAACCTGGTGTCTTCAGCAATTCAACCCAGGCCTGCCACTTCTTGCACACAGTCATCTTTACATAGATAGATCTGTAAGACTATTTATATAGCAGATCAGAAAGATTCTTGGGTTTTCTTGCAAATTATAGTTTATCTAGTGTCTTCTTCATCTGAAGCCATCTTTGATATCTCAGTGCCTGGAGACAGCATGTCATATCATTGATATGGAAACCAGAAGATCAATACTGAAGCTGAGAGGCAAGAACACTTGCTTTGGTTTCAGTGGGGCCCATCATTGCCTCTTATGATTTATTATGGTGTGATTAGGAATATTATATGTTCTTTCTTTTGAATTGTTTCTTTGTTTGATTGCTTTTTTAAGGGCAGTTTGAAGTCCTTCAGTTTTTGATAGCAATACTTTGAAAAACAGCCTCTGAGGGAAGGGTAATCATGAAGGCTGAGCTCAGGTTACTGAGTAAATAAAGGCTTTTCTTTGGAAGAATCTTTCTTTGGACAGGGGCTGAAGGGCTCCTGGACAGGGCTGTGTGTAGGCTGGACTTAACTGAACACAAGGCCTCATTCTTTCGTGTGCTTCTCAGTATGGCAACTCATGACATAAGGATGGGAAAAGACTTTACAGAGCTGCTACAAATATCAGGAAGCCACCCCTCAAGCCTGGGACTGATTGGCAGTGCTGTCCTTCTCTGTGGGAAATAAAGCTATTGATAATATAGAAGTGTTTCTTCCTTCTCTTCCCAACCCCCCCTCCCTGTTCCTTCCCCGTTTTTTGTTTTTTTTTTTTTTAAGCTCGCTGCTTTGCAACACAGTGTCCTGTAATTTCCCTAGGGAGGCAAGCCTGTTGTTTTGTATGCAAGTCACTTCTGAGTCCTGAGCAGTGACTGCGATGCTGTTCCTTCGTTCTTCAGTGCACTCATGACTTTTAATTACCAATTTTTTTCCAACAGCAGAGAAGGCTTCATTGGGCTTTTTGTTTGCTTTGCCTTTCCTCTGAGGTCTTACCTCTCTGATATAATTAATAATGATTTAGTAATTACGCAGGCATCTGATTAAAAGTTCCATGACCTTGGTTGTTCCATGCTAATCAAGAGGCAGAGCTTTCAAGGTGAGAACTTTGCCTTTTAGTGAAGAGTGACCTTTTTTCTTCCCTATCCTGAGATAAGGCAGCTCTATCTTCCATTTCCAGGAAGGAGCTGCCTTATCTGGGGAAGCTGGCTGCTCTGATCTGCAAAATGCTTGCAGTGTTGACAGAGAGGAAACTTGTTCGTTCTGGCAGTCTCAGCTGAGTGTGTCAAACTCATTACTTCAGCATCAGAACATCTGCATCTTTGTAATAATGTTTTGTAGAAACTGTTGGGTTGGTAGTGTGCTTCTGAGAGTGGCAAGCCAGTTTGTAATTTGTGGAAAGTGCAGTGAAAGAATCTCCCTTACTTTCTGTGGAAATAGGAATCTTTCCACAGATAATTATTTTATCCACGTTAGTTCATCACAGTTTCTGCTTTGAGTTGTTGCTGACATGGTAGATGGGTATGAATTCTACAAATGAAAATGTCCGTCAAGGGCATTTGTGCAAGGGAGGTGAGCTTTTCCTCTCCTCATTTGGTGAACGACTGAGGGCAGCTGTGGTACTGTTGTGGTTACAGGAAAACTGTTTGGGAAATCACTGTGAGAAATTTCTGCCAAGCTGTTATTTCTCAAAATGCTTTCAGACAAACTGATTTGCTGTTGGATTTAGCTATGGCAAGTTATGTGGTGAATGGGGTACTTGGGGAAGTTCATTATTTTGTAGAGCTTAAGGAATGTACAGGTGCAAAAAATTGTGTCAATTATAGCTGAGACCCAGTGATGCACTGGGGAAGGCACTGGAGAGCAGATCTGGCAACCCATAGAAATTAAACCTCTGTGCCTTGCTAACAGTGCACCTGGGCTGTGAGATGGAATCAGTAAGAAGGCAGCATCCCTCTGGGTCATGTTCCTAAACCATGGGAGCAGAGACCCATCCTACATCCTTTGAGTGGAGAATAGTAAAGTACCATGTTCTGCATGGGGAAAGCACTGACCCAGGCAGGCTCTTATTTGCCGGGCAAATTGATGTCTTCTGTCACTGCTGTTAACAGTCTAGTTAGGACTCTTAGGAAGTCCTGTCCACTTGGTGCTGAAAACACTGTGTGAGGAGATTAAGAGGCTGGATGTACTTTCTGGGGTTTGTGTTTTGGAGTAATGGAAGCTCTTACTTTGTATATGTTAACTGAATTCATGTAATTAATCTGCAGTGGAAGCTGCAGAGAGGACCAAATTCATTGCCTGCAGCTACTGAGATTTTAATACATATAATTACTGCTGAAAACATAAATATTCTAACAGATCCAATCTGGCATAATATCTTTATGAGTTTAACTCTTGGACATCTAAGGACGACTATTGACATAGGACGCAGTAGGAGGAATGACCAACTTTAACACTCATTTAATGGTATCTCATCTGTTTATTACCAGCGTTTTCTGAGTGAAAGCGTGTGTTGGAATCATGTGTTGTGGATTTTTATTTTTTTACAAAAACGTTATTCTGATAAGTACTTAAAAATGGTGATGGGTTTAGATTTTCTGAGATGGCCCCTTGGTAAGTGAGGCCTTTGGGATTTCTCAGTTTCTGGAGAGAGATTTTGTTGCCAGGAGATGTTAATAACCTCTAATATGTCAGCTCATTATTCAGACTGTACACTTTTGTATAACAGATTTGTGGGAAATTGCCTATCCGAGTTATCTCATTTACTGTGATAGCAGTAGAAAGAAAACAATTACTTGGTGTGGAATGTCATTATCAAGGTTGTAGTCTCCTTTGCCTATAATCAAATCATAAGTTCTGCAGTAATTTCTCATGGACAACAGAGCCCTAAAGAAAGTTTGGGACAGGAATAACATTGAGATATAGAGAGGAAGTGCTCTGTGAGATGTGTGCCCTGGAATGAGCTTTGACAATGATTGCATGTCAGTATGGATTGAAATAGAAAACACAGACAAAATCTTAATTGTGAGGTGCATTTGGATGTTCCCCCACTTCTTCTCCATCATTAATCCGGATCATCAGTAGTGGAAATGAATGACTACAATGAATGACTTCTAAGATCATCCAGTCCAACTGTCAGCCCACCCCATATACACAGTGACCACATCCCTCACTGCCACATCCACATGTTTCTTGAACATCTTTAGGGATGGTGACTACACCACCTCCCTGAGCCTGTGCCACTGCAGCACCGCTCTTTCTGAGAAGAAATGTTTCCTAATATCCAACCTGAACCTTTGAAAGTGACAAGACCCTTGTAAAGCAACAAGTCACCCCATTATACTTTGAAGGCTTCCCAGAGGCCGTCTGAGAGAAGATGCTGGTCCAGTTTAGTTTCAGACCTCTCTCCTGAAATGCCCTAGGTGCAGTCATTCATTGTTAGGAAGGTAAAGCAGAAATGGTGACGTAAAGGAGTGGGTGTGTGGTTTACAGCTATGGGGACATGGAGCTTGGAGAAGATAGAGGAAAGATGCCTGCAGATGTTGATTGTTGTTGTAGAGATGGGTCCAGTTAATGTGGAATTTTTGTAAATGTAGCATGCTGTTTGTAAGAAACTGCTCAGAAGTTTTAGCTCTTGTGTTTTTCTAGAAGCTGAATTTGAAAGCTTGTGAAGTGGAGCTTGAGAGATGTTCCAGAGCTATTGGGAAAGGCTTTAAGAGTTGATACATGAGAAGATCAGTTCAACATGCCTGGATGGCTGATGGCAGCTAGCAAGAGCAACCATCCCATGTACTCAAGGAGGGGGAAGGGATAGTGAATGTTCTGTAGGAGTCCAGATTAAGATTTTCTGAATGCTGCTAAAATCCCTAAGCTTAAAACTTCGTATGATATGAGACCAAGGCTCCATTCAGATACCTTGACAGCTCTATGGGGTGACGAGGTGGGGAGCACAGTTACAGCTGTCACAGCTTGAAATGAAAGTGGAGTAGTAGGAATGTGAGACCAAATGGTATTAAGTCCTTGAAAGATATTTCCATAAAAAATGAAACAAACGTGATGGACAGAATTCTTGTTCATTTCACAGAGTGCTGAAAATCTGTGTCTTTTAGACTTCCAGAGATTAAATGTGTCTTTTGAAGGAGAAGAACAGAATGCTAAATTTGACTCTGCAAGGTTCTTTTTATGGCGTTGTCATTGAAATGTAGTGATGGTTACTTAAGCCCCTGCTCTAAGTCTAACATCGGCTCTTCCACACCATTTTCTATCACTAGCAGTCTGTTTATCTTTGAATCCCATTCCCCCAAAAAGACACTGATCAATCTGTTCTGCATTAAGAGATTGAAAGGCAGGCTTGAACTTGATAAGCTGTAGCCTTCTTTATGCTAACAAAGCCTTCAGCGTAGCTTAACATGAGCAATTTAAAGAAATGATTGAAGTGCTTCACCCTCAATATCCTCCTCCAAGCAGACTTAAACTTGTCACACCTAATAGTAACTGTGCAAATAGAAGTATGTTTTAATGAATAACTGAGAGACTCAGTCTAGGCATTAATGCAAAGCATTCTCAAAGCATGAGATGACTTTGCATTAGCTACCGAAAACATTCTTTGGGGAAGAAGGGCTCTTCATGCTTCATTTCATATCTGAAAACAAAATGAGGGAAAATTGTGTCCAGGCTGATGAAGTGGCTGAAAGGAGCACGAAAGGGAGCACAAGCCTTATCTATAATCTCAGTTACTAAAAATAAAGAGTGACTTAGGTGCAATCATACTAAACTGATGATATATCAGTTTGCTGTAAGTAGTTTAAAAAAAAGAAAAAAAAGCAAAAGTTTCAGAAGTGTTTTCCCACTCCTGAATTTGGTCTCACGGCTGCTTTGAATAAGAAGTCAGGCAATGATTTCAAACTCTTGAGTGGATTCTCTCTATAATTCTAGGGGCCCTTCCTGGTGATAGAATATCTAATGGAAACATGAGGCACTTTGATCAAAACACATGGCATGTGCAGTACAAAAGACAAGTGGTAAAGAGAATCAGATAAACGTTTAGCCCAATCACATGCAGATTGTATTGGTTTTCTGACTCAACTTTTATTGCTTTTGGTTTGTAATGGGCTTTTATGTATCTGTAGGCTAAAATGAGTTTACTACCATGTATAGATTCCCTATGGCTTAGCTTAATTTCTCTACAATTTTTAAAGAGCTGTAATTTTAACATGAGAATTGCCATATGTAGTAGCTGCCATTCTTTATTATTCGCTATCTTGGAAAACAGATAAAGCTAGTTTCAAAATCATTTACGGAAATAAAAGCTGTGGCGGGAAGACCAAAAGAAGCAAACATTAAACTCATTTGTGAATGTGGGAAGTAATTATCTTGATAAACATTGCTTTCAACAAATATTTTAAAACACAGTCAATTTGAGGTCATAGCTGTGACTGAGTTGATGGATGGGTCATTCTGTGTACTTTAACAGCTATAAATTGGCTTAAACTTTTGTGAACTGTCCTGTAACAAAAAATATAGAGATATAATTACCTCTTCTCTCAACCGTTTTTGAGAAGTGGAAACTAATGAGCTTATAGCTCTCTGTTATTAATGTAGTTGCTTATTAAACTTTTTCTGGAATGAAAAGGTAGCATGAAGTCCAAACACCATGGTATTGTAGCAATGCTTGTAGAAGCTTATGGAGTTCAGAATAGTCTGATTTGTTAATGCTGTGAGGTTGTTAATGGCTGGAAATGGTAGTTTCCTAGAGCCTGAGAGTAGCAAATCCAGAAATAATAGTGGTGATGTTGTGTCCCTGGTGCTGTACAGGTATGTGAGAAAAGAATCTCACACTTACCCCTAAAGCGGAAGGCTTTTCTGCATGGGAAGAGACCTAAGAGCCCTTTGAGAAATAAAGAAAAAAAAAATTGTCAAGGGGTGGAAATGCTATCTGTCTATGGTGCTGTTCCCTCAGGAATTCAGTGGAGCTGCTCAGAGTGCAGAAATGGTACTGACATCCCAGTGGTACCCTTGACTAACACAGAGCACTCATGACGGAATCTCTTAGCGTGCAAATGTTAAGTATGCTTCCCTAATACCTTTCCACAGTTCTTGTGCCCTGAGAACTTTCTCCAGGACTGATCCTAGTACAACTTCTGCCCTTCTGAAACTGCTGTTTGTGCAGACAAGCGAGCTTCCTTTCCTTGAATTGCTCTGGATGGCTGTGGTTTGGAAGGAACTGAATCTATTTCATAGGATATGTAATGACTGAGATTTGTCTGACAATGTTATGTCTATAAACTACTAAGGCAAGAAGTTGATGTTAACAGAGATTTGGAAAAGATCTTAGGAACTTTTCCATCCAGAGAGGCATTGTCCGCCTCTACTTGGCTCTTGTGAGTCCCCATCTGCAGTACTGCATCAAGGCCTGAGGCCCTGAGTACAAGAAAGATGCAGAGCTCTTGGAGCGGGTCCAGAGGATGGCCACTAAGATGATCAGAGGGCGGGAGCACCTCTCCTGTGAGGAAAGGTTGAGGGAACTGGGATTGTTTAGCTTGGAGAAGGCTTTGGGGAGACCTCATTGTGGCCTTCCAGTACTTGAAGGGAGCATGTAAACAGGAGGGGGAACGGCTGTTTACATGGGTAGATAGTGATAGGACAAGGGGGAATGGTTTTAAATGACACAAGGGAGGTTTAGGTTAGATATTAGGAGGAAGTTTTTCACTTTTCAGTGAGTGGTGACACACTGGAACAGGTTGCCCAAGGAGGCTGTGGATGCCCCATCCCTGGAGGCATTCAAGGCCAGGCTGGATGTGGCTCTGGGCAGCCTGGTCTGGTGATTGGCGACCCTGCACATAGCAGGGGGTTGAAACTGGATGATCGTTGTGGTCCTTTTCAACCCAGGCCATTCTGTGATTCTATGATGTGATGATTCTTCCCATTACTACCTCAAATGGCTGTAACTATTTTTCCCCTCTGGAAATAACCAAGGAAGAGCAGATTTTAACAAGTTAGTATGTATTTAACAGCAAAAACAAAATCTTTCCCTTTTTCCATGTTTTGTAGCCTGCGGGTATGGCAGTATTGTCTGATTCTCCCACTCTTCATGACACAACTGTCATGTTGTTCTTTTCTTATACAAAGTGATAGCTCTACCTTCTCAACCAGCTTCGGATGCCGGACTCTCACACATGTGTTGGAATTATTTTCTCTTCCTATGGATGAGTTTTGTCTATTCAGTCAGCCCTGAAGGAAGAGATGCAACCAAGTCACTTTGTTTTACAGGCATGACTTCCATCGGGGATCTAGTGTGGAGAAAACTGTCTGGAAAATAACACCAAGAGGCTTGAAATGTGTTTTACTGACTCCCACCTTTGTAGATGGTAGTGTGTGCATTGTGGAGAGAGTTGGGGGAGGAAACAGGAGTGCCAAAGGTCTGTTCTTCACGCTTGACTGGCGGATTAAATTCTCTTTCAGCAGTCCTTTTTGACTGGCTGTGGTGCTGCCAGTGGCCTTTTTCAGAAGGGGGTAGGTTAGAGTTTGGGTGTAAATGCAGCTGACAGTTGAGAACAGCGCTTTTGGAGACAGCAGATCGATTTGCAGATGATAATAGAGGAGAAATAAGAACTTGTTAATGTAAATCCTCCAAATAATCAATTTATTGAATCTACTGTGCTCTGCCATTAGGGAGAGGAGAGGATGAAGGATCAGAAGTAATGTGTCTTAAAGAGAAACCCCAGGAGGATAATGTAGTGTCTTCTGAGTTCAATGCCATTCTTAATTTATTCAATACAATCCTTATTCTGGATTAATACGTATTTTAAAAGGCAAATACATGGTTTTATTTTACTTTAAGGATTTTAATTTTAGATCTACTATCAAGGCTGAAGATAAGAAATGCTTGAGGGGCCTAAGAGGCATGACGGGACATTACTTGTAGAAAAGAAGGTAATACTGTTGCCCTTCAGCCTAGCGTTAGCGCAGCAATAATAACTTCTCTGGTTATCAATTAAATGTATGTCTCATGCCAGTCATTTCAGTAATGGCTTCAAACCCAACTAAAGATTTCTTATTCTTTCTATTGCTTTGCCCAGTGACTAGGTTCTTTGGCTTCGCTTCAACAACAGCACTTTTGAAAGTGGCATCTTGGATTTTTTTGGTTCTAGACCAAACTCAGGACTTTTCTATGTGACTTTTTTGAGAGGCAGTTTGAGAAGCTCCTAACTCCTGTTGGGTTACTGAGCACTAGGCAGGGCTTTCTTTGTTCTTTCTAGCATATGGCCAATTTAGGAAAGGAAGTAAATAACAAACCATCGCCAAAATCATACCTTTTATTATGCTTCATGCTTACTTTGTCAGCTGGGGATTAGGGGATTAGCTGCTGCTGAAGGTATTGCTCTGTGTTAGTATTTTACAAATAAAGTGGACTAGCAGAATGTATGAATTTATGGTCCTGAAGTTTTGCGGTGGAGAAAAGTATACTATACGAATTTGTTCTGGTATTGCTGCGAAAGCAATATTTCCATTCTTAATGACTGTTTGCAAGTCACCACTTAGGGAAGATGAATCTTTAAGGATGCTGAGGAAAATGAAATCCTGTGTCTAGAACTGTTCTCAAGGTGATATCTGATCACTGATGTGCCACAGAGTGCTTCATTGAAATGATAGAGAGCTGTCAAACAAAGCAGAGAGGTTCTGCTTTTCAACTCAGTTACAAAAAGCCCTCTGTCTAGAGCCCAAAGTTTTTTGGGGAAAAGTAACCGGAAATCTCTTAGAAGTACTTTAGTTACTCAGGAAAGGTGTTGGATGAAAAACATGATAAAAAGTTACTCTTATTTTGTGAAGCACATAGGCTCAAATTAGCTTGTCGATGGGCGTATCGTGGAAGGTGCCTTTTGAGATTTAAGTGTGAATGCAATTGGTTATACGAAAATGAAGAAGTAACATGAAACAGATCCTGTTTCTGAAGTGCAAATATTTTGAAGTGAAAGGCATCGCTGGCAATAAATAAGGAAATAAATGTTTCTTTTAAAAGAAAGAGACCCTTTTTGAAAGAGAGGGATCTGTTATGAGGAGAAATTGAAATTGGAAGCATGGTTGAGAAAGGGAAAATATATAGTTAGCAGTGAGGTTTCTTAACTAGCAACGACCTAGTAACTATTTCTGAGAACACAATTCTAATGTGGTTGGGCGTATTTTCTTTGTAAGACAAGAGGGGAATTTTGTGAGTCAGCATTGGTTGTCACAGGATGGTGAGAAATATCACTGTTGAACAGAAGCAGTGAGTTGCTGTGGTCAGTCCATAACACCAGTCCATCAGTCCATAAGTCTCTGCTGCTTTGTCATGGTCACTCTCCACCCCTGTCCCCCATGGGCTGCCCTCTGACAGCTCAGGCTTCTCCTGCAGATGCTCTCCATGGACTGCAGCTCCTTTGAGCCTCATCTGCTGCTGCACTGTGGGCTCCTCCATGGCTGCACATAATGCCTGTGGGCTGCATGTGCACAGCCTGCTCCTCCATGGGCATCTACTCAGGCTACAGGGAGTTTCTGCTCTGTGCCTGGAGTACCTCCTGCACTGCCTTCAGTGCCCAATGTTTCACGTTTCTGCACTCCTTTTCCATAGCTGCTGTTGTGCAGCAGATTTTTCCCTTCCTTAAATCTGCTGTCCCAGGGCACACCCAGCAGTGCTTATGTCTCAGCTCTGGCAGCCATGGGGGCCTTTTGGGGCAGCTCTGATCTAACATGAGACAGTGCTGACTCATGTTAGCCATCCTGCAGGCTCACGGTAGCCATCCTGCAGGCCCCTTCTACCAAAACCTTGCCAGGTAAGCCCAGTACAACATCTTTACATCAGTGCAGCCTGTGTAGTAGAACCTGCAGGGATTTTTACTAAATCAGTTCTAATCATCGTTGCACGGCTGGATGTTGATTACCTTGGGCAGGAACACTGATTCAAAACTTATTCAAAAGATAGCTTAGGTGCTATCTGCAAAAGCTGGGAATAAAAAGGAACTTCCAGATCTTCTGCTACAAACCAGCCTGTCATCTTGTTCTGCGTGCTTGAGATGATGGTGGGCTTCCTTTCCTGTGGTGAGGAAGACTCCACAAATGTCTGCCTTGCTTCCCTACTCGATCACTGTGTTGTAGCAAGGCTGCTGTAGCTCCAAGTGAGACAAACGGTGGGGAAGCTGCTGTGGGCTTGTAAGTGCTAGGCTCCTGTTGTCACATTCAGATGAAGCTCAGAAGCTTCAGCCAGTTTGGGCTGGTGGCTCATGCATTTTTCTCTGACAACCCCACTTGGGAAAAGGCACACATTAGATATTTAGATCTGTAGTGATCTGTTTTCTCTGACTACTGCTGACAGAAAATGTGGAGTGAAATCCTGATTAAGAGTAAAGGGCATAATGAAATTGTTTGTGTAGAATCAGATATGGTGCCAGAATGAAGACTGTGAAGGAACTCCTTTGACACTCAGTGATCCAGAAAAAGCAGAAAGCTACTGTTTACCACACGGTCACCTGCATTCCACCCTGAAGTTTCCTGTGATTCTGTGCGGTGATGCATAATTTCTGATCTTTGAGAACAGAAAAGAAGATCTTTGGCCATTCTAAGAGGGGAGTTTTAGTGAGAGAAAGGAGCAAAAGAAACCTAATGTTTGCGTGCACAGTTGATTAATTGAATATTACAAGATGCCAAAACACCTTCTCAAGCTATTTGCACAATACGATGTGCGACTTCAAGCAGTGTGGAAACAAAATTCAGTGTTTTCCTTTTGACAGTCTCATAAAATTCTGTCCAAACAAGAAGCAACCTTCCTTTCAGTAGTGATTTAAAAAACCACAAACCACAGCAACCAAACAAAAAAAAACACTTAAGGCTATTACTAAAAAGATTGAAGTGAGTAAACATTCATGAGAAATTTGCAAGGAGGAGTGAAGACTACTATATAGCTAACAAACTAGTTACACTACTGAAGGCATCTCTGCCTGGTATTTCAAGATAATTTCTGTAGCTGCCATCTGGAAAACAGCTCCATAGCATTATTCAGTATTTGCTCCCATAGTGCCAGTGGAGGAAATCAAAAGGCCACTTACAAGACTCCAGCAGAAATAGTAGAAGGAACCATTCTTTTCCCCAGTGCTTTAGATAATCCTTCCCAGCAGTTATCACTGTGAGGGTAGAACCTGTTGTGGTATACATCCTAACATGTGGAAAAAGTAGTTTGATCAAAAAGCAGCTTGTACAGTTAAACTAGAAGACCTGCTTATGTGATTTATTTGCAAACGCAGACTTTCAACTCAGTATGTATTTATTTTAAATAGAAGAAAGGCTGTACACCTTGAGATCAGTGCAGGATGGGAGGCTGGAAGGTTAAGATCTTGTCTGTGGCCTTTAAGAAAAAGAGAAGGCTGTTCTGGAGAGGAGAACAGTGCTGCAGTGGAGCGGGTGCTGCATGGACAGGTAAAAATTTAAAACAGTTTCCATTTCTGTGTAAACTTAATTCCTAGTGAATTAAGTTCTTGCTTCACCTTGTGAAGTTCCTTTGAAGAGCGATGAAGAGTGGATCATGCTGAGGGTAACCTGACAACCTTCATCACCCTCCAGACTGCAAAGCTGTTTGGCATTGTGGGAGTGGGGCAATATGGGAATGCTGGAACACCTGCGAATCAGGCTTAAGGAGCAATCAAAGTGTGATAAACATTAATTAGTATAATACCCAAACCCTTAATGGAGGAAGGAACATTGATTGCACTGTCTCACTTGGGATTTCTTTCTGCCAGAGACGATGTATGATGACAGCTTCTGATTACACTTACTCAGACATGAAATAAGACTTTAAAAACTGCTTAAATATGAAGGAGAGAGGAGAGCAGAAAGCAAACAAGTTGATCTTTCTTTGAGTGGCTGAATGTGTTTGGCTTTCTGTAAAAGCATCCATTTTTGCTTTTTGCCTTCCCAACTTTCGAGGTGAACTGACACTGTGAGCTGGCTTTGAACGCTTCCCTGGATTGCTGTAAACAGTAAATGTTTTAGCAGCTTTTCTCTTGCCCTCTCCGTCTCAATACTGCAGAGTTGCTGGCTGCTGGGTAGAATCATTCTGTGGGAGTGGTGAGAGGGGGACTCCAGCTTCTCACAGTCCCGTTTCTGGCTGTGCTGGTTGTTGCAGTAAGGCTGTCTGTAAAGAAGGCTCTAGTGCCTCATAAAACATGATTCTTTGTTAGCCAGCCAGGATGCACTAAGGTATTCTAGCCTAGCTCTCTTGGCTTGTTTAGTCCTTAGTGGACTCTGCACATAAGCCCTTATTAATGGGTACCAGGGTTGATAGTTGATCACTTCAGCAACCTGAGGAGCCATGGCCTTCTTCCAAGGAGATTCTTACACAAATTGGAAGTTACCGTCACTCTTTGCCACAGCATACAAATAGTAGTAGAAAAGAATGATGACATATTTCCTGGGACCCAGGGAAAAGTGGGCTCTACAGCATGAGGGGAAAGATGGATACTTCGTGGCTCAGCACCACCTTGCTCTGCTTTCATCATGGAACAATGTATTCCTTTCCCTGAGCTGCCCATGGTCTCTCCTCGCCTTGACAGCCTTTTGGAAACCCACTGAACCTTTTCCTAGAGGTCTGATGGTATATCATTGATCAGCTGTGGTACCCTGCTGGTTTTACTACCAGTAATTTGGATACGTGGCACCCAACGGTGTTATTCTTCACCGTTACCCAGTTTCAGCACCAGGCTCCTTGTAGAGCCTGGGGATGTGCTAAATTTCAAGAACCATAAATGCTGTCCCTTATGATTCACACCTCCTGCAGTAACGGAGGAATTTAATAAAGCCACTCTTTGTTAGGGGGGAAAAAAAAAAAAGCAGCTTGACTTCTAGGCAAAAAGCCAAGGGTTTATAGAACAAATTTACAGTGTGTACCTAGGTTCAGAATAACAATGCCAAGCATCTCTCTGCTATCTCTCAGGACTGGAGCGCAGGCTGGGAGGAGAACAGAAGTCTGACTTGCTGTGGTGTGAACAGTCCTCATTTAAGAAAAAAGAAGTCATTTAATACTTTGGATGCCTTATCCTCCTGTGCAACTTCGTTTCTCATTCTACTCTGTAATGTTCTTTCTCCTTGGTTGATCACTTACTTTTGTACTTCAGACATGAAATTGAAGTTCTTTGGTATTCCAGAGAGGTTTGCTCCCAGGCTCTGCTGGCTCACCTTTCTCATTCACCTTGATGTGGAGTTCGCCTCTTCTCTCTCCTGTGTCCCAAGTTTTGTCTTCCCTGTCACTTTTGGGTGATGTGTGTGCTGAATGTGGACAGCAAAGGACCTCTTTCTGCTGTGATACTTCCCTCCAGCTTAATTCTGTCTTTCCTCAAACTGCTCTGTTCAGTCACCTTTCTGGTAACCTGTCAGCCTACCTTCAAACCTGCTTTGATTTTAATTTTTTTTTTTTTTCCGATGTTGTGTGATCCCAAGCAAATATAGGTGATAAAAATCTCAATTTTAACTTGGCACTTTGGAGTGCTTGGAGACTAAGAGGAATATTGTTATTGTTATT
This sequence comes from Tetrao urogallus, assembly GCF_951394365.1. NCBI lineage: Eukaryota > Metazoa > Chordata > Aves > Galliformes > Phasianidae > Tetrao > Tetrao urogallus. The sequence continues at coordinate 134,526,337 of NC_136813.1, forward strand.
GCATCATGTGTCTTTCGTGCCACATCCCAAATTCTTCGTGTGTTTTCCTGTGGGAGTAAGAGAACAATAATCTTTCCCCTTTGAGCAGGCACAGATGAAGCAGAGGAGATTTCTCTGTAGCTGCCTGAATATGAGGATTATCAGAGAAGTTTTAAGGAGATAATAGGAAATGATAAACTCCATGGCTGCAGATGGGCTCGAAGATGCACAGCCTGTCAGGGCAGCGGTGAGGAGAGGGGGAAATATTCCTGAGAACTGCTCTAGGTGCTTAGAGGGAGTCCTCTCTAAAATGGGGAAGAACATGAGGCTTTAGGAGAAGGGAGCCCTCAGCTGAAGGTGAGGGGTGCATGGGGCTTGACAGTATAAAGATTTTAGAGGGATGGAGGATGTGAAAGCTTGAGTCAAAGCAGCTGAAAGATTGGCTTTAATATCTGCATAGATAAAAATAAAAGTCTCTGAGGATTAAGAGATAATCCACTAGATAGATTTAATCTGCCACATGTATTACTTCCGCAAAGAAAAGCACTGGAACGGGAAGGTTGGCTTGGCTCTGTGCCTGGGTTTTGAAGGCAGGTGAATATATTCTTTCTCCTGCAGGCCCCCTTTTCCCTCGTCCCCAGTGCACAGGAGGGCTGTCCCTGTGCGCCTCCTGCTTCTCTGCAGCTCTGAAGTCACGTTGAATCTAACTACAGGAGCTCCTGAAGTAGAAAAGAGTACCGAGAGCAAAGTAACACAGCAGTGACTAATAAGATGGGCACAGGATAGCTTCAGATGGTGGTGGTATTCTCGGCTGCCTGGAAACAGGATTCTGAGGGGCAGTGACAAACCGTTTTATTAACATTCACCCTTCCTGCCCATCCTGCCATTTCCTTTCATATTAACAGCACTCAGTAACTCAATCCTTCCTAAATGGAGACTGAAGTCCAAATACAGCACTGCTTCAAAGGATTTGCCCTGTAAATCCTTGGGTACACAGCCCTCCAGCCCTTCATGTGTCTTGTCTCTTCAAACACCACTTTGACTGTAAGTTGAACTGTGCACACGTAACAGTCATATATTCCTAGGAACCTGTGCATGTGATGGAATTTCATGGATTAGTTGGATTACAGTGTTTAATCATTTTGTGGTAGTTACCTTGGTCAGCAAGAAATAAAGCAATTCTGGTGTGTATTCCTTCTCTGTTGTATTCTGTGAAGGTGAATCCCAGGTGAAGGTTTTTGGCAGGTGTGCTAATGTCAGACTGGCAAATCCTAGTGCAGAGATCATAGGAGAAATCACAGATCACAGGGTGCTTCTTGGAGCAGCCAAAGTGATTTGAAACACCTGAGCTGGCACTGGACAGCTTCCCCAGCTTGTGCAGGGAGGAGGCAGTGTGTCTGATAGTGCCATTCCATGGCTGGCTGAAGTCACTCTTAATTATCTGGGAGTAGAAGGGAAGGATGAAGCTGTAGTTGAGTTCCTTGGGAAGGTAGAGGAAGAGGTGATACATGGAGGAGTGGTCAGGCAGGTAGCGAAAGAAGAAATTGCCTCCTCATTTGGCCTACTTGCATTCTGGAGTAATGGGTGGAGAATGGGTACTGGTTTTCAGGTCTGAGCTTGCATGAGTATTTGCTTAACGTTTCCTTTTGGAAGAGAAAGGTATGCCTTGTTGACCCTGAGACCTGGGTCTGGGAGTCAGCAGAATGCTGACTAGAAGTGTTTGACTGTTTGATGTTTTCTCTTTACTTTGGGCTTCGAGAAGGCTTTGCTCAGTTCTTTTAGGACAGAGGTCTACTCACAGGTGAGAGGGAAAATTACATCATTGATATGAGGGAGAGAGGCAAAGCAGAAATAAATGACCAATTTTTTTCATCTTTGGAGGAAGTAAAAATAGGCTGGTGCCCCCAGGAGCAGCACTGGGAATGAGGTCAATCAATACGATTATGAAACATGTGCAAAAGAAGCAAACTGTGAGGTGGGAAAATTGGCTGGAAAGAACAGTTAGAAAAGATTTAGTTCCTTGGGAAGCATCTCGTGCTTTAACAAAACAAGGCAATGGGACAGCCCTGTGACACATGGAATTTGCTGCAGACAGGTGCTAGGAAATGCACGCTGAAAGGAACAACATAAGCCACTCTGAGAACTATCAAGTATATAAACGATGTGGACTTCCTCCGCTGAGACAGTGGGAGGGTGTGGGAAGGAAACCATGAACAGATTTGCACTTAGTGTTGGTACAAAATACAAGCTGTTAGGCTGTATTTAAAGTAAAAGGATGAAGAAGTGGAGGATGCTACTGAGAGGCGGGATCTCATGAGGTTCAGTTTTGCTCATCTCCCACTTCAAAAAGAGTAGAATAAACTGTGTGCTCTCCTGCCCTGTGCATGAGGGAGGGTTTTCATGCCTTCAGAAAGAGGGATGCATGGTTATGAGCAAGCAGAAATGCTTAAAGCTGGCTAGAGAAAGAAATGGGGGTCTTTCAGAATGAAAGAAGGTGAGCTGGCTGCTCATACTTCTGTTTTTTTCTGTAGCTGCAGCCAGCAGGAGCCTTTAGAGGAATCCATTTTTTTACTGAGAGAATGCATTGCACCAGGTGAAAATACTTGAAAAGACTGTGGTAGAGTTGGAAAGTGCTAATGTCACCTTTGTTACTGAAAGGAATTATACAGACAGAACAAAAAAAAGAGCATAGGAGTTCTCTGCTTAAATGCAAAGGGGGACTTGGGGGTGGAATTTAAAGATAAGACCGAGATTGATTTTTCCAGGCACAAAATGATCCGCTGGAACTCGTTGCTACAAAACAATGCTGAAATGAAGTACTGTGGCTCCTGAAAGATTGTGCGGTCACAAAAATATTCTGTGCTGGTTTTGCTAAAGGGATGAAGCTTCAGAACAATTGTTAGCATTTGAGCTTGAAGTGGGGCTGCACCTCATAGTTATGTACAGAGGAGGAGGGTCTCTTCTGAGAAGGTTGTTGTCTGTTGATAACTTATTGTGGCTTTCTTATTAGCCGTAATTGCAGTGAGGCATGGGGTTTTCTTCACTCAGTTCTGACTGTGCTGTGCGAGGAGAATGTCGCACAGAAAATCACAGACTTGTCTTGTTTCATGTTGGAGCACGTGAGAAACTCTTAACGGGACCAAGACGAGTATCTGACCCTGTACTATCTTGCCTTGTGAAACAATCCAGACCACTGAGATTCACATCCTTTCTCTTGGTGTGGTGACTGGCTCTTGCCAAAAAATCTCTGGCTTTAGATTCTTATCCTTAAGCAATGTCCTTGTTCCTTAGGATCTCTCAGCGGGTGGAAACCAGCCGGGCACAGCTTCAGGCAATCAGTGAGAGAGTCACGCTCGCACAAGCAAAGATTGAGAAGATCAAGGGCAGCAAGAAGGCTATTAAGGTAGTGACTCCAATGAAGGCTGTATGGCCTCTCTCCTTCTTTCCACCTTCTATCTTTATCCCTGAAGCAAGCTCTGCAGAAAAACAGATGCTGCCCATCCGCTTCTCTGTGCCTTGCTGCTGAGCAGGAGCTGTGATGAGAGTCCCCCTTCTGACAAGGCCAGTTAATGATTCTTAAACCCATGGGCTACCCAGCTCCTGGCCATACGAGGCCGATATAAGTTGTTGCCTTAACTACTACCTTTGGAATAAAACAGCTTTGTGCTTCGCTATGCCCAACACCCTCTCATTTCATGTTCTTACAATCTTGCATTGAATAGAAGCTGCTGATAGAGAGCCTCCCCCTCCAGTGCATGTTTATCTGTGTGAGCTGTGTAAAGCTGGTGGAAATCTTCCTTTTACCATTCCTGCTGTATTTAATACAGTGTTTCCAGTTCCCTTCCTGCACTTTGGAAGCCTTTCTGCCTCCTGTTACTTGCAGAGAGAGAGAATTTTTGGCACTTCAACTTTCAAAATTGATGGCCCTCATGATGGTTTCTGCAGAAATAGCCCTTAAGAGCCTGTTAACTCCAAGGCTCTCCATTCCCACAGGCAGCACAGATCATGTGCCTTAATCTACTCCGCGTGTTTCTGCAGCAGAAGATTGCTTAGTTGCTGGGATTTTGAAATCCCTCCTTGTCTCTCCTCAGGTATTTTCCAGTGCCAAGTATCCTGCCCCTGAACGGCTGCAGGAGTACTGTTCGATTTTTGCTGGTGCAGAAGACCCAGCTAAACAGAAATGGCCAAGACACAAGATCCAGAGCAAGCACAGAATGCTGGATGAAAAATCCTTGCAGGTAAGGAGAAGGAGAAAAGACCGTGAGATGAACAAGCAAAGAGAAGTCTCCTTGATGAAGTAGACCAGAGTTTTAGGTATGGGTGGGGAGCTGAACAGCTGTTGTCTGCAGCAGGTAGTGTTGAAGGAGGTGGCGTTCCTTTCTTGTTTGTGTAGTGAGTGAGGGGGAGATGCTTCTTAGGGTGGTCTGAGAAGTGATAGATTTGATACAAAGGAACACCCCGACAGTTTGGGTCAAACTGGATTGGAAAGAAGAGAGAACAAGTTGGTATCTGTTAAGGTTACTGCATGTGTGCTGTGCCAGGAGTAGCAGACGTGCTCTTCCTGGCAGGTCAGGGTTCAAACTGTCATCAGGGTTCAAACTCAGCTTCCTTGCTCTCTTCCCCCTAAGAGACTTGCTTCCACATCCTTGTATGCCGTGGCCCAAAAATAAACCTGCCACTGAATGTTTTATCACACTAAACCTTCCTGAGTTTTAATGGAGTTGAGGTCTCTGTACAGTGAGGTAGTTATGAATATTTCAGCCACATCGGGAAGTGGAGTTGCTGGCCAAATGGACAGCTGGCACACTTGAGCAGAGTTTGTGCATCCTTCAAGGCCTGGCAGTAGGCCAGGGCACAGCTGCATGGGACCTGTTGTTGGCCAGCTGGGGCAAGCCAACTTCTGTTGTGCTGGCTGTCTGATGGCCCCATCCCGTCAGACAGCCTGCAGGGAGCAGAGGTACACAGGCATTGGCAAGGGAGGTGTGCTGATATACAGCCCCTCACACAGAGAGGTGACTGAAAAGAGAATCAACTGGTAGAGGCTCCACTAAGAGCAAATGGCATGCCCATTCGACTCGCCTGCTGGTAAGCTCTGCATGCTCTTCTTTGCAGCCTATGTCACTCACCTGCAGTGCCACCCTTCCCCTTGCCCAGGAGATCCCTGTTCCATTGCAGAGTTCTGCTCTCCATGATCAAGGCTGCCATCACCACAGGGACTTTTGCAGACTCCAGTGTATGTTTGTGCTTCTTCCCTCCTCCTGTGACTCAGTTCTCCCTTTGGACTATTTCTTTTTTGGGAGGGCCTGTGGCTTTGTCACCCACAACTCTTTTGTGGGGTAGGACAGTGCTGTGCTGACAACTGGCTTATGAAAGATAGAAGGACCTGCAGGAGTGGCAGCTGCTGTGCAGTGGGGCTCAGTGTGGTCCGAACGCCATCCAGGGGGACAGGGCCTTCTTATCCGCAGCTGAGCATGAGCATGATGTGCCTTGCAGTAATGAAATGTGACAGAGAGAAGTCTAATGTTTGCATTTATACCCTCCTCAATTATTCAGGGCTTTCAGCAGAGGCTCACTGCCTGTTTTCACTTCTAATGAGGGCCTTTTTGCTGGGAGCAGTCACAGTAGCCTTTGCTAACTTCACTCACACGCACACACACACACACCCTGCCAGGAAAGCAAGCTCTGATCCTGTCATTTTGAGGGTAAGTAATGCCAGCCTGTGCTGAGTGCTTAGGGTTTGTGCTCTGGGGCAGAAGCATTTGAGTTAGAACTGTATGTGGTTCTGCAATTTTATTTTAAAAATGCTTCCCTTCTGGGAAGTTCTCTTTTGCCCTCCATTCCACAAGCAAATGAAGACTCAGCTGGTGAGAGGACAGAGGCATAGGCTGGTAACATAAGTGCTGACAGATAAGAACATTGGAGATGGGGTCCTTGTGTTAAGCCTGACTCACTTGCTTTGCACATGGCTGCGTTAGCAGCTAGGCACTGTTAAATGTGATCCAGCTGCAGGCTTTTAGGGCTTTTGAGGTGCTGGGCACTGTGTTTGTGGGTGGGATGTGTCTGAGTGCTGAGGTACCCTTCCGGAGGCTGGAAAACAAGAGTTTTCCACTGGACTGTGGGAAACACCGTCCATCTGGGGAGAGGTCCGACTGACAGTTGCAAGTTTCTGAAGATACCTCATTAGACTTCAGCAGTGTCAGTAACCTGAGCTGCCCAGTGAGCTCTGCAGAGTTTACCATAGGTGCAGGCAGGCGCTTTCTAACCTTTAACTGCATTTCCAGTTAGCCTCCATTAGCATGAGAGAGAAGGGGGTTTCAGATGCATCACTCCAATTCCCATCGTAAGGTTGCATGTTAATTAAACCTAAGAACTAGTGTGACTTATATATTGTTAATCATAGGCTCTTAGGGAGAAAAGTGGCTGGAAGTGCATCACAGATCATCCTGCTGCGTGCCAAATCACCATGTTCAGGTGTTGAAGCATTCAAACACACTCCACAACTTCAGTACATTGAGGCTGCTGAACCTTTGGCTTTTGGTCTTCCTGTCACTTTCAGAAAACTCACTCTTAAATGATGCGTCAACTTGCAGAGTTCACAGTTGCAGGATATTATTAATGACAGGTACCTATTCTAAATATCAAAACAGATCTAGATATTTTAAGGCTTGTGCTTTGGTAGCATTTAAATTAAAAGGATTTACATTTCAGAGTAATACGCTTGGTGCTTTTGTAACTACCTTTAGATTAGACTTATAAGTAAATGTAGGTAATGGTTGGTTTCTTGCTCCACCCTTAAAGTGACGCACAGCCTTCCAATGCTAATTGGAATCCACAAAGAGAGAAGTAAAAAAATATATATTTGACTCGAGGGCTAAGTGTGTGTGAACAGTCTGCAGAAACATCAGTACTCCCTCATGCTTAAAAAATTAAACGCTGCAAAATGAATATTAATGATCAAAAAGAACCTTTATTTCTGAATCTCTGATTCTAGAGTCTCTAAATAACAATTTACTCATGTATTTTTGCCTATTTGCTGCTGCAGAAATGCAAGGTGTTTATTTCAGCGTATTTTTCACAAGTTGGAATCTGTTATTTGGAGGAAACAAAAATCGAAACCTCACAGTCTTTTCCCACAGCGTTTGTAGACTCGGAGCACCATACAGACTTGTAGTGGATTTGCTGAGCTGTGACTAAGCCATTTCCCGGGATTTCTGACTACCCAATTCAAACCTGAAATTTCCATCAGTGGAAACTGCTTATGTTGCTGAGCTGTGGTCTTAAAATTGAACCAGCAATGGTCTCCAATTCCCCACTGCAAGTACAAAGTACATCTGGTGATGCTGGAAGTAGCGAGGCAGTAGAAGGCTGCGGGCAGCATTGGGAGCTGTATCAGCATGGAGCTGTGAGGCTGCTGCTTGTCCCAGTTTGACTGAAGAAAGAATTGTGAAGGTGCTGAGGAGGGATGTGGGGAGAGGTCTAGGATGAGAGTTTGCTGTTTCATAGGCTTTCTCTGGGTTCAGGGACAAATTCCTTTCCTCTCTGTAGTGCTGTGCATGCAGCAGTGTGTTGTGGTCACTGAACATCATCCCCCCAGAGCATCTGGCAGCGGATGCTGTCATGCTAGCTGAAACACTGGTCTGATCTGGGATGGCAATTCCTGTGCTCTATAAAAGTCAAGCAGTTCAGATGCAATAAGTTCGTTTCTAAAGGGAGTTCTATATATTATGCATGAAGTTTTAGAACCAAGAGAAAGGAGATTTCAGTTCATTAGAGTTGAAAACTCCTGCAAATCCCTCAGGCTTTGCAAAACCATCTGGCACGTTCCACCCTGCATACTCCCTTCTGCCTGATCTCTTGCCTAGTGAAGGCATGCAATTTTTCCCTAACCTTCCTTTGCCTTCTCTGCATACCCCACCAGTGGGATCACCTCTACTAAAACATCAGGTGAGGGCAGAAGAGGGGAGGTAACAGAGATGTTTGGGGGCTCTGCTTGCATGAAAATGTGTCGTATCTCCCAGCTGGAGACACTATAGCAAATGCTTAGTTCAGATAGAGATGCTCAATCCCTCCCGCTGGTTATAAGAACCTAAATGGCTGTTATATTTTGATGGATTCTTGCCATTGAAACACCAACAGCATAACCCATCTGTAGCACCAAAAGCATATTCCGTGGGCCTGAACGGATGAGATTCATCACCTGGGGTTGCAGTGTTGTCCACGTGCTTTCTTTCTCAAATGGAGGTAGAGAGGGAGAAGTAGGATTCCCAGACTTGGTAGTGGAACCAGTACTGTGGGTTTTGGTGGCTGGGGAGAGCTGTCCTATTGGCTTTTTTTTTTTTTTTTTTTTTTTAGTGTTTTGCTATCCATTATCTGTCTTCTTGCAGGAGAAGCTCAAGTACTTCCCAGTGTGTGTGAACACCAAAATTCACCAGGAAGATGATGCAGAAGAAGGTCTTGGCAGCCTCCCAAGGAACATCAGCTCTCTCAGCTCCCTGCTGCTCTTCAACACCACGGAGAACCTGTAAGTTGGCTCAGGACTGTGCTGGCCACCTGTCTCTGCTTGTTCTCAGAGGAGCTATCCCTGCCCCAGGGCAGCTGTGCTGCTTGCTTTCCTCGGGATCTTGCTTAGTAGACTCCTGATGGGACAGGTTTTGGTAGCTCTCAGCTAGCAACCCTTTCTCACTCTGACCTATGGGTGGAATCCTTCATTCACCTGCTTTCAACTCAGCTTAACACTTCCTTATTTTTTTCTGTCTTCCTCCTGCAAGTTCTCACCAGCCTTGAGAGCTGCTGTCACTTGTCCTCTGCCCCACTTGCCTGCTTAGGTACTGCTCTTTCTCCTGATGGCTCCTCACAGCAAAACTTAACCACTGTCACTGCTTTAATATCTCCATTGCCACACACACTGCACTGCACTTCCCTTTCCCATCAGACTTTGCCTCATGGTTCTTCCTTCTGCCTACACTGAAGATCTTCTTTAAGTCCTAGTTGAGCTTTCAGCTGCTGGACCTCTTCTTTCTTCACAAGCTACTGATTATTTCCCCTCTTCTTCTTTCCTCCTTCCCCTTTATTAATAAGGCACCTGGAGAGACTGTTGTCTTGCTGAAGGTTTTGAGGCAGTCTCAGGCCAGAAAGTGGGAGGTGAGCTAGGTAATGGTGGGCAGCGTGGTAGGGCTTTGCTGCAGGATGAATGCATGTGCTGGAAGGGTGGAGAACAGCTGGGCTCCTGGTTGTGGAGGAGTGAGGCTAAAAAGGGCTAAAAGGAGATTGAGGGAGGGCCCAACATGTTCCACCTGCTTGAGCAAGTTGGGAGCTCTCCTTCTAGTCCTTCTTGACTAACACTGTTGAGGTGGCCTTGCTGAAGTGCCTGCCTTCTGCCCTAGATACAAGAAGTATGTTTTCCTGGATCCATTAGCTGGAGCAGTGACCAAGACCCATGTGGCTCTGGAAACAGAGACAGAAGAGAAGCTCTTTGATGCTCCTCTCTCCATCACCGAAAGGGGACAGCTGGACCGGCAGGTGAGATGTAGCTGAGGGGATGCAGTTGCTTCCCAGTCAAGAGTATGGACCTAGCTTTCTGAGAGGAGGAGAAAGCTTTTGTAGGGTGGAGAACAGTAGAGGAATGCCCCCACATGGCTGCAGGGTAACCTGCTTATCAGAAAGACCTTGCCTATTTTCCTGCCTGCAGTCCTGCTTTGGGCTTAATGGATGAGATGAAGCCCTCAAACTTGGCAGGTGTCTCTCTTCTCAGTCATTTGCTGGATGGTGTGAGAAGTGTCATGTAACATGATTCACCTTGCTGCTAGACCTCGAAGTTATAGAGGAGTTTGGAGACTCCATCACTTGATCATCTATCTCCCTTGTGCTAACTTCTGTAGAGGAGTAGGTGTGAGGTGCCATGGCTGGAAGGTGCCTGGGGGAAGGCTTGTGCCCCATTGTTCCTGCTGGACAGGGCCACTTGCTAATGAAAATGGAAAGGCCAACCAGCCTGAACAAAGGGGTGTGGTGCTTGGTGTGGATATAAGGCAGGCAGGGCACCAGTCTATGCTGCCTCTGCATGACCGACCTTGTAACAAACACCCTGTAGTAGCTGTACCTAGAGCTTTATTGGTGTATGGTTGAATGTGTGGTTTGAGGCTGAAGAAAGGAGGCTAGGAGCTTGTCGGGTCAGACTGGAGGAGAAAGCATTGTGTTTAGCAAACAAGAGCACAGACTTGTATGGACAGCTGAGGGCCAGCCACTGTAGCAAGACCCAGCCTTGACTGCCACCCAGGCTGCTCTCTGCAGTGCCCCTGCTTGCTGCAAGGAAAAGGAGTGCCTTCACTGCACTATCTTTTTATTTTGTGTTTCTTTTAGGTAGCTGAAAATTACTTCTACGTGCCAGATCTGGGCCAGGTCCCTGAGATTGATGTGCCGTCCTACCTGCCAGACCTGCCTGGCATTGCTGCAGATCTCATGTACAGTGCTGACCTGGGCCCTGGCATCGCACCATCCGCTCCAAGCAGTGCTATTCCAGAGCTACCCACTTTCAGCACTGAGTCAGTGGAGCCTTCACAAGCAGGTATTTCCAATCACCATTACCAGGACCCTGTGAAGGATGAAGTGGGGAGGGGTTCACTGAAAGTGGAGAGAAGGTGGTAACTCCCTTAGTGGAGAGGTCAGAAGGGTGCATTTGGATCTGAGTCAAAGCTGCAGCCTGCTCAAGTGCTGGCCAGACTCTGAGCAGACTCACCACAGGTGACTGCAGGGGCAAAAGAGCAGTGTGCAGTGAGGGACTGGCCTCAGGTCAGCAAGGAATCTCTTGGGTGAGCTGGATAGGCCCAGTGGAATGGAGCTGGGGAACAGTGAATCTCAACCCTTGCCTTGGTTGTATATGCTGTAAGGGATGATGTACAGGGTGAAAGTGCTGTGATGCATGGTGCATGCTGAGGGTCTTGTATCAGTTGCTGCTGAGGCACGGAACGCTCTCAGCTGAAGCTCTGAGACTGATGTCTTCTGAGACTGTTCAGATGCAACTTCTTTCATCTTTCAGATCTTCAGGATCCTGGGCTCTTGCCACCTCCCCCACCACCTCCTCCCCCACCTCCTCCTGTTACACCAACTATTGTGCCTCCCCCACCACCCCTGCCACAACCTACAGCCCCCTCTGAACCAGCCCGGACAGCAAGTGAGGACAGCAGCAAGCCTGCAGGTAAGAGCTGTACACCTCCACCTGCTTCACCAGCAGAATCTAATTCAACTCCCTAGCTTCAGCTCATGCCCTCAGTGCACTTCTAGAATGGCCTCTTGGCAGAAGAGGGAAGCTGCTCCTGCCTGCCTGTGGGGCTGCAGGCCTTCAGTTTCATCTTGGCAGGCCTCTTGCTGGCTGAGCTCAGTGTGAGCCTGTGATTGAAAGTGTCTGTGTCAGTCCCAAAAAGAAGATGGCAGGACATTAGCAGCACTTTCTGTGGGGATTCAGGTGGGCTTGGGACTGATGCATGTTCTTCCTTTCCTTGCAGCTTCAGTCCAGGGAGCCCCAAAGGAGGTGGTGAACCCCTCAACTGGGCGTGCCAGTCTCCTGGAATCCATTCGCCAGGCTGGGGGCATTGGGAAGGCCAACCTCCGCAGCGTCAAGGAGAGGAAGCTGGAGAAGAAGAAGCAAAAGGAACAAGAACAAGGTGCTGAGGCTCTTATACAAATCTGGTCTTCCTTTCTCTCTGCCCCAGGCTGAGATATGTAGGTCTGGAGGCAGGCTGGCATCCAGGAGCACGAGGACTATACAGAGCAGAGAGATGTTCTCTCCTTACAGGTTGGCATAAGGTCTCAGTATTTCCATTTAGACAGTCCTCTGTGGACTCAGTACACTACATCTGCCAGGCAAGCATGAATGTTCTTGGTGGACACCCACTCTTTCTCAGGACATGCTTAAAAGTTCACAGGTGAGGGACGGTCAAAGGAATCCCTGGAGCCAAGAGAGGGACAGAGTTGAGCTGGTTTGAGCATGTTGGTTTGGGTGGCTGCTGAGGGTATTGAAACAGTTGATTTGGCAGAATGGGACTGCAGATGCCCAAGCCCTCTTGTTTCTGGAGCAATTCCACACTTAAATTGCCCCAGAGAATGTTGTTACCCCACAGTGCCTGGCTTCCTGATGTGAAACTGGGCAGTATTGGGAGGGGAGGATATGGATGTGATATGAGGCTGAAGACTATATTATTTTTCCTTACTCTGAAAAGACTATTCCAAGAAAATGTGTTTACCTTGCTGCTAGGCTCAGACTGACTCTTCCTTCTCATGTGACACTTGGGGTTTTGCTCTGTTTCAGTGAGAGCTACAGGACAAGGTGGAGATCTGATGTCAGACCTCTTCAACAAGCTGGTGCTGAGGCGCAAAGGTACTGTCACACAGGGTGGGCTGCTCCGTCCCTCTAGGAAGGAGGTAGAGCTTTTGCAGGCACCTCAGTTATCAGCCACAGCCCTAGAACCAGGGGCAGACTCCTTCCTAGGTCTGTGTGCCACAGCATGGCTGGGAGTGCATTTAAAGGGGGATATCTGGGGAACCTCCCATTTAATGATCAGCTGGAGACACCAGAGGGAGATTGTGTGCCCAAGGCAGATAATGGGCTCTGAAAACTGCCAGTGAGGGGCTCTGCAGGGTGAGGGTGAGACAGCAGTATTCATCAGAATTTCATCAGTGCCAGGGGAGCCGGTCCCCTTGCTCCCTCTCAGAGCACCTGTGTTGCCCACACAGGGCAGGGGAGGGCATGGACCTGCTCAGGCGGAGCTTTGCTGAAACAAGCCCTTTCAGAGAGCTGTGGTGCTGTTTCAGCACACCTGCAGTTCTACTTGATTTGGGTCAGCTGGCTGCTTAAGGCACAGTGCCACAAGCCATGTGTTTCATCTCACCTTCACTAAGCTTGTGTGTTTTCTAGGCCCCAGGTGCCACTCACTGGAGCTTTTCCTTCCCTACCAGGTATTTCAGGGAAAGGGCCGGGAGCCTCAGGAAACCCCGATGCTCCTGGCAGTCCTGCTGGTGCCTTTGCTCGTATATCAGACTCGATACCACCCCTCCCACCCCCACAGCAGCCCCCGGGTGAAGAGGATGAGGATGACTGGGAGTCATAGATGGTAGCAGTTGTGCATCAGCATGAATCCCAGGACTCGAACTACGCACCTTTGAGTCACCAGTCTGGAAGGATCTACAGAAGGTGGGCTCTGGCATGGGAGGGCACCCTGTCATTTCTTCTGGAAGAGGAGCAGCAGGAACTAACCACAACCAAATTGTTACCAATGAGGGATTTTCTTCTGCTGTCTGCTGGTCTCCACCCCAAATACTACAATCCAGCTCAAATCCTGCTGCAGCTCACAATGAATCAATAAATCCTGCCTTAGCTGGAGGGCAGTAGGGCAGCTTGCACTCAGAGGATCAGAACAAGTATTGTTCCTGATTTAAAGGGCCCTTGGTCTTGCCTAATGTGACTGGTGATGACTGCAGGAGCATTTCTGGCAGGCAAACAGTCCTTGCCTCATTTGTCTCTGCTGTGTGCTTGCTGAAGCTCATGTTTGTTTAGATGTTGCAAGTTCTGAGTCCTTGAAGATGAGGCTGGATAGTGGTGAGTGAATGAAAGTGGAAGAGAGAGTCTGTCTGACCCTTCACGGAAAAGTCTAATTACTGGTGCCTCTGTACTTGATGGTTTCTTTCTGTCCCTGCCTTATGGCAATTCTTTGGCTGTTGCTTTCTGAAAAATTGCAATAAAGCTCAAGGAAGGAGGTCCTTGTAGCCTTCACTCTGTTAAAGGAGGGAAATGTGCTCAATAAAGGGTAGCTTAAGGGAAAAGCCCATCTGTCTACTCTCAGCTCAGGCTGGGTCTAACCTTACACCAACAACAACAACCCCAGGGCAGGAGGGCACCAGCTGTCTACAAGCCCCCTACTCCAGCTGCTGATTTCAGTGAGCTCCAGGCAGAGCTTAGCCAGAGTGGGAGTTCTGTGCTCACAGAAGGGGCAGGGGACTCAGAGCAGAAGTTTGTCAGAATCAGCTGTGTTTTCCCTTTTGTTCTTTGGCCAGTTAACACAGAGGGAGCAGGTACCAGCTCCATGTCTAAATTTAAATGCTTTTTTCACTGAGAAGAGCCTTAAGAGGTAGCATCCAGCTACCAGCTGAAAACGGCAAGGAGGCAAAACAACCTCTTTGACCAGCCTTGTTTGTGATGCCAGAAAGAGCTGAGAATGGCTGTGGGATTACACAGCCTTAGGATTATACAGCCATTGCTGCTGTCAATTACCCTCCAGCCCAGAACACAGAAAAGAACCTCTAGGAAACTGCACCAAAAAAGTTTGACCGTTTTCCACAGAAAGTTACTGTGAGTTCAAAAAAAGGCTGTATGCAGTTAAAAGCACAGAGTGATCCTATGATTAAACGTGATCAAAGGAGAAGTGGTGTGCTGTGTTATGGCCGTATCATTATTCCCCTTGAAAAAATGACTCAGTCCTTCAATCTGGTACCAGCTTGAAGCAAGGTAGAAAGGAGATTAAAAAACTAACCCACATCTTACCTGCCTCACTGTGTAATTCCAACACAGTACAAACTAATGGCCTGTTACCTTTAAGGTAACAGCTAAAAATTCCACAAGAATTGTAAACTTCGGTCGTCAGACCCCCTAAAGTCAGCCATTGATGTGGCAAAGCCAGTGTGTTCAAACAAAATAATAATGATCCCCACACTTAAGTGTCTGGGTTGAAAATATTTAATAGATTTAAATAAAACCTTAACAGCTGTAAACAAAGAGAAGCCTTCTGCTACCTTCACTAGTGTCGGTCCTTCAACTGGTTTCCCTCCTGGCTGTGGTGGTGAAGGCCAAGTGCTCATACTGAACAACAAACAATGGGGGCAGAGAGGAGATTAGCAAACCACTTGGAACAGAAAAACAGGAACCTGCGTTGCTTTGGGTGTTCTTCAAAAGGTGTGGATCACAGAGTTGATCTACAGCCCGCTTCTCTGGTCTGCATCAGTCTGATTTCCCTCTGTGAAACTAGGAACACATGAAACCAGATAACGCTAAAGCACCAAACTGAAGGTTTGAAGAAAGTACAAGTGAATACAGTGGGAAACAATTTCTGCAGCAGTGCGTGAGAAAAAAAGTTCTGACCTTTCTTAATTCTGCAAAAGCTGATCCAAAGGCAGGCTTGACCTGGGTTCTCTCCCTGATCCACTGTGGCAGCTTGTTAAGGATAGCAGGGCGTGAGTACCTGTGGTCCAGGAGCAGGATGCTTGCAAAGTCCTTCTGGTGGCGAATGGCTCTTCCTGTTCAGAGTGTGCAGCTGTGTTAAACTGCATTACTGAGTTGTTTGTTCCCAGGCAAGTAAGCTCATATGCATCATCTGTACTCAGAATGATTGGTTCTGCTTTCTTTTTCCCACCCTGCTTTGATGCAGTCACATTTTGTATCCCCCCGCCTGCTCAAGGATGAATTACCTATTGACTGGTTTACTGCCTTCATGCACAGGTTTTCAATCAGCACTCTGCTAGGTGCCTGGCTAGCAGCTCTTGGCTAGAAAGGAGAAATAGGTCAGAGTGAACACGAGGCTGATGTTAATCAAATTAGGGAGAGTCTTAATGAAGAAGTGAGGTAAACAAATACTTTTATCCTGGCAGAATGAGTGGGTATCCACACAGATCCCAAGCTGAGTGCAAGGACAGACAGAAGAAAAGCTGCAGTTTTAGAAAATTATTTTGAACAGTCACAGAGAGCCAGCCTCAGGCCGCTTTGAAAGCAGAGCACTTGTCCCTTGCTGCTCAGGAACAGCGTCTGCAGTGGGCAGTAAGAACAAGTACACCAAGAGAAGTGAGCCTGGCATACACATTCCACCACCTTGACACCTCCTCTGCTGTGAAGGGACTTGGTTCCCCTTGGAACTCACTTCCCAGGGAGCCCTGGTGTTGCTTCTCTCCACTGACCCCTGTGCATAGGTCTTACTGTACAAATGCAGTATGGGGGTGGCTGTGCTCCCATTACCACAGTCTGAGAAACATGGAAAAGCTCAAAGGAAAAAGGAGTCTTTGAAGGCAACAGTGGAACTCAGGTGCCTGGAGGGAAGTTAGTAGTAAAAATCAGAGGTAAAAAAAGCAGAGGTGTGTCTGTTACCATTGTTTTATCAAGCCAAGTCATTTTCTCTTGAAGCTCTGGAGATTTAATGTTGGGGTAAGGCATTCCCACCATAATCACACACCTGCAAGGGGTGAGGGAGGACCGCATTATTCTTTATGTCTCATCCTAAAGCACTTTGCCAACAGACTGATAAATTAGAGGTCACTGTACCCCTGAAAGACAGCCAGCCTTGAAGACCAAAGGCGGCAGTAAAACACACTAGTCTGACAAGCACACTCTGAACTGGAAGCTGCAGAGGGATTCAGGGTGCCAGAACAAGGAATTATCTAGCACAGCAAGCCTAACTGCATTACTCACATGAAAAGTACACTGGACAAGTGAGTTTTACATTACCTGCAGACTCGGCTCGAGCATCAGCCCAAGCCACCTGATCCCCAGACTTTCTATCTATGCAAGTACCAATGTGTCCATCCTGCTCGGAGTCACTGCACTACAAGCCAAGTGCTCACCTCAAAAGGAGCAGCCACCTTACCTTCCCAGGTCATCCGAGAAATTGATTCCTTCACTCATTTTGCCTCCAACTACAGAAAGCAGCAGGGCCCCCGTCATCTGGCCTCCAGCCTGGCTGCACCGCTGTGAGAGAGGGACCAACAACTTAAACCAGAGCAGGGAAGATTTCTGTGCTTCAGAAACACACACCTGGATTAGAGCCCTCTTTCCCAGCTAACAGCTGCAATGCTCTCTTTACAACAGCGCTCCCATCTGCAGACAAGATAATTCACTCCCACCACCCTGCCAGCTCCACTCACCTTTATGCACTTGGCATACTCCACCAGCACCTGCTCCACCTGGTTGGCTTTCTTAGGCTCCTGAAAGATCTGTCACACAGTGCATCAGTTGCAGCATCAGGAAGCAACGACAAAACAGATCATTTTATTCACATGCCATTAAATAGCACATGGAACTAAGACCAGGAAAGGCCAAGTTAACTGTAAGAAAACCACTTAACCAGCACCTTTTCCTTCTACCCCTGGAAAAGCAGGGCATGTTCACTACAGCACTTTCAGCTGGGCTCTGAAGGCAGCAGCGGCTTCCCCTGCCCTCCAACATTCCCTTCCAGCTCAGGCAGCTTTGTCTAATGGTGCAAGAAGTCAGAAGTCATCCAAGAGATGAAAGGCTGGAAAGCACATGCCCTTCTTCCAGATAGAGGTGCAGCAGGCTGGAGAGACCCTCAGCTGCAAGGTCTTGGAGGACAGTGATTGGGCCAATTAATTTGAATCGCAAGTTAATTCCATGTAATGGTTCCTTTGCCCAGGAAATATATTAGTTTTCTATGCGCAGAGTAATATTTTTTTTGTGTTACTCCAGCATCCCTAATGGAATTATAAACTAACAAGTTACTGAAAGCCCTTGCAATTAATTGAGCCTGGATCTCAATAGGTGCTGCACCTTGGCTTAAATCACAACTTACTGTTCTGATAAACAAGAAATGCAACATCTATCTTTTCTGCAACAGTAAAGAACCTGCAGGATGCATTTTCTTTTGGTTAGCAAGGAGTGCTGTGAGCATTTTACCAGCCAGAGGCAGTCTTTCAGTAGAAAAGCAACTGGCAATTACAAATGTAAGCTAAATCTATTTAATTCATTAAACAGTAGCTATTTAATCCTCTGACTTAAATTAATTTTTCCTCTGTAATTTAAATAGAATCTCAGTGTGATCTCACCACAGCCACCTCAGGAAAGACTTTAACCTTCCTCTTCTATGATATGATCTTGTGTGTAGGCAGCTGAAAGTCACACTCTCTGCACTGCTACCAAATTGCTTTGCTAACGCATATCCAATTTGCTGGAGACTGCAAAGGCCAAACAAGAACAGATCAGCTGAAAGGCAGAGCAAGCTGCATGACTGCGGAGTGAGCCATTGGAGATGCCAGGCAAACCATAAGGACTCCCACAGAACACACCTGAAAAACATTTTGAATAACAGCTGTGCAAACACGTGGACAAGATGAAGCGTGGTGTTTCCACCACAAAAACCTACGAGCAGATCCACATGCCAGAATGCCTGCACCAAGGCTGTGAAATACTGTGCTCTGCTAGCACGTTATTAGCTTTTGATGAAAGAGAAATCACATAACAAGGTATCTGTCATTTTCTCTTTTCTTTTTTCCTGGCACATCACCGAAGTCCCTGCTCTCCCCCTAGGACAGTCAGACTGCCTGAGCTCCAGCAGTACCCAACCTTCAAGTAACTGGGACAGTACTTGTACAGATTTCATATCTGCAGTGATCTCCCTATTTAGTGTTTCTCATTGCTCTTCCAAATGCTCGTCTTTCAGTTCTCAGCTCTACACTTCTACCAGAAAAATACTAACAGCATTTATCCTATGAATTGCAGGCTAGTACAGTTCTGTCTGCCCCTTGGCCATGCTGGTCTGTGGTCAAGGGACAAACAGCTGAGCCTGGGAAAAACCAATTCCCCGTAGCAGCTCAACTCAAACAGCTCCCCAGCTGCAAGGGAACAAGCTCAATGACTACAGAAAGTGAAGACTGTCTCCCCCCATGGCCACTACAGACTGCGTGCTTAAAGAATCTGTAGCTGCATTTAATCTAATTTAGATCCCAGCTCTGTGATCAGCCGCCCGGGAAGTATCATTTATTCATTACTGGAGGGATTGGCTAGATAAACATCCGTTCTGCTCTGCTGTGCAGAGTATGAGAACAACTCAGGGAGAGGCCTGTAATGCATAGATAATTGTTTGACTTTTGAAGCTCCTATTTGCAATACCAACTGCCCCTGGCTGCACAATTACCTTCTTCTTAGTTGCCAGGCGGGTGAGCAGCCCTGTTTGCTCCCAGTGCGCATACACCTGCTTCTCATAGTCATAGGAGGGGAAGAAGCACACCACACCCCCTGGGACCACGTTGCACAGGTTGCAGAGGATTCGGCCTGTCTCATCCATCTGCAAGAGAGAGACAAGAGCATATTGCAGCTGACAGGAGCTCCAGCTAATGCTGCTCCAATTTTGCGCACGATCCCAGGATCACACCTCCCCTATGACATGCATTGGTGGAGGAAAGACGTGGGAAATACAAGAGGCCTGAGTGCTGCTAAGGGAGCTGGGAATTGCCAAAAAGCTGTTCACTGCTTGGCTTCTCCTCCTAATTCAGTTTCTATTGCCAGTGTGGAGCAGTGGTCACTCAAGAGGGTCTGTGTCTGTTGTCCCAGTGGATGGAAACGTCTCATACTAGAAGAGGTGTGGAGAGCTAGCTAGCACATCTGGTGGGATTCAGAGCAGACCCAGCACCTTGTGCTGGCTGCTGACTGAGCAAAGGAAGGGAGAAGTGCAGAACCACCATCCCTGTGGTTAGGGCTGCACTCTGCAGGGCTGCCCTGCTCCACTGACAGAGTCTTCCAGTCTGGGAAGTAGTCAGATCTCTTTCTGGTGTCCAGCACACAAATGCAGGATCTCAGTACAGCCAAACAGCTGCTAGTCTTCCTTGCCCTCCAAGAGGTTCTTCTGAGCAGGCAGCTCAACACCACGCTCCTCTTTCCCAATTACCTGGCAACACACCAGCCCCAAATCCCATGTATTGTCCCTCCCATGGCCTTTGATCATCACACTTTTCGGAAAGTACTATGAAACATAGGAACATAGGCAAGTGAACCAAAAAAAAAAAAAGAGACACTTCAGAAGGGAACAAAGGAAGACTGACCATCTGGGGCAGGTCTCTTGTCTGGTAGGTGAACTCCAGCTGCTGGTTGGAAGGACCACTGCAGAGGACTATGGGTAAAATATTTTCTGGAGGGATCACGTGTCCTGGAGACAAAAAAAAAGTAGTGAGAGTCAACATGGCTGCCCCGTGCATCAACACTGCTAGCTGAACAGCATCATCTGTGTGCAGTGACACAGGCATGTGTTTGTCTGATGAGGTACTCAGCTACTCTGGCCTCTGCTCCTCAAGCCCCTGGGAAGGTGAGGTGCTACCTACTGCTGCCAGCCAAGAGCACTGAGTTCAGTGCGAGGAACAAGCACCCCTAAGGACTGTTGCCATAATTTCTAGAATAGATACCACGTTGCTTACAGTGCTGACAAAACAGCACCTATGGCAGATAGTCCAACACAGATTATGACCCCTCCCTTTTCCCCCAGCACACTTACCGCAGGAGAACTCCATGATACGTGCAGGATCCACACCAGCACAGGACAGCAGCTGCTCCCGGAAATCAGCCACCTGCGGACCACAAGCCAGAGAGAAGTGAAGTCCCAAGGGGCACTGCAGCAACAGCCCTGGTGTTGCTCCTTGAGCATCAGCGTTCAGAGAGCTGATGAGCTCAGCAAGGGGGCTGCCAGCAAGGAAAGGAGATGAGCTTTCTCCATGATGTGAAAACCGAGGGCATGAGAATGCTCAGCCACCAGCCATACTCTGCTCCCAGGCTTGTGGGACCTTCTGTGCCCCTGCCTTGCTGTCTTCTGCTCAGGCTAAGCCAAGTGCTCAGGAGCAGAACCTCAAGCTGGCCCAAGCAGAACAGGCAGCATGAAATGCAGGCAAAGTGCCTTTCAGCGCCCATGCTCCCGAGTCTTGCTCTGGCCCTCCTGTGTGGGTCAAGTTTCCTGTGTAGAACCCCTCCTCTTTTCACCCATTATGCTCCAGTTTCAGACCTCCCCAGGCCCAGAAGTCCACTACCAGGACTCCCAAGCACTGTACAGTCCACATTGTGGACTACAGCTATATCATCTCTCTAAGTTGCAGACAGAAGGGTTCAAAGATGGAGTGAAGGCCTTCCGAAAGAAGGCCACTTCTTCTCCAAGGTCCTGCACTTCACAGCTTTCTTCCATCCCTTGTCTTCACAAGAGCAAAGAGAAGATTTCAGGACATTCCTACCCAGAAACAGGAATGGAGGAGGCATAGGAGAAGTCTTTTCCTACACACAACCCAGGCAGTGAGAAGAGCATGTCCCAGTGGCACTAAGCTCTTTCCCTGCCTCCTTGTAGATAGCACCAGAGATGTCTTTGTTCCCTCACCGGCTGCATGGTGCCCCCAGCAATGATTACAGCACGACATTCTTTCACCACCTTGGCAAAGTGGACAGCTGGATTCAGCAAGAGGAATTTGAGGCTGCTCTGACCAATAGTGCCTGGAAAAAAAGAGAGGCAGCACTGTGAATTACCCGTGACAAACAGGGATACGAGAGATACTCCCTCTTGCCTTGCACAATCTGGCAGATCCCCACCTCTCCAAACAAGGTCCTGCTATTCAATGCTGCCATGGCAGCAATGGGTAATGACAACCTCGAAGTTACTTTTCATTTCCTAATCTTCCCGGAATGGCGAAGAAGAACACTAGATAAAAGCCAAGATAAAAACTAACATCCAAAGTGGGAGCTTGCTTGAGAGCAAGCCCTAGCCGCAGTGCCCTTGTTAAGAATTCCTTTGGAATCATGAGAGTCCTCGCACAGCCTGAGCCTGCCAGCCTCAATCAAGGCTGCACAGGTACGTTCTGGTAGGACTGCAGACTCACAGTTGCCTCCCTCCTGCCAATGAAATGGCCTGTTTGTAAGTCACATCTCCTCTCACCAGCTCTCCTATTCCAATACCTTGCCTATTGAGAATGACTCGACCATCTTCATTTGCGTTCGTGAGGGCTGAGAGAAATCCCTCGATGTGCATCAGAGGAGAGGCAGCTCGGAGCTGGTCATTGTCAGCCTCCACGGGAGGGCTCTGGAGAGGGCCTAATGGCCAGAAGAGAAAGAGAGAGGCAGGCAGTGCAGGCTGCACTTCTAAAAACAGTTCTGAGCGTTAAATACAGATGGAACACAATATCCAAGTTCCATGTCATTGCTAACAACAACAACAAAAAAAGCAATATAGTTTTGTAGCTGACACCACTAAACAGTTACCCATGATAGCTCAGGTTGCAGAGACAGCAGGTCACAGAAGTGCAAAGCTTAAGTGCATTCAGTATAAACACAATCACATCACTCCACTTGGTAGGGACCTCAGGAGATCTAATCAAATGTATAATTGCCAAAGTCATCTAGTCAGATATATTAAAAACACCTCTGCAGAACACCTCCAGTAGTCTCTCACTCTTTGATTCTGGCCTCCTCTTCCCCCATGCAGATGCACGTCCCATGTCCTCACTTTGTTCATAAATGCACAAGTGGAGGATGTCTGAACTCACCTTCCTTATGAGATCCCTGCTGGAGAGTCATAAGAAAGTTCTGCAAACCAGCCAGCTTCTGGTTCTCCTTGTTGGTCTTCACAGCTGGGGCAGGATTGCCGTATCGCTCCACAAATCCAAAAAGCTGCCAAGCAAAAGCCAGAAAGACTTAAGACAACCAGCAGCACGAAACAGATAAGACAGAAACAGGTTTTCTGGCCTGTTAGAGATAAGGTTCCTTGGCAGGCGTTCACAAACCAGCCCAATAAGAATCTATCAGCAAAATCCCATTATTTTTCCCACCATCAAATCAAAACCAAACAAGTCATTGAATGCTGTTGACCATAAAGCTGCAGGAGCATTACCTTCCTACTGATGAGGCTCTTCTCACAGTAACGCTGCACCTGTTGGAAAAAGACGACAAAAATAACTGGTGCTCAACATCCTGCCTCCCATCCTGTTGCCCTCAGTCTGTACCCAGCAGGGATATCACTTGCTGTGCTTGCTGTTCTCTTGGGGAGCGATGGACAGTTCTTTGTGAGACAATTTATTACTAAGACACTGCTTCTAGAGTGGGAATCTCTTTGGTTAAAGCACAGTGTCTGGAGATTTGAGGGATGGGTTAGCTTACTAGAGCAGTAGCATTTCTTTACCCTTAACCTTTGCAGTTTGGCTTTGCCTACAGACAGCATGTGCACTCATCTGCATCTGCATTTAATTGCTTGTTTTCTTCTGCCCCAAGATCACCCATCCAGCTTCAGTGCACTGCTGACCAGATAGTAGCAGAAGATTTCTGTATAACAGGGAAGCATGGGCAAGCTGCTAGAAAGTAGATACTGCCATGTGGCACTTGACCCTACTTCCAGCTCTCACAATGGCTTCCTGATAATCTTGAATAAGCCATGAGCTGCACCCTACAGAAGACACTTGCACTTACCTTGAAGAGGTTGATATTATCAATCTGGCTCTGAAATAGGAAGTCATTGATGGATTTCAGCTCTGTCCCTAAAAGAAAAAGACAAAAGGAAAAAACAAACAAACAAACAACTTATCAGCTGCTGGGCCTTATTAGCTGCAGTCCCTTACTGCCCACATCCATGTTCCTGCCCAGTGATGTTTGCTACAGTTTTACCTGTTTGGGAAACTGCCTGGCAGCTAGGATTTTGGTTCACATTTCCTGCAAAATATGAAAACAATTAAAGGAAGGCTTACTGTGAGTCTTAATGTTAAACAAGGAACTTAAGCAAACAACTGAGCCAAAAGCACAGCATAAGTACAAAAAAAAAAACCAAAACCTCCAAAGAATCAAGAATCAATTTCACATCTGGAAGAAGTAGCTATGCAGAGAAAATGACAGCTCCCACTCAGCTTTTCTTTCCCTTGCAGGATAGCCCCACACTGTAGGACAAGTGTGCTGCTGCATCTTAAGAAATGCCACCTACATTCCTTCTGTAGCAGGAGGCAGCAGGTAGGGCAGGTGCATACAAATGCTCACACAGTCATCAAGCTGCAAAGATGAAGGGACAGGGACTGCAGTGCATCCCTCACCCCTCTTCAGTGCAGCACCGGGAGGCGCACAGGCTGACAGGTGATTGGGATAAGGGGAAAACCTGAGGACAGTTCCACGCTCAGACCCTGACAGACAGAACAGTATTAATTGCTGCCATTCACTGTGCTTTATGTGCCAGTGTTTAACACCCACCTCACAATTCACTTTGCAGCCTTGATCATGAAGCTGTACTCGGGCTGCAGACTAATGAAAGCATTGAGCCCAGTGTCAGGAAAGGAAGACCAGCAGGGACAGAAGCTCTCATCTAAGAGAAGGGCACAGGGCACCAACACGCTCCTGCACCAAAGAGCTGCTTTTTCCCTGTGTAAGAGGTTATGGTGGGCTCTCCTTAAGGCACACTGATGTATAGAGGACAGTGCGTTACAGGAGAGGAGCCACACGAATGCCAGTAAATTTAAAAATCACAGAAAGGAAAGGCACCTTTCAAGAAAAGAAGAAAAAAAATAAAATCACTCTGCAGAGGCATGCCTGCCACAGGCAGAGGTCTTGCCACAGGCAGAAGTCTTGCCACCAGATGACACAGGAAGATAATTCTGTGCAGCTTTTGTGTAGTGCTGATTACTGTCACACTTGTTGTATTCCTCACTTTAGACCACACCACCTCCCCATTCAAATCAGATCTGAAAAATCACACAGGAAGAGGGGAACTGCTCCTATCAACTTACAGCATCACGCTCTGCTCCTCAGCTAACGAAAAAAGAGAGGGGTTCAGACAGACACCGTATCCTCATGTTATAAAACAGGCTGAGAAATGATAATACCGGCATCAAACATGAGCAGCAACTCCTCACAGCCTGTGCAGGAGCAGGGACAATGCTCCGAAGGAAGACCAGATGCCTCTGAGTTTCTAAGCATCCACAGAGAGAGAAATGGCTTGCTTACCTCCCAGCATGACTACAAACCGCTCCAGCAAATACAGGATCTGCTTAATGTACATCAAGTTCTTTGCCTTCAAACGTTTACTGTGGAAAAAAAAAAAAAGGAGGTATTAGGCTCCAAGACATCTTCAAGGACTAACACACAACTTCCTAAGCTGCAGAGACAAGTAAACTGAACTCCCCTTAATTTGGGGCTGAAAAGAACCAGACAGCAGTAGAGAAGATCTACATGCTGGGGAACTGTGAAGAAGCAGTTAGGAAGCAGATTCTGCTACGTGGCGCTTGGCCCTACTTCCAGGCTTCACACAGGCTTCCTGATAACCCTGAACAAGCCATCGGCTGTGCCCTACATAAGACATTTGCTCATACTCCCTGTTTGTGACTGGGCTCTGAACACCCCCATGCACTCAGCCATGCAGCCCAAGCACTTGGCTGTTCCTACAGACGCCTTTGTCCTCACACACAAATTACAATGGCAGTGACCCCCACGTCTCTGCCGTGATGACACTGTGCAAATTCAGTAATTAGCACTGAACACAACAATCAGCCACTGCAGGTATGACAAGATGTGAGATTTGGTCACAGTCAAAAAACACAGAGTCTCCTCCTCCTCAGAGCTTCCTGCCTCTTCTATAATGCCAGTCAGCCCACAAAAGGTTAAGATCCAGGAGATGAAAGACTGGAGCTTTCATAACTCTGCATCACAAAGCAGGAATGATTAGAGATAGATTGGGAAAAAAACAGAGTGTAAGGAAAAGCCAGAATCCTCAGGGTATCCCCTTTCTCACTGCTTAATACCAGCCCCAGGAGTCTGACTTAGATGGGTTCTAGACAGAGATAATGATGCAAGTGGCTTTTCATCTGCAGAAGTATTAATGCAAATAACCTTCCTCTGGGAAAAAGCAAGAAAGGCCTTGCAGACGTGAGACAAGCCACAGCATCCATGCTGCCTGCTGCTGTTACAGTCTTCTCTGAGATCCTCACCTGTATCGCTCCATGTACTGCAGCAGCTGGGAGTGGGCACAGCACAGCTACAAGGACAAAAAGCAGAGCTGGTATTATAGAGGAGTTGAGAAAGGGTGCTCACCCACGGTTAACAGGCCAGGCCACGACTCACCTGAGAGCCACTGACCTCCGCGCTATGGATACAGGTGATGGTGTCTATGAGGTTGTGGGCCTCGTCGATGATTACAACCTGGTCCTTCAGGATGATCCCTGCAGCATTCCTGGTGGCCTCATGCAAGAGCATCTGGTAGGGCAGCACCACCAGCTACAGGGGAAGCACACGCTGCTCTCATTCCAGCTCTCATCCGGATGGACTTAGAGCTCTCACCAGCTCATAATAGGCCTACATCAGATAGCCTTGCAGCATTCCATCAAGTTACTTACTCTTATTATGGGAGAAGGAGCAGAAGAGACAGAAGAATGTGCTTGAGAGGTAAGCTGAGGGAAAATGATTGTGCCTACTGATTCCTGAACTAGTTTGACTCCCAAATTATTGTAAGAACAGCCTAGAAGCGCAACAGCAAGTTACCTTCCTAATCTCCTTCTAAGGACTGAAAGCGTGTCTGTTAACAGAGAACCAAGCAAAGAAGAGCACTGGCAAATCCTAAGACTATAGACATGTGCCTGTATCACCTCAGTTACTGACCATTTCAAGTATTTCAAAATGCTTGATCCAAAACTGGCACACTTACAGCCTCCCTACTAGCTTGAAAGAGATACTCTTTCCTTTTTCAGCAAAGCTAAACCTGACAGAAACACAACCTCTTTACAGACTCCAAAAACACTATGCAACAAAGTGCTGCTTTGCTTTAGTAATTGGTTTATTCTTAGAGATCCTGGCACTGATTCCCTAAGCAGTGTCCACACCTTACCTGAGCAGCAGGAATAGCGTATCGACTCCCATAATAGGGGCAGGCTTTGGTCTCTTTTCCCAAAGTCACCAACTGCTCGATATCCTTCACTTCCACTAGAACTTCATCACGGAGAAACTGCATTTGCTCATAGGAATAAAACGGGCACACAGTGCGACTCACACGTCTCTTCTTCCCTTCAACTTCTGCATCACTCTTCTTTTCTGACAGCAGAAATCAAAAGCAAGCCATGAGTACCACTGAAAAATCTAAACTCACTACTTTGTACCCTGGTAGTTGTACCTTCTGAACTTCAAAGCAGCCTTTGTCATGAGTATCTGACCCATCATCTATTGAAGGAGTATGAAAGCAGTGACATTTCCACCCTCGCTGCGGACACTGCTCTTGCTGGTTAGATTTACTCATGTGACATTTCCCCACATTTCTAGCAGTAAGTTACAAAGACAAGCATCCTTCCATTGTGCGAGTCCTGATCAATGCAAGATACTCAGCAAATACATATAAATCTTGGTGTGCTAACAAAGTACAAAAGGTAGAAGCACTAAGGATCTCTAGCTCTGCTCGCCCAGCTTGCCCTTTTCAGACTCCTACTGCTCTCTTCCTTGAACTGACTGGCAGAGTGCACTGCCTGCAGCCTCTCACCCCCACCAGCTTTATCAGCCATTGCTTCCCCGTGCTGAAGTGTGCATACCGTGTTTGTTCTTTTGCATCTCCGTGCAGCGGTCATTGATGAGCTGCAGAGCCCCCAAGCGGCGCACCTCCTCATTCACACACAGGTTCTTTGACATGTAAAGAGAGGGGACAGCAGGTCAAAGAGTGTTCAGTATGCACTCTGCTGGAAAACAGACTTACTTAAAGCAATCCCAGGCCAGATTCCAAACCAGAAGTCAGGCACCTTGTGTAGCTGCTGCAACAAGCATGCTCAAAACCCCAAAAGAAATCAGTAAGGACAGAAAATGAAGATAGGTGTCCTCAGATGGCTCACTGCTACACAACTTCTAAAGAAACGCTAGCAGAATTAATATCTACAAGAGTGCCTTCCCAGTGACTCAGGCATCTATAATCTTCCACATCAGAAGAGGGAAAACAGACTTTTGCATTTACATCAAAGGGCAAATGGCCGAACAGCTCACAGAAAAAGGTGCATTGCACGGATCTGTATCACATAAATAGCTTTTCCAATGGAAGACTCACCTCAGTCCCCGAGATGCCTTCTGAGGTGTCGCATTCACACACCTCCTAGCAAAGTCCTTTGTACTGAATGAACACACACTCTGGGTCCTTTGTGACCATACCACATACCTGCCTGGATCCCAAGGAGACCAGACGCGTGCCTTTGCCAAAAGGACTTTTCTGCACTTCATGGACAAACTGAGACAACTGGGAATGAGTGCGGCTGCAGTAGTAAATCTGCAATGAGGGAGACCGAAGAAAGATGAGAAGAATATGGAAGCTAACCTCCTATTCTACAACCAGTCCTGGAGGGAGGCAGCCAAGCACCTCAGCAACATTAATCTTGCTGAAGCCTTCAAAACACAAAGGAAGGCATATGCTGGAATGTCACCGTGTAACTGCCAAGGCCAACAGCCTTCTCTTTACTTTCTGCTGTGCATTTGTCCTTCGTTTCCATTGAATTTTCCAAGGCCTTACAATAACTGGGACTCGTTGTAGAGTGATGAATATGTGCTTCTTGCAGCAAACCACAGAAAAACGTCAGCCATGTTAGCAGAGCAAACTGCTTAGGCAGCCAGTATAACCCAAAAGGAGATGAGAGCAGCAGAAACAGTTGCTATTATCAACAAACTTGGCAGTCCATGGATGGCACTTCCTAAATCCTTCCATACTGCATTACTCTGGGAAGGGTGCAACGAAGCCATAATTCTCTCACACTATTCTATCAGGTGGCACAAATTACCCTCCTCATCTCACCTTCGTCACATGCTCTTCTTCCAAATCATCATCATCATCTTCCTCCAGCCTAAGAAAAGACAAAGCCCAAAGAGTTTGCTTTCAGTGACTGGGAGTTACAAACAAAGGATGCTCTCCCTCAAGGGAGGTGCTTGTGTCATCAGCACGTAAAAAAAATGACTTTCCAAGAATACTATAGGTGGGCACAATCATGCCAAGCTTTGCTCTTTAAAAGAAAAATGTCTGTGGGGTTGTGTCTTTAGCAACTTCAAGAAGCATCTTTAAAAAAAAAAATAATTAAAAATCTGGTGTTTTCTAAGCCCCAGGCATAAACTAATCGGAGCTATACTATCCTTTGGTATGCTTATTTATTTATTTTTATAAAGCATTCCCCTTAGAGACAATTTACCACCCTCAAGCTGTTGCATGAAGAAGAAAAAGTTTCAGGAAGATATTTAGCTGCCATACAATTCCTCAAAGGCAACAGCAGTTTAATGCTTAGTAACTGCTTCATTTATATGTAGCTTAACTGCTTTGCGATTTTAAGGCAGGAGGATCTGTCTAGATACTAATTAGTAAATTTGTATTTTAGATGTATTTGTCTTTTCATGCTGAAAACTCTGGATCCTGGCTTTCTGCATAGCGCCAAAAGAACAGTTGTATATGTTAAAGCGTGCGCTTGGTTTTCATGCTGTAGCTGTCTTCAAAATGTGACCTTCTCTCCCTTCAGAATATCAAAAGATGCCATCGCTAATCTGCAGAACTGATAGCTTCCTTTGATGCCCCCAGGAGCATTTTGCTTTTCTAATGCAAAGTTCATCTCAAGGCATTCACCCAGCATCCAGAGGCGCTCTGGGAAACAGGCATGGGAAAAGGCAGGAGGTTGTCATGCATTTTAAGGAAGACCTGCTTTCTCAGAAGACACTTGAGGCTGATGACAGTGAGCGGAAAAAAAGCAACACCAACCAAAAAAAAAAAAAATAAAGAGAATCCTAATGAAAAAACAACCTACCAACCAATCAGTACCACAGCTTCAATGGGGGAAGAAACTCCAGATGTGCACAAGACAGAGCCACCTATATATCCAACAGCGTAAGATGCTCAAGAAAGCAGTCGCTGCTGAACAGCTGAAATCCCTTCAATTAAGGCAAGCCAAAAATGATCATAAAACATTAGAACCCCCTCAGCCCCTGTCCTTACCCAGATCCCACTTTCTTTTCTTCGTCACTCTCATATTCAGCAAGGATCAGCTCCTCCTCATTGTGATCCAGCTGCTCTGGGACAGCTGTTCCAGCTCCCTCTGACAGAATCTCTTTGCTGAGCTGAAGAAGGCGCTTCATCTCATCCTCTTCAGATCTCTGAAAGGAGCACACCATCTCATTACTTCTCACACAGGGAAGCAGCACTTGCATCACTTTATGCCACCTGCAGTTCAGAGGACAGCTCAGTCTCTTCCCCATAGCACAGAGGAGGGATTGCTGTGTGTATCCCCAGCAGGACAAGCAGACACACCACAACTACTTGAAGCAGTTCAGTGCCACACAGTGCAGGTGACAGCAGCAACCAAAGACTTGCCCACATAAAAGCCTTCTGTGCAAAGGACCTTCTAAACACCTAACTCCTGAAGTGACCATATGCCTACAATCCAGGATTAGTTGCTTAAGTTAGCCAATAAAAATGACTGCCTCAGAAAAAAACTGTAAATAAAAAAACCAACAACCAAGCAAACACATAAGGATGTAATCAAATAATTCACAGCTAACCTAAGGCTACAATAAACTCAATACCTGTTTCAGAGCACAAATTTTCTCTTGTTCTTGTTTTTTCCCCCATTACGTGGCCCTTATTCTAACACAGGTCTATCCCTCTGCACAAATTCTATTAAATTGTTGAAGAACAGTTTTTTATTAATTTTCTGTTCTGACAAAGAAAAGTTCCTTCTTCAGTCTGAAGACGGTATGTTCTAACTTTAATGACCATTCCATCACCGTGGCACGATAAAGAAAGGCAGTTTACAGGGGTAGCTGAAATACCTGCTTTTCCAAATCTATATAGCGTTTCTGAAATTTGCCTTTGTCCTTTTTATCACAAATCTCATTTCCCATGCTTTTCATTCTCCTTTAAGAGAAAGAAGTTCTTTGATCTACTTGGTTTTGATTCACCATTCACCTCTGAACCTTTGATATTTATGCTACATCCTTTTGTCAGGAGTTGACACAGCACTTGAGATGGAGTACACAAACAGCCTGGCTGCCTTATAAGTGCCTGTTTAGGAACTTGAAGTGGGTATTTCTAAGATTAAATCATACCATCAAAAAGCTCTTCAAGTTAAGGTTATTGGAGCCAGATCACTCAATTAAATGGCAGAAAAATACATGTCAACTTTCTGTGTGTAGAAAAGAGATGCTTCCGAACAATACAATTATATTTACAAAGAATTACAGAATCATTAAGTTTTGGAAAAGATTTCTAAGATCATCCAGTCCAACTCCAACCCAACAGCACCATGCCCAGTGCCACATCCACACAGTTCTTGAACACCTCCAGGAACAGCGACTCAACCACCTGCCTGGGCAGCCTGTGCCAGTGCAGCACCACTCTTTCTGAGAAGAAATGTTTCCTAATACCCAACCTCAGCCTCCCCTGGTGCAACTTGAGGCCATTCCCTCTCAACCTATCACTGTTACCTGGAAGAAGAAGCCAACCCCCAACACACCACAGCCTCCTTTCAGGTCATAGGGAGTGATAAGGTCTCCCCTGAGCCTCTTCTTCTCCAGACTGAACAATCGCAGTTCCCTCTGCTCCAGACCTGTGCTCCAGACCTTTCACCTTCTTCAGACACACTCCTGCACTTCAATGCCTTTATTGTAGCAAGGGGCTCAAAACTGAACACAGCATACAAGGTGCTGCCTCACCAGAGCTGAGTGCAGAGGGACAGTCACCTCCCTGCTCCTGCTGACTGCACTATTTTCTCATCCAAGCTAGGATGCTGTTGGCCTTCTTGGACACCTGGGCACACTGCTGGCTTATGCTCAGCTCAGGGTCAACTCACACTTCCAGATCCTTTTCCTCCACGCAGCTTTCTAGCCACTGTGCCCCAAGCCTGTAGCATTACATGGAGTTGTTGTGACTAAAGTGAAAGACCTGCAACTTGGCCTGATTGATGGTCATGCAATTGGCCACAGCCCAGTGATCCAGCCTGTCCAGATCCCTTTGTAGAGCCTTCCTACCCTCAGGCACATCCAACACTCTCTCCCAACTTGGTGTCATATGCAAACTTACTGAGGGTACACTCAATCCTATCATTCAGATCATCAATAAGGACAGTACTGATCCCTGGGGAACACCACTCATGACTGGCTTCCAGCTAGATTTAGCTCCATTCACCACCACTCTCTGGGCCTGGCCCTCCAGCCAGTTCTTTACCCAGCAAAGTGTACCTGTCCAAGCCACAGGCTGTCAGCTTCCCCAGGAGAATACTGTGAGAGATAGTATCTATGAAGGTAATCACATACAGTGGGGAGTACAACCAAAGCCTGACCTCGCTTGTTTTTTTTTTGGGTCTTCAGTTCCTGCAGTCTTAAATTTAATCCCAGTTCTACAGGTTTTATTCCAGAAGTACCATGTCCACACATGCTTATGTAAGAAAGAGCTTTCCAAAAACCCCAAATATTAGCACTTAAAAGCAAATAAGCCATCAGAACAGACATTCTTTTAATCCACACACACATGTTGCCACAGAAAATTCTCTAAGCACAAGTTGCTTTTTACATCTGTACTTTGAAAAGATAACGTAATCAGAAATTTCAGAGAGCCAATTCGGCAATCCAGTACTAAGAGCTCCCTAAATACAGGGGCTGGACAATATAGAGACAAGTCACATGTACAAGCAAGTATTATCAACACTCCAGATTATTAAGACAAAGGAAAATGGTTTTAAACTAAAGAAGAGGAGAGTTAGATTAGACATCAGGGGGAAGTTCTACACTGAGAGGGCAGTGAGGCACTGCCATGAGCTGCCCAAAGAAGATGTGGGCGCCTTATCTCTGAAGGTGTTCAGGATCAGGCTGGATGGGTGCCTTGCCCTGGGGTGGCAGTCAACCCCATGGCAAGGGGTTGGAACTAAACGGTCTTTGAGATCCCTTGCAACCCAAGCCATTGTATGATTCTATGATACCATGATTCTAACCTCTGCAGGCCAACTCACCTTCCTCTTCGCTGCATATTTTAACTGTACATTATGGCGGATTTTCTCAAGACGTTCTTCTCGCTTTTTCCTCCTGATCTGCTCTTCCTGAAATAGAGAATGATGGAAGGATGAAGTCTGCCTAGTCCTATAGAACATAATTACTTTCCTTTTTAGGCATATATTATATATATTATATATTATATATATTATATATATTAGACACTTATAGGCATAATTACTTTCCTTTTTACCCAGGAATAGAAAATAAAATAAAATAAAAATAATCCAACTCTGAAACAAAACTGTCAGCAGTCCCTTTGTCCTTACAGGCCTATGAATGTTGCTACGTTGACAGCAACTATCCTATACTTCACGCAACTTACACAGGAATGCCTCATCCCTTTTAAGTGACACAGACCACCAAGTCACCACCCATGACGTCACCCATCCTGCTCCTCACGCCTTGCTACTTCCCCCCTTCTCTACATGTGAGCATTTCTCAACCTTCAGTCTGTGCACCAAATCCTGCTCTTCTTTCTTCTGCACAAACGCCGTGATCCAGTCTGGTTCCCCAGATGCATCCCTGCTGTTTGGACATGCCAGACCACCAGAAACCAGGGGCTGCTTCTCTTCTTGCCCGCTGCCCTCTGGAGCCAGAAGCCGTGCCTCCTCCTGCTGCTTCTTCTCCTCAAAGTCTCGGAGCCAGGAGAGGGCCCCGCAGATGAGGCTCAGTGACTTTCCCTGGTATTGGAAACAAAGAGCACAAGCCGCACACGGTGTCACTGCTGTAACCGGCTCCTCCACACAGGAGAGGCACCTGGAGTTGGTTCCAGCTGAGTGGGACCAGGCCAAGGCCACGCACAGAGATACCGATGTCGCACTTTATGACCCTGCAAGCGGCACCTCTTTCTGTGTTTTGTCCCCACGGTTCCAAAACTGGCACCACAGACGTGGCTAACACACCTTGTACCAGGACCCCCGATTCTGTGCTTGTGCAGGGAATGAGCCCGGCCTGCCCTACTCCCCCTCCACAAGCACCACTCCGAGCACCACGCTGCAAGCAGCCCTGTCACACTGTCACTATCCCCCCCTCAGCCCCGCTGCTCACCGTGCCCGTGGGGCTCTCGAAGATCCCGACCCGCCCGGCCTCCAGCGCAGCGTACAGCGCTGCCATGAACTGCTCCTGGATGCGGTACGGCGTGTAGGGGAACGGGAAGCTGGCCCGACCAGGGCCGCTCACCTCCTGCGGGCACACAGACAGCCGTGAGCGGGCATCGGACAACACCCGCCCGCTCCCTCCCATGGCCCGCTCTCTGCCAGCCGCCAGCCGCCAGCCGGCCGCCCACCTCCGCCGTCCCGCCATCCATTCCGGCCTCCCCGCTTCGAAACGAGCGGCGCTAGAGCTCCGCCCGCTTCCCGTGACGCGAGGGGACGGCCGAGAGAGGCGGAAGGTGCCCGGCGAGGCGGACCCGGCGGCTGGGCTGATTCTGAATGGAGGATTTCCCCTAACATCTAACTTCAACTTCCCCTCTGTTGGTTTGAAGCCAGCCCCCCTCGTCCTATCACCGCCGGGCTGTGTCGGTCCCCTCCTACTTGTAAACTCCCAAGAACTGGAAAGCCGCAATGAAGTCTCCCCGGAGCCTTCTCCTCTCCGTTCCCATGTATGCATACAGTGACACAAAACAGCATCACACAGAGGAAAAAAAAAAAAGAAAAAAAAAAAGTTTATTTAGGATGGAAACACATCCCTCGTAACAAAACACAGCAATACAGAGGAGGTTTCTGTAACGCAGTCATTGCCACAGCACTACGTGTAATATAGGAATTCCTAACCTAAAGCTCGAATTCCTAACTTAACACCGAGCTTTACACGTTACTAAAGCACAAACAGCAGGGAGCTGAAGAAGAGTTCTCTCACACAAAGGACTACAAAATTGCAAACAGTCTCCTGCCTACCAGTAGGAACCTATCATACGTGCTAAGCATAACGCACACACATCTAAGGGGAACCCTTTTTTTTTTTTAGTTAAACAATGTAAGGCCACTGTTTTGCCCATGTTTTGTTGATGTCCCTAACAGGAAGGTGTTAAAAAACAAGGAGGACAAAGCTGCCCAACACCGGTGATGGGCAGTGTTCCAACTGGCTATGCTTGCACATCCAAGTCTGGGAACAACTCTGTCAGTTTCACTTTACTCAGCCATTTTGTCACCCAGATGTTGTGTATGGAGGTAGGAATTCATCGTCCCATGTAGGATTTGGAACAGAGGATTAAAAAACAGAACGGGTTGAGGTTCAGCTCCTCAGTTTTGGACTCAAGGAATTGGAAGTGCCTGCTCAAATACAGGGTCAACTCACCATATTTAATGGAAAATATGAGTTTCTAAGTCTACTGCAGTGCCTAACGAGCTGGAGTTTTGAATGAGAGCCAACTTGGACCTTTTAAATTTGATCTTTTGCTTTGTTGAAAAGTTATTTTAAAAGCCCAATTCTTCTACTTGTATTCTACCACATACTCACAGTCCCCAAATTACACGGAACTTGGTCTCCCCTCAGCTCTCAGTACTCTTTTGAACTGCCAGTACGCAGTTCCTAGGATGAGCTCCCTGACCTCATAATTTAACATACCACTGGGGTTAAGCACCCAGCCCTGACACTAGAGCTGCTACGATGTCTCCTTAGCCTTTTGCCACTGTAATTCTCAGTACCTATGCTTTTCAGGAGCCCTCAGACACAATCAAATTCTGCTCATTTTCTGCTCCAACCAACCCTATGGGAGAAGAGAACAGGAAGAGAGAGTCCTCCTACCCACAGTACATTTATAAGGCTTCTTGACCACATGGATTTTCAAATGCACTTTAAGCGTTGAGCTTTTCCGGAAGCTTTTCCCACACTCAGCGCACTCGTAGGGCTTGGATCCCGCATGAATCCTCAAGTGTGCACCCAAAGCTGAGCTATGCCGGAAGGTTTTCCCACATTCCTCACACTTGTAGGGTCTCTCCCCACGGTGGATCCTCAAGTGGACATTGAGTGCTGAGCTCCGACGGAAGCTGTCCCCACACTCCACGCAGATGTAGGGCCGCTCCTCCACATGCGTGGTCTGGTGCTTGATGAGAGTGGGTTGGTCGCTGCATCGCCTGCCGCACTCAGTGCACTGGTAGGGGCTGGCCAAGAGGCTGCCATGGTACAGGGGCAACACCTCTCCCCCGTGGATGCGGCGATGCGTGGCAAGTGCTGAGCTCTGGCTAAAGCTCTTCCCACACACAGGGCATTTGTAGGGTTTCTCGCCTGTATGCGTCCGCATGTGGGTCACCAGCGAGGAGCTCTGGCGGAAGGTTTTTCCACATTCGGTGCACTTGTAGGGTTTCTCTCCTGTGTGGATCCTGTGATGCCGAATGATGGCTGAGCTGTCTCGAAAACGTTTCCCGCATACCTGGCACTTGTGGGGCTTCTCTCCAGTGTGGACCCTCCGGTGTATGATAAGGGAGGAGCGGTCGCTGAAGCTTTTCTCACACCGGGGGCAATGAAATGGTTTCTCTCCTTTGTGGCTTCTCTGATGGACGATGAGATGTGAGTTCTGGCTGAAGCTCTTCCCGCACTCATTGCACTGGTAGTGTCTCTCTCCCGTGTGGGTCCGCTGGTGCCTGATCACGTTGGACCTCTGGCTGAAGGTCTTCTCACACTCGTTGCACTGGTAGGGCTTCTCTCCTGTGTGGATCCGCTGGTGTTTGATCAGGTCCGAGTTGCGGGTGAAACTCTTCCCACATTCAGAGCAGCTGAAGGGTTTCTCTGCCAGGTGGATCCTCTGGTGCTGGCTGAGATACGAGCTCCGGCTGAAGTTCTTCCCACATTCGGGACACTCATAGGTTTTCTCTCCCACCTGCTGAATCCAAATGGTGCCGTTCCCACACACTGGAGGGTCTGGCCTGTCCCCAGCAAGGACCACCTTGCCAATGGGAGTGCCATCACCCTCCCAATCCCACACTGCCATGACAGCTCCCTTTCCCTGCCTCTTTACAAAAGACAGCTTCACCTCATTTTCCATCTCCAGCTCCTGCTTGCAGTCTGGTCTTTCATCAGACTCCTGCAGAGTACCTGTAGTGGGCCTTCTGGAGATGAACGGGTGCAAGTCAGCTCTCGCAGGCTTTTCCTGATGAGGTTGAGCTTTCTGTATGTCACCCATGGTCTGGCCACCTGCTGGAGTGAACAGAGGAGCTAGCGATGAATAACCCTCTCCTTTTTTCTCTTCCTGTTCTCTGTGAATCACTGCTGTTCTCCAGCATTCCCATGCTTAATCAAGGAAGGAAGCAGACAGCACCACAGAAACATCATCCCCTGCCAAGCAGAGTACTTTTCTTCTTTGCAGTCATAAACCTTTACCTTACAAAGAAAATCAGACATATTCTGCAGCAAATTGTATCTAGAATTTGTCTACAGAACAGATAGGCAACTGAATGGAATGATAAACTACTTTATTAATCAAGCATGGAAAGGTACATTTAGACTGAAACATTTTGAGGCTCCTGATTTTGTATTAGTGCGGAGAACACAACTGGGAAATGAATGCTAGCAGATTAGCTGGAGGGCACTGCTTACAGTGCCAATATCATCTTATGTGTGGGAGGTCAGAAGCAGAGCAGAATGCTGCAGGCTAAGCCCCTCAGCTTTTGAGTTGGCTGATCTGTTGATGTGGGAAAACAACACCACAGTGGTTATACTGATGCTCAAAGTTCTGCTTATAACACTCAAGGCTGAAAAGCGTTCACAGTACAAATAAAATAACAGCACTCCCCCCCCCAGCACAGACCTCAGGACAGCTTACTGACCAACAACACATTAAAATATCGTCAGAGTAAAAGGAAGAAAAAGCCACATTGTGATTATTTATGCCTCCTAACATTTCAAATATAGATCTTTGCTGAAAAAAACACGATATTTGATTTAATTTCACACAGACTGCTCTTCAAAGGGTCCTGGATTCCCCAGGACCGTGTTTCACTTTTGCATACCTTGCCTGGAAATATTCCTGAAAACAAAGTCTATTAGTACAGAAGCTGAGACGTAGGATGAGTGTGAAGCATGCAGCACAACAAAACCAGATTTTCAGCATTTACTCTTGTATTTCTCCTTCAGGCATGCGCTATTCAATTTCTCACCTTTTGAGCAGCACCTCCACTGTTTCAGAGTTCAGCTCCTCCTGGACACAGTGCTGTTTCTCTTCACTCTGTCCACGAGGTTAAAGAAAAGTCAGGGACAGCAGCTCCTGATCAGAGAGGGAAAACAGATGTAACAAATACCATCAGTTCTAGTAGCAGTGTTGAGAATGAGATTTAGGAAATGAAAGCATCCTAGGCCAGATATAAAATAATGCTCAGAAGCACAAGTCAGGGTCACTGATGTTCTGCCACAGACTGTGACACTGCTGGTGGGGTCTGCTAGCCAGGGCCGTTCACACAGCAAAGACAGGGTTGGCTGCACATACTACTGAGAGCTGCCTGTCAGCTTGCTGAGTTCTGTACAGAAAACAGAGAAGCCTGAAGCCATTTTCTCCCTGTCAACTTTCCTCCCGGTGTGTTAAATATGAACACAGTACAGTCCTGCTGAAGCAGAGGGAAAATGCTGCCCGCACGCATGTGTTGCTTTCTGCATCTGCCTAGAGTCTTCTCCATTGCATCCATGGAGGAGCATTTGCGCGGTGACTCAGCCAGGCTGAGGGAGGGCTGAGGGAGGGATTTTGATCTGTTCACACATCAGCAGCAGCAATAGCAGACCAAAGGCAGAATTTCCCATCCTGTTCAGAATAAGGACACTGGCTGCCTCATTCCTGACAGAGCCCAGGGCTGGAGATGAGCTGAAAAATGCAGCTACACACGTGTGTGTGTGAGCACTGACATCATTTGGATTGGGCAGTTTTGAGTGCCAACATACATGGACTTCTTCTTCAGAGCAGAAGTACAGCGTACGAGTGGGTTTTGTAGGATGGAAAATTAGGTCACCTATTTAGCTCTGTGCTGCATTTGTGCAGCACACTGGGGCATTTTAAGATGCTGAATTCTGAACAGCCAGAAAGGTACAGGTTAGAGAAAGAAGATGCTTAAAAACTGTGCATGTGAATACTAACTGCAACGGCATTGCATCGTGCCACTGGAACGTGGCAGGGAAGCTGAGCCCTCCCTCCCCATGTGTCCCCGTTCAACATACAAGGCAGCAGGGAGGCCTGACCCTGCTGAGACATCCTGATGGTTTTAGGAGAGGAAAGCCACCTTTCTGCTTCAGTCCCTTTCTGCTATCATTTAAGAGTAGCTCCAAACAGGCGGTCAATATGCACCCCAAAATGGTGAGCACCTGCAGAAGAAAAAAGCAGATACAGAAGAGAGATTATTTTGTGCAGAGCTGGGAATGTGGCAGAAAAGCATTACTGCTTGATGACTGCCATAAAAAAGGTGGGAAGCCTGAAACACTACCGAGTACCCAGGTGGGGACAAGGTGCTGGTCAGCCACGCCTGGACAGTGCCATGTCCTTAGGCAACATTGTGGCTGATGAGACATCAGTGAGACAAAGGAGGAAGGAGATGAGCTTCACTGAGCTCCTGACATGATGGGCAGAGGCCCAAAGGGACAGCCCCATGACACAGCTGGCACAGGGAGCCACTGTGCCAACCTTCGGTTAAGCAGTAATAGGGAGGACATATATCTGCCACAAACCCAACAAACAGCTGCTGTTGGGTGCACGGAAGTGGGGAACAACGGAAGCAAGGGACAACAGAGCAAAGAACGAAGGTGTCTGTGACACCACACATCACCACCAGAAACAAGGGAAGCGTGCTGTGCTCCCCACTGCCTGTCCCAGCACCCCCGGTACAGGAGGGAGGACACGGGCAGGTGACAGCCCGGCTCAGGCAGGACAGTGCTATGTCAGTCATGCAGGCTCTCCTGGTTCTGATCAGTGAGTAGAAAATGTCTCTCCTTCAGGTCAGGGTGTGAGGAAGGATGGCTCACCTGGCTGCTCTTTGCCTCCTCACCCCTGGTGTACTCCAGTGTGGGTACACTGGAGGCGAGATGAAGAGAAAAGGGCACCCCCAAAAAACATCAATACACAGATCTCAGATGCTTACAGTTTTACCAGTCTTTATACACTGGAGCTGGTATGTTATTCATCAAGGAGAGACAGGGGAGGACTGAGCTGAGGGAGGAAGGACTTGGAGCTGGACACAGCTGAGCAGAGGCCGGAGCAGGGGTGGAGTCTGGAGATGTGACACAGCTTGGCACACAGATCAGAAATGAGAGCAGAGACTTGGGCTCAAACAACCAGCCAAGAAGGAAAGAAAAGGCCAGATGAGGAGGTAGGGGAGGCAGAGGGAGATGTGAGAGACGACCTTGGTTAAAGGCAAACAGAAGGTTTTAGAGTTGGAAGAAATGGACAGAAAGACATGGCCTATCAGCCTACCTCCTAGTGAGAGGCTGTGGGGGAGTCCCATATTTCCTGGTTTCCTCATTCCCCAATTTCTGTAGATTTCTACAGTCACTTTGCTGTGTCTCATTCTCATCTAATACTGTTTCACAGAAGGCTCAATAACCTCTATGGTCAATTCAAGGGGGAAGTTACATGCTTTTATTTGATCACGCTGCATCTACAGGCACACAGATGTTAATAAGAAGGCAGAGATCCTAACAAGATAGAAGCCATGTAGAAATGTTTAAGTTTGCCTTTACAAGAAAAAAGAAGACAAAGATTAACAGACTACTCCAGAGGTTGCAAAGTCAAAAAGAACGCTTACCTCATCCCTAAATTGCATTCATTTTGCAACTCTTGATTTGTTCCCTCTGTGCACACAGCAACACAGCTCTTGCTTATCTTCTTTTCACATGGATTTTGGCTGTTTAATTCCTGGGATGGACAATGCCTTTGCAATGAGCAGCTGTTCAGTAAGCAGTCATTCTTATTGTTCTGTGCTTGATTTACGTGCAGATCCCATTCAAATGACTCTCTTCCTTGTGAACTTTCTATACACTCTACATTCTAGTGCTTCACAGCTGTTAATTCATTTGCAGTGATTTTGCAAATAGCAAAATGAGGGCAGAGAAGGATTAAAGTTAAAAATACCCACTACTTTCAGAATCTCAGTTTGAGATGTTTCAGCCCTGTCTTCTCAGAGTAGATGCTACTGTAGCACTTGCATTCAAAATACAGCACATGCAGACTCCAAAGCTCTAGGAGACCTCAGCCTTCATATAAATGGCAACACACAAGGTAAGCAAAATTCCATCAACACCACACTGAGAAACCTGGCACTAGCCCAGCATCACACAGAAGCCTCTGTGGTGTAGCCAGGTATAAAACCTACTTCTTAGCACAACGCCCACAAAACTACCCTTCCTCTTCCAGCTTCTCCCTGCTTCCTTCTTCCGTACCCCTGTGGGAAATGAGGCGGATATCCTGAATGCAGCACAAGCCTATCTTACAATTTTACTTCCCCATGTGGGACAGGTCAAGTCTCCACAATGAAGGGACACTGAAGTCCTAAGGAAAGAAGAGTAGCTTGCTGTGGACTTAAATAATGGATACAAAGCATATGCATAAGGAGATGAAACTAAGATTGCACATGGCACTTTTATTTGGGCTCATCTAGCCTCCAAATGTCTGATATCGCCAGCTTTCATAATGTTCTTTGCAGGGAAGAATTGGCTTTAAGTTTTGCACATGGGTTCAGTGAATTCTTGGACCATTTTAAGGGCATATCCATACCTGTTGTGATACACTGCATTAACTCAAGAGGTCACACACTTAAAAGACAAAGACAATTTGCAGACACAAAAGTCTTGAAAGGAATCCACCTCCCTGCTCCAAGTCTGATAGCAAAGCTGCATTCTCAGTACCAGCCATGACTTCCCAGACCTTCCTCCCAGCTCAGGATTTCAATCTCCAGAGATTTTGGTGAAGGCCCCTCAGCCACATACTGTCACCAGAATACTACATCCCTGTTAGTATGGGCAGAGCTGGTCCCCTCCATGCCTCAACCTCAGTTTTTACCCTCTCACAGCACTGCTCTGGATCTCACATCCAGACAAGGCAACAGAGGTCTGGGTTCACCCTGACGGCTCTTCTGAGCGTGCCATGGTTAGCATTTCCTCCTCCTACCCCCCTGCATTTCATTTCTCACCAGTGCTGTCAGGTTGGGGCCGCGCTGCTGGCCCTTGGGTTGGAAAGGCACAGCAACTGGGCACACCACTCTCCAATGATGAGTACCACCAGTTCTTCAGGTCCCTTCAGACCTCCCAACGCGCCAGCACCGCCTGCCACCTTCGCGCGCTGTACGGCTGCCAGAACCCCATAGTCCGAAGACTGGATGAGTATGAAAACCATGGAGTCATCCCAGAAGGTAAAGGTAACCACAACTGCCATGGGAAGGCAGATGGATAGGGGCCCTGCAGTGCCAGCACTGCAAACTCTGTGCTGGGAGGGGACTGACACTTGGGAACTGGTAAGAGAGAGGACGGGCAGTAGTCCCAGGTGAGAAGAAGGCATCTATTTCTGAACACCCTGTCTTACACCTGATGGCAGCCACATGTACTTAGCACCAGCCTCTTCTCAGGGCTTCAGTGGCTGAGATGACCAGGAAGCAGTGGAGTTTCTCCCAAGCACATGAGGTTTTCTAATGGAGAGACGTCTTTTGACAGATTATTGCTGAACGTTGGTGGGACCTCAGCACTGGAGTTTACCACCAAGTGCATGTTTTATTTGCCTTTTTTTAGGACCCATATGCTCGGAACTGCCAGCAACTTCCTTCTTCCCCAACTTCTGTGCATTTGCTTTTTATCGCTGCACTACAAAAAGGTATTTCATTAAGGTGAGTTATTTAACTATTTCCTGATGACCTGGTACATTGTGCTCCGGGCACTGATGCAATGAATGTGAAATGAGGAAGTGCAAAAAAGAGGCTATAGTCAGGGAAGGTAAAGTAGAGCTGTGGGCAGCCCACTTGTCAGGGGCATCCACACCAAGCTGACCAGTCTACACAGGTGGCGCCTGCAACCACCTGCCAAAAATGAGACACTGGGGAAGGTATTCTTGAAAAAAATGAACCTCTGAGAGCCACCTCTGTCCTTATGACCAGCTCTCATTCCCAAGCAAGGTGAAATAACAAAGCTACTGCAGGAGAAACAGTGAGTTGTGCAGGCTTCATGGGAAGATAACCAGGAGTCACAAAAGGAGACTTACGGAGAGATATGATCAGGACAGCAGGATTCTTTCCCTCCTTGGGCTTAAGGGAGCTCATCTTGGCAGGGAATGGGAAGAATGGGACAGCGCTATGAGTACCAATGTCACAGTGCAGGGCAGGGGCCAGGCACCTGTTCCTCAGGCCCACCACCTCTAGAGAAATGTTTTTCTCCTCCACAGCGGACTGCATGCCCAGGAGAGCACAAGCCCAA
Organism: Tetrao urogallus; assembly: GCF_951394365.1. Taxonomy (NCBI): domain Eukaryota; kingdom Metazoa; phylum Chordata; class Aves; order Galliformes; family Phasianidae; genus Tetrao; species Tetrao urogallus. Next base: position 134,569,415 of record NC_136813.1, read on the forward strand.
CCTGGGCAGCACACAAACTTTTGACAACGTGGCCCTGAGCAGCGATGCAGCACTGTCTGCTATCTTCAGTCCCCAGCCTATTTTTCCCACCTCTCCTGCAACCACCCAGCCATCCAGCTCCAGCCCTAACATGGAAGGAGCTGACGTCTCCAGCTTCTCACCTGATGGCTTGCCACTGCTGGGGAAAATGCAGCCTTCCACCTCACGCCCCACAGAGGTGACAGTCAGCGGCCAGCAGCAGGGACAGCTGCCTGCCACTGACATTGAGGATCTCTTCCTGAGGCTGCAGGACAGGCATGTACAGAGCTTGCTGCATACAATGCAGCAGCTGCTGAGCATGGGAAAGGCAGTGATGGAGGAAGAGCTGCAGGCTGCTGCCCTGAACCTGCTGGAGGCCCTGAACAACGCAAGTGTGTCTCAGGGGGCAAACAGGACTGACGCAGAACATGGGAGAAAAAAGTGATCAGCAAAATGGATGAGCCATTGCGGCTTAGAGGGGATGTATGGGAACAGAGAAAGTAGAATCCTCCTTCCCAGGCCTGAGGCACCATTGGGGTTGCAGCACTTCCTCAGGCCAAGGGTGAGAACTAGGGAAAGAAGTTTTCTTCTGAGGGCAAGGGAAAACCCAGGCCCAGGATTCAAAGATAAAGATGTTGTCTTCTCAAAAATAACTGTCTGAAAGATGCATTGTTCTTTCCTACACAAACTGTTCATCTACTACTGCTTGGTCTGAACATCTCTATCCTCAAAACAGGGCAAGATGGAAAGAAGTAATACTTTTCCTAGGTGGGCTTGTATCACTGCCATCACTAGCTCTCCTCTGCAGAGAGCAGGAGTTTGTTATCTCCTTCAGTGACTGTAGAGCAGAATGCTGGGCTTTCCTCACCAAGGAGAAGTGTTTCTGCTCAGAAGCATGAAGGGACTAATCTTCTTTAGACATCTGCGTGTGAATAAACACACACACACGCAAGGACAGCTCTACCTGCAGAAGGCCTATCCCCCTGCAGAGGAACTGCCGGTCCAACATTCTATTGCACCGGTGTTGGCACATGGTTTGCAGCTACTCCTAAAACAGATGCTATGACATATAGGATAAACATTCATGTTAAGGAACTCCTCTTGGCTCTCAAAAAGTAAAGTATCATTCATGGGAATTCTGGCTGTAGTGCTGCTCCTTTTACAAACACCAGCCATATGGGTAAGACCATACAAAGCTGCCTGTGGTAACAGCAGGGTGGAAGCTCTCTGGGGACCTGACAAGGTTTTCTGCACCTCTGTTCACACCAAGTTCAGAGCAGCCTCAAAGCTCCTCAGAGCATGAGCAGTCAGCTTTGTTGGAAGTACCCAAATAATCTTCGAGGACGGTATCTCTGATAAAGCAGATTTCATTCGCAGTTGCAATGGCGGGACTCCTGCAAGCAGGAGCAGGTGCAGAAAACAGCGTTACATCTTTTATTCCCTATTGCCCAACGCTTATCTCTTTCTCCCCTGGTTCCTCATTGGCTGAGTACTGCAGGTTCACAATCTTCTCGACCCTTCACTAAACATGGAAACACTGGACAAACAGACATTTTTGCTGCTTAAGTGTAAATCTGTAGTTAAGTAATTAACTTATTCCACACTTGATCAGTATTTTGCAGATATCTGCTTGTCCTCCCTTCCACGTAGATAAGCTCGGGAGAAAGACAGAGGGGAGTATCTTGGTGCCTGCCTGTCACATCCCAACCTTCTCACAGTGTGAGACAGCTCGGCCTTGAGTAGAGGTGCTAGCTTCTTTCACGTTTGCTAAATCTGTTTTTGTTTTGTTAAGAAAAAAACAAGAAGGAATTGCAGAAATCAACACTGTGAAAGAAAAAGAGGGGGGAACTGTGGGACTGGAATGTTGTTTCTGCATTTGATATTAAAAAGAGCAATTGGTTTGAAGAAGTAGAACACAATGCATTTGTATTCTGTAACTTATCCTTAGAAATAGTTGATCTAAGAAGTAAAATATTACTGGATATGTTAGCAGTATGTTTTAGAAACATTATTACTGAATTATGTGATTAATTCTTTCTTGCAAAACTGTAATAGTTGTTAAATGTTCCAAACAATGCGAGTACAGTGTTAGGGATTAGAAAACATACTGTAGAGTTGTTCTGTTATTGTCTTACTGCCTGATCTCCATTTAGTGTTTTCAAAAAGTGGTACTGTCATCCCCTTTCCCTCTATGCCCCTTATTCTTAGAGTCTCATTTGTTAATTTGAGTCCTGACACTTTATGAGCCAGCGATGACCGAGCTGCCCCAGTATCAACTAAAAATACAATATCCTCCTCTTCAGGTCCCACTTTCATATTTACCAAAGGCTCCCGGTGGGACCAATTTTTCAAAAACCCCTGACACCTTTATTCTGAATTTAAGGCAGTTTGTAGCTTCTCCTCTCTCTCCCACTCTGGGCAGTTTCTCTTTATATGTCCTAGCTTTCCACACCTGAAACACCTCTTTTCACTATTCTCTGACTGAGGTCTGGATCGATATCCTCGGAATTTTTCTTCTCTTTGCCCCCCTCCAGGACCCGACCTCTCTTCTGTTTTACTCCCCCTATTATCCAGCCTTTACGATCCACTGTGAAAACCATTAACCTAGTTTTCTGTTTTTCTTCCTCATTCTCCCTCCTAACATATATCCTCTGAGCCTCTTGTAAGAGCTCCTCCAGGGGCTTTGTATTCCATCCTTCTATCTTTTGAAGTTTTTTCTGTATGTCTGGCCACGCCTTAGTTACAAAATTCACCTTAAGGAGGCTTTGGGCTACAGGATCCTCAGAATTCATTCCTGAGTATTCTCTCATTCTGTCTCTAAGCTCTTCTAGAAAAATCACTAGGGGATTCATCCTTATTCTGCTGAACCTCAAATGCCTTAGTGAGATTCTGGGACTTAGGCACTGCCTCCTTAATTCCAGCTATTATTATATCTCGCAAGTCCTTCATGTTTTCCTGATGCTGTGCATTATTACAGTCCCAGTTAGGGTCTTCCACTGGGTATTTTTGCTCTGCTGGCACCAGCCCAAGGCATCCAGAGGGATTATTCCTTTCTCATGCTCGCCTAGCAGCTCATCTGATCATAACCCTTTCCTCTCCCATAAACAGTATAGGTCCACGATGGACACTAATTCCATCCATGAGTACAGGTTAGGACCCAGAAATTGGTCCAATTGTTCTGCTACTGCTACAGGATCCTCAATTAAGGATTTCATTTCCTTCTTAAAATTTCTGACCTCTCCGCTTGTGAGTGGGGAGTTTACACAACCTATTTGCCCCTGTCCCAGTGGACAGTGTACTCCCATAGGGAGTACATAGAAGTATTAGTGTGGTCAGTGTCAGGGAAAGGAAAGTTTTCGATATCCCTCTTACATTGCTCTAACTCCCTTCTGAGCCCAGCATGCCCTCCTTCCTGTGAAATAACTATGAGTTTTCTCTTGCTCTTCTGGGGAAGTGTCCGATGCCTCCTGCACTACATTAGGGCTGGATGGAATGGGTTGATTCTCCAGGGGATCCCATCGATTAACTTTCTTTCCCGATTCCTCCTCCTTCTGATCCAAATCTTTCTTTGCCAGTAATAGACTGACCTCTCGTGACCAGCAAGCAGCATATTCTATTTCTTCCTCCGACAAGGGAGTTTTATTCTTTACATACGAATTCAGAATCTGACAGGTCCAATCTTTGTCAGATCTGTATTTTGGCCAAAATACTCATTTTCCCTGTAAAGGCTCTCTTGGCCAAATTTGAGTACAGTATCTAAACATCTCTTTCCTGTCTTTGTCCCTAGTTTTGGGGTTGGTTTTCCAGTTCTGAAGCACTTCTCCCAAGGGGCTATCTATAGGCATGATTTTGGGGACCCTTTTCCCCTGCTCTCGGGAGCTCCTACTACCCATCCCTCCAGAATGCTACCATGAACTCCCCAGCTCACAGGTTACCAGACCCCCATTGTCAGATTTTGGGCCCAACCCCCCAGAGTGCTGTACTCCTATCTCGGATTAATAGGGGTGCACTGCTGGCACTTCGTCAGGTGCGCAGGGTACCGCACACCAACAGCCTCCTCCCGAGACTCTTCCTTTCACCAACAGCCGCTCCATCCGCCCCTGGACGTGCCCCTCACGGGACAACAGAACCGCAGGTCAGGACTCCGCACTCGCTTCGCACTGAAGTGCATCTCAGTCACACACACTCAAGAGTCTCAACCGACCCCCAAGGCAAGAATTAAATTCCCTTACCTTGATCCGTGCACAAAGTTACCGGGTCGCAACAGCCAACACCTGTGCCTACCTGTCCCTTGGCTTTCACAGAGCCCGTCCCTTATGTAAGTAACAGTCTCAGTTTCCTATCGACCGTCCCAGGGAGTCACCTCACCACCCAGACTGGACCGCTGAAATCAGCGGGGTGCACCTATCCTGTCCAGGGCAGCGGGGGAGATCCCCAAGAGATGATAATAATCCCGACAAGCCCCCAAATGGTTGGAAATAACCAAATAGTTTTCTAGGACGGTATCTCTGATAAAGCAGATTTCATTCACAGTTGCAATGGCAGGACTCCTGCAAGCAGAAAACAGCATTACATCTTTTATTCCCTATTGCCCAACGCTTATCTCATTCTCTCCTGGTTCCTCATTGGCTGAGTACTGCAGGTTCACAATCTTCTCAACCTTCACTAAACACAGAAACACTGGACAAACAGACATTTTTGCTGCTTAAGCATAAATCTGTAGTTAAGTATTTAACTTATTCCACACTTGATCAGTATTTTGCAGATATCTGCTTTCCTCCCTTCCACGTAGATAAGCTTGGGAGAAAGACAGAGGGGAGTATCTTGGTGCCTGCCTGTCACATCCCAACCTTCTCATGGAGTGAGACAGTTCAGCCTCGAGTAGAGGCCCTAGCTTCTTTCATGTTTGCTAACTCTGTTTTTCTTTTGCTGGGAGTTTCTTATCCTAACAGAACAACTCTACAATATGTTTTCTAACCCCTAACACTATACTCGCATCGTTTGGAACATTTAACAACTATTACCGTTTTGCAAGAAAGAATTAATCACATAATTCAGTAATAACGTTTCTAAAACATGCCGCTAACATATCCAGTAATATTTTACTTCTTAGATCAACTATTTCTAAGGATAAGCTACAGAATACAAATGCACTGTGTTCTACTTCTTCAAACCAATTGCTCTTTTTAATATCAAATGCCGAAACAACATTCCATTCCCACAGCTTCATCTCTCAAGAGAGCGGTGTTAAACAAGAACCCCTGTGCACCTTATCCCACACAGGCCTTGTGTAACCTCTTCCTCAGTGCGGAGAGAGGCACAGGGATGCACCACACCGGGCACACTGCCCCTTCAGGGTGGGGATGGCTGTGCTTCATTCACCCTGCCTGAATAACACAGACACGGCTGGATAACATACAGAACATCCGCACAGTGGAGCAAGCCCTTAGGAGAGCTCCATCCTCTCAGACCCTCCAGTGGCCCCGGGAAATGGAACCACTTTCAAGGCCCATAGAAGTCACAAGGGGGACCGCCAAGCGCAGCGGCAGCCCGCTCTGCCCCACGCAGCGCTCGTTGTTGCCGAAGCACCGCGGCTGCAGCACGACAACCGCCGGCCCCAGCATCACGGCTGCGCTCACCTCCCCCCGCTGCTGGCCAGCAGCCCACGCGTGGTCGGTCACGCCTTTCTGTTCCGGATTTAGAGATCGCAGCGCTAATTCCCTCCTCCGCCGGCACTGACCGGGACAGAAACAGCCGCGGGGCCGCCCCCTATGCCCGCGGCCGGCAGCAGGCGCCCCTCCCGCTGTTCCCCCGCCTCTCCTTTGCCGGCGTCCCCCGGCAGCGCCCCGTTGCGTCTTAGCGGGCGCGGCCCGGACCCGTGAGCAGCTCCCCCCGGCGCCGCCCGCTGTTGTGGCGGCGCGACCGGACTTACCGCGGCGGGGCCATGTGCGCGGCGATGCTGCCGGGGCCAGACAGACGGTGCGGAGGGGCCGCCGGGCGAGGGGCGGCGCGGTGCGGCGCGGCGCTGCTGTTAACCCCTGTGCGCGCCGGGGTGGGGGAAGCGAAGCCCGCCCGCGCACCTGCGGCGACCGCGGGAGGAGGCACCGAGGAGACAGCCTGTGGGCTTCCCGTTGTCCGCATTCCTCTCAGCGTCTGTGCGTTACTGTGCGCTGGTAAAGCCCGACTGCTTTCTGTCCTCTTGGTGACAGCACGGTATCGCCTTCTTTCATAGAATCACACAATGGCTAGAAGGGATCTTAAAGCCCACGCAGCCCCAGCCACTGCCGTGGGCAGGGCTGCCACCCAGCAGCTCAGTCTACCCAGGGCCCTATCCAGCTTGGCCCTGAATGCCTCCAGGGCTGGGGCACCCACAGCTTCTGTGGGAAGCCTGTGCCAAGGCCTCACTGCCCTCTATGTAAAGAATTTCTGCCTGACATCTTACCTAAATCTCTGTCTTTTCATCAGTCAGTTAGTGGTAACTTACCCCAGAGGAAGACAAGAAGCCTTAGTAAAGTTAAAGCAGCTGCCCTTCTGCCAAGGGAGGACTTTGCACAGACACTGCATTCCTGCGAGCCTTGCCCTGGCCCCACCAGCCTGCTGTGAAGAAGGCACCTCTCCCTTGCACACCTTTCCCTAGCACTTTGTCCCCTGCCTCCCAGGAACGCACCTCAGTGAGCACGCTGTGTCTCGCCACTTGCAGCCTAGCTGAGATGTGTTGGAAATAACCAAATAATTTTCTAGGACGGTATCTCTGATAAAGCAGATTTCATTCGCAGTTGCAATGGCGGGACTCCTGCAAGCAGGAGCGGGCACAGAAAACATTGTTACATCTTTTATTCCCTATTGCCCAACGCTTATCTCTTTCTCCCCGGGTTCCTCATTGGCTGAGAACTGCAGGTTCACAATTTTCTCGACCTTCACTAAACATGGAAACACTGGACAAACAGACATTTTTGCTGCTTAAGCGTAAATCTGTAGTCAAGTAATTAACTTATTCCACACTTGATCAGTATTTTGCAGATATCTGCTTTCCTCCCTTCCACATAGATAAGCTCGGGAGAAAGACAGAGGGGAGTATCTTGGTGCCTGCCTGTCACATCCCAACCTTCTCACAGTGTGAGACAGCTCGGCCTTGAGTAGAGGCCCTAGCTTCTTTCATGTTTGCTAACTCTGTTTTTCTTTTGCTGGGAGTTTCTTATCCTAACAGAACAACTCTACAGTATGTTTTCTAATCCCTAACACTGTACTCGCATCGTTTGGAACATTTAACAACTATTACAGTTTTGCAAGAAAGAATTAATCACATAATTCAGTAATAATGTTTCTAAAACATGCCACGAACATATCTAGTAATATTTTACTTCTTAGATCAACTATTTCTAAGGATAAGTTACAGAATTCACTGCCCGCTCATTTCCAGCTTGCCATCTACAAGCACGCCCAAGCTCTTTATGGGACAGTGCTCTTACTCTGCAATAAGGAGATTTTGCTGTGTGTTTGGACAGAAGGCACCTCTACACCTTTCCAATGCTGACAGCAGTTCCACAGTGGGACGGCACCAGGCCCAACGCAGCATGGCCCAAGAAGGCAGCTCTCACACCGTCACTCAGCAGTGCTATTCCCTTGCTGCTAGCAGCTGCATGCAGCAGGTAGTTTCCATCCTCTGTGAATTCAGCAACAGCTGCCGTTGCACTTTCTCAAAGTGCCATTTACAGAACATTAAACTTTGGCAGAGGTTTATGCATCTCTGCTTTCTGTAACTCCTTTCTCAGTACTGTGACACCTGTGGACAAAACCAGCAGAGTTTGCCATCAGGCAACAACAAATGGCTTTTCCAAGCCATATTACTTCTCCTTCCTCCTACCTTTATCACAAATCAAGTCTTAGAATATTTTTTTCTGAAATTGAGGGCAAGGGCTATTAATTCTAGAGAACAGTGTCACACATCAGCTGCCACTGATTTTCTCTCTGCCTGAAGGTCAATAGCAACAGCAACTGTATCATATTATGTGGTAAAGGGGAGAAAAGGGCACATTAAACCTTACAATTTAAATATGAACTAAAAGTGAGGAAAAAGGCTGATAAGTCTTAGCATGCTTCTTCCTGACTGCACAAATATGTCATAGAATCATAGAATTGTTCCAACTTAGAAGAGACCCATAAGGACAGAAGTCCAAATCTCAGCTCCACACGATACCACCCAAAATCCAAATCCTCTGTCTGAGAGCAGCATCCCAATGCCCCTTGACCTCCTGCACTCAGGGCCGTGCCCGCTGCCCTGGGCAGCCCGTTCCATGCCCACCGCCCTGTGCTGCAGACCCTGTCCTGACCCCCAGCTGCCCTCCCCTGACAGCTCCATGCCGTTCCCTCGGGCCCTGTCGCTGTCACACGGAGCAGAGCTCAGCGCTGCCCCTCCGCTCCCTGTGAGGAGCTGCAGCCGCCATCAGGCCTCCCCTCAGCTCCTCTCTCTGCGCTGAGCAAAACCAGGGCCTCAGCTGCTCCTCACACACCTTGCCCTCCAGACTTTTCTCCATCTTTGTAGCCCTCTTTTGGACACTCCATCTCCTCAGACTGTACTGCACAAATGCTCATCAGTATATGTTCTCACCCCACTTTTTTTCTTCCCCCCCAAACTCAGCAGTAATAGAATCACTATTTCCTAGTTTGCTTGGTTTGGCACTCTCACAGGTCCTAAGAGTACTGTTCTTCATTCAAGGATTCAAGTCTTCAAAAAAACTTTGTTAATTAGAAGAAAAAAAAAAAAGAAGTCCAGCCCACTTAAGTATCCTGAAAACCCAAACATGAAAACAGAATCAACAATTCAGTGAATCCAAGTTAATTAGCACTTTATGCTTAGTATTTTGCAACTACTTCTTGAGTTTTTCAAAGCTCACTAGAATGGAGCCAATTATTCCAGCTCCTTCTGAAATGAATGTTTTTGTGTCTCAATATTGCTACAGGTGGCTGGAAATCTTAATTACTTCTTTGCCCATTAGCAATAATCTTTCAAAACAGACAACATCTGACTTTGTTGTTTACAGGTATGTGGCTTTAGAGATGATCAGAAAACTAAGAGATGTGTAGATGTATCAACAAGGAGTTCTGCTTTCTTTGCAGGTAACTTTCAAAGAAAACAGAGCACTAAAATATTCTGAAAGACACAGTGAAAAGTTTCTCAGAAACATTTCTCTGCTCCTACTGCAATGGTTTCAGGACTGGAAGAAAGTCAGGTTTATTTTTCCATAAGCATAAAAAGCCAAGCTTGTTTTTCCTCACTACCATGTGTACAGATGAGGAGTCTCATTATTTTTGCAGGTAGTAGGAAAGTAAATCTCTGACTTAGCTATGAGGCATTCAGAGTCTCTGGTTATTCAGGTGTCGGCAGCCAAGAGCAGCAGTTGCTCCTGCAGAACACCAAGATGCACAGCATGGAAGTGATGCAACTGGAAGAAGATGGTGCTGAAAAAATAAAAATACCTTACAAACAGTCCACAAGCTGGCAGGGCAGGAATCCTAGAGCCCCAAATGGCAGTGAAATGAGTGCCTTCATCACTGGAACATTGCTACTTCAAAGAAAGGAAGAGGTGGTACAAGATGGGACAGACTGTTGGGTGCTCTACTGGAGCTTTGTATGTAACATAACAAACACCCTATTTATCCCCATATTGCTCTATGGCCACAGAGTTCATCTGGCAGCAATATCAACAGTATTCTCCAAGTATATTTCCTGGAAATACAGCCTGATTCAAAGGGACATCATTTCTTTTCTCCAAAGTGAGGTAAGATCTGAAAGTGCTGTTGAAGTGTCACCAGATTCAGTAGACACCTGGCACTCAGTATTTTGGCAGTGAGTGTCCCCATGAGATTCCCTCACCCCCACAACAATAAAGGCTCATCTCTTCCGACCTGAGCACCACTTCTGCATGAGCTGCTTTAATGGTGGTGCATGAAAACTGCGGCTATAAACAAAGCCACCATTCAGCCACAGCCAAAGATGAGATATTATAATCAGGCTACATTTAAATGTTTTCCCAGCATTACAATAAGCACAGTCTTCACGAAGACTTTTGTACCATAATACCTTGCCACAGAATCCAGAACACTGATGCTTTTGCCACAATGACACACCTATGCTGTACACAACCCAGCACAATCCAGAGGCAGCCTCAGGAGGGCCTGCTCTTCTCCAGAGAGCTGGCTTGAGCTACTGAGGCCGGAGAAGAAAAGGGCCAATCAACCCCAGTTCTTCTCAAGTCTGATTCTCTCGTCCTCTCAGGCCAATTCTCACCTTAATCCTCTTAATAGTAGCATATGTTACATCTCCTTTTTTTTTTTTTTCCTTTTCTTTGCCGTCATGGTTCTTACAAAAATAAATAATTAAATAAATAAAATAAGATGAAATGGCATTAGCTGTCTTAAAAGCAGATAAAATGCCTCCCAGGAGCTTCTACTTACTCTGCTCAACCTCAGTGTCTTTTCAGACTCTACATCCGGTCTGATTTTTGAGTGGTGCTGTGTGGAGCCAGGATTTGGACTCAGTTATCTTTATGGGTCCCTTCCAACTCAAGATATTCTATGATTCTATGATTTGCAGGCTTCATTTCCATATTGTTATTGTCTCTCCAGAGCCTCTGCTTGGGGAGTGTGCATTCCAAAGGTGCCAGAAGTGACCTCCTTGGCAGGCAGAGCTGTGAGTCCATGAAGCTTCATCCCACATGCAGGCTGCCTCTCCCTACACTTTAGTATCCTTGTTCCCCATTAAATAGTGTGACTCTTGCATAGCTTCTTCTGTATTTATTAGGCACCAAGATTAATTCTATTCTGGAAAGTTTGCTTCTCAGCTGCCTCTTGAAATAAAGGGAGATTGACCATGTTTTAAGGGCAATCTCTTAAGCTCAGCAGCAGAAGGGTCTCTTTCAGACCCAGTAGCTTTTTACAGGAACCTCAAATATTTTAATTCAATTTTTCAGTAGACTTTTCTAGACTTTTTTTTCTGACTTCTTAGAAGTCAGAGGCTGGGGTCCTCCTCGTCAGCCCTTGTAAATGGTTGGAAATCCTGGCCTGAGCTGCAGCTCCTTGCTCAGCCCACTCTGTGCTGCTGCCTGGCACAGCAGATGTGCTAACGCTACATTCCCCATAGTACTGTTACGGGGAAATGCAAATAATGATGCGATGCCACGGTGTAGTCTCTGCCAGAAAAACAATGTGTAAATGTATCAAACCGTGGCAGTTATTCACCTTTATCTAGCTGCATGGATTCTATTCTATTCTAGGTAGATATTTTGAACAAACAGCTCATTCTTAGATTGTTTCTTCTAAAATTTGAGTCTTTTAGGAGGCTGCTGCGCGTACGTAACCTATGCTTTCCATTTGCGTTGCTCTTTACCCACATGAGCCTGTTGAATTCTCCAAAGAATATCAGATTGCAGTGCACTTTGCTTAGCCATTCTGTTCCCTCCAAAGACCAGGCCGTTCTTCACAGCAAACTCCAGTCTGAATTGGTAATGCGAGCTTGCTGTGTAATTCCCTGACTACTTTACAGTGACAGCCTTAATGCCTTTTTATAATCTCTCATCTTTTACTGTGCCTCTGCAAATTTATTCCATATTTCTGAGAGCAAGCAATTCCCTTTTCTCATATTTATATGCATTATATTTCTGGGTTTCTTTATCTTGTGTAAGTCATGTTTTCAAACCTAATACTGGCTCTTTTTTTTTTTTTTTCCCCAGCAGCTATAACAAACTAAATATATAACAAAGAATATAAGAGCAGGACAAATATGCATCTGTGCCTGACTTGCTCTCACTGCTCCTCCAAGGGAGCAAAGTCATTTTCCCCACAACATTTTCTAAGTGTCTTTGCAGGTTTATAATATAACTTGCATAAGCTGCTATTATCAACACAATTATTTGAAACGTAGGCATTATTGCAGCTGGGAGAAAAATTAAACCTTATGTCCTGCTTGTGAGGGGGACCATCCTAGAAACACATCCATTCTGTGAATTTTGAAAGATTTTACGTGATATTCTCAATCTGAACTTTTATGCAATTGGCTGGTTAAACCAGCAGTTAGGCTCTTGTTCCAGAAAATTTTAATTTAGTCTCATGTATAGCTTGGTGACATTAATTATTTCACTGTCTCGGAACTAATCCACATGTCTAAGCAGTTTGCAGATATATTTTGAAACACAGCCCCTATGAATTCCCAAGAACAAAGTGGAATGAATCATTTATTTTCTCTCTAACATGTTAGCTCTGCCTATCAACAAGTCTCTGTTCATCCATCAAATCCAGGCCGAACGGATATTTAGGCAGGAACTAGAACTGCTCTGAACACACAAGTAGAGGTTCAAAGGCCATTGTACGGTTGTAAATATGTTGTATGGTTTACCCAGGAATTTGATGTCTGGTTGTCTCTCAACAGTCTCCAAACTGACAGGTTCAGTAAGTCCCACCTAAGTAACTAAAGACTGCTGTGGTTTCACATTCCTGATAGTGCAAGCATAAGGCCAGATTTTCCTTTTCCATATCAACATCAAGTGTGAAATCCATCTTTTTTCTTTCAGTTTGGTAACCGTGACATAATTTAATGCGTCATGTTTGCATGCACCCCCTCTACTGGGTTTCTAAAGTGAGCCTTGGTATGAATTCTTCTGGTAGTTTCCAATTGCAATCCAAATTTTTGCTTTTGCAGAACAAGACACAACTGGATGTCAGAGACCTGCTAGGGACCAGATGGATCCCAGGTTGTGACTGTACTGCTTAGGGATTATGTAAAGCAAAAGCTATTGCTTCCTCAGGGAGCCCCCTACAGCTTCTTCTCTGAGCTGGGATACAAGCTAACTCTGCACTGTTCAAAGGCAGTGCTGGTAGGATTCCTTACCAGAACAAAGTCTTTTCCTACAATAGTGAGAAATTGTCTTGTTAAGACTTTCGGTATGTTTTACTCCAATTTTATTGAGCTAGATCTTAAACTGTTAGTATGATGATTTTCTCTACTTTTACTATAGATCTTTTCAAATGTAATAGAGGAATTAAGGTTTCTTCTGGGACCATGCAGTCACAGAAGGCTTACATTACTCTTCATTCAATTATTGCAATTATTTTAGTATTGGGTATTACAGGAGGTTTAATAAGGTCCTCCATATCTCCCACACAAGCATTGCTGGGAGCACTGCAGATTATTTCACATGCATAATACAAGATGTCTTTTCCTCCACACATGAAGTGTTTTCCTAGCACATAGCACTGTCATTCCTTTACCGAGTATCTTACTACTTGAAGCGTTACTTGATAGTCTGGAATGTAAAATTTAAGAGTTTTTTCAAAGTCATAGGGTATGTTTATAGTCTTTCATAGCAGTTTATAATCTTAAACCAGAAAAAAAATGACACATAGACTGAAGCAAAAAATACTGTGGCAGGAGTGCAATGTTCTGATTCTTATTTGTATATACCAGAGCAGTCTCATTTTCCTGTAATAGTTATCCAATGGACTATATACAATGGTTTACTGCCTGCTGGGTAATGGTTCCTTTCTAATCAATTTCAGAGTATTTTTCTCCACATTTACTCATATCTTCCTTCACAGCCCTTTTTAACCAAAATCAATTTCACTTTTGCCTCAGTCGTCCTGGCTGTGGGTGGATAGACTCTTGAAATTCATTCCTGGAATCCCACTTAGAGCCTGTGCCATGTTCATCTTGGTCCTAAACACACACACACACGCACACAACACATTCAGCTTGTTGGAGAGCCTGGCCAAGGCGCTTTGTCACTACCTGTGATTCAGTTCACAATTGCTACATAGACTCCTTAGAGTTGGAAGGGACCTCTGAAGACCATCTAGCCCAACTCCCCTGCAATGAACAGGGACACCACAGCTACATCAGGTTGCCCCGGGCCTGATCCAGCCTTGCCTTGGAAATCTCCAGGGATGGGGCATCATCCCAAATAACTCTGGGGCTCAGTTCTGTGTTTCAAGCAGCCCAAGTCTGCATTCACACACAACATGATAAGCCCCTAGTGTTTTTCCAGTATCTTACTATGACCAAAATTAAGTTGTTCCTACTCTGCCTTTGCAGGGGAGCAGTGAAAGGTGGAGAGAAATCCTTTCATGCAGTATTGCCTTGGGGTCCACTTTGACATTATGGAGCCACGTGCTTTCCAAAGAGACAACTTCTACCAAAATGCATGAGTCTGACACCTCTTGCAGCAACACCCAACAAGAAGGAAAACCACAAAACAAAACACAGGCTATGGGGAAAGAGTCAACACAGAGGCATGCATCCTCCTCATGCAGCGAGGACATCTCCAAACCTTCTGGAGGTGTGTGTATGTCTATCACTGAATCCTAGTGAAGGTAGGTAACAAATATACATGTAGGCTCTAACTTACCTATGGACTCTCAGTTGTGTGGAGCAGTGTCGTATGACATTTGCATGAGCTGCACCCATGTATGACCAGGGGTTAGTTTTGAGAGTGCAAGTCTTTAGATGGAGCAGAAAGAAAACCTAAAAACCTAAGTTTTAATAAAGATTGGTAGCTCCTGGATGTCTCAGTGCTGGAGTTCCTTCCACCTGAAAGCTGCTTTCTTTTCTGTGGTAGGGAAGTTAAAAGAAATAACTGGAGTGTGAGTGAAAACATTGCTGTTGTAAAGAAATATAGAAGAGGGAGTCTAGACTCCAATTGCAGTGCAGAGAGAGACTGATTTCACATGATGGATGGGGAGAAACAGAGGGGGAAAAAAACAAATCTTTGAAGGTCTGAAAAAGATAGTAGAAGAAATATTGTTTATGTGTATGCAGGTAAATCCTACTCTTTTCCTCCATCAGGAACTTATTGTAATAAATTATGGGGAATGGCTGATAAGGCTTAGAAGTACAGATAAGTTTATATTCTCTATTGTTTTTCCTGGCCAGCCATAAAGATGCCTGTGTCCTGAGATAACAAATAAGTGAACTGACTTAACAGTGAGAAAAGATTTAATCCTGACTTTTCATCTAAGCACCATTTGGGCAAGATAATGGAATAAGCTCAAACGCTTACTGGTCCTTAATGTGCCTCAGAGGCCACACTGCCCTTGTTTGGGTAGGGAATAATACAGCAAGAATACTGCAGTTGTGACAAGATCCCTAAAACTGAACTTGACAGCATTCAGTCTCAAGGAAACCCATAATCCATTCACACTGGGAGCAGTATGGATAAGCTGATATCTCTTTGGAATGGTGTTTCCCAGACTTTCTAGACACACATCTGCTTTCAGCTTTCTTGGTTCATCTGCCTTCAAAGGATCTCCTTAAATGTTCACACCGTGGTTAGACTTCCAATGGAATTTGAATATGCCCTTTAACATTACTAAATCAAGATCATTTCATCTTATTACTTAAGTTTTATGGTTGCTATTTTTTTCAATGAAAATTTAAAACTTAGCTATGGGAAGAGTGCTATGCAGATGAGGGAAGCATAGAAAAACTCTTTTCTTCAAAATATGATTCAGTAATGAATTTGCATGTACAAAACTGAAGAGACTGGCTCTCAGAAGGGCTGTTCAGTCCTTGTTTAGACAGCATATTTTGAAGCAGCCAGTAGGTTTCCATTAAAAAAGAAGTATGATGTGGGGAGAGAAGCTCAGGTTAGTGGTACTCAGGTGGATACCTGTTTGCTTAAACATCTTTTCATCTTATAGGTCTTATAGTAGAGGGGCCGTGTTTAAAAATAAGAGCAACTTATTCGAGTGTAGCGGCCAGTGTGAGGAAAAATCCTGTTTGAAATCTTAAAATCTAATGTCTCTGCAAAATTTCTTTTTTGAATGGTTGGATGTCATCTTCCTCCTAAGGGAAAGGAGGAGGGGAGAGGGAGAGAGTGCGGAAGAGGGGAAATGACTGGAATTACAGAGGAATATGTGAAGACGCAGGCATAAAGTGAACTGGGGAAAAAGAAGAAAGTGTTTCAGATAGAAAACAGCTAAAAATTGAGGCAGCATACAGGCAAAAGAGCAGAAAAGGAGGATCAGCTTCTCATGGCAAGAAAGGAAGCGGTCCATATCCTCATGAAGCCACTCTGTAATCATCAAATCTTGGAGCTCAGGGAGGTTCCTGGTGCCTGGAAAAAGTCAAGTGTCCCACTTACCTTCCAGAAGGACAGGAAGGGGGATCCAGGGACAGATAGGTTAGTTTTCCATTCTGGGGAGGTTATGAAGCAGATCCCAGCACATGATAGATACAGTCATTACCTTCAGGTGATTAGCTGGCTTACCAGTGTCTGACCATATCTAACCAATATGACTTTTCTGTGACAAGGTGGCTCATGAGCGTGCTGTCGGTGCTGTTTCCTTGATTGTGCTACAAGTGGCATCTGCTCCTATCTGGTTAGAAGATACAGAGAAGCCAGAGCCAAAGAAAAGGTTCCTTCCAAATCACTTAGATCTCAGCAGTGAGATGTCATTGGAGCCTTTCATAATGCATGTTAGTCACTGAATGTCCCTAAACGTGTTGTAAGCAACCTAGTGCAAATCTTGCCGAGATAAGAAGAGTTCTGGATAACTAGAGAGTAAAAGATCTGTAAACTATTGGGCTTCTACACATGGTTAATAAATCCTGTTTTATAGGGTGATTTTTACTGTATATTTGAAAAGTGCCATACATTTATAATAGAATGGTTCTCTGAAAGGTTAAATGTGCACTACTGAACAAAATGTATTACAAACCTGCTACTGCTGGAAGGGCAAGTGCTCTTTTCCCTGAAACCAAAAACAAGCTAAGGTCTTGAAAAATGACAGGCAGGAGCTGAGCTCTCACAGCAAGATGTACGTGCTCTGCTCCTAGACAGCAGAAATAAATTTGAAGGAAAACAGAATTACTGCTTCTGATGCAGCCAGCTGGGCTGGGCTGTTCTCAGAACATGGACTGAATTGGTATTGCTGGCAATTCTGTCTGAGTATGCCTGAGATGAGATCTTTAGTTAAATGAGAAGATGGAAGACTCAGTTGCTACTATTTAGGCAGGCCTCGTTTTTGCATGTCTGTAAATTATGGCTCCATTAGGACAAAAAACACACAATGAAATAAGTCCTCAAACACATTCTTCACCACTCTGCTACCAGTAATGAAGTCAGAACTGATGTTGTAAAGCAATTTAAGAGTGCTTTAAAATCTAAAATGCAGAGGTATGTTAAAACCCACCACTCTGTACATCAATGCATCTCTCACAGAAGTGCATACTACAGCACTGTGACTACCTTATACTCACAGAGGGCTTGCAAAACTATTTATAGGGAGTTTTTCTTAAAAAGAAACCCTCCATCTTTTTTCAAAATGTGACCCTCTAAAAGCATCTACATCCAAGGGGCTATCAAGTAAGCTTATGGATGGTTGTTCACCGATGACATTTTTACAGTGGCTGAAATCATTAACCTGTCACAGAGAATCACTGATCAAAGAAAAGACTGTAAGGTAGGGGTGATTTTTCATTATTTTTCCCCTGGAGAATCACAGAGCACTTGTCCCAGCTGTATGTTTGATGGACTGAAAGAGCTGCACCTCAAAAAGCAGAGGAGGAAGAAGAAAGTGGTTGTTCCTGAATTGATGGGGATGGTTTCTTAACTCCCACACATGGGAGGATGGTTCTGATGTCTGCATGTTTGGATGTGATGCTTTCCAAAAGAATACGTAACAAGAGGTTTCTATCACTCTTCCCAGCAGAACACCTGGATATTTCAACAAAAGACCAAATCTGCTGTACCAGTACAGCTAGTTACACCCTTGGGTCACTTGGGAAGCAAGGGTAATGGAAACGCACCAGCCTAATGGCTGGAAAACTATTTCTCAAAAGCTCTTATTTGGGTAAGAAATAGACACACTGTGCTTTTCTTTGGTCCCCTGGGTGTTACTGCTACTCATTCTAACATGGCAGCCTATAATTTCTGAGCTAGCCTTAATGGATGACGTGCTTGGACACGAACTAACCCCAAAGTTTTGGACAGCATTCAAGCATTTTTTACCAGGTTATCCAATGAACACCAGTACACTGCAAAGTCCTTTTTATTCCTCTTTCTGCAGGCATTTCCAAGGGATGCAATGTTTTGTAGCCATAAGCAGACCCTACAGAACACGTGTTTGAGTGGCCATTTTTGTTGTGGCTGCATTGCCTACTTATCAAGGACAAAAAAGCCAACATTTTTGTTACAGCTGCTTGTGACTCACACCAATACTCAGACCAGTAAGTATTGCAAGGGTGAAAATTGTGGAGATCCCAACCAGTTTTGTAGTCTGGAGGGAATATTTCTCCTTAAAGTATGGGATTCCTTGTGATCTATTGAGACAGAGCTGTTTTTGAGAAACTGCACTTGGGAAGGTAGAGGTAGAGACCACTAAGTGCTAGATTAAAACAACCTTAAAAAAACATTCCCAAGGATTTTCAATGAGGAAGTGAACTCGATATACAGAGGATTTGAAGAAGTCTTGTAAGAAACTCATTCCCACACACTGGACATTTCTAAGCATCTCAGAAGACAAGCTGTGAAATATTTATCTGCCATAGATGAAAAACTTAGAAGAAGCCATGTATAAAAATGAAGATGTCTCCTGAGGGTAAAAGAGATGGTTAAAGATGGCTTCTCTCAATGTAGGTCTAAAGAGTGTACTAAATCTAAACCAGACCTGTTCCAAGTAATTCCCTTACACAGCAGCAGAGAGAGAAAAAAAACTATGCGTAGAGGTCCCAGTAATAAAAAAGATAGCAAAATTTAACTTTAGCTCAGTATTATTTCACTGGTGTTTTTTAGAGAGTATCTTTCATTACACATGCTTTTTATGAGGGTCCTTTATTTTTTTAGGGGCTTTGACAAAAGCATGTTTCCTTTTAAGATGCTGAAAGCTGTTTTTGAAATAGCTGCTACTAAATTCTCTAAGGCGGAGCAGAATATGGCTTTCTTCTGTTAGAGGGGATGAGCAGTTTTAAGAGGGTCATATTTCTTTAAATGTGCCTGGATACGTTTTTTTGGTTTTTTTTTTTCCCCAGCAGGAGTAAATTTAAAAAGTGTTTGTTGCTGTATCATCTCATTTTATACTCAGAAATTGCTTTTTAGAAAATATAAAGTAGTAGGCAATATAGAAGGAAAGTCAACCCTGAATCTAAAACTCTGGGGTGTAAAAGCATTCAACTTCAGTACTGCATATTTGCAAGGTTTGCAGTTAGCATCCTCAAAAGCTTCTAGAAGGAACAGAATGACGCAGGTTATATTCCCCTGAACAGTGACTCTTCTAGTACAGGCTGCTGTGTGTTTCCAAGTGAACCAGCAGTGTTATCATGAATGCACTGCATAATGAGATCTCAAAATCTGAGGAAAACAGCTAGAGAAAGAGCTCATCAGCATCTCCCACACTATCTGGGTTGGAAGCTTTATCCTTTGGCCTGAGTTTTCACCCAGATGGGAAGCAAGACAACTGTTTGTCCCTCAGCAGGCTCCATCCCTATCACACAGGTCTAGAAAAGCACCTCATTCTCACACCTGGACACCAGCAACAAACTTATTTTCTTTTCCTTGATCTGGGCGCTACACAGGACAACACACAGCTTCTAAAACAGAAATGTTTTGGGTTTGTTTCCCCTCCAGCTAGAGGCTGGTCTGCAGCAGCATATCCCGGGGGTGGATAGTGGGGCCAGTACTGTTTGACATCTTCTTTAACAACCTGGATGAGGAGGTATTGAGAGATTGATACATCAGAGGGTTCTGCTGCCACCCAGAGGGACATCAGCAGGCTGGAGAAATGAACCGGCAGGAACCTGATAAGTTCAACCAAGACAAAGTGCAAAGTCTTGCACTTGGAGAGGAATGAAATCATGCAACAGTACGTGCTGGGAAAAAGAGAGCTCAACAGGCTCCTATCCATGCGTCAAACACTTGACAAGAGGGAGCAAGGAAGACAGAGCCAGGCTCTTCGCAGAGTGGAAGGGTAAGAAACGGTGGGCACAAACTGAAGTACAAGAAATTTCGGTTAAACATCAGAAATACATACATATATATGTATACATACATATATAATATATACATATATTATTATCATAATATACATACATATATAATATATACATATATTATTATCATAATAATATATGTATATATTATATATGTATGGTCAGACTGCCCAGAGGAGTCGTAGAGTTTCCATCCTTGGAGATACCAAAAACCTGACAAGACACCACCCCTGGCAACCCATTCTAGGGCAATTTCTGCCTAGGGCAGGACATAGACCTTGTTAGAGCATTTTTGTGACATGCTAACCCAGACCTAGAACTAAGGTTAGCACAGGAACAGCAAGTAAACCTCTACTAGGTCATCAATGAACCTGTTGTAATGATCATTCTACGCTCAAGATGAGTCAGAGTTGGAAGCTTTGCTGAATTCTAGATTAGGTCTCTGAAGATCCAAATTAAAATCTAAGCACTTTATGATTTTATTCTGTTGGCCAGCAGAGGGAGAAAAGAGAAAGAAAATGGAAAAAAGTCATTTGTGATTTTCTGAGGCTGAATAGCAATTCTCTTTTATATTGACACCAGGACTTCACTGCCTCAGGGCCAAACTCTTGCTTGTCAGAGCTGTGATAATGGATGAAACCACATGAGATTTAATTATTCTTTAGGTACTTGAACACACTGAGCATCCTGCTATGTAGCTAATATCAAGAAGTGAATCCAGCTGTAATTTTTGCTGGCAGCTGACACATCATTGCTGACAACTGGACTCAGCACGGGTTTTCATACACTTAGAATCACATTTGATGTCTTAAAGTCTGTCTCATTTATTTTTTGTCCCCTAGCAAGGCTGTATAGTGAAAAAATGAGACCCCCTTGGCCATTCACAAGGGTGTTTTCTGACACAAAGAGAGGAGAGAGCACTCTTGGGTGTTTTCTTCCAACAACTACCCCTGAACCACCTCAGAACTGAATAGAAGGGTGGGAGACAAGATGCCCCCGTGCCCCAACCTGCTCGTTGCTTTCAGTCCCTTACTGTCAAGGGAAGGGCTGCTGTTCTTTCCCCTTATGCTCCCCTATTGCTAGGCAAAGTAAGGATTCACTAAGCGTTTTGTTCACATGTAATGCTAAACCAAGTGATTTTAACCTCAGAAAAATTAAGGTTGCAGGACCTGTCCCCATCAGTTCTAACAGCTGCATTTATATACTGTATTTTTTTTTTTACCATGCCTATGTAGCAAAAGGCAATAAATGACACATTTAATGATGAAAGTTATAGCTGGAAAAACAAAGGAACAAACAAAAAGAAAAGAAGCTATAGTTTGATCTAAAATTACATCACCCATATGTCCAATTCCAAATGCTGTTATTAGCTTTGGCCCCAAGGTGAATAGGACACAGATTGCACTACTGTACCAATACTCTTCTGAAACAAAACTACGAGTTGCACAAGACATCTTCATTAATCCCTCTCCTTCTCCAGAAGTCCATGCTGGCAGTTTTAATGGAGTTCTGCTCACAAAACTGTATTTCCAGGAGCACGCAAATGGTGTAGAGTCCCAAGTGCAATGTTCAGAACTGAATGTATGGCACGTAGAAGCCAGTCAGTCAATCAACCTTCAGTGACACGATTTCTTCTGCACATAATTGCCTCATAAATGGCCCTTTGGAAAATTTTTTACTCAGGCTCGAGCCTGGCTCTTGATTGAGATGTCTGCAAAACTTCTGTCTGAGATTTGTAACTTGGTATGCAAACTCAGTTACTCTACATAACCTTTTCCAGAGTGTTGAAAAATGCATAGCCGTTGGAAATCTTTCAACAGGAAAATGGCAGAGAAAAAAAATTGATGAAGAGCCTCTCTCCTTGCTTTGTTATTTAAATTTGTCAGAAAACGAAGAAACGTGTTATAGAGTTAAAAGCCGTGATACAGTCAAAGATGGAACACATCCTTCTCTTAAGTTTCATCTGAACCTAAAGGAACAGAGTGGCTTGTCCACGTGGTGGCAGCAGAGGAGGAAAGTGAGAAATCATCCAGAGGAAGCCTGAAGATAAACGTTAGCAACCTGAGCTGCAGTATTCCTTAGTTGAACGCATGTTGCTGCATCACAACTAGGTATGACCCTCCCAGGAATCGTACACTGAGCATCTGCCTGCAGCTACTCAAATCCAAGCAGAAGACAGATGACCGCGCAGCAGCTCAGCGACACTTTGTCACTTGGCACTCTCTGCAGGAAGGCCAGGACAGGATGATCACATTGAACCCAAACTGTGTGGCATCCTTCACACAACAAGCTGGCCTAGAGGTATTCCCCAACCCCCTGCCACCTGCTTGCATACACATCTCTCTTCCGGGAAGACTGATTCAGCTGTCACAGATCAAGGATAAAGACAAATGAGCTTAATAAAAGCAGAGGCAGACAAGGAAAACCTTCAAGCAACTGAGGTTTTCTACTCTCAGAAATACCTGGTATAATTGAGTCTGTTGCAGCTCTTATGGTGATCTTTGCCTCTTGAAAGGCAGGTGGGTGCACCCTTCTACTGTCCCATGGCCATGGAAGGCTCCAATGGCAAAATAAGGCACCTGACAGTACCCAGACACCTCTCCAGCAGGACTGAAGGGGCAATTCAAGTGAGGTCACTCCTGCTTGTATTTCCAAGAGAGCTACAGGTGAGGAGCAGCCCACAGCCTCTGTTGTTTTTTGGGGTTTTTTTTGTGCTTATACTTCTGTACAAATAATATATCAATTCCTGCAGAGGTAGAGAATTGTAGGGAAGGGTACTCCTTTTAGTTTTTGTAGGAATTGTATTTTCTCAGAAATTACTGGGACGAGGAAGGGGACAACTGCAAAGAAATTCAACTCAATTTATCCCTGTTTAAGTGTTTTCCCTTCTTGAACACAAAGGGAGAATAGACACCTCACAACCGGTTTCAGAACCAGGTATCTCCAGCAGTGCTGTGCTCCCAGAGAAGTAAGCTCCTTTTCTGACCCACATAATGCCACCACTAAATGAACACCAAAGGAAAGGCCTGAGTAGCCATCTCCTGAGCACTCCCAGCTCCACAGGAAGGTACCATCACATATGATGGAATATGTGTCTACTGGGAAACAGTACAAATGCAGTTCTCCCTAACAGTGTCAGCTGGCTGCTGGCATTAGTGTTCAGGTAGCTCTGTATTATGGAGATCTCAAACCATTTCAGTGTGATCTGTAGAGACAGAACTGCAGGGTTTGGAAGGAGATTATTGAGACCAACCCTCCTGCCAATGCAGGTACACTACAACAGGTCACACAAGTAGGCGTCCAGATGAGTCTTGAATATCTCCATAGAAGGAAACTCCACAACCTCTCTAGGCAACCTTTTCCAGTGCTCTGACTCTCTTATGGTGAAGAAGTTCTTCTACATGGTTATATGAAATTTCCTACGTTCAAATTTTAGGCCAATACTCCTTGTTGTATTGTTACATACCACCAAAAAGAGCCTGACTTCATCCATTTGCCTCCTACCTCCTTTTAGATATTTCTAAACATCAATCAAAATCCCTCTCAGTCTTCTGTTCCCCAGGTGAACAGACCCAGGTTACTTAGCCTTTCTTCATACAAGAGATGCTCCAGGCCCTTTATCATCTTTGTGCCCCTTCACTGGACTCCTTCTAGGAGATCCCCATCTTTATTGAACTGGGAAGCCCATAACTGGACACAGTATTCTGAATGTGGCCTCATGAGGGTGGAGTAGAGGGGGAGGATCACTCCTCCCAGCAACTAAGAATCCACTCCGTGGTCAGTGCAAGAAAGGGAGGAAGTGGCAGTGATTAGGGACATTGGGGCACCTTCACGAATGGCCAACTGCACTTCTTCATTCAGGATCCATTTCTACTCCCTAGCCTACTGCTAGTGAGCTGTCACTTCCAAATGTGTGCCCTCCTCTTCTGCTCCCATTTACAAGTCTAAACATGGAGACTTGTGATTGATTTTATGATGGGCTCTTGTCATCATACACACAATGCACTTCCCCTTCTCAGCCCATGGCTCACACTCTCAGTTATCTTCTCTGCGGTTATTCACATACCCTGTGATACATTGTCCCCCTATTAACATAGATTGTGCCCTCCTTGTACAGTAGTGGGGGTAATACAGATGACAGCACTTCAACCAAATACTTTGGACAAGGAAGGCAGGACCTTGGGGACTAAGGTCATGTTCTGTAACCATGTGGGAGAAGGACAGCAAGAATGGCCATACCTTAAACAGAAGAGGTTAATTAATCATATCACTATGCACTGCCACTTTCAAAAGGCATTCTGAATACAGGAGAAGCCAGTTCCTATCAGCTCTACTCAAGTTTCAACTTATTTCCAGCTTATATAATCTTGTTTTTAATAGACCAGGTAGAAGTTAGTATTTACTAAGCTAGAGACCACTATTCGCACAAGTATCACGCACACGAACTATTTATTCTACCCTTGATACACATGAATTTCAGGACCTGCTAGTCAGCAATAGATTTTTGCAGCTTTTTACTGAAATAGGACATTTAATGGGTCCATTCAGGAATAGCAGCCAAGCAACTGTAAGTTCTTCCTAAGCAGCCAGGCCCAGCTAATTTCCAAACAGATTGCTCTGTGAAGGAAGGACAGCACATCCCAGATCAGAGAAATAGTATACAGGCCCAAGTCTCACATAAAATAGTCTCTTGGTGAGAGATAAACAGTTTTAAAATGTGTCAGAGAAACCATTAGGCGATAAAAATTCACAGAGCAATTTTGCCAGAGAAAAAGCATAAATAAAAAGTGCATCACTTCTTTCCCAGACTTTCTCGCAAGTCAGCTGCATTCAAAGAGATATGCCACAGCCAGAGTTGAACTAAAGGCAATTAAAGAGTGTTGGCTGTCTTATATCAAACTTGCAGTTTGTACTCAGCACTTTAATTAAAGGCAGCAATTATATAAATGGTGCCACTAAGTGGAAGGAGAGCAAGGAGTACAGCAAGCATAGATTAAATTTTTCTTTGAGAAGAAAAAGAGCAACTGATTCTTATTTGTGTGTGGGTGCATTCATTCTGTATCCAAAGAAAACTTACACACAAAGAGCTGGCTTGCTCTTGCAAGGAAATGTAGATGCTAAAGCAACTTCCAGCCAGTTCGGGGGAGGGAAAAAGTGGCATCTCATCTACTCTGCTTCAAGGACATGCTGATCTGCTTTTGAGCTTGTAAGTTTTAGCTATGTCAGATGTTTCAAATTCTTCTCACAGGCCTTTCAGTATATGTATACTTAGAGCATTAAGAAGAAGAAACCTGAGGCCCAACATTAAGGACAAGGTATTCTGGGAGAAAAGTAATTAAAACTCTGGATTTTCTCTCTATTTTTTTTTTTCTTCCATTTGAAGAAATGTCATGCCACTCATCTTAAGCCAGCACGAGTTCATATGAAAAGAAAATGTTTATTCAATTGGCAGCTTGTACTTTCACTTAAAGGTAGCTGAACTACATGCAAGTAAAGAGAAGAAAAATCTACAAAGAAAGAAGCATGAAACAGGATAACATCTCCACTGCAATTAAGCAGAACATGCCTCTGTGATAGGAGAATGAACTTGATGCAGTAACTGCTCAACATTCTAGAAGCACCAGGACACACTGCGTTCCTGCCTACTGAAGCCTATTTGGGATTTCATATTCTCACTTCTTGTACCGTGAAGAACTTGCACAGAGCACTCAAGCGCATCCATTTAATACCAAACAAGAGCCCTCCCTCTCTCTCTCTACACTTTAGGATACAAACTCCAGAGTTCACAAAACAAGAAAGCCAAGTTAGCTTCAGTCGTTATCTTTGGGCCTATGGAACAGTTGGCAGCCAGGAGATCTTGCCTTCTGATTTTGAATATCTCTGCTGGCAGCACAGACAAAGCACATACAAAAGTTACAGCTGGTTCAGTACACTTATCTTCCCTCTTTATGTGGAAAAACATCAGTACTGTGGGATTTCTGCACAGAGATGTGTTTCTAATGGGCTGAGTCAGGAATAACACCTGCAGCATGGTAAAGCCGTAGTCCTGGAGAGCAAAAATATTCCTCAAAAGCAATGATGTATGGATTAATTTATGATTTTCTCTTGTATCAAACAAGTTTAGAACTGAAGAGAAGAACTTGCTAGGGTCTATACTTTCAGGAAATACTTTTCACTCTAGTTATACAATTCCACCCTTCCCCAGTTACCCATCTCCTCTATTTAGTATCTCAATCACTTCTTTCAAAAAGTGCAAACAATTCTTGATTCTGACATCCTCTTTCCCCCTATGAGTACTAGAAAAATGGAAACATCACTCCCATTTTTAAAAAGGAAAGAAAGGAAGACCTGGAGAACCACAGACCAATGAGCCTCACCTTTGTGCCTGGGAAGATCACGCAGATATTTCCAGAAGTAATGTAAAGTCACATACAAGATGAGGAAGTGGTCCAAGACAACACAGCTTCACCAAGAGCAGATCATGTCTGACCAATCTGGTAGCCTTCTACAGTGGAGTGATGGTGTTGATGGACAAAACAAGTGTGGCTGGTGTCATCTACCTGATCTTCCGCAAGGCCTTTGACATGGTCCACAACATATTCTTACTCTAAATTGAAAAGATACGTATTTGAAGGGGGAATTGTTCAGTGGATAAGGAATTGGCTGGATGGTCACAGCCAGAGTGTTGTGGTCAATGGCTCCATGTCCAGAGGGTGGTTGGTGACAAGTGGCGTCCCCCACGGGTTCATCTTGAGACCAATGCTCTTCAACACCTTTACCAGCAACATAGGCAGTGGGATTGAGTGTACTCTCGGCAACTTTGCCAATGACACCAGGCTGAGAGGTGCAGTTGATACAATAGAAGGGATGCAATCCAGAGGGACCTGGACAGGCTTGAAAAGTGGGCACATGAGAATCTAGTGAGGTTCAACAAGGCCAAAAGCAAGGTGTTGCACTGGGGTCAAGGCAATTCCAGATATATGTACAGACTTGGAAAAGAGCTCTTTGAGAGCAGCCCTATGGAAAAGGGGTCTTGATGGACAAAAAGCCAGACACAAACCAGCAGTTTGTGTTTGCAGCCTGGAAGGCTTCATCTGTAGGAAGTACTGCATGTCACATTGGACTGGAAGCTCTCTCTCCTCTTACCAGACATCCCTGTTTCTAACAGATGGTCCAGAAGGAGAGCACACAGCAGATCCTGGAGGACAGTGTAAACAGCAGATGCCTTACATACTCATTTTAATTACAACTCTAAGCTAGAATTCCAAAATATTTTATAGAATGACAGCTTCCTTACAGGGCAAGTAGTTAACCCCCCTTAGTACCTGGGCTGTCCATTTACAGATCAGTAAAGAAAAAATGTTCAGATGAATGTTTATTGCTTCTCTTGAGCTTTACCATAAGTTTTCCTTAAATTTCAGTGGGAGGAAAGCGTAAGCTAAAAAGCCCCCAAAACAGGCTGGAGGTCCTGCTTGTTCCACAAATGGGGCCCACAGCCTGGTCTCACTTCATAGCACTGCCCAGTGTGCCTGGGATTCTTTTGGGACATCAGATGGTCAGTGACAGGTTTCCTTCTCCCCATCTAACTGCCACCAAGAGCAGTGGGTGGGTGGCCCATCCTATCCCTGCAACTTCGGAGGTTTCAGCAAGTAGATTATTCACTTAATGCCGTACACGTTTTCACTGAATAAAGTCTCAGCAGCCTGTGATACAGCACTGAATTAAAAACGCTAAGCTGCTCTATTTTCACAGCTGAAGATGCATTGGGGAAATCATATCTTTGAGCCAAAACCCACACCATGGTTGCTGTCATGGTGGAAGAGCAATTTTTTTTAAGTTAGTTATAACACAAGTCAGTCATCAGTAACAGCAGCTTGATAAATACTGCAATTTACAGCTTCACTAGTTCAGGAGAACTATTATTTTTATAAGGATTGACTGATGTTTTCTGACTTGTGCTAGCATATTTGAGGCTTTCTTCCAGAATTAGCATGGGACAGAGACTGAAGAGAGAATGGTTTTTATAAGCAACAGAGAGACTAGCATTTGGCAAGTCAAAAGGTCATGTGTAACTCCTAATTTATTAAACTGTTGTACCTGAATGGCAGACAATATAAAGGTAGGCTGTAGCACTTAAGCCATTTTGGCAGCAGATAGTGGTCAAGGTCTCTTGGCCAGACAACAGCCATGAGGTTTCCTCATCACAAGCACTCTTATATTCATATTTCCATACTTAAGTGGACTGCAACATACAGCAGATTGGAAGAGAGCAGGCAGTAGGTGTTTCTTGGCTTGTGTATGCATGTATTTGCTTGTTTAGGCATTATTCACAAATACACTCACTTCCAAGTCTAGTATTTATCTAAAGCTTCTTAGGAACCGGTAGAGAACTCAGCCATCACTTTTCCTTCCTCAAATATTCTGTGTCTATTCAAAAGTATACTTGAAGCCTTCCATTAAAAAAAAGACCAAAAAAAAAAAAAAAAAGGGCTCCCAAACTCCTGGCAAACTGAATTGTGTCAGCATGGCCTTTCTAATATGAGATGAGGCTAACAGCTTGTCATAAATAAATCTCTCCAACACTTGAAGGCATATTTACAATGGATGAGTTATCATGCCAAATTCCAGGTTGCTAAAAAGGAAGCAAAGTACCACTGTTGCTAAAGAACTTCATCTTTGATATCCATGCTGTGGCAGTGGCATTTAAAAAACAAATTACCTTTGGTAAAATCAGATCATTTAAGATGAACTGGAGTTACCAATTTTATTTTGACAAATAAGCGTCAGTTGTGGAAAGGACTTGACATTAAAGATGAACCTAACTCCCGAGGAACCATGTATTTCCTATGCACATCTCTGAATCTTCAGAACTGCAGCACCACAAGATGTGCTGCGCTAACAAGATTTCTAAAACTGACTGCTCAGGTTTGAAATTCCAAACCAGAAAAAGTCTACAGAAAGATGGCTTGAATCACACACATTTTACCGAATGTACTCCACAATTTCTTAATGGAGGAAAAGTACACCAAAACCTGAAAATCTCCCGTTTAACTTCAGGTATTTTGGTTTGTGACTGATGAAGTCCAGCCTCAATAGGCTGAAGATGTAGAGTGTTGGTGACTCTAGATAGTCGTTTTCACTGATCCAGTTTGAAATACCAACCAGTCTATAATGCCCATATGTCCAACAGATCAGTGGCCATCCAAAGAATTACCAAGGTTGGTAAAGATCTCCAAGGTCATCCAGTCCAACCATCCACCTACCACCAATATTTCCTCGCAAACCATGTCCCTTTGTACCACATCTAAATGCTTCTTGAACACCTCCATGGACAGTGACTCAATCACCTCCCTGGGCAGCCTATTCCAGCGCCTGATAGCTCTTTCAGAGAAGAAATTTTTTCCAATATCCAACCTGAACCTCCCGTGGCACAAGTTGAGGCCATTTCTGCTCATCCTCTCATTAGTTCTGTCAAAGCTCCTTTGGCTTTGACTTTCTGGAAGCTGCTGATCTCTAACAGAGAAAGCAGCCTAGCTCCTACCTAGAAAAATGTTTCACATGCTGTAGGCAACATCTGGGGAGGAGATTTGGGGGATCTTCTCTGGTGTTGCCCCCACTCTGAACTGTCACTGTCCTTGATGGGCCGTAGGCACTCTTCCATGTCAAAGCAAGGCACACTTACTGCCAGCTCCCATCTCGCTGTCCTGCTGCTCAGCACCATGCATTAGTGCCTGCTTTCCTCTCACTGCCTGTAAGCGAGCCACTGTGCTGGAAAGCAAGTTCCTGCCAGCGACAAGAGCAG
Source organism: Tetrao urogallus (assembly GCF_951394365.1). NCBI lineage: Eukaryota > Metazoa > Chordata > Aves > Galliformes > Phasianidae > Tetrao > Tetrao urogallus. The sequence continues at coordinate 134,599,210 of NC_136813.1, forward strand.
ATTCCTTGCCGTTACCTCAGTCATCCCCCTGCTTTTCTTGTCTCTTAACTCATTGCTTCATCCCCCTTTCCCTCCAGTATCCCATAACTGCAAAGCAGGGCTTTAATAATGCATGTGTTCCCTTGCTGTACATGCCGAATGCCTGAGAGCGCTGTTTTAATGAGTCGAGTCTGCCTTTTTATCAGTACTGCTGTCTGAGGCCACAGCACACTCAAACTGAACATTTTTTGAAGGCAGTTTCTGGGAAGGCGACAGGTAAACCCTGCAAAGAGTCAGGGAGCCAGGGGGACGGGGCAGCTGCTTTATCTCAGGCTGGTTTGACCCAGGATTTCTCTTCTTGAGGGCAGAAATCCCATTACTCATTCATGTAGTTAAGCAGTTCTTAGGAAGACTGTGATTTTCTTTCTTTGTGGGTACTCTCACCATGGTATAGTGAGATCCATTTATCCTCCTTATTCAATGCTCTGTTTTCATGCCCCATCTCTGTCTAGATCTCATTCCTTCACTGCTTATTGCTCTTCCCATTTTCTTTCCCCCAAGTCCTGCTCTGAGCTACATATATTAGCCAGAAAAATAACCTCTCAGCTCTATCCAAGCACTGCATTTAGTTGTATAAAACCTAGGTTCTATACTGCAACAAGATATTCCTTTAACAAGAATCTGGGCATTTTAGGCAAAATAGAATTTTTTTCCTTCAAATCCCAGCCTCTGCTACCTCAAGTACATTACTTTGCTACCAGTGCAGAGGTGTGTATCATTAGCACTGTGCACATGGTCAGCAGTGGTGGGCTGTAGAACTGCTCCCTTGGGACATGTCTGCTTAATTTTGGCTCATTAGTTTGGATGATCATAGTACAGCTGAGACACATAGAATAGATGGTCACTGCTATTCTCCTGACCACATACAGCTTACACTTGCACCCTAAAGTCACAGGGAAGCCTGCTCAGAAGAGCTTGCTTCAAAACCTGTGGAGAATAGCAGAAGCATTCCTAATCCTTATGCTGCATTTTAGTCAGATAGGAAGCAAACTGTCCCAAAGGCTAGCTGCCCATTTACCTGGTAAATGATAAGTTTTTGCAGCTTCAGGAGTGCCAGATTTTTTTCTGGAAGGAAACCCACTTAAGACATAGTACAGGTGCACAGCTTTCACAAGCATGCAGTTGTTACCCTTCACATTTGGCAACAAGCATATCTCTCCCAGGACTACCCTGTTCTGAGCACTGAGTAAGGAAAATGAAAATCCTTTTCAGTCTAAAGTACTCCATAGTTTCTCAGGGGGAGCCCAAAGATCACAAGTAATATTTGCTGCCAGCAATGTTCATGTTCCAGGACTTAGAACCTTACATCATGGGGACAGTTTGGGGAGTCCCAGTTGGGGTACCACTGCTTTCTGCGCTGACAAACCTGGACTTCCATCTCCAAAGGTTTGCTGCTGTTATGATTAACACAGAATCCAGAGGTGGGTCAGTCACTCATCTTCTCAGGAATCAGAAAACAAAGTGAACTGAACTTATATCAAAGCTATAGATTTGGGCTGTATTATTGCTTAAATGAAACATTCAAGACCAAGACACCATGGGTGTCTAAGTATAACAAAGTTGAAGATTTAGCAATATCATGTGGTGCCACAGCTTTACAAGGGCTATTAAGGACATAGTAGAAGCCACAGGCACCAACGTGCCAGCAGCTTTGGCAGGCAGACAACAAGCTCTTCCATGACTGCCTGCACATGAATTACCAGGTACACACCAAAACCTATCTTACTGACACCACTGCCCACACTGGCAACATGCTACTGTTGGAAAGCTCTGGTTGTACGTAGACATGTGGGGAACACCAAGCTTACCTATTGTTTGCCAGGACTGACAAGATAGCTTAGAGCTTGTCCAGTTCTTCATGCCAACAAGCCCTCAGTGTTCTGGGGTGAGAGGACATTACCCACCTGATTTTGCAGTGTGCAGCTGTCAGAATTCATTTTTCCATCAGCCAGAAAGCCTCCATAGAACTGCTGGCCCTTGTAGTACACGTTGGCCAGCCAGGTCCAGGACATCAGGGCTGCTCAGTTGCACTCAGACTTCCCACATGGCTTCCCCAGTTCTGCACTCATTTCAGGCTCCAGCATACGGAATGGATCCACTACTGGAAATGTGCATTCTTTAGAATTATTTCCATACTGTTAGCATTTATTTTTTCTGAAACAGCCCTCTGGTGGGATTGACATGTCTGCATTAGAGAGTTGGAAGCATTTTTTTCTTCAAAAGAACAGCAGATATCCATATATTCTGTACTGGAAAATAAGGACATGAGCTAATACCAATTTAGGAAGGACGTGAATCTTGACATCTTAGATGCGTAGAGGCTGGGCACTAAGTTGTGTATAAGTGGTGTTCTCCTACACGCTTTTCAGAAAGTGGCATTTCTCAGGTAAGAAGCATTCTTTGATTTATTTATTAATTTTATGTCAAAGCTGTTATTTTTGAATCAGTTCCCTAATACTAAGTTTCCATTTTCCAAAATTAGTTTGTTAGGTGTTCTCAACCAGCTCCAGTAAGAGCAAATTAAACAGGGCATAAATAACTGCAATACAACCATCGTCAGCTTTCACTGCTCACAAGAAGTGTTAGCATGAGAAAGAAAACTGCAAGTGAGCAGTATTTACTTTCCTCAGATGTCAGTAATACAGAGGATGAGTCTAGGCAACAAAAAAAAAAAAAAGCTTAACAAAAGAAGTCCATGAAATACTTGAAATTGGCAGAGCTGGCTTGGAGAAACCTATAGAGAACTTTAAGGGCTGATGTATGACACATCCCCTATTTCCCTTTCATTCACAGCGGGGCTTCTGGATCATGTGATGAGAGCTAAACTTTTTATAACTGGCTCCTTTTATCCTTTTTCTGTGCCCCAGGAAAAGGCATGACTCTCTAGTAATAGGAGCCAAGCTCTCAAGCAAATGTTAGCACAGATAGACTGAACTGTTTGGCTTTCTGCTTCCTGTTTATAAGCGTCCAGTTCCAGAAAATAGTTATTAATTAATCAGAGGTCATTTACATGGTGAGACCAATTGTTCTTCCTGATATACATTTATCTTAAACTAGTTTTTTGGTTAGGCTTTTGCTTAGAGCAACAGTCATCCCTCAGGAACATTTCTATATTTGGCTTAGTGATGGTGAGAACTGCAGAGATACGCGGACTACTGCCTAATGAGAAGTGCTTGGAGTGAGCAGTGAATTAACTTGCTATAGTTTTAGATACATGAGGGCAGAGAAGACTACCCTGACACTATCTTAGGGCAATAGCTTTAGGGGAAAAGCAGAAAAAATTACAATTTTACCTGCCTGTAATCTTCAATACTACTTTAGCAATAGGTCTTCTTTGCAAAGCAGACAGGGAAAGATCCAGATCATTACTTACATTGGCTGCTGCCTTCCATCTCACTTTGTGTTGGCTGCTGATACAGCTCCTCAAGAAGGATTTTGAAGCCTCGTTATCCCACAGATTTATCAGTTTTGAAATGAAGGATGAGGAGCTGCTACTAGAGAACATGCTAAAAGATTTTTTTCTGGCCACATAAGTTTGCTGAAAATAAAATACTGTAGTTGTAGTCATTGCCAAGTACAATTTGACACTCAGCACCTATACTTATTATTTCCAGTGACATATTTTTAATCTAAAACACTTGATACTTGAAGATGCTAGGGATGCTAAGAGAGCTCTGAGATCTTTCAAGAGGTGTGTCTCCAGTGGCCTGTGCAACATCACTTCCTACCCAGAATATAGAAGTGGAGCCTACTGCAACGGCCAAATTGCTCCCACGCTCTGTATGAATGTGTATCTCATACTCCAGTGAGATTACTTCAATAAACAGCTCTCTAAATGTCTACGTATGTGGGAGGAGAAAGGATGGAGGCAGTGGGAGAACAAGAAAAGCCATTTCAGTAAATACTTCTGTAACTAAAGATCCTGTTATCTTTATGGCACTAGGCAGCTCTGGTACTCACAGCAGTACCTGCTCAAACTGCATTTCAGACAGCGAGATGAGTAGCAAGAAAAAAAGGGTGTAAAAAATGAACTGATGTAAGTATCCTCCCACATATCCATGATGATGGAAGTCAGGATGGACTGCGTGCAGGTCTCTTCCACCTAAGAGGCCCTTGATGACAAACCTTCTCTTCATGTCTCTTGGGAAGCCTGCTGCCGCTTGACTCTTGCCTGAGAGAGATGTGGTCCATCATAAACACTAAATTCCAAATGCAGATCCTTGCATCCTTAGTTATAGTCTCTAATAGCCTTCGGTTTATATCCTGGGCACTGTCAAAACAATACAAAATAAAACAATCATATCACTTGCTTAAACCTTTTTCTGCATGAATTTCCTTAAGCAGGCCTGTTGATACTGGAGAAAACCCAGACTGTAATGATAGATTTAAGTTCTGCTGGTTGAAATGAAGCTTGCTTGGCTTCTTAAGCACAAGTTCTACATGGAGTTTACACAGATGTGATCAACCAGAAAAAGGTTGACTTGAGAAACAACTGGAACTCTGAGGAGTTCAGACTGTGAGAGCGTTGGTTTGCTAGAGCAGAATGGAATGGAACATATAAGTCAAAACCTAAGCTAATACCTCCTTTCTACAAGTTTGTAGTAGAGAATGAGCACAAGATTTCAACCACTACTTATGCATTTAATCATTTGCAATCCAAAATACTACTAGATCTTTAATTCTTAATGATCATTTCTCTCCAAAGCAGGTAGATCTGACACGCTAAATACTTAATACATCATTTAATGTGGAGAAAAAAAAAAAAGCATAAAATAGAGGTTGCCTGAAAAATAGGCCAGGCTGGGATGTAAGCCTTTCTCCCTTTCCTCAAGTCCTATAAAGCAGAACCTCCAAAAGTGTGGTGTTAGAAAATATTTCCCTTTCTGAAAGTGTTTTAGTGTCAAACTCTTGGTGCCATTCAGGTTTGAATTCGTGCACTGGACTACAGCACATGTCTAGAAGATAGATGCCACGCTACACATTCAGGCCTGGGCAAAGCAGCCAAGACAGACTTGCATTGTTCCCAGGCACAGATCTGCCATGATTAAGATCTCACATCCAATACATTTGATTGCAACAGCATTCCTGGGAAGGGAAAGATACCAAGCCAGGAGCTCCAAGTATTATCAGAAATCTCTCCTGGAGCATGGAAACATGCCATGTAGAAATCCCCATCTGTCTGCAAAGAAACTCAGAACAGTTCCACTGTTTCACCTACCCCAGCATTAAGGTAAGTGCTCTCTCACATATTAACTCTTTGGTTAGTCCAAATCCTTCATACACCATCAGTTGGTCATGACAATTAGAGAGATTTCTTTCAGTTCATAAGTCCAGGACTTCAACTCAAATAATGGATTTTAATGGGGCTATAACTCTCCAGTGGCAGCTGCTGCAGAAAGCAAAGAACAAAGTCACAATGCTGGCACATTTTACAATTGGCTCTTATTTCCTAGGGATAGCTATCAAAATGTGAGCCAAGGGAAAATGGGATTGTAATGCCCATTAAAAAGAAAAAGTCAAAGACAGGATACTGGTCTAAATCTATTTCAGGCATATTATTTGTTACTTCTGAAGTTAAGCTTTCAAACAGTTCAAAAGTCTGTGCTATTGCCCAGTGAATGGAAAATTATCTCTTATCCTAACTCAGCCTAATAAAGGAGGTAGAAAAGGAAATAGATAAAAGTGCCAAAAGCTTTTTAGTAGCACAGTTAAACACTGCCATTTTTAACCCCTCAGTCGTGCCACATTCAGGAGGAGTCTGACAAATTTTATGATGATAACTTTGCCCAGAGACATCAGATTTGTCTGATGTTTGCTGGAGAGAAGGCATCGGCAACCCCAGTTTTCCTGACAGTTTTTGAGGAGCTTGACCGGTTTGTTGTTTTTGTTTTTTTTTTTAACATAATCCGTAATACCTACAGATTCATCCAAGGACATCTCAGTATTTGCAGATTTTAATGCTGGAGTTCCAAGAGTCTGAACTTGGGTACTCACCTGGTGGTGTTTCTGCATCTCATCCCGTCACCAGGATATCCCATCTTTCCTTCCCAGTCTGTAAGGGTGGCATCCTTATATTGCGACAGCTCTGAACTCATCTCCTTGGGATTTTTCTGGATATTGTCAAGTCACAGCGGAATAAGAAAGCGAAGTATGAAATTCATCTTTAATAATAGGCTTTATAGGGGCTTTCACAATGGACTAGGACAATTCTCATATGACATGCTGTGTTCAACTAGAGGATGAGCCAATCGTGAAAGTACATTCCTATTCCACTAGGCCAGATCTTGTTCATCAGAATCTCATAAAACTCAGTTTCATTTCAGCCTCATTTAAAGCTTCAGCATTTTGCATATCAGTCAGTTTTACCAAGCTGAAGCTTAAGAGGGTTCTGCTTTTACATATGTTCAGAGAACATTTATATGGAAAGCCTCCAGAATGCCCATGAAGATATCTTGTAAACGAGGACATTCTTGAAGCTTCAATCAAAATCAAACAGCTCAGTTCATCTTCTTTAGAGGGAAGCAGTGTGCAGCTTGACTGTACCTTGGACTTTGGGCATCAAGTTTAGCCTATTGTTTTTTTTCTGGAGAAGGCTCTGGGGAGACCTTATAGCTCTCTTCAATGACTTGAAAGGAGATTGTGTGAGGTGCGAGTTGGCTTCTTCTCCCAAGTGTTAGCTATAGTACTAGAGAAAATGGCTTTAAGTTGCACCAGGGGAGATTCAGGTTGGATATGTAGGAAACATTAGGAATACAAATGTAGGATACATTAGGAAACAACGATTATTAATGCAATGGCTGCCCAGGGAGGTACTGGAGTTACTGCCCATGGAAGAATCGTGTAGATGAGGCACTGAGGGCTTTAGTGATATGATGGTGCTATGTTGATGGCTGAAGTAGACCTTAGTGGAGTTTTCCAACCTTAGAGATTCTATCATTTAAGAAGTATTTAATTCTATCATTTAAGAAATACCATGGCTGATGGAACAAAGCAACACTTTCACCACAGGCCCAAAGCTCTGGAGAAACCACAGGAGACCTCAGGGTACTTCACAGCACAGCTAGAAGCAAATCCAAGCACAACACTGTAAAAACACATTTGAGAAACATCTCATATGTAGGCAAATCTCATACAAGTTACTCTATGGAAAGGCAGAAAAGAGGGCAACTGCTCACATTTTAGAGAGGCTCAATGCCAGTAATGCAGCTGCAATGGGATCAAGTCCTGATAAGGCAGCAAGCAAAGCCTCCATCTCTTGTCCTGCAAGAACTGTCCTACTTCCGGCCAGCAGGAATTTGTACAGTTCATTGCTTACCATCAACTGTCTGAAGTCTGCCTAGAAGTGTAGACATTTTGTTTTCTTTGTCTATTCTGAAAACTTGCTGAAGTACTTAAAAATTAATAAATTGAAAATGAAATGGGACAGAGAATTGTCATTATTCCACCTCCATTGTTAAGTATTTCCAGTTGTAAAGGAGACTAAAATATTTTGGGATTTTCTTTTTCGGCTCTCTGAATTTTCCAACCTCTTTCTCCCCCATCATACCGTCATCCTAAAATTTGGCGTGTCAGCATGAAAGACCAAATCTATGTTTTAGATTTCTCAATAGAAGCTATTTGGTTTAGAGACAGGCACGCACTGACTTCTGTTGCTCATTGGTTCTGGAGGAGTGGAGAAAAAAAAATAAGATTCTGTTTCAGTATGTTGGCATATAAATAGACATAGGAATCTAGTTTAATATACCCAGCCTTGAAAAACTGCCAGCCATAACAAATGCTATTACATAGTAGTGAGTCTGTGTGCTGGAGGATGCTCTAGGGAGACATCTATTAGACTCCTGTTAAGGCAAAAGTTTGACTGATGGCCCAATTTCTGATAGTATTTTCCTCTGTCCTGCATATAAATAGTTGTAACAGTTAAACTGCTATTCTCAGCTGTAATAGGCATAATTTTAGAGGTTTTCTGTGTGCTTTTATAAATGAGCTCTCAGAGGAAGATAGCTGTGGAGTGTACTAAGTACTCCTTAGACATTCCCTCTCTTATCTGTCCTTTCCCTTCCACCTCAGAGTTCCCTGACATGCTACATTGGGAACTTTTTTTCTTATCACTGGTGTGATGTAAGACAACAAGGGTCTATACAGAATATCATCTAAAGACTTTCTCCAGAGGCATTACTTCATTATGAAAATACATGGAGAGTGAAAGCTCCATACATTCGAATTCACCCAAAGAGTTCCTAAAGGCTGATGGTGGATTTCTCCACCACCCTTCATCTAGATGTCAGCGTGGATCCTTCTGTATAATTCATTTCTAACTCCCATAATCACAATAAAAGTTTAATGCATATAAGGCAGAATAAATTAAGGGGAGAGGTTGAGGGGTAGGGAAAGAAAAATTCACTGAAGAGCTAGGAGAAGGAACATCATCTCAAATCAGCACAACTGAAATAACCTCTGCAAGATCTAGCCTTCATAAGTTTTCCCTCTGTTCCTTTCCCCTTACTTTCCCCTCCCCATCTACATTTTGTATCAACAGTTTCCAACTAAATACTTTTGCTTTCAAGTTGATGTGCGATACTTCCTTTTGATATCCCTATTGCTTATGTTGCAAAAATTAGTTCCTTCTTAACTTTTCTGTGCCCTTTATGGCAGCCCATAAAGCCACTGCCTTTCTCCTCAGTTACCTTTTCCAGCCTGCTGAATCTCTCTCCCTGTAGTCTCTTCCTACAGAGTGCCAGACTTACCCTTAGATACCCGTCACGCTTCCCTGTATTTCTAGATCATTTTGATCCTTCTCCCCAGAACCTAAAGCTTCGGTATCATTCATTGCTTCTCCCTATAATGCATTCTGTCACAGAAGCTGTGGGTGCCCCAATCCCCAGAGGGACTCACAGCCAGGTTGGATGAGGCAGCCTGATCTGCTGGGTGGCAGCCCTGCCCACTGCACGGGGTTGGGACTTGATTTCTGAGGTCCCTTCCAACCAACCCATTCGAGGATTCTATGCTACTGCTGTGACATTTCACTTCATTATCTCACAGATTTTGCAGCGCATGGGGAAAGTGAGATCAACTTTGAATCAGGAGCTGCCACTACCACAACATCACAAGTTTCTTTCATTACAACTTGCCCAAATTCCACAGCTCATTGCTATACAGTTTGTTTTGTCATTCCCTAGTGGATTGATAGGCAGCTCTCCTACAGGGTCAATGCAGCACTCGCACATTGTTTAAGGGCTGCAGCCAGGTTTACAATTCAGGCTTTGGAACTAAAGCCTGTACCACACATCAGAGTCATGCAGTCAGAGATGAAAACCCATTCTGAAATTGGCCCAAGTGAAACTGAGAAGTTTCTAGGACTGAGTGCCCTCAGTTGTATCATTTGTTGTTAGCTAGCACTTTTCTTCCTCTTCAACTCTCATCATAAATCCTACAGATGGCTCTTGGAAGTTTGCTGTTGTTATTGACAGATGTTTCACTATAATCTTCACCATATTCTTCAAAGATGTTCTTCCTCTGTGCTTCCCACATACCCCGATGATGAGGAAGGAACAGAGATAACCTCCCGAGGCTCTTCTAGCTTCACTTCTGCTGCACATTCTGTGGATGAATGCACACTTCAGCAATAAAAGCATCAAGAAGAAACAGTCAGCTTTATATGAAACCTGCCACTTCTACCTGTGATTGAAAATAGTCTAGCAGGTCAATAAATGTAGTAGGAAATGGTTTTCCAGTGAGGTAAATAAGCATGCAGATTGGAAACCAGTTCCTTCCTCTCTACCCCCTCAGGTATAATCACAGAATCACAAAATCATTAAGGTTGAAAAAGACCTCTAAGATCATCTAGCCCAACCATAATATTCATAATTATCATAATATTGAAATTTCCTGTAAGTCCAATATCATGGGCAAAAGCACACTTCCCTACTACATACACAGGAAAGGCACACGCAAATAAAAAGCATAGGATTAAGATGCATTCATTCTGGCCGGTATATATATAAAAATAACGTGCCTGTCTACACAGTTTGATAATTTCTTACTTTTCTGCATGCAGGGTCATGATGTAGTCCTCTTGCCTTAGCCTCAGAGACTCAGGTAGCAGACACAAGGTGGACAACAAAGTGTTGAGACTCCAGGTCACAGAGGAAAGCTGACTTGCTTGCAAATTAGTGTTGAGCTGTGTTATAAATCTGATGTCTGTTTATCTGTTTTTTCAGGTACAGGTTGGTCAAGGGCCCACTCTATCCCAACTCAGTGTTCACTCAGTGCTTAGGAGGAAGCATAATTTATTTTTTTCCCTTAACCTTGCTACCAACCTTTGATAAGAGTTATGAAAACTTACATTTTGGTCTGTGCATTCTCCAGTTCTCCAGAAACACAGCAGGAGAGCAGGATTAGCCTGCAGCTACACAAACACACATAGTGCAGTTAGGCTCAACACTTGTTAAATAAGAGACCAGCTCAACAGGGGAATATTTGGAAGCATCTCAGTAGTTATAATAGAGCAGGATGAGAGAAAACAAGATCACTAATGAGAACGCTATGTCCCTTTAGTGCAAGCAAAATAGGGTTGTTCGCCTCCCAAGGCAGCAATTTTTGAAGTCATGCCCTCTATAGAACAGCTTTAATTCTGTTTAAGCGTGATTTCTTCTACCCCAACATTTACGAGCTTTCTGCTCAGAACAGATGCATACAACACACCGTGTCTCTGTGTTCCTGCATGGGATGCTAACAGCACCAAGGGGGAGAGGGAAAGCAAAAGACTGAGCACCTCAGGTTGAAAACTGATGAGCTAATCATACAGCTTTGCACAAGAGCAAGACAAAGGCTCCTATCTGTAAGCAGCAGTGCTGGAGGACACAGTCCTTGTGATTCCAGCAGGCAATGGCAGCATGAGTGCGCATGCAGCCATCGGGAAGGTAGAGGCTATTGAGGTGAGCCATAGGAACTTGTCTCTAAGTTAGTTTTAAAATTGTTTTGCATTCAGAGTAAGCCCCGCATTCAACTCATGGCAGCACCATGGACCTGCCATGACTTTGAGCTCGCCCAGCAACAAGCAGTGCATTTGAGACAAGCTTGCTTCAGGGCAGACAGGAACCTCATATGAATTTCCAGCTAACCAGAACTGGAGCTGCTGGGCTGATGCAAGGAAAGCAATCACACCTCCTGCTGCTTTTCACTTCAGGGAGTCTATTTTTATCTCAGTAGTGTGATGTTTTGCAGCACCAGCAAGGATGCCAATGAGAAAAGCAAAGCGCACGCTGCATGCCAACACCCTGGCTATAGCACAAGTCCTCAAACAGAGCTGGTAACAACCTTCCCTCCAGAACATACCGTTTTTTGAAGCTATGAGCAATAGAACTCTCTGATTTGTTGCCAGAGCCACTGGCACCCAGTAACTTGAAGATGCCTCAAGCCTTTCCTCTAGCACTGTTACAGCATCAGATGCAGAGAAAATTAAATGCATTATTGGTGGTAGGAGGGCATCAGTAGAGCAAGGCTGCTTGTTATACTTGAAAAGCAACAACAAGGTGATAGAGCTTCTCACACAATATGAGTGCCCTGGTACATGCATATGAGTGTACATAGTCACCTCTACCCGGAGAGAACTCAGTCTGAAACACAGAAGATGTGTCTCAGGAGAATCACACAGAGCTGCTCCCCAGATTGAACAGCTCCACCACCTTCTGCAGGCAATGTGCTGTGTCCTCTTGCCCTCAGCCACCCCCCAGAGCCATGCAGTTATTGTGTGTGGATGCCTCTTACCATAGGTTTGTGGACTGCTATCTGGTATCTGGCTGCTCCTTTGCCAAAGTCCCAGGTGCAGTGCTGCTTCCCCATGGCATGCTCTGTGCAGCATCAGAGTATTCAGTTTAACATACAGCTCAGTAACTGTTACCGTGGCCAAGCACTTCTTGCAGTGAGAAGCAAATATGCTTGTATGAGTGTCAGATAAAGGAGTCAGTGGTCGGCATCCAGCTCAAAGAGCCCTCGGGGCTCTGAACATTTTGTACAAAACCATATGCAAAAGCTGTATGCAATGCTAAAGCATCTATCTTCAAGATTTATAGCTACGGAGCTGAGCAGTCCCCTGTATGAACTGCCTGACCTCCAGTAAATCCACAAAAGTCATTCCATTCTATGGAGCACCAGGGTCAGCAGCCAGTTGTGTCAAATCCCAGGGGTTGGAAGCTCTCCAGCCAGCTCCCAGCTTACCTCTGGGAATGGTCTGGCTATTGTTCATGTGACCGTTTTTAACTCAGTTTTGGTGGTTTTGGTGACTGGTTTTAACTCAGATGAGAGTTCTCCCCTAGTCAGCACCTGTACTAACATTTTTCATAGGTCTATGTGGGACTGTGAATGGCAATATGAGGGAGAGATACAGGCAGCTGCAGCACAGAGTAGGAGTCCAACTGCTCATCTGACCCGAGAGTGGAGCATTATCCACACTTTTCTTTCACATAGACTTTAATTTCCTGTTCATAACTACAGCACACTACAGGGGAAAAAAAAAAAAGAAAGAAAGGAGTTAAGTCTTCCATTTTCTGTAATATAATAAAACACAAGGAGAATAGAAACATGAAAACTGTCCAGCAATAGATGTCTCCCAAGAAAAGTTGTGGGACAATCCCAACTATTCACCAAGTGGAGAATTACATTCTTGGCTGTATGTGTGCACAGACAGGGAAAGAGGAGGGACAGAGCCTTGAAAGACAAGTGTTTTGCATCAGCAGTTTCCCAGTGCAGCTACCTTGAGCCAAAGGCCAAAGTGGAAACATTTCTCTAAAATGACAAACCCGTTTATTTAACACAGAGGGGAGGGAACTTGAAGCTATCTGATGGCTCTTTGAAGTGTCTTGAATCATGTCAGATTCAATGTGGTGGAGGAGCTGATTTCCCCATTTGCCAGCAAAACTATGAAGCCATGTTCATCTTGACCTAAGGAGGAAAGAAACTGCTGGGAAAGAGGAGCAGAGTGGGTTGGGGCAGGAAAGTGGTATGACAGCACTGGGATCACATAAAGCACTTTATGAAGTTTTGATCTCCTCATTTCTGTTGCGAGAGAGAGCACCCTGTTTGAGAACAGGGGCCTCTGTATTTGTAATAAACTCCCCCCTTTCATGAAATAAGTCCTTATTCACCAATGCATATTATAAATTATGGTTTCCCTAGTACTTTCTCTGGAGAAATTTATCCCACAGACTTGAGCATCTAGATATTTACATCCACCAGTTCAGTTTAGTGTTGTCCCAGACTGCCCTGTCTATCAAAGCATGGGTCTGGCAGGAATTTTCAGCAGCAGCTGGTTTTACTGAGAAAGGTATTTGTCCAAATGTAATATTCCATTTAAGAGACAGAAGTGTTAAATACAAGAGTTATCCTTCTGAAATTCTTATTTCAATTTCTACTAGACGTTATCTTTTTTTAAAGGGGGAAGCCATGAGGAAGAGAAAGAAAAAGGGACTTTCTGCTGGAAATCACTGAAGCCTCCTGGATTTTGCTTTCTACCAGAAAAAACCTCAACACGTATGGAATATTTTCCACAAAGGGGCTGTAGTCAAGGGGCCACCAGAACCACCATAGGAACCAAGAGACTGGGATCTTGCAGTTTGCTCATCTGGCCTCTGCACTGCTGTACCTGAGAGGAGAGTTGTCACAGCTCAGATTTGCCCAAGAAATCCTCTGTGCAAGAATAGGGCACAGCTAATGGTGAAACTCAACCTAGATCTGGAACCAAGAGACTGATTTGAAGGTTTGCTTATGAGTATAGATGAAGACTGAGCATGGGCTGAAAATCAAAAGGCACTAGTCAATCATGTTTTATTGTACATGTGAAATAGCACCCTACCATAAGATTGTGATATTGAGCAGAGCCTGCATTTTAGCTTGGCAGCACCTCGATAAAAATTACTTTGCCTTTTATTTACTCAGCTGTTCTTACCAGCTTGCCTCATTATTTCACAGAGTAGTCTTGGACACTGCTGTAATGTAAGACTTATAAAAACAATTCAAGTCTTCACAGATTATCTTGAAGAGCACGCCTTGAAAGAGGTTCCAAGCCAGCTACAATTATTTCACTAGGAAGAGATAGGACTCAATGTGCAAGTGAAGAACATCCCCTTCTCCACAGGTATCACAGACATTATTGTCCAGAGAAACAACACTACAATTAATGATCTCACATCCTAGCATCACCACACATTGCATCTGCAGTACAGATTGACTGCTCACGTAAGCAGTGAGCATTTCAGGGATGGCAGGTTGTTGGAGCTTTAGCTGTCATTTGCTACTTGCTGTTCTCTGCCCTGACCAGCTCCTTCCCCCAGGAGACCTACCAATGCTTGTATGCAGACAACTTCAGGAGCACTCCCCTCTAACATTTCTGTCTGCTGAAATTGCTTAGCTCAGCTCCCACCAGCCTGGGGAATAATTCTAGGTTAGGTCTGGGCACAAGAATAGAATAGAGATGGAAGTGTATATTCCAATGATAATGAGCAACATGCAAAAATCAGAAGACCTACCTTCTTCAGTGATCTTCCATCCAGATACAATGCAGAGGGAAGAGGAAGACGACATCTCAGGGCTGTTGGGCAGAAACAGCGGTCTCACAGCAGTGGTGTACTCCAGTGGGACATCCAGCTGCATCGGGGCAACGTCAGAGTCACAGCTCACCATGTCAAATGGAGAGGCAGCACGTTGGAGGGTCAGGACAAAGAAGGAACAAGTTCCCCTGTAAGTGCATCCCATACCTATAAAGGAGGAGGGCAAAACCACAAAGAATGACCAAACTCATTAAAATGAAGCAAATAAGTTGCAAGGACTTCAGATGGAAATCCCTCACTTTTCAGTTGAGAATATTGCCAGGACACATTATTTAGATCTCCTGAGCCTACAGAGATGGCTGACTGCAGCACTGTGCAAATACAAGCTAATAAGCTGTGCAAATACGAACCAATAATTTTTTTTAGAGTGAGTCACCTCTTTTCCACATGTATTTTTTCCTCCTCCCCACTAGAAGAGAAAAGTCAGCAACCTTTTTATAGACAGATATATTGCTCAGCACCAAGAGAGTAAGATATCGAGGACACTCAGTCTTCTGCCAGATTTTTAAGTCTTTACCACAAGTAATAAGAACCAGGTATAAAATGCACTTCCAGAAGCTGTAAGTTACCTCAGTGAGACCAAGTCACTGGACTTCCTTTCTAATTCCTGAAGCTGTGCTACCCACCGGTCATTTTGCCTTGCTGCCAAGACAGTTTTCTTTGTGTACACAGATCTGTTTTGAGAAATGTGGTAAGGACAAATGTATCACAGACAGTATTTCTCATGTTCTTGCTTGTTTTTTACCTGTTCCGTTGAATCTCTCAGGGCTCTACCATGGTCTGCTGTCACAGTTTAGAGTCAGGGTTTCTTGGATCTGTATAATGAGAGCAAACGTATTGGAACTACTTATAGTCAATTGCTCAAGCTTCCTTATTCAGCAGTCATACATCCCTTCTGGCTCTTCTCTAATTAGTCACTTATTCCCAGAACTGCCGAGCAAGAGCTTCTCGACACAACAAATGCATTGCATCAGTTCTGGCTCTGTTACAGCTCTGATCACAGATAGTCCAATTAACTTTAACAGATCTCAGAGGCAAGACAAAGTCATTGCTATCTCCCAAAACACTGTTCACAGGAAGAAGGGCAGAAGGGAAGTTTCAGAGGTATGAATACAATCTGTAGCTCTCTGGCTGCTTTCTCTCCAGCCCAGAGGAACACACAGCGTGAGAAGAGGAGCAAAGGCAGCAGTTGGACACAGTCACAGTGGAACACAGTGGGCAGCTGTCAGGATCCATATGGGGCTGATGACAACCGGTAGTCTCAAAGGAGGTTCAGAGCAGCATGCTGTGGCCAGCTGTGAGGAAAGGCCTATTCAGCCCTAGTAACACCACTGTGGGAAGGCCACAGATGTCTGCAAGATACAGAAAAATGGTTGCACTTTTGCAGCAAGTTTCTTGTTTTTCTAGATAACCTTGCACAGTGGATATAGGTAGGTCAAAGATGTAGAAGACACCGAATTTGCCCCGTCTGAAAGTGATGTAGGAAGGAAAAACAGACACTTGAAAGCTTGAATCTTAAGGAGTTTAGCACTTAAAAGAGAAAACAAGGCTCAGGAACTGCAAGAAGGTCTCTCCCACTCTCTACCTCTGTGGCCCCAGTCTCAGCAGGAAGAGCATGCAGCCAGAATAAAGAGAACATATCACATGCATAGGGAATCAAAGATTGGGTACCTCCTTATTACTTTTTGTCCATGGAAATAGTGCACAAAAGGATTTGAGATCAACAAGAACCTGCCTCGCTGCAAAATCCCTCTTACACACTTGGGGAAAGACTTTCAGACCTGCAAGAGGGAAAATAAGAGTTCGCTCTTAATCAGATTGATAGAGCTGTGCTATCCCCTCAAAAACACCCACTCAAAGAGAGATGTTATTCATCTCCCCAAGCAGCAGCTGGCACACAGTCATGAAAATAGAAAGCAGTGACAGCAGACTAGGTCCCAGGTTCGTGGCTTTCTTCTGTAACTAGATTTTCAAAGGGACTGCAGAATCACAGAATTGTCTGAGTTGGAAGGGACCCTTAGAGGCCATCTGGACAAATCCCCTGCAACGAACAGGGACATCCACAGGTAGATCAGGTTGCTCAAATGCCCACCCAGCCTGATCTTGAGTGTCTCCAGGGATGGGGCCACCTCCCTGGGCAACCTGCTCTAGTGCCTCACTACCCTGATTGTAAAATACTACTTCATATCCAATCTAAATCTCCCCTCTTTTAGCTTGAAACCATTCCCCATTGTCCTGTAACCACAGACCCTGCTAAAGAGTCTGTCCCCTTCCTTCTTTCAGTCCCCCTTCAGATACCAAAAGGCCGCTCTCAGATCAGCCCGGAGCCTTCTCTGCTCCAGGCAGAACAGCCCCAGCTCTCTCAGCCTGTCCTTGTAGGAGAGGTGTTCCATCCTTTGGATCATTTTTGTGGTCCTCCTCTGGATGCACTCCAACAGGTCTATGTTTCTCCTGTACTGAGGACTCCACACCTGGATGCAGTACTCCAGGTGAGGTCTCACCACTGCAGAGCAGAGGGGCAGGATCACCTCCCTCATCTGCTGTCCACATTTCTTTTGATGCAACCCAGGATATGGTTGGCTTTCCAGGCTGTGGGGGTACATTGCTGGCTGATGCCCAGCTTGCCATCCACCAGTACTGCCAAGTTCTTTTGAGCAGGGCTGTGCACCATCCTTACACCCCCCAGCTTGTACTGATGGGGGTTATCAGAATAATAACATTAACAAGGCTGTTTGTTTCAGGTATTAGAAGTTAGTCATCTCATTTCCCTGAGAGACATAAGAAAAAAAAACAACCTTAAATCTTCTCCTTTATTTGGGACTGACAGCTCTGCCACAAGCAGCTACTCTGTTTTAAAATTATCTTGACATAATGCAGCAGGATTAGGTTAAAAAATAGGCTTGGCTGTCTAAGAACAGATGCAAATGGTGCAGACATTGTTAGACACAGCAGGCATCTCTCTACTCACCTGAATGAATAAAAGTGAGAAGGGCTCTGAATCCTCTGAAGCTGTTCACCCCATCACTTCCAAAATGCACCAGCATAGTATTTCCTGGACTCAGCAATGGTTTGGGAGCTGAGAATCCACAGAGATTAGCTGCAGGAAGGAACAAGATGTATTTTTAAGATGAGAATTGATATCCCTTAAGCAGTTGTGTTTTTAGCTAATCTAGGTTTCTAAAAAACACATAAAACTTTTGGACTTGGTCACTTCTTGAAAAAGTTCTTGTTTTGCTGAGAAGAAAAACTTCCATGACAAAGGTAGTCAGTGACATCAGCAAGCAATAGCAGACAGAATTTATGCCCTGCAATCATATTACAGGCATGCAAAATAATCCCAGCTTTCTAATGGTGGAATTACAACAGATAGTATGAATGCTTTCCGCTGCACAAAGAACCTTTGCTTGAGGACTATTTGCCACCATTGTGATGGCACCTGCAGAATTTCTCCTGAATGATCTACTTGTGCTGTAGGCACATCAGCTTTACATCTACTGGAGGTTTCTTCTTCCCTTGGAGAACATACCATTTTTGCATAGCATCTGGAATTCCCATCGCTGCAGCTGGACAGGAAGCTTGTACTTTATTCCCAAGCAGCTTTCCTGTAAGAATGTGAATTTCCTACAGCAAAACTGAACTGGAAAGCATCAAGTGAAATGCTGACATTCTTCCCTAGAAGATTACAAGTTTGATTTTGCCAGCCTTCTCCCTCCCTGTGAGTACACCCTCATTTCCAATGGAAACCAGACTTCTTTTCAAGGGAGTTGTAATGTTAATATTCATTCAGCACTTGGTAAACATATGCAACTAAATTACCACTACAAAACAGATGGGGAAAAAAATAGAAGCCAAAGATCATTTGTCACCAGTAAATACAGGACAGTTTGGGCCTCTTGTCCATTTCTTTATACCAAAAAAGCTGGATATCTCATCACCCTACTCTGTTTTTTTGGTTCACATATAGGCTTGTAAAGATGTAGCCAGAATTCAACTCAGTCTTCACTTCTGAGTGCCAGATTGCTTTTCACCTTAAAAATAGATATCAAGCTCTGCTAAATGTTTTGCCTGGAAACTGTTTTTGAAAGAAGCTGTGGTGTTACAGCATGCTTTCCTTTTGCCCAAGCAGGAGGAACATCTGGAAATATATATTCAAGAAAATTAAGAACGTTTATTTCACTAAAGATTGTTATGTTGATAGAATTGAAACAGATATAAAGTGAAGAATTAAGAAAATATTTCCTTCTGAAAGCATTGGAAAGAGATACCTCAGGTTAGCAGTTTTTTTTCATTAATGAAATCCCAACCAAATTAGCTGAATTCATAAAGAATTCACATCCATTGCAGTGGAATTAGACACCAACTGACAACTGTGCTTTTCCTCTGCCTTCCTTTAAACATTTGTCTTCTTAATGAAACTCAGAGCAACGATGCACTTGCTCTCTTCTTTGATAGAGATGCAGAGCAGTAGTGTGCTCTGCGGCAGAACATGAGCACGGTCCTGTACAAAGCCCCTCAACACCATCCAGCAACATGGAAAAGCAAGGTCACAGCTAGGACGTGGGATCTCCTGTGCCAATGGTACACTTGGCCGTGATAGGCAAGACAGAAGTGCTTACACCACTCCTCCTGTGATATCACATTAACAGAACATATTTTGGTGATGTGGCACCTGTTTCCACAGGGATTTCCACTTTGAAAGTATTAATACTCACCCAGCTGATTTTCATCTTCATCACTGTAAACAGCAACTGAACTGTAAGTGCAGCCTGGGCTAAGTTCAACTGCAAAGTTCTCAAACTCCAGCTGTGAAGAGAACAAGCAAGAGGGAATCATCAAGAGCGGAGTAGTGATTGAAGCTCTTACCCTTCTTAACCATGGGCTAGAGAAAATCACTTTTAGGATTGCCAACGTGGCTTTCCTTGGCGAGTCACATTTTGCATTAGAGCAGTCTGTGGGCAGTCTTGGCCTAATAGTGCAGACTGCTCCTCTGTGCGGAGCTACAGACAGCTGCAGAGGATGGATCCAACCTAAGCCTCACCTGAAGAGATTTCTCCTGCTATCTCTACTGGGACACTCTGTGCCTTATACTTTAGAAGGATATCTCCCATGGAATGCTCTTTCAAGAGCTTTTCCTTTGGTGGTTTGGTTTTAATCCAGACCAATACATCTAAAATGATAAAATGATAAAATGAATCCAAAAGAATAGGTTTCCATACCCTTGGGCATCCCTAGGTTTAACACTGTTTTTCCATCCCTTAACCAAGGCAGCAGGGGAGAAAAGATGCTCCAAACAACATAAGATGACAACACAGAACAACGCCATGTGGATGCTTGCTGCACTCTAACAGAGATGTGCAGTAGAACTAGAGATGCTGGTACTGTGTGTGGGAACCATCACTCCACTACTCACACACAAGAATAAACACCTTGGTATGGGGCTAAGGAACAGCCTGGGGTTATTAACACTGCCACAAGGAAAAAGCTGGCTGTTCACAACGTGGTCTGTACTTCTTTACCTTCAAATGCTCTGGTTTTCAAGATAAAGCTATGTAGTGATGAGATTGGTGCCACCAGACTTAAAGCACTTAGAACAGTCACAGCAGCCCCGCACACTGATTCAGAGTGTGTTTAATTGACAAAATATGCCCTGTAAAAAGTCAGCGACCTAGAAACCTTACAATTTATGTTCTTGCGTGTCACAGATGTTTCTGGCAGGATTTTATTAATCACTCCCCTGAATGGCTTTCAGTGCAGAGGTTTAAGTGCAGTTTCTCCTTTATTACCTTTACAGCATACTCTGCTGGAGCCTCAATGAGCCAGTGGCACTTCGTGTTCCTGGGATGCAAGCCAGGGTAATTAGCAGTATCAATCTTTCTCTTTTCCACCAGTATTGCAACACTCCCACAACCTGAACCTACAGTACAGAAAGAGAGAACAGAGACAATTTAATGACCAACATTACACAGTGCTTTTTAATAAACCCACACCAACACTGAAGTCAGGGGGGTTTTGTTATTTATTTTAAGGGGGTCATAAAGGAAAGGGTAGGAGTTTCTACAGTGTAGGTATGTTCACCTGCTTCAGAGTCCTTACGGACAGCTGCGATGGCAAGCTTGGACACAGCTAGCATCATCCCCATTAGAAACAAACATAATGTTGTCCCAGTCTGACTATCAGCAGGGGGCTGGGAATATGCCTCCACAGACCTTATCTGAGGGAGACAAGGATTTTGTGGCTTAGGTGGTCATAGCATGCATTTATTCAGGCAAATATCACAGTGATTCATTAAGGTAGATCCCTCTGTGAAGCTGTCAGCTCATGCTAAATGGAGACACTGTTCAGCTTTCTCTACCTATAAAATATTTAGAGGCTGTAGAGAAAAACTGGAGAAGGGACTTCATCCAAAACAACCGTATGAAGAACTGAGCGTTCCTAGAGGATGAATTGTGGACTATGGATGATGGGTTATTACAGCACACTGCCACTAGTACTGAGAGGAGAGAAGTAGTTAGTATTTGCTTGAAATATTTATTCTCTATCAGTTCAGTATTAAGAGTGCCTTAGAGAGGGGAAAAAGGCTGCTTCTTTTGGCCTCACCTTTACTCAGTAGTTACTAGTTACTCAGTAATCTGTACATTTCCTGGGCCATGTAAACAGTTTGGAACCAACAAATAACCATCCTTTCTGATCTGCTTCTCCAATATGCCTTCTGGCAATGCTTAACACATCAGAAAGTCACCTGGCTATGCACCAGTTAAGCAAGAATAAGCACTCAGCTTACCCTGCTATCCATAGTCCTTAGGAATAAAAGAGGTATGGGAGAGACAAGGAATGCTGGGCATGGTGAATTATATACAGTTGAAAGGCACTGTTGAGACACTTCAGGCCACCACACTACACTAGATGCCAGGACAAATATGAGCTGCCCAGGGAGGTGGTGGAGTCGCTGCTCCTGGAGGCGTTCAAGAAATGTTTAGATGTTGTACTAAGGGACATGGTCTAGTGAGGAAATACTGGTGATAGGTTGGACTGGATGATCTTGGAGGTATTTTCCAACCTTGGTGATTCTTTGATTCTATGTCCCTCAGCCCCACCTGGGCATCACCTCCAGCTTGTCAGATTCATAGCACGCAATAAAAAGGGCTTCTCAAAGCCAGCTAGATTTGCTATTCTTCATGATGGTGAATTAAAAAAAAAAAAAAAAAAAAAAAAAAATCAGAACCTGTGCCTCTCACTTCTCCAAAGCACCCAGACTTACTGATCAGCTCTCTTCTGCTTGAATAGAGGCACACATAGTCACAGTCACATCCAACATGGTACTCTACATCTAATTTGGTGAAGTAGATCAGGATCATTTTCTCCTTCAGTACTATTATATTCCACATGCATGGGCTAGAAGCAAACAATAGCAAAGGCATGAATCTGAATGGCTGATCTTATACATGAGTGGTCCCACCTTGGGCTGGGAACCTCCAGTAATTACTTTCCTGCAAGCAAGTACCAGAAGCCAACAGCTGGTATTTCCAACTACACTCTTTATCATCTGACAAGTGCAGAGGAGTGCTGTGAATTTGCCCAGCACTAGGTGGGGACCAATGTTTCCTTACAGCAGCAATAGCTTAGTGCTGTGCTACTGACACTGCCAGCCCAGTTATCTCATTTCTGTGCCTCTTGCAAGAACTGAAAGCTTCTTTGTGCAAGCTGACACGGACATGGCTGAGCCACAAAGGGCACAACAGATCTCAAGCCAGCCACAGCCATTTTGTGTGTGCAGCCCAGACACAAGCTGCGTTACAAATAGACTTTGTGTCATCCTTTCCTTGTGGAGAGGATTCCCATTACCCTGCCCAGCAAGCACAGGGGAATTTGCATTGCTGCTGTAATCTGGACACTGCCAGCAGCAGTTGATGCTTCTGAGCCCTGGGAAACACTTTGGTGGTTGCCCAGGGGAAAGGCAGCAGTTGGCTACTTGGGCAGATACCTGTTGTCAGGGTAGCTGTTCTCCTGAACGTGGCCACTTTCTCCAAAGACCAGCAAGCCCTGGGGACTGCACAGCTCCAGCACAGGAAAGGGGCTTTGAACAGCAGCTAGGGAGAGAAAAGCATTTAACAGGTTATTCCAAATGCAGGCACTGTCCTCTCAAACCAGAAGTGCCTGACAGAGTTGAGAGAAGACTCTAGAGGTCGCACACAATTTCTTCCCTAAAGTCCTACTTAAAAATCCCCAGCATTTCAGGATTTGTCTTGCCAATACAGCAGGCCTGTGTTCACTCAGCCTACTAAGAGCTGACGTGGCTGTTCCAAGCTTATTTTTCAGCACAATTTTTATAACTTTCTGTCCTTGATCTTCTATGGGCATTTGATCCACATGGATGCCAATAGCTCTGCTTCACACAGGTGAAAGCAGTCACTTTGTACCCACACAGCTCCTACTCATTGCAGTTATTTTTTCCCCATTATCAGGTACTCAGCTGCAGACAGAAGCCTTTTCAAACAGAAACCATTATGGGGCTCTAGCAAAGCCATAATGGGCTGAGTATTATTTAATACCTCAACTTTGATGTCTATGACAGAAATATCGCCATCTCCTTAATAACTTGCATTAGTGCTGTAATCATCTGTACAGAAAAATTCAAGTGGCCTGCAGTGAGCCCCCAGACCTGTGCCCAGCTATAAAAAGCACTTGTGATAAGTCATTACAACTGCTGCACACCTCTTCCCACATGTGATCAAAGTTGTGTTTGATTAGGAGATAACCCCCATCAATCCTGCATGCTGTTATAGGAGCACAACCACAGCTTGGTTCTGGAGCTGGCTAGCACTCAAAGGGAGTTTTATTAGGGCAGAAGTGATACGCAGCACTCCGAGTTTCTTCTCCCAACTGGAAGGGCTGCATCCATCCAGGAACATATAATTTGAGTAGCCTTCTGCTCTTCCTTCAGAGTAGGAAGGATTGCTTGAGTTGAATGGGATCCCTAAAGGCCAACTGATCCAACCCTCTCCAGTGAACAGGGACACCCACAGGTAGATCACATTGCTCAGAGGCCCATCAAGCCTGACCTTGGGTGTTTCCAAAGATGGGGCATCCACCACCTCTCCTGGCAACCTGCCCCAGTACCTCATCAGCCTTATTGTAAAATACTTCTTCTTTAAATCCAACCTAAATCTCCCCTCTTTTAAATTGAAACTGCTTTCCCTTTGTATAATCAAATAATAGTAGGATGTTATAATCACAAAATAAACAAGAGAGTTAGGCAAAGCAGACTATGATAACAAAAGAGAATAAATAGAAGGCTTACCCCTATCCTGGGCTCACCCACAAAACACCAGCAGAGCAGATCTCCAGAAGAGATCCTTCCCCACTGGTAGCCAGCTCTTCAATAGGTGTAGGAGGGGTGCAGCCAGGCTCCATCCCTTCCAGCAGCACAGTGAATTGCCTCCACCTGTGCTCCTCTGGCTGACTCATGGCTCGCCTCAGGTGATCAATCAGAGGTTCAGGCCCTGACTCTGCAGTTCCCATACACCCTTGTCCTATCATAACACACTCTGCTAAAGAATCTGTCTCCTTCCTTCGTATAGCCTCCTTCAGACACTGAAAGGCTGCTCTCAGATCTCCCCAGTGCTTTCTCTTCTCAAGGCTGAATAGCTTTGGCTCACAGCCTGTCCTCATAGGGAAAATGTTCCATCCCTTGGATCCCTTTGGATCATTTTTGTGGCCTTCCTCTGGATGCTCTCTGACATTTCCACATCTCTCCTATGTTGAGGACTCCACACACCTAGATGCACTGCTTCAGCTGAGGCCTCACCAGTGCAGAGCAGAGGGGCAGGATCACCTCCCTCACCCTGCTGCAGGTCAGACCTGCTATTAACATGGGATTTCCATGTGGGGACATGTCTACCTCGACTTTCTACCACTGCAAAATAAAGGTAAAGAAATAATAAAAATGCTTTGCTGCTGATGCATCAACTTGAAACTAGAGAGAAGTGCTGTGGGTGGAGCAGCAGGACAATGCTAGTTCCTGTTTTGCTGAACAAACAGGAGAGAAAAAAGCACTTCTGGACACCACACCAGCTTGTGGCCAGGTGCCACCAGTCCTCAGACAGGCAGGGGGCCCTCCAGAGCCACCCTGTTGTATGTACACAGGGTATCTCATTCCTCCCAGCCTCTTGGTAGCACTGCCCGTGCCACACTCCCCCATCACTTCCCACAGATATATGCTGTCCCCTGGGAAGGCTGCTAGGGAATAGGTGTGACAGGCAAGTTTGGATGAGCCCCAAAGCACAGGGGACATGGAAATGCTGCTGAGCCGGGGAGAGACAGCAGCAGTCACTTGCCCCAACTGCTTCACTGCGCCCTGGGATCAAGAGAAGGGGTTTAGAGAAGGAATCATCAAGAGTAGCCCTTGAAAGTGCAAATTCAGGCATTTTCATCTCCATTAGAGTCTATCATTCATTCTTAAGTAGAAGGGAACCTTGTAGGGACAGCTCTAGGCTCAGCTATCCATACATGAATATGCACAGTAGTACTGCAGAGCACAACCTTTGCTAATGAGCTCCAAGGTCCCATGCTGCAGGAAAATGCTGATCTGTACATCTCATCCTGGGAACAGTCCTCTCAGAAGCAGAGGATCCCTGACAAGAGAGGCGTATCCTGTCAGGTGGAGAATGAAACTGCTGCTTTTCTTGTATTTCTGCTTCTGAAACAAAATGCCTCCTCTCCTTTATGCACTACCCTTTCTCCCTGAAGTGACCAGAGGCCCTTCAAGTCCACTCCCCCTCAGACATCTTGCCCCAGCCACTGGCCATGTACAGCATCCCAGACTCGAAGCCTTCATCCATGTGGGGGAGGCAGACAGGCTGGACTTCATCCACTGCAGAAAGAAGGGCACACAGATTGACTCGGTACTTCCAGGAGGACATCTGATTTACAGGTACAAACAACATCCTTTGGTCACACTGCTCCATACTTTCCCATTTTCTCTTTCTTTGGCAGCCCTGCTTGCAGCAGGGGATGGAACTAGATGAGCTTTGAGGTCCCTTCCAACCCAAGCCAGTCTGTGATTCTATGACTCTTCCTAGAACATTGCAGCAACACGTAGGTACTTAAGAATTAAAAGTACAAACTGAAGTTAGTCACGTGTCATAAGTTTTGCACTGAGGCATGGCAAATTCACAGAGGGATCAGGAAGACAGTTAGCTGCCTCTGAATGCTGACTTCAGCAGAAGAATACTTGGGAAGGGGACAAGAGGAAGGTAGGGAACAGCATGATAGATCAGGAAAGCACATAGCCACTGTATCAATCTCACACAGTGTGGGAACAGCATGGCATTTGGGAAATTCTATGCATCATTCTCCTCCCTGAGGACCAGTTGCAGGATGTTGCTGACCAACTTGCTGCCACCCTGCAGACCAACGAGGCACTGCTGGATCCCTGCTCTTGACAATCCCCTGCTTTATAAACCTTTTGCTAGGATTTTCCCCTTTACTACCGCTCACTTCTCCATCCTCCCTGCATTCCTTAGCTGCTCAGAATTTGTAATATATCCATTGACAGCACTTGGCCTCTTGCTGCCTTAATGTTCCTCCAGGTATATTTATGTTGAACCATCTCTCCAGTAATTGGATCGAGACAGTTCTGAAAAAACTATTTCTTGGGTCTTACTTCCTAGGTTCCTACCATTACAGGCAAAAAGCAAGGCTACCACCAGCAAGTCAAACTACCTCAGCTCAGACTACCTAGCCAGCATGAGAAGTGACAGATGGTTATTTTATGTTGGCTGGTCTGTCACCTAATGGCTACGATCAGGCATGACCAGTTGACTGCATCTTGGCATGGCTTTATATAGCTCAGGGAACTACTTTTAAAAAACATGGGAGATGAAGCTCACATCACTTCCATCATTGAGGGCCTAAAATCACCTCCAGAGACTTTGCATGCAGAAGCGCTTGAAGCAAGCAGGCTTTAAGGAGCTGAAGGCGTAGCACAGCCACATCACAGCTCATATAGTACAGCCAATTAAACCAGAGGTGCACGATGACACGTGAGATGGGGACACTCCTGCCTGTCCACCCATTGCAGGTGACACATCCCTACAGTCACCATCAGGCTCTTCTGAAGTCTCCTAACTGAAAAATAAAACCCACACTACGTGGGAAGGAGTTGCTGCCACAATGTAAAATATTTCCTTCCAGTTCCCATGAAGGCACAGATGCTGCAACCCTGAAACATGCTCCTGTGCTGGGAACTGGTTTTGGCCCTCAGTCACAGGACTCCCAGCTGGGCTGACTTCACTTCAGCAGCCATGCAGAGAATCCACTGATCTCAGTGGAAAAGCTGCACTTCGCTTTAAACTGATGAACAGGCTTGTTTCATCTGCTGCCCATCGAGCCACTGCTCATGCACAGCCACATAGAGCTGCCAGAAAATGTCCCAGCA
The DNA here is from genome assembly GCF_951394365.1 of Tetrao urogallus. Lineage (NCBI taxonomy): Eukaryota > Metazoa > Chordata > Aves > Galliformes > Phasianidae > Tetrao > Tetrao urogallus. The sequence continues at coordinate 134,626,288 of NC_136813.1, forward strand.
GATTCCCCTACAGCCAGCCTGGATGGGGAGAGGCACAGTGGCTATTGTCTTGGGCCTCACCAACTTCAGTGCTGGTTTCAGCCCTGACACACCAAGCTCAGACCTTGTTACCTGCAGTCCAGGATCTTACCATCATTAAGAATCACTAAATTTGGAAAAGACCATCTAGTCCAACAGTCAACACATCACCACCATGCCCACTAACCATCCCTCAGGACATAACCACATGCAAAACTGTAAAAGCAATGGGAACTGAGCATCACAGTCATTCGGGCCCCATAAATCCTTCCTCTCTGTTTGTAGTTGGTGCATTAAGGAGATAAGCAGAGGCAGACATTTAACAGCTTTAGCAAGTTTTTTGGGCAGCTACACTATATAGATCCATGTAATGCTAAACAAGAGTATGCCTTTTATGCTTTTTCTGCATATTTGATAAGCAATATGACATCACAGTTCAACTGAGAGCAATCAGCTCCAGCAGAGTCAAGGTGCCATTCAGTGTGTCTTTCAGCTATGCTGTCAGAGCAGCATTACCCAACACATAGAAAATTGACAAGTGGGGCCTCCAACAAGTGCCCCAAAAAGCTGCAGAGGGGGTTCACTGTAAGTTTTTGCTTAAACTTTTTTCAGTAAATTAACAACTTTCTTCATTTAGGGAAACCTTTCCTCTGGAGAACACAGAAACGAACTTTGGCAGCACAACAGCTGAGAGCAGAAGCACTGGCAATAGAAACAGTGATGTGCTTTGCCATCAAGGTTCATCTTGCACATTACAGTTTTTATTGTTGTCATTCCTCAACATCAGTTCTCAGAGGTGTCACTCAAGTTGAGGAAGAAGCAGATGTGAAGCGGACTGGCCTGCAATTACAGCATAATGGATTGTAAAAGGGCTGGCAAAGGCGTCGCTTGTATCATTGCCCCTGCCCATTAAGAGGTCTTTAGCAAAGCTGGTCTTGCATTAAAAGTGCAGAAACCAAAGTGATTGCTATGGGTAATAGGACAGATGCCAGGGCTGCTTTTACCAGGAAGCTTCACTGCTGCTCCTTCTTTCTCAGAAATGCAGGCCCTTCAAAGGAAGGGTCGGATATATTTTGAGATGAGGTAACTCCCATTTGCTCCCAAAATGAGGTATCAAAGATCTGCCCACACTAGAAAAGCTGGGTATGGATGACCTGTAGCCTCCACCTTCAGCCCCAGTAGGTATTTGAAGGGAATGAAACTCTAGAAGACCCCAAAACAGAGGGGACTTCACACAGATCCCACTCATCTTTCTTACGGCTGCAAGAGCATTCCTGGAGCTCAACACTACCAGGCATCCAGAGGAACCCACTTGAACCCAACACCCTGCCCTCTCTTCCCTCCTAAAAGGCCTTCCTGCCCTTCATGCTACCACCTGCACATGTTTCCAAGCTGCTGAACGTGTAGGGATTGGTTTTTGGGTAGAAGGAAGTGTTAAAAACTGTTTGCCAGAGTCTGATCTGGCAATGTGCAAAATAGAAGTACTGCTCCCCCGGGACGGAGTCAGTGCAGTGCCCCACAGATCTGCTGGAGCTGCCCCCCGGGAACTGTCTTTCCCCCTCCAACAATCCGAGAGTAGAATCCCAGCAGCAGAACATTCTCCGGGCTCTTCAGGTAAATGGGACAAAGTCCACTTCTGAGGATTACTTAGAGGATAGAAAGAAGAGTGCTGCTGTGAGGCAGATCTCACATGCTCAACTGCGTCACCTCTGCAGATAGGGAATTAACAGAACATCTCCCAGCTATCATGGGTCTCCTGACTCCAGCCTGAACTTCAAATGATATGTACGTAAATGAAAATGCACAGAAATTACATTTCTTGATGAGAAGCTGATGTACAGAAAAGTGAGTTCTCCTGTGAGGTACTTTCACAATGTGTGTGCATGCACAGTCATAGATAAATTTCAGGTTTCATCCAGTAGACTAGTTACCCTTAACAGAATGCAACTGAAACTTAGGAAAATTTAGTAACAAGTGCAACAGATTATAATGGTGCTGCCTGACTTTATTCAAAGCACATTATTTCGAAGCTTCCTTATCTAAGCAGCACCCTGCGGCGCTTAACCAGAGCAGCTAAAGTCATTCTGAAAGAGCTCATCTCTGAATCAGGCTGACCTAGCACTCAGTCTTGGCTTGGTCTGAAATGCACTGCAAGGAGACAAAGCTTTCTCACATTGCTTTTGGCATCAACTGTGCCTTAAAAATGTGAGCAACAAGCATGGGAGAAGTTTGACTGAGAGCGAGGCCAGCCAGGCATGCTGGAGCTGATAAAGCTTTAGATGCTTCGTTGAACTGTGCAGCAGGAGATAGATGCATGGTGATCCAATTTCCTGGAAAGAAGTATAAAGGGAAAAGCCCAGCCATCCTCACCCAGCAGGGTGTAAGGTGCACTGACCAGCACAGAGGCAGGGTGTTCAAAACCACTAGCTGCACAATGTGGGAGCACAAATTCCACCTGGAGGGCCACAAAAGCAAGGAGCCAACTGTAAGTACTCACACCAGGGGCCTGCTGCTGCAGGCTGGATGGTTTCAGAGAGCCCCAGCTTCAGGTTTCTGCATTCCCTTAGCTGGACTGTGTGTGCACCAGCCAGTCAGTCTGTTAATCACTTTGGATCCTGTGTTTCTCATGGTATGAAGCCAAGGGGAGGGGTCACCTGCCTGTCCCAAGGTGGGAGACCAGGACAAAAGTTCATAGCAACTGAAGGAATTGCGGCTGTTTAATCTGGGGAAGAAGAGGCTGAAGGGAGACCCCATTGCTCTCTTCCAGTATCTGAAAGGTGATTGAGTGAGAGCAGGGTTGGTCTCTTCTCACTGGTGACAGGTGACAGGACGAGGGGAAATGGCTTCAAGTTGCACCAGGGGAGGTTTAGGTTGGATATCAGGAAAAACTTCTTTACAGAGAGGGTGGTTAAGCCCTGGAGTAGGCTCCCCAGGGAGGTGGTTGAGTCACCATCCCTGGATGTGTTTAAAAACCGTTTGCATGTGGTGTTCAGGGACATGATTTAGCGGTGGGTTGTTAAAGGTAGGGTAGTTTGGTAAGGTTGTGGTTGGACTTGATGATCTTTTCCAACCTGAGCAATTCTATGATTCATTTCTCTGCCCTTCAAACAATGTAACTGGGAGGCACTCATCGTGTTTGCCCAAGCAAGAGCCTGAAATAACTCACTGGAGTCACCAGGAGAGAAAATGTCACCAACAGCATCGCCCATCTGCTCTCCTTTGGCTTTGGGCCACATCCTCTGCACAGCCTTGAATGCTCACACTTACCTTTCCACCAGGATAGTGGCACAAAAGAGCACCGCGGGCACTTGCACTGCTGTACTCGAGTGCCAGTGAGCTGAGGAGCCCACATCCTACTGCACGGCCAGTGCTCCAAGACTCAGCAGCAACCACCGACCCTCATCACAAGGCTATGGGGATCCCTACACAGCATCGTGGCTACAGAGGGGCTCTGAGCCTCTCCCTCCCTTCCCATACAGCATTTGATTACCTTGCTGTGTCACTCTCAGGCATCCACCGCTGGCCTCAAAGTATTTGACTACCACAGAAAGCTCAGTCACAACACCAGACGCAATTTTCTAAGCCACTGACCTGGACCGAGCTCTCCCCAGCCTCTGCTGCTGACTGGCTCTTCTGGCAAGAGAGTGCGGTGATTATTGCTATAGCAGCAAACCTACTGCTGGAGTAGAAAATAGAGTTTATTAAGGTGGTAAATAATGGAGAAAACACCATACCCTTGGGCGGGGAAGAAAAACTGCATTAGCAACAGCGGAAGAACCAACATCAGAGTGAACCAGGATGGGATGAATGGCAATTAGCTTTGGAAGGTGAGGCTGCAGGGCTGCAAATCAGGTAGGACTGGAGGCTCTCTTAGCTACATCTTGCAGGAGACCACTGGCTCCCTGGTCTCTCCTGTTAGTGCTGTACCATCAGAGACACAAGCAGGGTTTAACAGCTCCCACACCACCACCACCAGCCCTGAAGTCACCTCAGTCTTTGCCTGTAGAAGCAAAACTCTCTTGATAGTGCAGGAAAAGGTGATGCAGCTGTGTTCCTTACCTCATGAGCCCCATGCCTCCCCTCCGAGGCCAGCGAGGAGGAACACTCCTGTTGGGGCAGGAGAGCAGAGTGGGGGTAGGAGGAGATGTGGGCTGGCAGATGTGTTTGTAAGGCATGGTGGTGTTTGCATTTCCCTCCCATACAGGGATTACAGAGAGGCTGTAAGTGCGTGCGGTAAGTACTCCATCAGTGCAAGTGAGGACCTGGGCAGGGAGTGCTGGGTAGCAAGCTCCATTATGAAATAATGCACTGTCCAGATCTGGGAGAATCCCAGGACATACAGGATGTCTTCAAAATAAGCATGCGATTCCCCTTTGCGCTACAGAGGGTTGTGCTCACACCTAGATGGCAGTAAACACTACGGTTTGTTTTCAGGGCTTTTGATTTTCTTCCATTTCCAGCAGTGCCATTTGTCACCATCATAAATCCCCTGAGAGAACTCTGGCCCCAGGGGAGCACGGGGGAGTACCTGAGGACATCCTCCAGAGAGTAGGGAATGAGAACAAAGGGAGTTTTTTCTTCCTTTCTATTTCTTCTCTTTATGCCCTACAGGCTTCGCTTTGTTTGATACATTTCTGACAGATGTGTAAAGCCTGACATGAAGAGCTTATGTCAGCATAATGTGTCCAAACCACTAAGGCATTGCATAAGCGCCAGCCCTCGACTTTTCCCATGTTCCAGTTCCAAAAAATGCCTGCTGAAATATTTTTATATGACCAGATGCACATATACGTGCTGCAAAGCCGCTCTGTGAGCAATCAGTTTGACTCCTTGGGCAGTAAAATGGGAAGCAACTGGAATAAGAAACAGACACCTTTCCACCTCCAGGAGAACTTACCTGTGGCTGCTCCTGAGGAACAGACTGACCTCACAGCCAACAGAACAAAGCCAGACACACCACTCGCTTTTCTTACTTTTTATATAAAATAGACATTTACATACATTTTCTTTCGCAAAGAAATTTGAGCATAACTCCTGTATGTGAAATCTAGCTGTATGTCCACAGTGAGAAAAGCAAAGACTTGCAAATTCCTGTACCACTGACATACATCCAGCTGCTGAGAGTGAATTGATTTGTAAAAGACTTCTAATCCATGGGCTGTTCTCTTGTTTTCTTTTGAAAAGATATGCATAACTGATCTCAAAAAATTAGATACAGAAATAAGAACCATATGAACAACAGCCAACGCAAACAACTCCCACACAGAGGAACACGCAGCGTGTGTGACATCCACTTTGGGCAGAGATTTCTACAGCAATACGGTTGTAGAAGCTGTAACTTTTACATAGGATATCACCGCGGCTATTTTCCAAAAGAAAAACTTCAGCAAGTCAGTACAAACATGGCAATGAACTTCTGCACAGAGTTACCAAGATTATCTGAAGCAACTTGGCCACAATGAAACACGAGTGAATGCCGAGCTCTATTTTTTCCTTTTTGTTGTTGTTGTTGTTGCTGTGTTTAAAATGGATGTGAAAGTAAAATGTGCATTTTGAAACTGCTGCAAGAAAGTGAAGTTTGGGGAGAAAACGCCTCCAAGGGCTCAGTTTTTCCAAAGATTGTACATAATCTCATACATGAATAACAGCAATCCAGTACTTGCCCAATTCAATGCACGTATACTTTTTGGAGACTTAAGCGCATGCCAACTGCTTCACCGGTTTGGAGGGCAAACAGTGCAAAAAAATCATACAATTGCATTCCAAAAGGCCTAATCATTAAAATTAAAATGACTATTACCTTCCGTCACCAAATACTGTACGCCATCTTTGGCTTGGTTTTGTAACTGCTTGAGATGCTTGTTTAGATAGTTCAAGGAGTGTCCAGTTTCCCCTCCAAGTTAGGCTATTTGTTTTGAATTATTCAACTTTGACTTTTCACACTCACGTGCCTGCTTGCATGCACACACCCTCCATCCTCATGGAGACCTCTGGAACAAAGGCTATTTTCACTGTTGCATTCACGTACTGTGTGGCCAAAATTAGGTTGCCTGCACATTTTTAGGAAAGTCAAGTCCAAACAATCTATGAGAGAGATAAAATATCCCCTCCACTGCATCATTTGTCCTGAGGGATGGAAAAGGAATGGAAGCAAAGAATGTTGGACCTTAAATAAGCAATAAAGTAAAACAAAATCCATCAGCTGAAAATGTTATTCACGGAGAAAGGAAAAAGCAACACAATTATGTTTTCCATTTAGGATTAAAATGCACAGTGAGCGTTAGACAGGAGCCGTCTCACCAGCTTTGAGTTAATTCTCCACTTTAATATTGGTGAGCATTGAGGTTTAGCCAACGCAACTTACACAAACTCCCTTCCACTACATGGAGCTTCAGCCATTTATTAATTTGTAATCTCTGCTAACCATGCTGAGCACCGCAGTTGGCAGAAAACAGTGTATTTATAATTCATTATTTTATGAGCCATGCAGAGCTAGAAGAAGAGGACATTTCCTACGATAAGTTTGGATAATACCCACTTTATCACAAAGTAAGTCGCTCTATTTATCTTTCACAATTGTACTCTCTTTTGGTGGAGGTAACCCATTTCGTATTATATTCCATTGCTCTTCTTTACCTGCAATAAATCTTTTACAAGATTAATGTCCTGAATAAACAAGGCATCTTAGATGGGAGCCAATGAGACAGGGAGTCAGCTCAAAACTTCGCAAGCGTTTAACTGCTTTGGTAGCTCATGGCCTGAATCACTCTCCAGATATTCTGCCAATTTGCAGACCATCACCCTGCATAGATGGGGTATAAAGTGCTGCTTTGGGAATCTGGGGGTCATTAACCACCCTTCTTCTCTCAGTAACTACCATAAACACAGTCACAGAAACATAACCAGTTCAGCTGGGATTATTCTACATGAACATGTTACAGCCTCTTTCAAGAGACTGGATGAACATGAGACGCCTTCCAGCCAACCTGCCTCCTCCACTGGAAGGAGAATCTGATCTTTCTAGATTATTCTGCAAGGAAGACAGCGTTACCAAAATGGTAATCCTTTCCCAGGACCTGGGAGGGGGCACCCAAAGCCTTATCGTACTTACACATGTGCAGCAGCTTTAGGAGGCCAAGATGGCTTTGATTGGATTCTAGGAGAACAAGACATTTGTACCAGGTCTCTCAAGAAAGACAAATGAAGTTTTTAGCTAAAGTTATAAACACAAAACCGAATCATCCCTTCACAAAGCCCTGTTATAAAAAATAAAACTTTTTTTTTTTATTTGAAAAAATATGTTTGATTGGCCACAATTTAAAGCAACACTATTGTGCAGCTTGTAGAATATATAGTATTTATCTAATATATCTTTATGAGACAAACTTTATGGATGATACACATCTGCCCTGGCCCATTCTCTGCTTCACTGGGTGTCGGTACCTCTGAATATCTTGGTTATGAACCCTCTACAGCTTTGCTATGCATGGTGGAGACCAATAGCTCTCAGAGGCCATCTGCGTGCTAGCTTCCCCACGCAGCATCCCACAGGATTCTGCTAGTAGGATCCCTGGTAGTGCCTGGGCTGTGCAAAGCTACTCCATGCAAGGCATCAAGTGCAGCACTGGCACTGGGAACTTGCAGAAATGTTAGGTCAATAAGTCTATGGCTATAAAAGTTGTGCAACTAGACAAGAGCTGTTGCTGATCTATCCCCAAGCCCTCAAACCCAGCCTCACCCTCTAAAGGCAAGGAGGAGGAACAATCCACCAGGGAGAGGCTTGCTCTTGGTCCCAGCTGCTCCTTTGGGATTAACAAAGCTAGTTTGAAGGAAGAAAGCCCAGAAATAGGTCAGCACCTTCTCCCACCAATGACATCTTCCATCAACCTGAGCAGCTGGCCTCTGCCCAACTGCAAGCACCAGCTGATCTCCTTAGTCTTGGCCTTACTGGGCTGCAGGGCCTGGCACCTTACAACTCCAGCCTCTCCATGACTCTAACTGCTCCCCAGGCTATATCAGAGCAGATGTTTATGCTGCTGATTCCCTCTCAGCATCAAATGCAGCTGCTTTACATCAATAATTTGGCCAACAGCAGCAGCAAGACACCGGGTTTTGTAAATTAAGCCAGTGAAGCCAGCACAGGGCTGTCATGACCACCACTAAGTAAACCTGGGCAACATACTGCCACACAGGCTCTTCCTGACAAGACATGCATCAGTGCCAAACCCTGGGCTGCCACTCTGCAGGGACTGGGCACAACCAAGCTTCAATACATGTTTTAGAGCAGTTTTCTGCAACAAGAAGAACAAATTGGTGACCTACCCTGATGTCAACATCCAAAGGCAGGACCACCAAGTGCAACACCACCAACCATTCATGCTTTCTCTAAACTGGTATGAACAGAACGAGCAGCAGTGCTGTTACTGTGATGAAGTTTGGCCCAATGTGCTCCACAGCCATTTACTCTAGAATTATCATCAGGGGGAATTATTCAAGCACACTCCAGTGGTGCTGCATTTTTCTGACTTCAGACGATACAAGTGACAAAGCCCAGCCACGTGCCCAGCTGTGAATGACACTGCCCAATTGATATAAAACAGAGAAAATATATTAATCATTTGAGTATAAGTTAAATAAATAAAGCTCAAAAATAAAAACCCCAATTCTGAAGAGAACTTGTTTTTCCATTTCAGCATTTAAAAATAGAGATTTATGACTGATTAGCTATAGCTTATTTTCTGCATCTCTTAGGGGAGGGGGTGAGAACACTCTGACAAAGTGTTTTGTCAGTGTTATCACCATGATGAATGGGCTTTGTCCCTGCACACCCATAAAAAGCCTCCTTAGTACCTTCCCAGCCTGCCAAAATTTCCCTAATCATTCTGTGGCTTTATTTTACCTCCTACACCAATCAGTTTTATTGTTTTTTGTTTTGTTGTTGTTTTGTTTTGGTTTTGCTGGGGACTGGACAGGAAGACAAGTAATCCTAGAGTTTCTTACTGCATTTGAATACTTCCACACTTTTGCAGGACAGTATTTATTTGTCCTGCAGGGAGAGAGCAAAGGGTAAAGCTACATGGTATTTAACAATACTGATATCATGTACCCAAATTATTACAAAATGACTATCATATGCATAAAACATTCCACTGAGGTTTTTCCTCAAAGGGTCATTTGGCCCTGTTGTTCAATTATCCTTCTAGGGTGGTATTCAGATACTGCTTTCCCTTTCTTTAGAATCATCTTCAAGTCACATTTAGAGCTGTATCAGTGGCCACCATTTCCTCACCATCAACCCTTTGAAACCTTTTTATGTGACCTATAGGACCATCCTTCCTGGCCCAGATGGACCTGGCAGCACTTGCAACAAAGCTCATCAGTGGTGCTCTCTGTGGACAAGGTCAGCCTGTGTTGAGGAACAGGAGGTGCTATTTCACCCCTGCTTCAATGAATGAGTGCTTTGTCCCCATGGCTTCCCTAGTGATAACCATGATATTGGAGTTATATGTCCCACCACTCACGGTGTGATTAAAATGGGTTCAGCCTAAACATAAATCTGGATTAAAGGAAGGTTTTAAGTAATTCTCCAGCATGTCCCACAGGAGCAGAGTGCCTCCTGTTATTTGATCAAACGTAAGCATGCATTCAAAAATTGCCTTCCGTAACTCTGAGTCCTGCCAAAATTCCTTCAGTGTCACTTTGAGCAATAGGCTTCCACCGCATTCTTCTCCAAGGGGTACGAGTTTCTTTCCACTGGTGTGACTGAATGCTATGTCTGATCTTTCTCCTGGACTTCCTGAAACCGTTTCTCCAAGCGATCGAGCTTGGCCAGATTCTCCTTTAGCAACTTGCTGTTTGGTACCAGCTGCAAAGCTTTCTCATAGTAGCCACGGGCAGTGATGTAGTTTCCCTACAAAGAAAATGAGTGACAGGTTGCATTTGTATTCCCTGGCATAGAAAGTTCATTGCTTGGGAAAAGTGAAAACTGTAATACCAAGAGAAAAGTGTTTATAAAACAGAATATTATTATGTAGCTGGAATATTTCATTGTGAAACAGATCACCGAGTGCTGTAGACTTAAATTCAAACTAACACATGGCAAAAAGTGGATTTACATTTTTCCCATTATACTGTACCAGAAGAGTTAATTTTACTTGGAGAATACCTGGAGGATGTCACACAGTGTGAATCCTTAAGACCCAAATCATAGTTATATGTTAAAGAATTCACAAAGATAAGAAAGCTGGCTATTTCCATAATTTCATGTCAGTCTTTTGCATTAGACATCTTTACTAAACTTATTAGGTAGAAAGGAATTTTGGAAGTTGGCTCACTGTGAAATTTTTCTAAGGTAGGTCAATAATTCGGGCACAGAAACATAAGAGATGGGCAGGTTGATCCTTGCAGCCTGTCCTCTTAAAAACATGGGATTTATATTAAATATTTCTAAGCAATTTGGTTGGGAAAATCTAGCTGGGATTGTATAGACTTTCCTGTTTTTTGGATAGAATATGTCAAGGACGATTACTGATCCATACAGGTGCATAAATGTGCAACTCTTGGCAATCTGAAGAAAATTTAGCTTTCTGTCCCAAGTAGTCCCTGCAGCTGACAGCTTAAAGAAAAGCAAAATTAACATACCTTGATGTGCTCAATGCCTCCCATATTCATCCAGGCCTGAGCTTGGTCAGAATTGAGCTCCACAGCCCGTTTATAGTTCTACATAAATATGAAACATTTTTAGGTTAGGAGCCTGGATCTTTGAACAAAAGCAGCACTGGAACAACACACAAAAATAATGAAGTGTGCACTCCCTCTGCAAGGCTTTAATTTGGAGCTGACTGCAGACTATGGTAAAGCTACCTTCACATGAGTTCCACAAGCACCTGAGCGCAGCTCTATTCCTCCCCATTGCTTCTGCCACTGTACTCTGGACAAGCAAAAAAGATTTTGTGGACTCTGTCAGCACTGTTTTTACTGTTTCAGAACAGAAGAGAATTCAAACTAGGATTACATGTCTCTAGGGATACTGAGAATAGTCTGATCCGTCCCAGTAACATAACTGTCTGTGTTATTATTCAGCATTAACATAATTTCTGAGCTGTCAAGCCTTCTGTTCTACAGGATAAGCCAGTCTATCAGCTATTAGTTAATGAGGTGAGATATAACGACATTGCGAGCTCTCACAGGTCCCTGAGCTTTCAGCTGAGCCACCTGGAGTTGCCACTGCCAGTGAGAGGGGCTGGGGCAGGATAGATCAAGGGTCTGGTCAGTGCCTGAGCTCTACTATGGTCCCACCATGACTCCATAATTAATCTCTCAAGGCAAGAAGCTGTATTTTCACACTGGAATAAAAAAGATAGATGTGAAGGGTAGAAAGCAGCCCTCTGTTGAGGAGAAAAGTTCTAACTAACTAGTGAAGTTGGCTGCTCCTTATCTTTAGCTGTACTACTGATGAACTGATAAATAACCAAAGCCAACAGCCAAGGTATATCATGGAGTATTAGACACAAAGAGTTAACTTAATATTTTAACCTATACAACTATACAGGGGGCTTAGAGCAGTCATACCTCAAAAGCCTCATCAAGGAGATTCTGTTCTCTCAGCTGGTTTCCTTTAGTGAAGAAGAGCTCTGATATGATTTTCGGGTCCTTTGGCTTTAGCTGAAGAGCTTTATCTATAGCTTCAAGCGCCTGTGAAAAAGCAAGAGGACACTGAATCACTGTATTCTATGCCCTTCCCCTTCTGATGGTCTCACCACTACTAAGGCCTCTAAGAAAACGAGCCAGAAAAGCAACAAGTCATTTTCCTTCCCTTGTTTGCCCCACAGTTATTGCATGTGGAAATGGGTTTTTTAGACGCCTATGGCTGATGGGCAACAGGGCTGAGTGCAACACAAGCAGGAAGTGCTCATAAACTTCAAAAACCATGATGCACAGTGGAAAAAAAAAAATCTCCTGTGTGCTGTGGGACATGACATCTCTGGAGAGATGGAATTCTATATGTGAGCCCTCTAGACAAGGGTATCTTGCAACCACGGTACCTTAGCATAGTGCTCCTGCTTGCTGTAGATGGCTGACAGAAGGCGGTAGCACTCCAGGCACTCCACATCTTCATCAAGTATATGGTTTGTCATCTTCTCTGCTTCCTTCGTCCGCCCCATCATTGCTAACACCTGGGCCTGTGGAGTCATATTAAGTCTTATGATTTTAAAAGCTCAGCTAACTAATATATAGTGCTGGTGCTAGGCTCCATTGAGGCAGGAGTTGGTGTTAAGAGGCAGCACCTCTAGGAAGGATGGAAGGGCCAAACACAGCCAGGAAAGATAGTGGCTGAGACACATGTTCTGAGGTTGACAGGAAATGAGAAGGAAACAAATAGAGTGGGAGAGATGGTCACTGGATGGCTGGCATGGAGATAGCACCAAGCTCTGAGCCTCTGGCCACACTAATGTGGGCAGCGGGCTCCACAGGTGGCCTTGGCTTGGCCATGCCCACCCCATACTCACCAAAGCCAGTCGGGTCTCTTTGTTTGAAGGCTGCAGTGATGCTGCTTCTCTGTAAACTTGCAAAGCTTCTTCATATCTCCCTGTGTTGTAGTACAGAGCCCCCAGCGGGGACAGGATTTCAGCCTTGCGGGATACCTTCAATGCCCTGGAATTTGAGAAGAGATGTTTCCAGGTGATGTGGAAATCAAAGAAGAATGAGCTGTGGCTTGCACTGAGATGGAGCAGTAAAGCCCTCCACTCTGCATGGCATTCTCATCCCACCATGGGAAGCTTGATTTTAAGGTCATGGGGAGGGATAAGTGTGCCCACAGCAGCAATTTCTCCAGCCATCCAAGAGGGAGAGGCCAAATCCAAAGTGCATATGAGCATACAGCGGGTGCTGGGATAGCTGGCAGGGGCAGGGAGTACAAGCACAGGTTGGGATGCCAAAAAGAAGGCAGGGCTATGTAGGAGTTATAGCTGTTACTGGCACATCACTCACACAGCAACTCTCAGCACAGTGGGAATAGCACTAAAAATCTGCTCAAACTATTGAAAACACCTCTGACCTTGTTGTTAGAACATGCCTCTGGAAAAAACCCAACCCAAAAGCAGCAGCGTGCTCAGCCTGGAGGCCTCAGTCAGTGCTGCCTAGCACTTCTCACAAGAAGTAGCCAAATAAATCTGATTTTGAATGGATGGAGAATCCAAGCATGCACTGACAGTTTCAAGTATCACAGGCATTTCAGCAGAAATGAGCCATATGGAGGGTCAAGGGAAACTTTATCCTCCCACTTCAGTTCCTTACCGCTTGTACCATGCCTCAGCCTCTTTGTTCTGACCTAGGGAGCGGTGAAGCCTGCCCAAGTTGACCATGGCGACGTGGTGCGTGGGGCTCAGGTGGATGGCCTGTCTGTAGTGGGACACGGCTCTTTCAGGAGCCCCTGGAGAAGAAAACACTTTTACACCAGTGCTTCAGCCCATCCTATCCCACTCGAAGGGTTGTAACCCCTGTGTGTCCCACCTCCCATGAAAGCACCCTCGTACGCGTAAACCACTGGCTCTGAGAGAGCGGTCCACAGAGGCACAGAGAACAAGCCACCAATGTTCCTTGCAGCCCCAACATTGCAAATCGTTTAGGCCGTTTCAAATCAGAGACTATTCCTTACCACCTTTTAGTGTTGGTCCTGCTCAGTCTTTACGCATTGTGCATGGGAGTAGCTGCCAGTAGCTCATTCCCAGCTCGGTGCAATAAGTCTGAGCCCACAGGTGTCTGGATGCCTACTCTGGAGCACATTGGCCCTGTCTCTGTGCTTCAGTGCCATTGGGTGGCACTGCTTCACTGTGAGAAACGCTCTACCTGGGAAAGGTCCCGCAGGCCATGACATCATCACCACCACAATATAAGACTGCAAACGCCTCCGAAAGCCCAAAATAATTCACTGGTGTCCTGTACTTTTAGGAAATGCCAATGCTCAACTTGAATGGAAGAAAGGTGCCAGACCACTCATTCATCAACTTCAGTGCTATTTCTTGTAGTATATTTTTATTTATCTAAACAGTGTCTGTCCTCAAGAAGGACCCTGCAGTGCAGAACCCATTAAGCAGCTACTGAAGAAATGAATGGGGCACAGTAAAAAGTCCCAATATTTCAATAATGCAAATACTGTAAATTGAGCTACAGTGTGGGTTTAATTGGTTCGTATAGTCTAGAAAAACTAATCTGGTGGTGAAAACTGATACTCACAGATCTGTGTCCATCAGCAAAGCATTAGACTGCCTACACTTCCAACCCACTTTCTTTTTATGTTTTAATTAAATATGTAAAAGCAAATGAAGCAAAAGTTTACTTTTGCACATTAACTATAGGATATACTTTATATGAGGCCCAAAACAATTCCTCCTCATTCAGTGCTGCTCAGGCAAGCCAAATGATTGGACATCCCTACGTTACAGAATTGGCATTTTTAAGCCAAATCTCTCAAAAATAATTTAATTCAATTTCTAGCTGGAAAACAGAACTTGAAACAGCCTGTGTGTGTTCGAGCACTGAACATAAGCTGCTGTGGGAATTTTATTTTCACAGCTTTCTAGACAAAGTTTGGTTTTCTTGAGATTATCTACGCAACATAAAAGTACCATTAACACTCCTCGGTTATTTCCTCTATAGGAGATCTGGAGAAGTCTATCGGGAGATTTAGAAGCACTTAAGATTCATCAAAGACCAACTGCTTATCCTTTAGGGTAAGATTTCTTAAAGCATCCAGCAGCAGTCTCACTCTGCTTCCACTGCTGAGGAGATGGAGGTTTGTGAAAACCACACCTACAAAACAGGCCAGGAAAGCAGCTAGGCGAGCACTGAAGTCCTCAAGGTCAACCAATGCCTGTCCTGTTCAAAGTAAATTACTACACAAATCAGGAAGGGAGATACATTGAGCATCCCTATTCACTGCAGAGTCACCTAGAGATACATATCTCCAGAGCTGACACTTGCTGGAGGTCCTTGCACAAAACCTGCAGGTTCCCAGGATGGTGCATCACAGCCATTCTCCAGTGTCCATTGGGGGGAACACAGGCTGAGTCCCTCACAGCTCCTTCACACTTTACCATGTCTCCCTAGAGGTAATTTACTTGTCAAGATTTCAGTTTTGAAATTCAATGGTTTTTTGTTTTTTTTTTCCTATTGTTTGTGTGTAGGGAAGTGTAGTAATAAAACAGAAAAAGTTAGTTTGGACTTTGGCAGAACACCCAAGTGCAAAAAAGAAAGAGTGCTGCACTGCATTTGAACCAAAATTTTTGGCAGGCATAGGGCTGTTCATCTGGGTTGTGAAAGAGAGAGGAGTACAATGCTGGAGTTTTTATCATTTGCAAGCTTGAATTTTGCCAGTGCGCAAATTCAGGATCTCAGTGCCTGTCATTATTGCTGCAAGGCATTTTTCAATGATGAATATTCCTGTTGGCTTCATATTTATTTTACATTGGTACCATAGGAGAGTGATGGCTGAGTGTCAGCTCAGAGGGAGGACAGCCAGCTGCACACAGAAGGGCATGGCCCTTTGCCATTGTCCTTGCTTCCCAAGCACCACCAGAGCTGTGCACAGTGCGAAAGGGACTGAACCAGCAGCAGCAACCCACTGCAAGTCTATGGTGCTTCTCCACTGAGTCAGAGCTCTGTTCTGGAGAGACTTCAGGGAATAGCTTGGTTTCCACTAACTCTTTGTCAGCTCAGATTTGGAAGCTTATAAAGCTGTCAGTAAGAGGTGGCAACTGCAGATGCGTTTTATGTGGATGCCAGGAAGTGCCTGAGTCCATGGAAGTTGGATGGGAACCAGGAACTCAGAAAAAGAAAGGCTTTCTATGTCATTATGGAGCCCCTGAGAAATCAATTCACCCCATAGTATCTTACATTTTGTTTTCACAAAGGATTGTGGTTTAAAAGCCATATTTGTTTTTATAGCAGTGGCACTCAACCTTTAGTCAAAGAGCTGCTTTGTCACTAAAGAGCTGCAAGTGCTTCAAAGACAATAATGATCCACTTGTGTGCCTAGGGTTTTAAACTGAGGTTTTACTTGATGCTGCCTGCTATCCCAGAGAAACTGCAGAATTGTTAGGGTGCTGCCCAGCTCGAATTGAAGAGAGAACTGCCTGTGCAAAGATGGTGAGAAACAGTGGAGGAAACATGCAGGCTGAATGCCTTTGCTGCACACTGAGTGCACTGACTACACATTTCAGAACACTGCCAGCTCAAGAGAGCAGAGATATTTATTTCTAAGCTACAGTAGAGGCACAGCTACTGCTCTGCAGTACCTTTTGAAACTCTTTTAGAAGTATAGTGCTGAATAAAATAATCAAAGCAAATCATCCCGAGAGAGAAAATCCTTTGTTCCATCTCACTTACCAGTATCAACCAAGAAAACACCATAGTTGTTGTGCAGATCGGAGCTCTCTGGACAATTCTCTATGCCAGTCTTGTAGACCTCCTCTGCTTCCTTCAGCCGTTCCTTGAAACAGGATCACAAAATCACAGAATCATTAAGATTGGAAAAGACCAGTAAGATCATCCAGTCCAATCATCCCCCTATCCCCACCATGCCCAATAACCACGTCCATCAGTGCCACACCTCATGGTTCTGGAACACCTCCAGGGACGGTGACTCCACCACCACCCCGGGCAGCCTGTGCCACTGCAGCATTAATCCTTCTGAGAATTTTTTTCCAAAGGAAAAGGAGATTGAGGCAGTGCCCATGTTGGCACCACCAGTGTGCTCCCCTTGCCATACAGGGAGCTCAGGCACCAGCCCTCCCCCTCTAAGCCCCTTAGCAGGGGAACATGGCCTCTGGCTTCTGAGCAGCCAACATTTTACCCTGTGACAAAGACATAATATATCTGCACTCTGGTATGCCAAAGCAATCCTAACAGCTTTCCCCCCATGCATTCACAACTGGAGCTACCTGTGAAACAAAAACATCAGTTGGAAAAGGTTGGGCAATTTGTGTGCAATGCCAGTGAGCCTCAGCTAGCACGCACCCAGCTGGGAAACACATAGCGACAGGGGTCATATTGGTTCTGTTACCAATCTGTCATTTGGGAGCTGATATGTTTTAATTTATTTGTTTAATGAGCATCTTGCTGGCTAACTTTCCCCCTCAGGAGCTCTGCTCTTCATTCCCTGAGCAGCAGGGAAAATAAGAAATGAAAGCTCGGTGTGCATGACAGCTGAGGGATAGGGAGCTTGCACAAGGCAATGAGGGAAGCAGGAGGAGGACTGGGGGTGATGGAAGAGTGGGGAAAACCTGACAGATTGAGATGAAAAACAGGTGTTATCAGTGTGTGAGATGTACCTCCCTGGGACTGATGGGATGTGCTATTGCTGATTCTCCAATAGGCTGAGCTCTTACATTTTGCATAGATTTCAAGGAGACTTGTAGGTGCAGAGCATTTCTGAAAAATGCACATCTTTCCTTTGGGAACACCCTGCTTATGGAAGTGTCCCACCAGCTGTGACCCGTCTAGCCTGAGCTATAGGCAGCAGGTCCTGAAACAGAAACAAGGCATCTAGTTTGGATCAAATAGCAACTTAATAAGGTTTCCATTTCCCTCCAGCCAGACAGTACGTGCCAGCTGCCCACATGCTCACTAGCACCACTTATTAAGGTTTTCCTCCCACCTAAGCTCAGAGTTTTGCTGTTGGGTGTACTTAGGGCAGGATGGTTGCTCGCAATGGAAAACAGCAGTATGGAGGGATGCCAGGTAAAACTCCTGAGGCAAAGACTTTTTTTTCCCAATTTTTCCGCTTCTATGGAGCAGCCCTATGGTGACAAACCTCACAATCTCCTAACAAAGCTCCCAGGCAAAATCAACCATTCAAAGCCCTATAAGGAAAGCCTGGCAACACCACAGCAGACCTTATGCAGAGGAGCTGAAATGAGATGGATCCATTCACTCCCTGTCCCACCAATGCTCTCTGTGATTGGCATCTGACAGCCTGGTGTCAAGAGCACAGTGTCTTCTTGGCTCAATGTCTGGCTGTCAAGGCGGTCCCTGAAAAAGTACTGGTTTTGGGATCCTGGTCCACTTCTCTGTGTGAAGCAGAACTGGTTTTGCTGTTCAGTCCAACTGTGAACTCTCCTCCAGTCCTGCAAATCCCAGAGCGTACTGGGCTTCCTCTGGATTTAAAGGGTGAACCTGAGAGCAGCATTGGGTCTGTAGCTGTTTAAATGAACAGACTCCTTTCTCACCTCCTATTTCAGAACTGGAAAGCTGGAATTAATAGCACTGGAAGACTATGGCTTGATGAAAGCAAATGGTTTGTCATGGTTAAGTGCTTTCACATTTACGTGATGAAGGTCAGCCAGCAGAAAGATAGGGTGGGATAAAACATAGAAACACATTTTTTAAAAGTGCTTAAGTTTGGACATCGTGCATGTATTTATGTGAATTTGATGTCATTATCCTGCAGGGTCAGGAAATGTGAAGCAACCATCAGAACTGACTGAAATGAACAGTAACTTCTTGAGAAAGTGTGTGTGTTAGACATGCATTAACAGGTATATTTTGAAGTTTTTCTGTATTGATTTCTTTTCCTCTAATTTTAATTTGCAGCAGACGAGTACGGCTTTGTATGCATGGATGTCAGTTTCCTTTGTATTATTTATCGACCATAAACCCGATCTTGAAGCAAGACAGGGCTGTGCTAATCTGGATTAGCAGCAGAGTGCCATCTCAAAGCATTCCCACTGCCTGATTCTAAGCACTTTTAGCATTTTTGTCACGGTTGCATTGCACGCGCATTTGTACAATGCTTTTTTGGCATCTAACATCCTAACCCTGCACGCCTCAGGCTCAGTGCAGAGTCTGGAATGATTTCTCTAACAAAGCATTTGTACTGAGAGCAGTCAGAAGTGGGGAAGGGTGGGCCCATCTCTTTCTGCCAGAGATTTCCCCCTCACAGCCGCTCCTCTTTCGAGGAGAAATGCTCTAAGTTCATCAAGGCTTGATTCTCATTAACACTTAATAACGCCACTTCCCAGCCCTCCATGAAACATTCATCAAGCTCACAAAATTCATAAGACAGGCTTAAAAATGTATGAGATTTTTATGATATTAGAAAAATTATGCACGTAAGGATCTCTCAGTTAAACTGTAGGGTTTTTAAGCCTACTTTTCTGTTGCTTTTTTTTTCTTATGACTTGAATTTTCAGTGCGGATATGCCTGAGCAGGCTCTCTTCTGCAACTAAGTGGGTTAAAAAGTTTCTTTTTCCTAGTGTAGGCTAATATTCTTTCAAAAAAGAAAAAGGAAAAACAGAAAAAAAGAAAAAATACTAGGAAACCTCTGGATCCAGAAACTAGAGCTTGAAAAGAACCATCCAGTAGTATGAGATGACTGATAAACCTGAAAAAGCTAGAAAGAAGGTGTTCACAGAATCATGAAACAGCTTGGGCTGGAAGGGACTTATAAGTCTATGCAGTCCTAACCCCCTGCCATGGGCAGGGCTGCCACCCAGCAGCTCCAGCTGCCCAGGGCCCCATCCAACCTGGCCCTGAGTGCCCCCAGGGATGGGGCACCACAGCTTCTATGGGCAGCTGTGCCAGGGTCTCACCACCCTCTGAGTACAATGTAGCTGCATTGGTTCAGAGGGGAACCACTGTACAGGGTCACGACAATGGCAAAAGATGTTTGATTTCTCATTCTAGTACCACTGAAACGACTGGGGAAAGCAGCAATATGTTGTGAGTTACGCTATCAAGCAGAGAGCAATAGTGAGAGCATGCACTTATAAAAGGAACAAACAACATAAATTTCTATACAGTGTGAAGGTGGGCTCTGATTTCTGAATCAACTAGCAAGGAGAGAAAAGGGCAATCATGGCATGTAGCAGGTGAATGGTGCAGGAGACTTTTCTCTTGCAGTATTTTTTACAGTTCCGATACTGTTTTACTGTATCACTTCAGCTGGTTTTTCCTCTTTCTCAGCCTTAATGCGAAGCTGAAAGAGCAGAAGCTGGTCACAGAAGTGATCACTTCATGAGCGTTATTTAAATGTGCAGCTTTTAGCTCGTCAGTCCCTCTCTCAAACGTTTGAGGTAGGATCCCTGCCAAGGTCACTAGGACGGGTGTGTGAAGAAGGAGGTGCTCAATCAGGCAGTCATCAGCTGTGGCTGAACATGAGAATGTGTTAAAAGCTTGCAGGAAGTTGTTATTTTCTAAAGAAACCTTACAAACTATCTTTTCTTCCTCAGCAATTACTCAAGTCACAAGAGGATGAACGAACTATACATAAAAGCAGATGAATTATTGCAGGCCTTACTAATGACATTTCCTTTGGGCAAAAGACCTCAGGGCTCTATAGTCGTTTTATTGCTCTGTTGACCTTACAACTGATGGTTCTAATTAATAAATTCAATTAATATTAAAACCAGGTATTACTGCAGACAACTCATTTCCTATACTTGCAGGAGACTCATGGAGGGGCTCATTCAAAGGAGAGTTCCCATTCAACAGGGTTTTTCTTTCAATTCATATACTATATTTCTAGATTCCTGCAGCTGATATCGATAATATTCAAGCACTTGAAAGTCATTTAAAATGGAAAATAAAATAGCATGTCTTTAAGTAACCCGTATACATCATAGATGAATTTTGCAGTGTCTACATCATTAAAGAAGCCAAAGCCACAGTTCAGCTGAAATTTATCCACTTGCAGAGAGAAAATTTAATTAACCAGACTAATGGAAAATAGTGAAAGATGGCATTCCATTGTTGTGTCTGTATTTGCATTTTGGCAAGCTTTTATTTAGAAAGCTTTAGCATCCCATCAGATCTTACCCATCCATGGTAAGATCTGAAATTCTAGGGAGAAAAAAATCAGTTTTCAAAAGCTGTGTAGAAGCTCGTGTTTGCTGTGCAAGGACCTTACCACTCACCATTACAGGGCCAGACTAGGGCTATTGGTTGTGGCTGCAGACCATGGGAGCAGTGCCCAAAACAGCATCCTTCATATGTGCTGCTGCCTGCTTGCAGGAAAGAAGGGCGTGGTGGTCTCAGTGTGGGCACCCACACTTTTTTTTATGCCTCAATTTCCCTTTTCCTATGTGGAGACAGTATTTCACCTCACAGAGACCTTTAGAAGGAAATTACCTCACCACAGCAAGCAGTGAGAGCCCTGAGCAATGAGCGTGGTGAAAAAGCCCATGAAGAAATGAGTAATCCTGCCTCCAGAGCACAATCTGGGCCCTGTGCAGTAAATAAGGTCTGGGGCACATATTGAACAATGAGGTTAAATCAAATATTGAACAGCTGCTCATTAAGAGCAACATAAAGCAAGTGAGCCTCTCCACCCACTGTATGTGATCACTGACTGTGGTAATTAAGGGCTGTATCCTGATGGGTTAGATGCAAGGGGCAGAACTGAAATTCAGAAATCTTGTTTCTAGCTCTTCCTACTTTTGGAGGGCTTTCTTATAAAACCCCAAGGTTACCTCTGTAGATGTGCATGGGGGAGGAGGGGGCACTCACGTATTGTGCTGTCAGCATTCAAGGTGCAGATAAAGACTTTGCTAAAGATGTAGGGAGGAGAAGAAAGTGCATGAATTCACAATTTTAACAGTGATTTAGTTCAGAATCACACCACGTGGGTGTAATTACTCATTGAGACAGAGTTGTCTTCCATACTGAACAAGTCATCTCTAAAGCAGCAGCCCAACAGATCTCTCCAGATAGCTCCAGGCTTGTGCACTTGCTGCACATGTGTGAAGTGAGAGTGTTTCCACTCTGCAAAGGAAGAGTGAGTGTTCCCACTTTGCAACTGCAGCACTGGTGCATCAGCCCTCAGGAGGAGCAGGAGCCCCAGATAAGGCCTGTTACCTGTTCAGCCAGCAGTGAGGCCAGGCTTGAGTAGGCATCTGCGAAGTCTGGGCCATATTTGATGGAGTCCCTCAGTAAGATTACAGCCTCCTCCTTCTTCCCTTGAGACCTGCAGGCCAAGGAGGGAGGGGGGAAAAAAAGAAAGAGAAGCTCTTTAGCAGCAGATTACCCACTGAACAGCTCATTGAAAGAGATGTGAAAGACTCTTGTTCTTTTCAGCAAGGCTAAATAATTCACCTGTGCCTCCTCTCCACAATGCACACACCCAGCACCACCTGCATCATACTTAACTATTCTGCCCACCTTGTGAAAGAGGGTGGGCTCTCTGGTCACTGCATAAGTGCTCAGTTTTGCTTGCTGGCACATACTCTTTCCCATAGGTGATGCAGATGTCCCTGATATGACTTCTGTATGTCACTGGAATGGCAGGCACACCAAGAACAGTAGCACAGGCACTGCCTGCTTCAGCTCTGGTGCTCACAGGCAGAGCACACTGTTTGAGCAAATGTGGGCTCTTTCTCCCATCCCTGCTGTAAAAATGCCTCTCCCTTCCCAGAAAGCTACGAAAGGAAAGAAGATGGATGTCAGACATGTCTGGAAGGAGCCAGAGAGAAGCAAATGGATCACTTGTTGAGGAAAGAAGCAACACAGGTATCTGTATCACGTTGGCAGAGACGAAGTAACTCATTCTACCTCATACCAGAGTGGGAAACGTGCTCACCAGGGCAATTCCTCAACCGATTTGGAGACTTTGTGCTTTTTGCACCCACACGTTTTTTAATCTCAGCAGCTGGGAACACACAGGTTTTAATGAATCTGCTGTTTGGTCTACTCCTTTGATAACTGTTCATACTGAGCATTATGCAGTGTACAGAGTGAAGACAAAACTTCTCCAAATGGTGAATTCCTCAATACTCCACACTGTGAAGAGCAAAGAGTAATTTATTTTGACTGTTCTGTAATCAGCACAGACCACATGCTCTGTTAAGTCACAACCTTTAGATTTGTTAACTTCTCCAGCCCTATTGTACTCTCAGTATTTCTCCTTTTGGAAAATAAACCAAATTCTACCTAATCCATCCAATCAGGATCTTTAGATACACGAAGGACAGCAAAAGCATTCTCAGGTATGAGTCCCTGGAAAGTCACTTGCATGCCAGGAGGGGATGCTGGCAGGGGTAACAGTGGGTCTGCAGTCAGCTAATGTGGCCCCAGTTGTGCGACTGAGGCACCAAGTAACCTGGGAATAGGATATCTGCCAGCAACCTGGCTCCCACAGCTGCAGGGCAGAGGTGCAGAGCATTTTCACTTCCTAAAAACACTGTGGAATCTTTGCAAGTTGCTAGACTGCTAGTGCTGTTATATATCCAGGCTTATAGTTCATTACATTAATGTTTTAAATAAAAAGTATTGGATCTCATTAAATAATTCCTAGCCACGTCAATCGTTAGGGCTACAAGATTCTATTCTTCAGATCCTATGGATTATGAGCAGAGAATACTGAAAAATGGTTCTGTTAATGAGCTAGATTATTTTTTCCAGTTACTTTACACTTACTGCCCTGGAAAAAGGACAAGCCTTCCTCAACAAAAATCTAAGGATGTTTTATTATTCAAGCTACAATTTCACCAGTACCACTCTGTATTCCTTCCCTTGGAAAAACGAGAAGATTTCCTGAGCAAACATCTAAGGATGCTTAGCTGGACTGGAACAACATTTTCTTTGTGCTGAGTGTACAAGGAATACGAATAGCAAGTTTTACAAAAAGAAACAAAGGACCCTGGAACAGAGAAAGTATGTGAACACCTTGCCTCTTGGGGCTTAGATTTCATCTGAGTGACAGGGTCAAGTAACCAGATCTTGTTTATAAGGTGCAAATTTCAGCTGATAACATATGTGGCTTTGCAGAATTTTTCCCTTTTCTAGTTATATAACTGTAGGAACATTTTGCCTGTCCATTATGCTAAGTGAAAACAGTTGTGCTACTCTTTTTCTTCTACCAGTGGTGCTCCATATAAATTACACGAATGAATCAAAAACAAATAAAGAACCACTTTTCCCCTGCACTAATTAGAGACCAGCTAGCTTGTCAATTTATAAAACTTTTTGATTCCTTGGCTGGAGTTTCATGACACATTTTCATAAATCAAAACCAGATGACTGCTTCATAAAGGTATTGATGTTTGGCAAAAATGTAGGAAATGCCAGCTACAGAAATAAAAGGATTAAGTGATCCGCTCAGCAGCAGTAAAAGTTCCCATTAACCACAAGCATGCTCTAGGAATATAGGGCAGTCCTCCTAATTACTCTTTTTTTTCCTAAATGGTCTTTTCTTCGTTTGATCCAAGAACAATGTTTGTCTCCTGAAAGTGGGGGTAGAGAGGGAAAGATTATGGCATCTTTTTATGTGACAGCCTGAGTTATATTACAAAAAGCAGATTCAATAGTTTCTCAGAGAGCTCAATCCTGCAAGATACCTACTGCTCTGGCCAAGCACTTAAACACATACTTAACTTTTATGTATGCAAGCTGAAAATTAATTACTGGCTGAAGTGCTTTCCTGGACCAAGGCCAACATATTCAGCACTTTTCAGAATCATGGCTGTAGTTTTTACAAATCTCATGCAATCTGGGAGAACACTGAATGTTGGGAGAACAGTCCAATACAACACTAACACCAAATACACCAAAGATTTACCACAAACTGGGGATCTGTGGCAGAAAAAGCTAGGTAATATATACTTTCAACATGACAGAGAGAAGAACAAACTCAACTGACACAAGGAGCCTACGATCACTTAATCCTGTTTCTCCCCAAATTACATTGGTTTCCAATGCCCTCTCCTAATTCCCTCTTCCGTCTCCAGCCCTCCACAACCAGCATGGTATAGATGAATGCAAAGAGTAGCTTCTTCCCCTTGGAGCATCACTTACATATTTTTGCAAGTGCCCAGTAGTTTGAGAAGCATCAGCTTAAACTACCCCCCAGAAGCCTGGGGATCCAGAGGGCTGTGTGGGCTATTATTAGCACTGAAGCAAATTTCTTTCACAACAGAAAGGTAACCTAGGAATTAGTGCTCTAGGGGACTTTTTAATTTTCAAGATCTGCTTTACAATTTGAAGTTAGTTTGACTGCTTTAAAGCCAGAAACACAGAAGTTAGTAAGGACTCCGCAACAGTTCTAAACATCTCACCTCAGTTTTACACCATAATCCAAGGGAAGCTTGTAGCGTGTAACTGTCTGAAAGGAAACTCCTAAACTTGTTCAAATCCCTGGGTTTAAGCCAATTCAGATAATTGAGATGCACTCCTTTGGTTTTCCTCTATGCTATGTGGATGGATGACACCAAACCAGGGCAGTGGGCAATACAGCGCAAGGAAGGGCACCTTTTCAGAAGGACCAGGTCTGAAAGGAAAGTCAAGAAGTTGAACAAAACAAAAGTTTATGTCTTGCGCCCAGGGTTGGATAACTCCATGCACCAGCACATGCTGAGGGACAACAGGCTGGAAAGCAGCTCTGCAGGAAAGGCTCTGGAGGTCCTGGCGGACAACATGTTGGCCATTGGCCCTTGATGGTGAAATAGGACAACTCCCTTCTCTTTTTTACAATATTTATGAGACTGAAGCAATGCCTAGTGTTGGGCACTCTCATGGAAGAAAGGCATGATCATACTGGAGGAAGGCCAGCAGAGAGGTCTAGGCTGTCCTTGGAGATGTTCAAGATTCACCTGGACAAAGCCCTGAGCAATATGATCCAATCTGACTCACTTTGAGCTGTGGGACTGACTGAATGATCTCCAAGAGGTTCATTTCAATCTGATTTACTCTTTGAATCTATAGTAAACTTGATGCTGCCAGTGTTTTTTGTGGTTTGTTTTTGTTTTGCTTTTGTTTTTGTTTGTTTGTTTTTAAGTGAGATAAAATATGTATGTGATGCTGTGGTACAACTTCAGCACTTCAAGCAATAGAGAGTATTCTAACCAGAAATCATCCAGAAAACCAGATGTAGCATCACTGAACACTGTTGTTCAGTTTGATTCTTCGAAAAGAAGGAAGGAACATTTCACTTTCTGAAAGATCTTGATCCTCAATACACATAACATCTACCTGATGCTTTCCAGTATTTTCGGACACTTAGAGAAGCCCATGTTAGCACATTCAAATACATACATACCCAAAAGCCTGTTTTAGGAAGGCAGGCAATCCTTACTCTGACTAGATGGGTTCACTAAACTTGGAACAAATAAGAGTAAAAAACGCATTTTTGTGACTCTACATGCAGAAGAGAATCATCCCTTTGAATAAACTCAAGATCTCATGGGAGACTGTTTCTAGGCACTTCACCTCTTCATTGAAAATTCAGCCAAAAGACTCTGAAAGCTCATAACTCATAAGAGTTATGAGGCATTTCTTCATCAGAAATGCTGCACTGAATATTAGAGTGCTTTACGTATGGAGAGAGTACAGCAAAGAGTAAGTTCTCTCCCATTCTGCAAAAGAAAGCTGAGATCCTAAATATTTACTTCAAATGTTCATAATATTTTATTTCTTGTGTCTTTACAGAATATCCCACGGGCTATAAATTTATGTGAGGTATTCTGAATGATAGATATTTATCTCAGTTTTTCAAGCTGCAAGTAAACAAAGCTGAATCTATATAGAGGAGCTAAGTATTTATGTAGCAGGAAACTGAAAGAAAACGAAAGCATTGAGCTGCTTTGGAACATGAAAGTGGAAAAAGAGATTTCTCACTTTTAGGCAGGCCACCTTCTGGGGCTATTTTAACTAAGATATCTGTCTGTGTTGTTTAATTATCCACTGTCCAATATTTATGGTAGGCAAGAAAAGGATGACATACAACTTTATTTTAGAATATGTAAACAAAACCAGTGGTCTATTCAGCCTTTGTTTGATTCTTGAGAACATTCATCTTCTGGCATGCAGTTTTCTTCATCATATGCAAACAGAAAATGGAATCTCTTTCTAATCAAGGGTATCCAGAGAAAACAAAATAATAATAATGAAAAATTTCCATCTTGTTTTTCTCCAAACAAATTTTTACTCAAGCTTAAATCACAGGAACAGATGCTTGAACAGACAGCTTATATCCAGGCAGTAATGAGCAGCAGATTCCTGGATGGGAACAGCAATCCCATCTTTCCAAAGCCCTGGAGTTCCCCTTTCCCAGCACCGCAGAGGTGAAATCTTGAATCTGCAATCAGATTTGAGTGGGTGTAAGGAATGCAGCAGAATTTGACTGGGAATTCCACGCCAGACCATTTTGTTACATGTCCCATTATACAAAATGCAGTTACTAGACAAGATTTGGATGTTGCAAACTCTTTCTGCTCTGTATCTGGTATAGTATATCTGGCTATCACCATAGCCTCTGTTAAGAGAACAGAAAATCCTTTCTATGTCCTGACCTTTTATCTTCTCACTGCCATCAGTTTAAATATCAAAACACCCTTTCTAACGTCTCATGTCACAGCCAGAATGCAATATCCGCCTGTAATATTCTGCAAATTTCAATTCATTACCTAGATTATAATAGCATTTAGTGTCTGCATAATTCTGCTCGCCTTATACCCACAGCACAGCACTGGTTTCTTCCCAGTAAAACACAGTCTCTCAGTGCATTCTCCAGATCAGGCTGAATAAAAGGATAACTTGGTAGAAAGTCACAGAGTCACAGAATCACTAAGGTTGGAAAAGACCACCAAGATCATCTAGTCCAACCCATCCCCACCATGCTCACTGACCATGTCCCTAGTGCCACATCCACACGGTTCTTGAACACTTGGTGACTCCACCACCTCCCTGGGCAGCCTGCTGCAATACAGTATCAATCTTTGTAAGAGGAAGTGTTTCCTAATATCCAACATGAACCTCCCTTGACACAATTAAAGGCCATTCCTTCTCATCCTATCACCGTTACCTGCTTCTTACACAGCATCTGCTTTACATGTTGTGGAAAAATACAAATCACAGCCTGAGTAGGCAACTAGCCTGTGAGAAAGGGCTCGTGTTAGCTTGGGAACACAAGTAAACTACCTCTAGCTTCTGCATGTGGCTAAAAGAAACTTGCTTGTAGAAACTGCTAAATCAATCTCCTTGCTCTCTGTGAATGACTCCACTTCTTATCCTGATACGTGATGCCTTATTGTCTCCTGCTGTTACATATATGGCCACAGTACTAAGGGGCGGCATGGCATCTTGGCAGCCAGCCACCACTGGTATCCACTGGGGGTAATGCCAGGGCAGACACTGTACCAGTAAGCAGCCACCAGTACTGAGAACTTGGAGGAGATGAACTGACTGGCCACCCCTAGTAACATGAGAACCTCTCTATTAAACTGATGAATGATAACTTGCCTCTGTGTTCTTCCTTCAGGATTAGTAAACCTTATGCAGAAGTGCTGGTGCTTCTGCATTACACGTATATGTGCTAATCCCTCACCAGGAATTCTACCTAAGCATAACATACAGCCATTTTCTGTTATAATTAATACCTTCAGTGCGTTCAGATGCAATAGGGCTGCTTTGGAAGCCTAAAAAAAGTTTAGAAAATAGAAGCAAATAGGTATGGGAAAAGGGGAGAGGGAACGTGAGAGCTTTGTTTTAAAGGAGATCAGCAGAAATATCATACACCTTTAACATATCGCAGTATGTGGCACTACAGAAGGATGCAGAGTACACACAACCTGATGTATCACACAGTGTCTTAAATATCACATCAGGAAGAAACATGACATATTGCACACAAAACAAACAGCAGTTCTAAGACAATTTCCCACAGGCCTCCTTTATGCTTTGCCAGCGCAACAAATCCAGTTTCTGCCCATCTGCTGGGTCATAAGAGCCCATCAGCTTGCCAGATTTAAGTGTTATTGACAGAAAATATCCCAATGCTGCTTCTGCCTTTTGTCTTTTTGTATTAATATTTTATATTTAGAAAAAAAAATCACAGAGAATAGTAACTAAAGTAGATGAGATGGATTAAGAAGACAATATATATTTTTAAACAGCATTGCCACCTAAGGCTAATTTCAATCAACCAAATATCACAAATAATACAGACTTTTCATTTATCTTGCAGTAAGGCCATCTTTACCTTTCTTTTGAGTATTTCCAGTAAAGCACTAACCCGCCTTCTACATAACTACTTATCTGCCATAGTCTAACCCCAAACCATCAGCAGTATTAGTCTGACCACTTCTCCATTACCAAATGTGCCAGGTAGAGCTTCAGCAATCTACTTAATATCCTTCACATAAACTTCACACTCAAAGTGATGGAAGGCAAGGCAAGCAAGGCAAGGCAAGGCAAGGCAAGGCAAGGGAAAAACCCACAACACTATCATGTCAAAATAAACAGCAGTGGGTTAACAGAGATTATTTTTATTTAATTGCACCTCTAGAAGTTTTTAACATAGTAGCAAAGCTTTTCTTGTAAATCTAAGTTCAGTCTTTAGAAATGGTTAGTCAAATTAATTTGCAAGATTATGATTGCTATTCTCCTTGTTAAAGGGTAATGCTCTAAATGACAACATATCAAATTAGGAGCTGATCAACTCATTTTCTTGCTCATTAGAGGAACCAGACAGGGATGTAAGCCAGCTTTCCCCTCAAACCAGACCCACACCACCCCTGGAATTGGATGAACCTCCTCTTTTGCCTCATCAAGCACCTCAAAAGTTAGGTGCTTATACTGAAACTACACAGCAGACCTTCCAGTTACAGCTAACTAACAAGAAGGGGAACTTGCTCTGAGGGATCTGCTGGGTATGTGTTATTCATTAGATCTGCATCAAATGCCTGCCTTTGAACAACAGGACTTGCTTCACTGGAAAGGTTTACACCTCTTCATTGAGATGGAAATCTCAGGTGACTGGTTTGGATTTGCACTCCTCCTTTTTTGATGCCTAATTTGGAACAAGTAAATGCCCTCCAGCTGAAGCATCGCTGTAAACAGCACCTGAAGTGACCTGGCAGACAGCATAAGGACATCCAGACTAAGCCTTGTCCCCGTGCCAGCAGTAAGAACTAATGCCATTCCTTCACCAGTCAGCAGAAAACCCACTGTGGTGATGTGCACAGAGAGAATCTGGATTTCCCAGGTCTGTGTACAACTTACTTGAGCAGATTGCCGAGATTGAAGAGAGCTCGATTGTGCTGAGGGTTTAACTGAAGGGCCCGTCTATAGTAGTCCTTTGCCTCCACCACGTCTTTGGTCAGTGTTCCCAGGTTGTTGAGAGCACTTGCATGGCGAGGGTACAGTCTGGGGAAAAGGAAATAGCAAGTTACACATGCTCATTAAGTGACACACAAAGCTCAAGTCACTTGTCCAGCCACCACTGCTGTTCGGCACTCGGTAATGGGATGGAAAGCTGGAAAATAACATCTTCCTTTCATTTGCTGCAGGTCCTGATGGCATCACGAGGAACCTTTACAACTCCCAGAGAGATTGTAAATCAGATCTTCTCCTACAGCTCCCTTATGCTTCCAGGGCAGAAGGGAACACTGAACAGCTTTGAAATGCTGTTTTACCCTCCAAGCAAAAGGCAGAGTGATCAGAGCAGCCTGGATGTTTTTATTCAAAACGCTTCTCAAACAAGCAAGAACCCTCAGTCACAAATATGTTTCCAATGGAAATATGTTTTGACATATACAGAAACCAACACAACACAGCTAAACTGATCCGTGGCTTTTTAAAAAATATCTGTTTCCCACAATAAAAGTGACATCAATAAAGGGCAAAGTGAAGCCTGAAATCAGCTGCTGAACCATGTTTTCAGGATGAAGTAAAATGATCAAAAAAATCTGTAAACAGACTGCATTACAATATGAATTCCCTGAGCTTCTAGCTGTATTTTATTTTTTTTTTTACCACTTGGCTCTTCTTTCTTTTAACTGTTCAAAACAAAAACTTAAATCTGTTTCAGTTAAAACATTTCACATTGGGCCCAATGTATCTCTGTTAAAATTCCCTATGAATAAAAAAGCACATTGTGGTCCACTCAGCTGCTTGTAAGTTTTTCAATGGAAAACTCCAGAGGTGAAAGTGATCCAGGGCCATTTGTATCACAGATGGATGAAAACTGAGGTTCATGATGATAATGAAGAAATATGAGAGAGACGTCCACAGAGATCCCGCACAAGCTGGGAGAATAGCTGGAAAGGAAGGTGCCCACAGACCCCATCTTGATGCTCGTTTTATTCATGATAGGGAGGAAGCAGATTAAGATGGCCAAGGCTTCGGTTTGAGGAGACCTAGCCTCAA
The DNA here is from genome assembly GCF_951394365.1 of Tetrao urogallus. Taxonomy (NCBI): domain Eukaryota; kingdom Metazoa; phylum Chordata; class Aves; order Galliformes; family Phasianidae; genus Tetrao; species Tetrao urogallus. Next base: position 134,657,441 of record NC_136813.1, read on the forward strand.
ATCCTGCTGCCAGTGCACATTTTCTATTTCAAGCCAGGACAAGTCATTTGGCATTTCTTTGCCTTAGGTCCCTGTTTGTAAAGTGTGGATAATAGCTTTGTAATTCATGGGAAAGAGATGTGGATAATGACATTAAAAATGGTTAGCTGCGACAGCTCAGGCACGAGGAAGGGCATTTAAAGGAAGCAGAGATTAAGATTATAATGTGGTCTAACTCTAAATTTTGAGAATGTTTTTAATCTAAGACTTTCCATGTTGGTTTTTTTCTTGCCTGGAGTTCCTCATTTTGTCAGTTCAGCCCTGGGATTTTCTGTACTTAAGTACCATGAATAATTTAGCATTTTATACACTGCTGCAACATTTGTATCAGTCGTATTTTCATTCCACAGCATATAAGTGATTCTGGCAGGGCCTTATTTGGGGGTGAAGCCAGAAACACATGAGGAAACTCTGAGAAAAGAGGACATGCACCAGGAACAAACTCGGGATGTTTCCTACAGGTAAACAAGAAAAAAAGCCCCAAAACTCTTTTTCCACCCATCACTGAGCCTGGCAGACAAACATCGCACAGCCACATCATTGAGGACAGAGCATCCAAGGATGGAGCTGTGTACGTTTTATATAAACTCAGAGTATTATACAGACAAAGCGTAAGTGTAATAATCATCACTCATATCTAATGACTGCAGGCTCTGTCAACATTCCTCCTGTACAGATAAGTATCTTGTCTGTCAGAAGTAATCACTTCTCCTGATGCAAGCCTTCAGGTGCAGTTTTCATGTACAAGCCACCATCTGCACTATCTGCACAACATTCATCCACACTACCTGAATTCATGGCTTAAATGATTTTCGAAGAGATCCTTAATTGGTCTTGTTACAGAGAAACAAAGAGAAGGTTAGCCAAAAAATAGCATCGCTTTCCATCACTGAAGCTACCCAGCCAGTATGAAGCACTTGTGGATGTGAGAGGCTGCCTGTACTTGGCGAAGAGTCAGTAAAAGACAAAGTGATCAGTGGGCAGGGGCTGAATGTTACCCTAGCCCTAAACTCCACTGGCCAGCAAGGTTAAGCCTCCCTGGATGAAGAAGACTGGGGGAAAATTTCCACAGGAATGGCCATGGAACAATGGACAGGATCATACTTGCCTGCTTTTCACCACGTGGGATGCAGTTCTGTGTGATACCTCAGACACCATCTTGAGTAAAGAACGTTCTATCTGCCTTTTGGCAAATAACGAAAGGCTCGGTCTTGCTTCCTGCCTCTCCCACATGATTTTAACATTGCTTTCAACTAAAAGGTTTTGGTAGTTATATTTGATTCTTGTTTTCCATTTGGCTACGATAAAAGCCAAGCACCCCTGTTGCCAGTACTCATATAAAAAGAGCTCTTATATCTGACATGAAGTCCCTTGACACATAAGCGGCCAGAGGTATTTCAGACAATTCTCGGGAAATCCAGAAACAGATGAACATTCTACAAAAACTGATGGTTTTGTCCTCAAACTTTCGGAAATTAATTCTACTCTAGGCCTCTACTGCTCCGCATGACATTTTAGGCCCAGGAGATTTGCTTGCAACAATTTGCAGAGGAATGAAAACTCAAGATTAAAAAACAGCACTGATTTCACCTCTAAACTGTACAGTTCTGACCAACGGTTCCATAAATACATTTCTGAGCTCAGCGCTAAAGCCTCTTGACAGCAAATCATAGGATGCAGACACAACTTCATGTATCCTGGGCTCTATTTCTTATGTTTTACATTTATTCATTACATCTCACTGCCCTTTCCAAGAAATGTAAGTGAAAAAACAGAACCTCAACCAGCACAAATTGTCAGCTTAAGCCAGCTTAGCATCTGGCCTGAAGAAGTTATGACAGTTGCAATTTTACATATCCGAACAAATGTTGGGAGAAAAAAATCTGAGCGTGGGGAGATAAGGCAGTGGTGCTGGGCTTTTCCACTAAGGTTCAGTTCTTTAAGTTCTTATTGGAATCTTATTTTAGATGGTGATACTGCACGATGCTCAACTGAGCTCAGCAGAGAGCATAACCAAGCCATAAGACAGCATCACCTAGAGTAAAGCAACCAGAGCCACTGCATGGCCCACCTTGAAACAGTTCCCAGGAGGGGCCCAGCACTAAGCCCAGACCAGGGTCTGATCCCAAAAGTCAGCTTGGGCTCAGCTACAATCTCTCAGATACTTGCAGGCCAATTCGTACCAGCTGACCTCAGGGCTACAGAATGGGTCCCATAGCCTTTTCCACGTATTAATATGGACGTTGACTTAAGGACTAATGGTCTACCCTGCCCTCTTCATATGCACCCACTGCTTCTAATAGCAGCTTCCTAGGGATAAAACAGAGCAGAACAAAGCCTTGTGGCTGGATTCACAGAACATCATAAAACGTGACCAGAGATAACTAATTAAAGCAACATTTGCTGAAGAACTCTCAAAAGGTTTCTGCAAAATCTGCAGATATTCCATTTGCAAACTGTTTTGCTTTTTGCTGCACATGATCTATTATCTTCGTGAAAGAAGGGAGATAGACTTCTTTTCTTTCATTTTTATGCTCTTGCAAGGGCTGTGCTGTTTTTCAAGATTTTCCATATTGGCAATGATTTCTGATAGCTACCTTGTTTACCTCAACTGAAAATTTTCTGATGCAAAGATTGTCTCTTCCGCACGTGTGTCTATTTCTTGGAAGAGTAAGAAATACCTTACAATGTGATATCAAGGTAACGTGGTGTCTCTTCATTCCACAATAATAGCAGGACCCAGAACTTAGACCTTGTTTTACAAATAGCTGGGACACCAGCAAAAAAAATCAGCTGTTATAATGTATGTGGTGTTTTATAACTTCTCTTCAGAAAACAAAGCATTCTGCCTGGACACACACAGTGCTGTGTTTTCATTGCCACCACCATTGATAATAGTAACAGTCTGTAGGCAATATTCTTCTTGCTACGCATCTGATTAGGTAGAAATTCCTCTAGGCTTCACCTAATCAAATGCAAGTGCTGCATTATTTATGAGAGAAAGCTGAATTTCATTAAATCTATTCTACAAGAAGCAGTTCATGTAAAAAAATCAATTTCTCCTTTCTTTTAGAAATCAGAGTTATTTTCTCTAGAAAACTTGCATTCATAGGTAATTATAATAGAAGTCTTGAAACAGCAGTTACTTTGAAAAAAAAAAAAGAAGAAGAAATCAACCCCATATATTTTAAAGCATATTTTAAATCAGACTGGCATTTCAATTCTGAAGAGAAGACAAGTGGGATGTTTCCTTGTTGCAGAATGAATAATTCAAATGATTCCTCCAGTGCTGCATCTGCAATTGTCAGAATAAATTTAAGCAGCTTCTCCTTTAACTACTACAGGTATACAGTGCACAAGAACTCCTGTTAATAATTATCCTCACTTCTTTTAGGCTAGCAGAATTCCCTCTAATACTATGGAACAAAAGCATTATTGACTTGCACAGTCAAGAGACTTCTAGTCTCATAAGATGATACCAGGCATAAAAAATATACAATCATCAAAATGCTGACGACCACTTTTGCTTTTTAATTAATGCTGTTATTATGTAAACGTTTGCTAAAAAAAATAAACTGAAGGGTTTTGTTTGGCAATATATTTATACTACAAGAGATCCCCCCCAAAAAGAGAAAGGGAGCGAGTTTGTTGTCATGGATACAACCTATAATCCACTAAGAATTTTAATTCTTTTAGTTCAGATGTAGAGAGACCACTTAAACCCTTGGCAAGCTCTGCTCACAGATCTGCCTTATACAGCCCTTGGTCTGGTGCCAAAGTATTAAGGGGGCAAAAAGCATTAGCCTGACAATTCCCCACTCACTCTTGGAGTGTTACAGGGCTTTTGCACAGCCAACACTAGACAGGAGTAGAAAGCAAAAGGGATGGAGCCACTCTAAGGCACTCTAAGCCACTCTAAGTTCTTCAGGGAAATGACCACAAACAGCACAGAATAGGTTCCATTGACAGCTCTGAGGGTCTAGCAGCACAAAGGGGGCTGCTGAAAGCCATCCAGAGCCATCTCTTAGAGCTGGGACACCCATGGGATGTCACCATTTCTTGGTGGCTTTCCCTGATGCCCCAAGTACCTAAGACAAGCAAGTCAAAACCTCCCAGTGAGCTGGGACATGAGTCAGACTGTTATAAAAGCCATAAACAACATGGGACATAAATAACCTAATAGCCATGCCCTAACAGCAGCAGAAAAGAAAAATCCACCTGCATCTCCTTGTATGATACTCGAAGAGGCTCTGCACATATTCTTTTCTGCTAGAGAAAAAAATGAGCAACTGGTTGAACTGGAGAGATATAGCATGCCTGTTTTTGTTACCATATCTTTTAACTAAATAATCATAGAATCACTGAAGTTGGAAGAGATCACTAAAATCATCAAGGCCAACCACAACTATCCCCATCATGACACTAAACCACATCCCTCAGTGCCACACCAATGTGGTTCTCAAACACCTCCAGGGCTGGTGACTCCACTACACCTCTGGGCAGCCTGTTCCAATGCATCACCACTCTTTTTGAGACAATGTTTTTCCAAATATCCAACCTGAACCTCCCTTGGCTCAATTTAAGGCCATAAACTCTCATCCTATCATTAGTTATCTAGGAGAAAAGGCCAACCCTCTTGTGTTCATGTCAAACACACAGAGTATGCTCTACCTTTGGAGCAGCTGATGTGCCACTCCGGGCAAACCACTGGTGTTACCTCATCTTGGCCAGAGGATGCTGTGTTTTCTCACCCGTTCTTCAAGATGCTGGACACTGTCTGGCTGCCACTCATCATCCTTCCAGTGCCTATATGACCCTGCCACAGTGCTCTACAGGCACAGACTGGCTGTAGCCAAACTAAGGGAGCAATCAGGCTTTAATTACCCCACCCCTAATGCTGGCAGCACGGCAACTTGTTTTTATGACACATTTTGCCCCATTTTAATATTTATAGCAATATTTTTTATTGGCATCATTTTGCCAACAGAAGAAGGTTACATCAATAATATTACATCTGCCTCAAATTTTTATACCACTCACTTAATATTTACTCCTATACACCCAATTTTCCAATTTGAATATTACATCACGCTCATTTTCACATGTTTACTTAGGTTCTCCATAAAGCTCTGTGTAAGGTTGATTTAAAAGCTGATGCAATACAGAGAGCAGCCATCCTACAGGGAATAACCCCACACTGGCAACAAGTCAGGCCATGGCCTCATGACATCATGGCATCTTGGTCTGAAAGCTCTATGTGATGTAGGTCACAGAGCCAGACCTTATGTCATCCTCCAAAAGACCTTCAATTTGCAACATCTGAATTCGTTTTATAGACAGAGACAATTTTGCAATATTAAGCAGCGGCTTGTTTTCTCTTCAGGAGTTTTAATAGTTGCATCAATATTTCCTCAAAGTTAACACCCTTCAGCTTGGCAGATTTGTGGCAGGCAGGCAGATTTTTTTTTTAAACCTGGAAATCCTGTTGAAAGTCAGGCAAGTGAGAGATCTAAGGCTTTTTGGTTCCTTTGAAAGCCTCAGGCATAATCTCCTTCACTGAAAGCATGACAAAGCAGTCACCGTACACGCACAGCCCTGATTGCTGCTATTACACCTCACCCATTTCTATACTACTCAGTGATGAGGCGGGCTGGACCAGCACATCACGCAGTGCTAGGAATGAGGCAGGGAGCAATCCTAACCTCATGGGGTTAAGCTCATGCAGTTCTCAGAGCATCTCTGAACCTCACCGGTGTGCTCCACCCCATGAGTAGTTCTGTGGGTCCCACAAGGGCCTTCACTGGCATTACGTGGACCGGCTCAGGCCCTGATGGAAACACCAAGATCATAACTTGATCCTTATGGGTCCCTTCCAACTCAGGATATTTTACGATTCTGTGACAACTGCTTTCAGAAGCGATGCTGCATGCAGTTAGCAATGGGGGTATGTGGAATGCCTACAGCTATTTCAGACACCCATTGGTTTGTCCCACTCACCATTGCTGAAGGGCAAGGGTCCCCCCACAGGTGCCTTCGCTCCCCCAGCCCACCTAACAAGCAGCACTAAGCATCTATAAACATACTTGGAGAGATGGTACTCATCTCTACCATGGTTTCCCACATGGCCTTAGACAAATCTGCCTCATAGGTCCTCATGCTTTGTCACTAAAGCAACAGCAACCAAATGCCATTTTCCTGTATCGCTGCCTCCCTGCTCAGAGTACCAGCTTTCTGCAGTGAAGGCAATCCCCAGCTCTGTTCAGAAATGGGTAAAACAGGCCTCAATCTCAGCTGGGACCTCCAGATGCCAACTTGGTATAAATAGCAAGTGATGAATGGCAGCCAAGGTGCAAGGAAGGGCAGGCTGGCCAGCCAGCCTGCCCTGTTTTCCTTGCCTGCAGAATGCTCCATCATCGAGGGAAAACTCGACAGGACACAGGCATCAAAACAAGAGGAATGGATATAATCTGCAAACTGATAAAAGCCACATGTATTCTTTGACCCCTATTTTAAAACATCACATTCAGAAGCGTGACATTTTAAAACCAAGCCTGTAGCACTTAAAAGAGTATTTCATTAAATTTTCAAACTTGGGTGGGGATGGAAGCTGAAATTTAGAGCTGAGGAGGAAAGAAAGGATTTTACGTCAATGTCACAGTTAAATAAGTAAATAAAAGCCCCCTGCTAAACTCACATCTTTCCTGTGATTTGAGCCAACGAAAGGTTATCAAATAGGGCTGCCTGCTTCTGCTTTCATATAAAGAATTTATGTAGGATCCATGTAAGTCCTTAAAATCCCAGAAACCACTCAAGGCCAGCAAAGGACTAATAATTCAAGACATGCCTGCCTTATAGAGAGAGTAAACAGTACAGTCTTCTTCAAAGATCCCACAGAAACCAGATCAACATCACAGCAAACAGGAGACAGCAAGTTCGGATAAATTCTTCAACCAAGCATTTACATGACGGTACAGAACAACAGACCTTGTACCTAAGCAGATGGGACAGAATTGCACCTGTCATCTGTTTAAACCTGTCCAACTTTAGATTAGACATTAGGCAGAAATTCTTTACTCAGACGGCGGTGAGGCCTTGGCACAGCTGCCCAGAGAAGCTGTTCGTGCTCCATCCCTGGAGGAACTTAGGCCAGGTTGGATGGGAGGCCCTGGGCAGCCTGAACTGCTGGGTGACAGCCTTGCACACAGCAAGGGATTGGGGTGGGCTTTGAGGGCCCTTCCAATCCACATCATTCTGTCATGCTTTGATCTCCAGTGGTTCCCCAAAGCGCGCCCTATGCTAGCTCTGAAATGGCTGGGGATTGCCTCAGCCACTGATGTAAACTGGAGCAGCCTCATTCCAGCATTTCCCACATTGCTTGAAGGGTCAAATTCATGATGATGAGGAGAGCACTTCACTCTTACCTACCAGGGCTTCACAAAAAGCCTCAAGACTATCCCAGTAGACACTTGCTGGGAACCAATTTTCCTGCTGCCCATTGATAAAGACCAGAGAAGCCAAATCTCTCATGATTTGTACAGCAATAACCACTGCTGTACAGCTATCTGGCTGTTCTCTGAGACAAATGTGGTCTCAAAGTTTCAATAAGGGCAAAGGCAGCTGGCTAGCAGAAAAGAAACAGTGCAGGAACTAAGAGCAATTAGCCCTTGGATTTGACATTCTTGTTTGCAAAAAGTAAAAAGTGCAGTAGAAACTGCATAGTTCACGTAAAAACGGAAACATATCTCATCTTAATAAGTCAAAAGCTTTGCAGCTTCATTAGGAAAGTGTTTTCCATTCTCCAGATTTTTAGCCTCAATATCAAGTGCATTCGCTTCCCTGGAAACAGTCCGAGCTACACACCATGTATGAGGAACATTCCACAGCCATGGTCACACATGACGGGAGCTCTTCTCTGAGGAGATGCTATTGAGAAGATAGCAAGTCCTTGTATTACAGTGTAGAAGGGCTTGTATCCATGACAGAAGCCACAGCTTAGGAAGTGACTCAGAATGCAGATGCCTATGATGAGGCGGAGCCATTCAGCTCCCATTCCAGAAGGAACATCCAGCTTCCATTGCTGCCAGTGCAGTGATACACGTAATGCCTGTGCTTGAGGCCTCATGGTCACACTTACACTACTCTGGTTTTGAGCAACTACACCCTGATTAGCATTTCATCAACAAAAGGCAGAACACTTGAGCAAACACAGGGTACACCCCAAAATAGGCATGGAGTAGTGTTAAACAGGTTAAAAAATAAATTACAGTGGCTGAAGTAATTTGGCCATCATCTCATGCACTGTTACAAAGGCCATTATGCTCTGATTCAAATTACTAGGCAGCCTTTTAATCGTCAATTATTATTAAATCACTCGACAGGTTTGTCTCGCTTCAGGACAGCCACCACATACATATACAAGAGCACCAATACCCCAAAAGCACATCTTGATGAGGCATGATTTAGAAGAATACTACACAAAGATGCTCCTGACAGCTTGGACGTGACCTGTCTCAGGCTTATAAAATCCATTAAAGGAGGGCATTGTGTTAACTCTCTCTGAAGATGTTCCACCAATGCCTAACCAGAGGGCTTGCTCCAAGGGCCTGACCTAAGGAATCCAAGTGTCAGAAGAGCACCCGATGCTTTGGGAGCAAACACAGCTCCGGCAGTCACAGCAAAGCAGCACTGCACATTTTTGATTCCCTGTAAAAACAGGCTAACAAATGGTGCTGGTATTTTAATTCTTTCCAGAAATAAATCACAGATGGTATCCAAGGCCACCTGCAGTCGACACTGAGAGGCATTTCCAAGGCACACGCATGCATCAAGGACCATACGAACGCTGTTTTCTTACTGCATGGAGAGTGCAATTTAACCAAATTTAAACAACCGCAGACAGTGCTGATGTAAGATATATGAAAAGCCAGTGGGTAGACGTGGGGGAAAGCTTAGCAAGAAACCTGAGTCTCCCTTATAGCATTAGAGTTTTACTTCTAAAGTGGAGTGGGGAGAAAAGGCAGCCTAGCTTGTTCTTTTTCTACTCGTTCCAGCAGCATTATGCACCAATTTATTCCCTCAGTGAGGGATATGGCTTCGGTACTCACACTGCTTCCTCCTCTTGCAGAATCTAGTCAGGATCTCATGATGCTTCCCTTGCCACAAACCAGCCTTCCCAGTTTCCCTGCTGCAAACAGTGCCCTTAACTCCAAGTTCTCAAAAGACAGTCTGCCCAAGTACTTTCCTATTGTCTGCTCTGCCTCCTGGCCCAGCAGTCTCCCTTCCCTCAGGGCTGAGCCAGAAACAGAGCCAGCCTGAGGATTCCTGCTTGCTGCCTTGCGACCCCCTTTTCTGAAGAGTCCCACCTCTGAGTGGGAACCGGGGTTTCTGCACTCATCTGCTGACAGCAGGCTGATCCCCCTTCCGCTCACTCTGTTTGGCCAGAAGCACAAAGGAAACGTGCGGCAATGAGCCTGCTGATGGTCATGTCCATGCACAGATATGCAAAAGCATGTATACTGTCCACACATACACTGGGACATTGATGTACAAAACTCACAGGATTACCTATACAGTGAATACATTCTGCAGGACTTTGCACCATCAGATATTACACTGGTGGTAAGAGACAGTTCACAATGAGCACTTGCCTCCCTTGAGCAGTAGCCCAAAAGGCAGGTCCAGGTTGCCCTAGGGATGCCTGATGTGAGGAGAGCCAGATCAGTCTGTCTTTCTCCATACACACTTTTTATCTTTCTTTCCAGCACTTTTCCTTTCTCAGCTGCCCCAATCTCAATTCATTTCTGCAACTTTCATCTTTTGATAGAAATAATTCTGTTGCTGCTACCATTTTGTACCATTTGATGATCACAGTACCTGACTTCAATCACACATAGCTCTTTTTCCTGCACTATTAAACTCATATTGTACTGATATTTTATTAAGGGCAAACCTATATGCTTTTATGTCTGAAAGTGCAAATGTAAAATTTCAGGTGTCAACTTTGTGCTGGACACAGTGATGTAGTTTGCATAACATCAGATTATTATTACCATTATTACTTCCTTCAGCACCACCTGCTGCTGCTCACACTGATAAGAGATCCATGGGAAGCAGGACCCTGGCAGCAAACACAGCATGCCTACAAAGTGTACTCTGAGATGCTGGCTATGGAAATGCGGACTGTAAAATGGAGCTGCTTTGGGAATTAGATTTTGAATGAGCTCAAAAGTAGCAGGGAAAGTGATTCTTTCTCTCCTCCCTTTGTTGTTTGAAGAGTTATTAAAGACAAAAGAAATGGTGGTCAGACTGGTTTTAAGCTTTTTGGCTATGTCAGTTCATATGAGTTTCTGAGGAGTGATAAAGTCTCAAGCAATATCAAGCAAATGAGGCCATTAAAGAAGAAGGACAAATGCTTGTTAGCTATCAACAACAACAAAAATATCTTCATTAGCACATCACAGATATTCCTCATACTAGCATAAGGTTGCACAGCCTTGTATACTCAGTCACAGAAAGTGCAAATGAAAGTGAAATTTTACATTTGCACTTTATTTTATATAAAACTTTTTAATCTCCAGCTACAGGAGGTCTCCAGAATTCCTAACAACAGCACCAAGAATTTTCAGGCTGGCTTTCAGAGTAGCCATGGTCAATTCCATCTCAGGCAGAACGCTTCTGGTCTTCACTTATTGCAGAAGCGAAAAACAAGCATCTCCTGGGGTCACTACCATATGTCAGGCAAACCACCAAAGCAATGAAACCCAGCAGTGTGTTTTTATTGTTTCACTGAAGGTAAGCTAAAAGCTTTGTAAGCCATTGCTACAACCGCAGAATGCCAGCTGTTGATAAAATCTGCATTATGGATAACTCATTTTGCAGCTCCAAAGGGTTATGCCTCCATTTGCTTTTCCTCAACCTGACTTACAGGTGGAGCTTTTCCCATATACATAGAACTTTTTTTTTTTTTTCCCTTTCATTCTCCTTCTCTCCAATTCAAATTATGCTGCTGCTGTTCTCTATTTCTGCATATCATCTCAGTTTTCATTTCCTTCACTCTTGGGCAGCATAATTGGATTGCACTAATTACCTAAATCAGGCTCCATCAGGATACTGCATCACTAGCTAGTTGGCTGGGGTAAGCCTTTTGAGGGGCCACCTGCAAAGAGTCTCAAACATAAGCAGAATCACAGAATCACAGAATCACAGAATCACCCGGGTTGGAAGGGACCTCAAGGATCATGTAGTTCCAACCCCCCTGCCTAGCAGGGCCACCAAACATACACATTTAGATCAGGTTGCCCAGGACCCCGTCCAACCTGGCCTTGAACACGTCCAAGGACGGGGCATCCACAACCTCCCTGGGCAGCCCGTTCCAGGGCCTAACCACTCTCCTCGTAAAGAACTTCCCCCTAACATCCAACCTAAATCTTCCCTCCTTCAACTTGGATCCATTTCCCCTAGTCCTGCTATTGTCAGCCCTTATGAAGAGTTTACTCCCCTCCTGGGTGTAGGTTCCCTTCAGGTATTGATAGGCTGCAATGAGGTCGCCCCGCAGCCTTCTCTTCTCCAGGCTGAACAAGCCCAACTCCCTCAGCCTGTCCTCATAGGGGAGGTGCTCTAGCCCCCTGATCATCTTAGTCGCCCTCCTCTGGACCCTTTCCAAAATCTCCATGTCTTTCTTGTACTGAGGGCTCCACACCTGGACACAGTACTCCAGATGGGGCCTCACAAGAGCCGAGTAGAGAGGGACAATCACTTCCCTGTCCCTGCTGACCACCCCTCTCCTGATGGAGCCCAGGATCCCATTTGCCTTTTCGATAAGCAGCGTATCAGGGGCTGGCTGATGGTATCAGTTATGGAGTTGGCCTTAGAAACCTGCCCTGCAATTTCAGTGTCAGAGAAAACACGTTCTTCTGCTCCATGATTTAGCTGAAGAGATAAACCAACACATGGCAGTGGAGGATCCTGCCTACAAATGCCTTCAAAAGTAGGAATGGGGTTGAGTTTCCTGGGATTTAGTCCCAAACGCTATTATTTCCGTACGTAAACCATGTGCACGTCAACATCTTTTCACACAGCCATAGCTACACCACCTGCCTACACCACAGGAGCAATAGGTCACTTTCACTAAACAGTGACATGGCAGCTGACACTTCTGGCAGAGAAGCAGCAAATGGAAACGCATTGTTGCGTTGGTGGAATGGTAATTGCAAGCAGTTAAAAGAGCCAAGCATGGACTGACAAGATCACTTTTGTTTAGCAAACAGTTAAACTCACCAGAGATCAGGCAAACCTACACTGCAGTTTGGCATAAGCTTTGGGAGGGAGCTGGAATGATTAATGAGCCATCAGCCACGTGCTTCAGAGAGAGCTGCTACAGCAGTGCTGCTCTCTCTCCTACCTCCCAGAAGCTGCAGGGTGGTGGTAGCAGAAGTCTGCTTCCCTACTGACTCTGTTTTCCTTATTAATTTCCTATTAATATGCCCACTGCTCCTCATCACACTAGGCAGACGTGATATTTTGATCTCCCATCCTTCTGACAGAGCTGCAGCTGGATTGCTAAACCCCTTGACTAAATCTGTATTTTATGTCATATGGAGAGTGTGGATTAATCTGAACTCACCTGGAGACCAAACACATAGTGAGGGGCACCTGGGGGAATGTCACAGAAGTTGGTGTTGTTAACGTTCAAGGCCAGGTTGGACTGGGTCCTGGGCAGCCTGATCTAGTGGAAGGTGTCCCTGCCCATGACAGGGGGATTGGAATTTGGCAGGGGCTTTAAGGTCCCTTTCAACCCAAACCACTCTGTGATTCTGAGTGCTGCCTCAGCTTCCCAGTTTCTTGTCCATTTTCAGGTCAGGCCAGTAGCCAAAAATATTCTGAATCATCAGAAGGACAGCATAACTACTAATTTCCTTCTTTCTAATTGTAGAGAATTGGTCTACAACCAGGGGCAGTGATTTGCAAAGCTGGAGTCTGTGAGGATGCATAAAACAACGTGAACGTGAAAACTGCTATTCTGCAACACCTATCTAGAATATCCACCATCACGTTATATATCCCATATCCATCCCCTTCTCCATCTCTCCATTGTAGCCAATAGCATAGGTACCCAGCCACCTCTGTGAGGCCTCCACATTTCAGATGGGAATGTCGGAGGGGAAAACATGGAATGTTATTCTCCACAGGCAAATATATAACTCTTTTTAATTACATCACACTATTGCTTACTGTACAGCCTCAAAAACTCAGCAACAGGGCTTGAGTGAGAGAGTAAAAATAAGGAACGTTTAAGTGAATCACTGAATCATAGAATCATAAAGGTTGGAAAAGTCCACTAAGATCATCTAGTCCAATTGTCCACCTACCACCACGCCTACTAACCATGTCACTCAGTGCCACATCCATGTTTCTTGGACACCTCCAGGGACAGTGACTCCAGCATTTCCCCAGGCAGCCTGTTCCAGTGCACCACCACTCTTTTGGAGAATTTTTTCCTAATATCCAATTTGAACCTCCTCTGGCACAACTTGAGGCCATTCCCCCTCATCCTATTGCTGTTACTTATGGGAAGAGGCCAACCCCTTCCCTGCCTCCTCTTCTGCAGACAGAACAATCCCAGTTCCCTCAGCTGCTCCCTATAAGGCCTGTGCTCCAGATCCCTCACAAAGATTGCTGAGGCGGTGGAAGTAAGGAGTGCAGCTCCCCAGTGACTCCTGGTGTGCATGCAGTGCAGGCCTTGTGAGGACAGATAGTGAGCATGCAAAGTAGGGGCAGAGAATGGTTTTTCAGAAATGTGAACTAATACTAAAATAACTGAAGCAATCAGAGCACGAGCCAGAGCCACTGAGACACTGGGTACCTGGGAAATGCTTCCATGTGGACTTGAGCCCTGACCAGGCCTTGGATGCTCTATAAACAATACGAGCAGCACAATCTATGCCATCTAATGCCATTGAAGAAACGTTTGAAATTAGAATCTCTTATAACTGAAATACTGCTGAGCAGAAGACAGCGTTATAATTATAATAAATGAGTGCTGCTGAGTCAGAGGAGAAAAAAATGTTTTGCCAGTAAATCCCATTTACGCAGGCAGAGGTGATGTCAGTAGGAGCAGAAAGCAGCAAGTGATGTTACACTCCACACTCTATGTGGGGTTTGGAATATATTTGTTAGTCCCTCTCCTTTCTTTCAATGGCCTTTTCTGGTAAATTGGAGAGAGCCTGGAGAAGAGCTATGGGAATTATTAGTGATCACAAAAACTTGCATAACAGTGAAAGTGACAGCATCTAGGAAGGCTGCTCCGAAAGTAATGCCTCCTATTCGATTATGTTGCCCTATTTGATTTTGTTGCCATGTGACACGTGGCAGCAGAGGGAGAGTGACAAAATGGCATCTGACATAGAAGTACATGTGAAGTGAAAGTGTGGAAAAGGATTCCTCCACACAGAAAAAATGTCAGCCATTTACATTCACTGACATTTGCTGAATGTTTACAAAGACCAAACAGTAGATGTGAACACAGTGAGGCGGTGGATGGTGCATTCCAGCAGTGGTGACAGCAAGGTGAAAGACAAGCCATGTTCCAGATGGCCATACAGATTTTTACAAACACAGTATGCAGGCTGGTGAAAATGCATAGTTAATGGTGGTGACTATGTTGAAAAATAGTGCTTTGTAGCTGACAATTTGCTCTATCAAACAGTGTTATTGTGCTCTTTGTAGCTGTTGTCGTTTCCAGGGAAATAAATAGGAGGCAGTACTTTCAGAGCAAGCTACATACATTCATCTATTGTATCCAGCAGCAGATTAGAGGAGAAACTGATCACTGTATAGAAAACTGTCTTCTGATAATGAGCTTTTCAGCGTGGCATTTAAAGGTGTAAACAAATACAATGAACAGGAAGCTGACGTTAAACAAAACAGACTAAAAATAAAGGAGGACATTTTCAACAGCCAGGGTAATTAACCTTCAGTCCAACTTATTGATGGCTGTACTGGATTTTCCATTCCTGGAAATGTTGAAAAATAGGATGGAGGCTTTTCTAAATGACTTCCTAAATCCTGAGCATGGTAAAAGAGAAAAGGTACACAAAATCTAAAAATCACCGTCACCTAGTTTAACTCAATCCTTACTGACAAAATACCATCCTGCCCTCCCAGCTCATGGGTGGGATAAGAGCCCTTGAGATTCTCTGGCATAACCCTGTCAGTTGGCAAGAAGATAAAACATAGGAGTTTCCTCCCACACCACATGTCAGGAAAGAATATTTCTTGCGCCTCCTGACGTGCCCTTTTGTGCTGAGCTCTGTTTTTGCCACTAGAGCCACTCCTCATGTTGTCTGCCCTTTCCACACGTGCCTTTTTTCCTGGCAGCACTGTCTGCACCCTATATGCTGGCTCTCCCTTGCCACTCCCATTTTACCTGCACACCTTTCTACAGGGCTAGTCCCTTCTCTCAGGACTGGAGGGCAGCAGGGAGCATCCAAAGTCCTGGGCAAGCATCCACTGTGGGGCGGCAAATGGAGGAAGCTGCATGCAGGAAGCTGCCCCTATTCCATGTGGGGTCAGGAGATGTGTCACCCAGGATCTGCTACGTGCACAGTCTGGGTCAGGTGATCCTGCATATTAAGCCATGCCCTTGGCCCAGATTTACCATGCATCTATAAGCAAGACAGTTCACCTTCCTGCTTCAGCCTCCCCTTTTGCAGAACTGCAGTAATTATATTTACCTGCTACTGCACAGGAGCATTGTCAGCACCAATTAGTTTAGTGTTCATGCAAAGCTTTGCAGACAGTAGCCTCAATACAAGCCGTAAGTACTATTATTATTGCTTACTTCAGATGGCTACAGCACTGGCATTTTCCAGGCATGCACCATTAACAATTTACTAAGATAAATGGCCCAGGAACCTGAAAATGCATTTATGACAACTACCTCCTGCTTACCAGCACACATTCAGCCAAGTAAGTGACACCTCATTGCTCAATGTGTAGCTATGGTAACATTTATATCTCATATTGAAGTATACACACAAACACACATGGAACTGGAGGGAAGCCAGGCTCCCTCTTTTAATGACACACGCAACACTGAGCCAAAGAACTTTCCTAACCTCTGAAAACTGAGCTGTCCCCAGGGAAGGAGCTGGGGGGTGAGGAGCAGGCAGCCCTTGGCAGGAAGGGACGCGCTACTGGTGGGCTGCACCACACAGTGCGAGCCTAGCTGGGGCTTCAGGGAACTTACTTGAGAGCAGTTTTGTAGTGGTAGATCGCTTCCACGTTACGGCCTTGGTCTTTCAGAAAATTGGCATAGTTGTAGTGCACCTTGGCGTTGTGGGGTAGAGTCCTCACTCCTGAGCTGCGAAGAGGAACAGAAGCAGGATGGCGTAAGCACCAGCATGGCAACCTTCCCTGCGGTGATGCACTGTGGTAATTCGAAATACAATGTGTTAAATTGAAAGACTCTAAAAAGCCTAATATTCAGCGGGAAAGCACGCAGTACTTTCTGTAATACAGCTGTAACAGGCTCCCTCATCTCCAGCCCTGCTTAAACTTGAGTGTCACGAAGGCACCTTATGAAAACCTTGATTTCAATCCGTCAGCTGCAGGCACCAGAAAGAAGTATGCTTTCCATAGGCATCAGCCACTAGAGGGGATTCACAGCACACTCTGAGCACCCAGCCAGCACACATTTATACGCAGCACAGCACTGAGCAGAGTGGGACCAGGAGGGGAGGGCTAAAAGGACTCTTGCCCTGAGCTGACAAGTAATATGCTCTCACATTATAACATATGACCATGGATGTGTGACCGCACAGCCAACCCAGCCCTCCCCTTCATCCTCCTTGCTATGCAGATTGGACTGAACGTTTGGAATTAATAATGAGGGTGCAAAGACAAAAGGAGAAGAGCAGGCATGTGCTTATTTACTTAATTGACAGCGCACAAAACAAGGTACACCTTGCACAGCTGGAGGAAATGCTGCTTCGAGGTTATAGTTAGAAAGAAATCTCAAGAGCACGTACACCATGGAAACATTTCCCCTGCAAGAACCCAGAGAAATCGGAATGCTGTTTAACAGGGAAATTTTTTCCAGCACATAAATAGGGACTCTCTGAGGTAATGGGAAATAAAAGTGGATTAAACTGTTCATGTAAAAGCAGAAAAAACACTGTTTCTCACTCACAAGCAGATCCCTGCCAGCTGCTGTCTTCCTTCCTCCCCATCAGCTCTATGCTTCCCACTCCAGGTAAGAAACTCAAGAGTAAAGTCATTCCAAGCCTTACCCTGCCTACAATGTCTCTACTGTTTAACCAGGGTGGGCAGTGAAGTTAACCATGAAAAGATGAAGTTGCAAAACAGTGGGGAGAAGGCACCCACAGGTGCCCAAGCCCTCTGCTAGGAATTTCATTTTAAATGGCACTCTGGAGAATCTTAGTGGCAAAACTGCTGCCTTTTTGGTTATCTGCAGCCAGTGGCATCACGTGTCACTAATGCCTTCTTGTGAGAGCTTCCAAAGCTTCGCCCACAGCTGCCTTACGGAGTTCAGCACAACACAGCCACAGTTTGCCTACAGAAATCAAAAACAGACCTTGCAGTTGGCTTCCTCATCATCAGGTACTTCCAAATTACTTACTGGGAGCACTACAGGAATAAGACATTTTGTGACTAATCGCTGAATTAAATCAGTTAATTGATGCTATTCTTAAGAGAATGATTTTCTATATTAGTTTTCACAAAGATATACTGCACCAGCAGCAAGTAATGTGTGACTGCTATGGCTGTGTTAATTTCCATTGGCCTTGGGAGCTATTAACTACACACTTACAACCTCTGGGCATTACCGGAATATTAATTCTTATACAGAGAGGGTTGAATTACATCAGTGACAGCGTTACAGGCAGAGTCGCAGACTCAAAGCTGTTACCATCTCAGAGCTATGTGCAATGAGTTGTTGGCTCTGTTATAGCCCCTGCTGAAACACAGCACACCGAGTTAATGGTGGGAAGTATATTACATATGCACAAGTACTGCAGTTCTAATGAGATACAGTTTTAACAGTAAGATGCATATGTTTAAATATTTTAATTCTGGGCTGTTTCTCTTTAAATAGAATTTATTACTAATCCTGCTGGTCCCGTTTATTAAAACGTCACCGATAAAGCTCTTTCATCTGCGTGATTCTGCTGGGGGTGGGGGTGACATAGGAAACAGAAACTGGCTTGAGTTCGAGTCATTATGATGCTGGCTTCTGCATCACACCACTCACATTCCCTGACCTATTTATTCTCCTTGCATGGTGGGGAGGGGGGTGTTTGGTTTTGCAAATGCACACAGCAATGACTGAGGCAAACTGCTTGTGGACTCCGCACTGTCAGCAGCACAGCAAACACCCGGCTGGAGGCAGAGTGGATTTTTTGGAGAGTTTAGGCAAACACTTCTGCTAATTGATTCTTGACCAGCTGAGAACACTGTTTGCTCATTGACAGGGGAAACAATAATGTCCACAAATGAAAGCCAAGTGGGAAAGGGTGGAGTATAAATAACAAAGCAGAACACAATGGCTTTCCATTTCTGCTTCCCGCAAGCCCGCAATCTCTCACAGTTTCAATCTCTTTTTCCAACTTCTTTTCCAAATTCTCCTGTCTCCCTCCTCCCCAGCCCAGCACATGTGCCCTTCTGAAAACCTAAGGACTCACTGTCCAGCCAGTCAGAAACAAGTCAGCTGACATTCAATGTCACTCATCAGGAGCATTTCCTTCCTTTCCGATTTCCACGACAGCACTAAATAACATAAATGGAAAATAAGCAATAGGAAAGCCATCTTACGTAGTGCTTCCTGCCCATGGAAAGGAGGCAGCCTTTTAGTCATAATGCAGAGAAACAAAATGCCATTGGCACTTCCAACCACAAACCCAAACCCCATTTAGCCAGCAAAAGTCTCCCATGATATTGTTTTCCTCAGTGCATGTTCCACTCTGCAAAGTTTGGAGCAGAAAGTACATTGATTTTCTGTGATTTTCATATGAAAAGCATTCAGTTTGCAAGGAAATGAGACTGCTCCTGTCTCAGCAGGAACCTTGGGACACTGAAGTGATATGTTCTGCTTCGGGAATCATTATCACCAATAAAGATTCTCTATGGCAAAATGTTCCCTGGATGACCCCAACAGCTGCTGTCCCTGGCCTCATATCCTCGTATTGATTTTCACAGATATCAACATGGGACTCCGAACCATTCTAAAGAAGATGCACAAAATGCAAGGGAAATTGCTCTTCTTAGCTGAGTTGACTTTCAGAATTAACAAAAGCACACAGTAGTAAATGTCTCCTTTGGGGTGGGTTGGTTATTTTTCTCCTGTTTCTTTTTTTTGTTTTTGACTGGGTTTTTTTTTGCACATTACTGAGGTCAGCAGACCTGACTAGGGAGGGAGAACTGCCAACTAAGAAAGAGCGACTTTTATATAGTTCCTTTACTGGCTACAGCCTTACTTCCAGACACTGTCACAAATGTGAGCTGTGCATGCAAAGCTTTCCAGGAGCAAAAGGAAACGTGACAGCTTCATCAACCTTGAGAAGGTTGATACAGCGGATGCAGGGGTCAGCCCACAGCCCTCATTTCGCTCTCTCTGGCTGGAGCGTGAGCCTCAAACAAGCCCTCCTTGTACACCTGCTAATACAGTCAGGCAAATTTGAGGCTTCTAGAAATTTATGCTTCAAATAGCTATATCTATACATCTAGTCACTTTTTATGCTTATGGGTCATTTGCTTCTCACTTTAAGCCCTTGCTTATGCACTTATGCACAAATATGTAGATGCATCCTCTGCTCAGGTGGTATCATTCTCTTCCACACTGAGGTAGCCAGGACTCAGAGGGATTCCTGGTTCCTCCAGATTTGGACCCTGTACTGGAGCCCAAGAGTTGTGGCAGCCATTAGCAGGGAGGGTGATGGTGCTGACACTGGCAGCATCGTGTCAAAGCAGAGCAAACCTTGAGAATGAAAAAAGATGGGGTGCAAAGTACAAAACTGGTAACATGCTGAGAATACATCTATATATCCTGGGGAAAAAATAGTGCAGACAAAGCATGTATAACAGAACCGAGGGAAATGAGACAGACTGACACTGAAGAAACACATCTAATCAAATGGAGGAATTGAAAGGAGAGGTGAAGGGGAAGAACAAGAGGAGGGAAGAATCAGTAATTAATTAAAGCAGCAAGTGGAGGAAGAAGAATAGAGAACTAAGAATGGGAATAAAGATCCTCTCAGCACATACTTCTTTAAAAAAAAAATCAACGCACAGACAGACTACCAAGTAGGTTGATTTATGTCTCCTTTCCCCATATATAGATTTGCTCTGTTTCCTTATTATTTTCTCTCAAACTGCTTTACTGTTCCTTATCTTCTCCTCCTTCTCCATCCTTTCTAATTTATTGCTGTCTAACATGCCTCCATCCACTTCTCCCTCCTTCAGTCCTCCCAACATCATTCCATGTACAGCCTCTACGCTCCTTAGATAATGAAATTATCTTCTTCTTCCAGTCTTCTACTGTTGTATTTCTTTCCTATCCTACCATATTGTAGACTCCCAACACGTGTAACATCTATGAAAAAAGATCTTGAAGGCCAACAGAATGCCAACTTGGTTAAACAGCATAATAAAGAAGGCTATGAGAAATGGAAAACACTCATTTGAAAAGTAAACTTTGCAGCTGAAGAGGTAAAAAAGTTAAGTGTATAAACTTTATCCAGTTCAACATAAACCATAATTAGGCAGACCAAAAGAGATATAAAGAAAAACTTGCTAAAGATATCAAAGCTAAGAATGCAATGCATCAGATATAGAAAATCAGCCAAAGAAGTTCCCACTAAGGGAAATATCTGACCGAGGTTCTAAAAGTAATGCTTGAAGATGAAAAGGCCACAACAGAAGAGCTCACTAAGGGGAGCTGGAGGATGTTCCCACACTACAACCTTTCCTTAGAGAGGCAAGTCCAAAGCAGTGTCTCAAACTAAAGTGGTACTAAGAGAAGCATTAAAACAAACCAACACCAAGAACACCTAAAAATCCACAGGGCCTGGTAGCATAAAACTTTTCCAAAGGAAATCAAATGTGAAGCTGCTATTAGCTGCAGTATGTAACCTATCATTTAAATGAGCCTCAATGTAGGAGAAATGGGAGATGATGAACATGATGTCAGTCGCCTCCACCCAAAGGATATGGGGAGTGATAGAGCAGCAAGACTGATTTCATGTTCAAGTAATTAGGAGAAACAGCAATAAAACTAGATCTAGCAAACTTCTGGATAGCTACAATCCAACAGGGAAGAATTTAACCTTGCATTTTGCAGAAAGAAGTTAGGTGAACAGATCTGTCGTTCTTTGATAAACTCAACAGGCATGTGGTACTAAAGCCATTGAAAGCTTTTATGAAAGCCCTGTCAGTTTCAATCATCTCAATGTTGTGCACCTGGATGCTCAAAAAGGCTTTTGATAAAATCCCTCGCTGAAGTTTTCCCATTTCTTGAAGGCATCATGGAATAAGATGGAAGGTCCCCTTGTGAATCACTGTCTGCTTGAAATACAGCAAGAGAACAGGTAGGTGAAAAGTTTTCCTAAATGGAGAAGACTCCATGCAGGGTTCCAAGAGCCATGCGCTGGCACTTAGGCCACTTCATGTGTTCACAAAAGATCTGAATATGGGATCAAACAGGGAGACAGCACATTTACAAATGACAACATGAATCATATCGCAGGAATTAAAGCTAACTAAAAAATGTTGCAGAAGAATCTCGCAGTATTGAAGACTGAGCAAGAAAGTGGAAATGAAATGGAATTCTGTTACAGGCACAAGTTTTAGATTGGTGTCTACACATCAGACATTTCCACTCATAACAGGTATCCTGGAGCTTGTATGGACAGATTAGACATTAATAGGAAAGAAATAGAGAACAACCAGAGAACAGCCCAATAGTACTAAGCTGCAAATCTGAATGGAGTATGTTGTTCTGGTCTCCATCTCAAAAGGATAGGTTAGAATTGGAAAACACCTAAAAATAGTGACAAGAGGGATCAGAAACCACCAATATGGAAGCATAACAGCTCTGGGGAGAGGCTGGGTTGTATAGGCACCAAAGGCACATGAAAAGTGATCAGTTGATGGGTTGCTCCCTACCCACTCAAAGCACCAGGACTACTGGAAAGCAAGAAAGATGATCAGGCAGAACATTCATGACATACAAAAAGGAAGTCGTTTTGTTGCACACTGTGTAATTTAATGATGGAGCCCAGTGCACAGGATGCTGTGGAAGCCAAAACTATAAATAAATTTGAAAAAGCAGCCAGAGACATTAATGGAAGAAAAGTCCATCAGCAGCTGCTAAGCGGGAAAAAAAAAAAAAAAAAGAGAAAATGAATCCTGACTCAGGAAGTCTTTAAACTGGAGATCAGTGCAAGCTAGGAAAAGACTGAGAGAAGCATCACTGCTGCTTGTCTGGTTCTTAAATTGCTTTTATAGGCACCGGCTGCCAATTGCTTCTTGAGGCAATACCAGGTAACCCAACATGAGCACACCAACACTCTTGCCTTCTTCTCAAAAGCCTAGGGCAGATATCTTTCCCGGACTTGTCCCCAGAAGTCCCAAGCTGACCAGCCTAACCCAAGCCACTAAGTTCCTACCTACTCCAGCATAATGCAAATCCCTACCTTGGGGCACTGTGTCCAAGCTCTGGCTCAGTGCTGCACTAACAGTTCTATGGCTTCTGAATTTGATCTGGTTCGTGGAAGGCCACCTTGCTTTGAATGGAGGCAGGATAGATATAGGTCTATTTCAAGTGTAGATGTGGCACTGAGGGAAGTGGTTAGTGGGCACGGTGGTGATGGACTGACAGTTGCACTAGATGGTCTTAGTGGTCTTTTCCAACCTTAATGATTCTATGACTCTATTTGCATCCAACTAAGCCAAAGTAACTATGGGTTATGTCTCTTCTGTGATAGACCCTCTGGCACACTGAATCATCCCAAGAGGGGTTCTCCTGGAAGAGAGGAGTGAGAGATACCTTCCTCTCATCCACTCTGGTTTGACTTCTTCTCTCCTAAACACAGGTGACCACAGCAGTATGCAACGATACACAGGTGATGCCTAATGCACAACATATGGAATTGCCATCTTCCCCCCCCCTTTCAACAAGAGAGTCACCCAATTTGGGAAGCTGTCTGGCTTTCCTGCAAGTGGCCACCACCAACTTGAATGGCGTGGACTGGAACCACAATTAACGCAGAGCTGTGAGAGCCCAGACTGGTCACCATGGCTGCTGCTGTCTGAACAGCAAACAGAGGTTTAGAGAGACAGGCAACGAATTGTGTTGGATTAAAGAAAGCCCTACTCTACATTTAAAACAAAATTCCACTAACAGAGCTCCAACCACTTCAAGAGTGTCTCCTGAAGTCTGAAAGGTACACATAAAAAGTGATTTCATACTCTTCAGTGCCGAGTAAATTAAACTTTGCTCTGGCCAATAAGTTAGAAAATAAAGCTAAGCAACCAGTGTGCAAATCACCTGCGTTTCTACAATTACCTCACAATTAGACAACTGCTGAAAGCAGCTGGAGGCAAATGCAATACATTTTCTAGCAAAACACAAAATGAAACAGTCTGCTCTGATGCAGAAAAATATATAAATGAGGTTATAAAGAGAGCTGTTTGGCAAAGAGTAATCAAATAAAATGAAATATGGTACATTAAGCTTGGCACTTTGTTGCATTTCATTTTTGTCATTAAGAATATTGCTAAAGAAAATTCAATATATTCAATAGCGTTACTATGGTGTTTTGTAGGGCTGCAACAAAATTCTGCTATGTCTTTAAAAAGGAAAGCATTACATTACTGGTAAATCTACAGCACTGAAGTTATTTAAAAACAGTGTCTTAAAAATGCTATTGCCAGAACAAAAGTTTGTGTATATGCACATAAAGTGCTGACACCAGTTTTTGCACAGCTGTCAGAAAACAGAAAGCAGGTGGTGGTGGTAACTTTTTTTTTAAGTATAATAATCAAAATGTTAATCGCACCACTGCATTAATAGCTGGACTAGTCCTTGTGACATAGCAAACCATTTATTCCACGTAGCAAACAGGCACAACTTATTTTAAACAATATGAAAACACAAGTATTCTCCCATGGCTGCCCATACCTGAACAGGGACTCTCTGGAGAGCCAGATTTCATTCTGTTTCACGGTCTTCCAAGAGAACAGCAGCAGCAGTAAAGCAAAGAGAGTCAGAAGAGTAATTCGCCACTTATTTAACCACGTAGTCAGCTTTTTGAGACCATGGACAAAAAGGATGCAGTACCCCATACTGGAAAAAAAGTGAAAAATGGAAAAGGTACAGTTACATTGTAGTACTCCAGTTTACATGCAACACCATTCAGTATCGCATTTCTTACACAGTTACTGTTGTTTTTTTTAACTAATTATATTGTCCAAGATAACAAACACGAATTCAGCAGCATTTTTTCTCAAGTCACTGTATAATTTCCAAATTAATCTAAATGACAGACCCAGATGCCAGAAGTATAGTAGCGTGCATAATCCCACACAGCGTAATGGTAGCCTGCACCACTCTGTGCAAGGCAGCTGCCTTTCCCAACAGCAAGCTAGCTAAGCATCGTGTAATAACAGTAATACTGAGTGCTACCAAAGGGAAAAGCATTACGGCACAATGAAGGCTCGAGCAAACAGCCCCAGTGGTGGTTGCTATTAGTGCCGGTCTGCACAGCATGAAACCCGGAGAGGAGTAAGGCACAGCTGGAGGGGGGTCAGAGGCCTCTCCAAAAGGTTCTGGAGGGAATCACGTTTTGAACGGAGGTTTGCTCCTGTATAGCTTTAAACTAAGTCAGTAATTATTAATTACTTCATGCAAATGTTGCCCATCCTTCCAGTGACTCCCTCTGAGCTGGAAATTCAGGGCTTTGAGTTGCTGTACTTAGCATACCGCTAATTTTGCTCAGCATTTTTACGAGGGAACTTCAATTGCTATTGCCTGAGGCACTTCATTAGCTTATCTGTAACTATTTAACCCAAAATACTACACATTGAGCCACAGCTCTCACTAGATAAAAATTTAGCTTCAGACTTAAAGTCTGTCTTAGCCCTGGCAGCTCTCCCCAAACAAAAGAGGGAGCAGAAGGAACTGAAACAACACTTGGGGATAATGGATGCACTGTGACTATATCACTATGTGGGCTCTACCTAGAGAGGAGTCCCAGTGAGACTGCTACAAGGGAAGAAAAACTAGAAACATAACTCCCTGGACAGAGGTAACATTGCAAATAAGTATGCAATACAGTGTAAGGCTATCTGGAAAACAGAAAAATGCCCCATCTTTGAGGAACTGTGAACATGTTACCCCGCAGTTTCTCTGCCCCATGAAAGGATGAGGATAGTGCTAAAATGCTATCCAGAGAGGGACAATCATTCTTACTGAGGAAGCTTTTTGAGGGACAGTCATTCTTACTGAGGAAGCTTTTATATGCTGATCAGAAGTTGCCATCCCTGCTGTGTACTGATCTGCACCAGGTGCCGCCTCTGGCAGGGTATTAGTGTCATGTAGGGCACTGAGAGAGGCACAGACGTAGGAGACAAATACAGAAAAAACATCAGTTCCAGAGATCGTTCTGAACTTTGGCATTAGGTTAGAGTTTTCCCATTTCTCAGATACGTTTGTCAATATTTATTTTCACTTAACTACACTTGCATTTGGCTGAAACACATTTCTTACAGCACTCACTCTGTTTTTTTTTTTTCCACAAACTCTTTTGCACACATATGTTTATTGCACCTACATTAATTGCAAGCAGACACTTAGAGCCACAAACCGAGATGCTGGTGCCAAACAACCCAGCCTTTA
Source organism: Tetrao urogallus (assembly GCF_951394365.1). Lineage (NCBI taxonomy): Eukaryota > Metazoa > Chordata > Aves > Galliformes > Phasianidae > Tetrao > Tetrao urogallus. Next base: position 134,683,392 of record NC_136813.1, read on the forward strand.
TAGCTGCTGAACCTTCCTTTACAACTCTGAAAAGCTAATCTCAGTAATAAGCCCTCCCCTCCCAATGAGAAATGCCTCGAAAACCTGCAGATTGTTTTCATTCTGTTATTTAGCCTTTTAGCAATTTAATCCTTCCCTTGAAATCAATTATCTGACAAAAACGTTACTTAATTGCTTTAGCACAAAGCTGTTTTCAAAAGACGTTCCCTACACCTTCACATTTTTGAGAACGGGCCTTTTCAAACAGAATGGTGAATGCTTCCAGAAAATAAAATATGCAAACGTCAATGTCTTGGTATTTCTATCAAACCCTGCCCTAGCTGCTAGTGATGTTGGCTCCGGCAGCACGGCCAGCTCTGCACTGTGGCTGCACAGGCACTGCAAGGCTGCTGCTTCCTGTCCAGGGGAGATTTTCCAGCATCTGTGACAGCTGCACACTGAGGCTGCAGAGGGGTGAGGGTAAGGGTCCATCTTATTTGTGATTTGTCTCTGTGCTTTTCAGGGCTCCCTTAGAGACTAACAGTCAGTAACCCAAAGGCAATCGTAGAATCACAGAATCATTAAGGTAGCAAAAGACCACTAAGATCATCTAGTCCAAGCCCAATCCAACACCACTGTGCCTACCGACCGCATCCCTCAGTGCCACATCCATGCGGTTCTTGAACACCTCCAGGGACAGTGACTCCATCACCTCCCTGGGCAGCCCTTTCCAGTCTCTTCTTCCACATTCAGCAAGGATTCAGTATGGACAGTGAGGGGAATGGTTTCCCAAGTGGCTGCCAGAAGGCAATCATGGAGCCAAATCATAGGAACCCAAAACTGCAAAACTGCTCCAATGAAGTTAGGACAGGGCTGTAGTTGTGCCACAATTACAGTCTAATTAGTCTAAAGTTAATGTATCTGTATTATAAAATGCACACATATTCAACAAAAGGGAAAAGGAAAAGGATCAGAAGGTGTGAATCTGGTAAGTTTGTCTTAAAACTTCAGACAATTCCCTGTCTCAAATCAACAGGGGAAGGGTGGGGAAGATCTACTTCATTGCTTTGCCAGGGACCCTTCAGTGCAAGTCAGCAGAGCCGCATCTCTGCACAGTTTTTCCTATTACATCTATTTTTCAGTCCCAACCTGTGGCTGAGAGTGGTTGGAAATGTCCTGGCTAAAAGGTTTTGCAGAACAAGGACTATAAAGCACTCACATGTCCTTGCTGCCAGGAAAGCAGGTGCATTTGTGATTTCTGTGCCAAAAATTGTATGCAAAAAACCTGTCTGCAACATCTCTAAACCTATTATCCAACAGTATCTTGGGCTACATCAAAAGAGGGGTGGCAAGCAGGGTGAAGGAGGGGATTGTCTCCCCCTGCTCTGCCCTCCTGAGGCCCCAGCCACAGTACTGTATCCAGAACTGGGGCCCCCAGCACAAGGGGGACATGGAGCTGTTGGAGTGGGTCCAGAAGAGGGCCATGGAGATGATCAAAGGGCTGAAGCACATCTCCTATAAAGACAGGCTGAGAGAGCTGGTCTTGTTCAGTCTGGAAAAGGGTCAGAGGAGATATCATTGCAGTGTTCCAATACTTAGAGCTTATAAACAGGAGAGGAATTAACTTTTTTCATGGGTAGGCGGTTAAAGGACTAGGGGGAATGATTTTAATCTAAAAGAGGGAGAGATTTATATTAGATGTCAGGGGGAAATTTTACACTGAGAGGGTGGTGAGGCCCTGGCACAGCTGCCCAGAGAAACTGTGGATGCCCCATCCCTGGAGGTACTCAGGGCCAAGCGGGATGGGACTCTGGGCAGCCTGAGCTGCTGGGTGGCAGCCCTGCCCATGGCAGGGGGTTGGGGCTGGATGGACTTTTAGGCCCCTTCTAACCCGAGCCATTCCAAGATTCATACTATGATCCTTTACTTTTTTTGCACCTCTCTTTACCTTTCTAACTTAAGATCAAATCATGATGGTGAAATCACAGCAAAACCAGACCCTTCTCCTCCACATCCACTGAACCACTCCAAACAAAAAACCATCCATATCAGCATCCCTCAAAATAAAAATAAATAAATAAATAAAAATAAATAAATAAATAAATAAATAAATAAATAGAGAAAAAAATACTGCTGCTTCATTTCTCCACAAATGTAGACTTCCTCTTACTCTACAACCCACTTCTTTCATAACAGACTAAAAAATCCTGGTATTGAAATTAGCTTTCATATAGAGACATAACGTCTGGCAACAGAAGAGCACCAAGCTTGCTATGACAGAGCTGCTGCACAGCAATATGGCCTAATGGCTGCTGGATCTGAGCAGCCCAGGATCACTCATTGTGAGGGTTTTAGCAATGGGCAGCAGTCCAGGCAGAGGTGGCTAAAAGACCACGTATGGTGACACTGCACTCATCTACTTCAGGTAACTTGACAAGTGACTCTGACACACTTCCTGCATGGTTTGGGCCCCTGGGGAGCCTAATCTGGAGAGTGACAACCTTGCTCATGGCAGAGGGTTGGAACTTGATGATATTTAAGGTCCCTTCCAACCCAGCCCATTCTGTGATTCTATGGTTAATGCTGCCATGACACTGCAATCACCTACAAGCACACAGAGCACAAATACACCAGCTTTTCTTCTCAGAGTGCCAGGGGACTCAATTCCGTATCAAAAATTAGCTCAGTGGGAAATCAGACTTTACTCACATGCATTTAAAGAAAAAAAATGAAAAGGCCTCTATCAAAAACCTATTTCCCACCTGAAAAAATTAATAATATGCTTAAGTACTAAATTCTAAGCATCTTCATAGTCACCTTTATGTGTACCTATGGTTGTATGATTTATTTTTGTATTAGTTGCAGCATTTCTTATTGAGAGAGAGCCAGTTCTCTTATAAGACTTTTGTCCTGGCATTGGCCTCCCCTGTCATTCAAGCATTTTTCTAACATACTTTGTAGCCAAAGCAAAATAATGGAAAACAAGCCAAATCCCCAAACTACTATTATTTTTTAAGTCCATTTTCCACTGGATTATCGTAAAACTGCTAATCTTTTTTTTTTTTTTTCCTTCTTCTTCTGTAGGATAGGCAACAGCTTGCTACAGCAACCTTCCCCACTGTGAAAAGTCTGTGACAGCTTAGCCCTGGGTCAGATGTGAAGCAGAACCTAAGGAACACGTAACGTGGTAACAGTTTTTGCTTGGGCTCACAATGAGAACCCTTATAATGGGGGAACGTGCAGCCTCAGAATGTCATTACCACTACATGAGGGCTCGCACAGGGGATTCTTGCTTGGCACACAGACCCACCAGCCTCATGTTTTGGACTCCTACAGTACCAGTGACACCTTAGTGGGGTCGTGTTTTACAGTGAGGGCAGAACTGCACTTGGTAGGCAAACACTGTGCGCCGTTTACACGTTTCTGGCAGACTGCGTGCAGGGAGCTATGCAATGACAGATTTTCATCTGTAGTTTCTGTGGTTTGTTAATATCGTTCCACCTGCATGAAGTGAAGTGATAAGAGGCACAAACAGATGGGAACGAGGTGGCGCGCAGACCCTGTATCCCATGGAGCGCTACAAATACCGCCTGATTAACATAAGAGCCAAAACAGCAGACACTTAATATTCGCAAACCATAATTAGATCACAAATTCAACCTTTTCTTTGGCCACTAAGGCTCCTTTTCCCAGCCAGAGCTGTTGCTGATTTGCTTACCCCCTGTTCCTCTCTCCCAGTTTGGATCAGACACCTCATTTTTCATCAAGAAGTCAAGAGTGCCTTGCTGCACTTGGTTGCTGGCCATGCTGCCTCACTGCAGACACAACGTGGTTAGCACTGCAGCTATCTGAGCACTGCGGCCTGAGATTATTGGCATGTTCCACTGCAGCAATCTGTCCGCACTGGAAACCATCTCACCTCCTCTGGTAGGTACGTGAAGCCCTGCTTCTGCAAAGCACTCCCAAAAGCAGAGGTGTGTTTTACTCACGTGTTTTACTGTATTTTCTGACCTGCAACTTTGCAAGGTACAGCCTTCCACTGCGAAGAGGAGAAGGGTGGGTGCTGCAGAAGGGATGCACTAAGTCCCTACCCCGTGGCTGCAGGGCAGCAGCAGGTGTGGCTGTAAACTCGAGTGGGAGAAACTGTGCCCAAAGGATGCTTCCTCACACTCCTTAATGGTTATTTTGGGGATGTCAGATCTTGTGAAGTCATTGTTTGGTGGTTGGGATTTTTGGAACAGACTTAATCTCAGCCACATGCATGTAAGCCTGAAATAAATCCACTGATCTCAAAGCAGTTACTCCAGATCTCAGCCCAGATAAGAGTCCAAGTAGATGCATACATACAGAGCAGTTATGAAAAGCGCTGCCTGGAAGCAGCCTGTCAAAGCATGGAAGAAATACCGCCCCATTCAGGGGCTGTTAATGCAACAAAAGGGATTATCCCAAAACTATACTGAGAACAGAAAATGCACTCGGCTTTGACATTTCGCCCCGGAGGCTCTTTCTGGGCTGCAAACCTCCTTCTTGATTTCCAGCACTTAGTTCAGATGGCTCCCTTTCTCTCCATAAAAACTAACCCTCACTTTTGAGCCACTCTGAAGCAAGTTTAACCCTTGCATACATCGCTTAAATTAAGTGTATACTTTGCTGCTGTCAGGGAGGTGCAGCCAGGAGGACGATGTTCTCTGCTGCCCGATCCAAATGCTGAAAGCAAACACTGGACTCTCTTAAAGTCACTCACACATTTCCCAGTCCAGACTCATGCAGACAGTCCTAGGCACAACACGCTTTTCATGCTCCCAGCCAAAGCTGCTCCAGCTCCATAGCATGAGCTGAGGATACATGCCAAAGCCATCCAAGCTGCACAGGCAGGGCTGTTGCTGCAGGGGAAAAAGCTGGAAAGGCAGTTCATCCCCATTAAACAAAATGGTTGCACTCACACTTCTCTAATGGGGAGACATTGATTGCAAAAAGCATACTCTGCACACCATTTGGGCCACTCCTGCCTCTCAGTCACGCAGTCTGATGCAGAAGGGAGCATTGGCAAAACAGGCATAGCTCAATGTGGCTCATTCCGCCCCAGAGCAGTGCCCACAGGCATGGAGGTCCAGTGCGACTGGTGCTGGCAGGTAGTCAAGATGCTATTAAATGAAAAATGTCGAGGTTTTCAAGGGTGGAGCTGTTTAGGATCAGGTGAAAATCAAGACTTTTAAAAAATGTTTTTGTCTGCAAGAATAGTATATGTGCACATTAGCTTGCATCTGGGTCACCCAGAAGAAACAGAGAATCAAAATTTAGGGGCTCTCCTTGTGACCTGGACCACTCATGCTCACATCTCGGTGCTAGGTCAGGGTTCGGCCTGGGGATGTGAAACAGAGTTCACTTGTAGGGCTCCAAGCCGGGGGTCCCCAAAACTCTCCAGTCACCAAACCCTATCTGCTGACCCAGAATAACCATACTGTACCGAGACGAACATATTTGAGAAGTTTTGAAAAGTTAACTTTGTATGGCCAAACTTAGTGCTGGATGAAGTTTCTTCTTGCAGCTGGTTCAAGGCTAGATTAAACTCAGTGAGCAATAGGCTGGCTCACTTGGCACTTGGCACAAGTGCAAGCATGGGCCTGGATCAGGACTAAATCAAACTGCTCTCACACTGATCTGAAAGAGTGTAGATCCAGTGTTAACGATCCTGAGAAACTGAAGGTGTGCAGTAGGTGGACTATGCTATCCAATGCTCACATGAGAATCCCCATTGCCCTGATATAAGCGATGCCAGACCGCATGCATCCTACTGTCCATTTCTGTCATCCATGTCATTTTGACCATAAGGTCCATCTTGGGTAGTCAGCACACCCTGGCAAAAAGTTTTGCACTAACTAAAATGTCCCATTTTCCAAGGGAAAATTTTGTATCAAACCTTACTTTCTCAACCAGCCAGGACTGTGAGGGAAAAGCCTATTGGAACAGTCACTTTTTTTGCACTAAATGTTCAAAGGCAGGCAGGATGTGGGATGTGCCTCTGTTACCTGCAGCTAGCCAACATTATTCCCTATGCATCCCTGCTTACATGGTGGCATCAAACTTTGGAGACAAAAGGAAAAGCATTCTTTGAATTGTCTCCATGATCATATGGAACGGATACAGTTTATTTATTTATTGCCAATTCTCGGACACTAAGGCTTTTTAAAGATGTGACACCCACCACCATGTACTGTACAAAACAACAGAAGTTGTTGGGAAAAAAAAGCAAACCTCACAACTCAGTACAGTTACTATGATAACAAAGTAACACTAGTGTGTTTAACTTACTACTAATTAAGAGGCCTTTTCTTGGAATAAGGTCCACAAGTCATACATAATACAAAGAGACAGAGAACAATAAACACTGGCAGTATACATGTAATTTGGGAGCATACCTTATGAGATAGTATTAGACTTTCCTTCTAGCTCTAAGATAAATCTATAGACCTGTACTAAAGACACTTAGACATGATTGGTTAAGTCATCAGTATGATTTACCTCCATGAGCAACGCCATCCTCTATTCAGAGCACAACATAATTACAGAAAATCTAGGAACTCCTGTTTTCCTTATTAGAAAGAAAATATGAAGTAGAAATGAATGAAATAGCCTTTGAATGGCTATTTAACATTTGCACACATTTCCCTTCCCTCTCTTCCAATGAAAGTCACATGATAAACAAATTCACTTCATTAGAGTGCTTGAGTCCAAGACTGAGTTAACTTCCAACAGACTCCTGTCTGAAATATTTGCAGGTAATACAGAATCTTTTCATGCTTTTGAATACAGAAAGAGAACAGCTTATAAATGAAAATTCCTATATGACTCCACGGGGATTCCACAGACAGTCCCCTAAAATCTTATATTCTTTAGTGAGGAAGAGCCTATATGCTGTAGCTTTAATTAAAATATTGTAATTATTTCCAAAATTCTGTGGCAGACATATAATTTTCCATTCAGTCTCACCTCAAATCTTCGAAAATGTCACGTAAGAAACTGTTTCTATTAAATCTCACAATATATTTTCTTAAGGGGACTACATTCCACTGTAAATAAGAATTCCTCTTTTAATCATTGCAACCAAACAGATTATTTCTACAAGATGACGTTAATTTAATTTAGTGTTATTTCTCAGAAATTGTGAGTTATTTCTCACGTATGTCTTATCTTCAAGAGCAAGATAAACATGTCTGAAGGTTTCCCTTTAACCTAATACAGCACAATAAAATGAAAAATCTTTCCAGAACAGCCATTAATGCTCATGCTCAACACAAATACAGCCTTTTCCTGAATCAATTGTACATGGCCAAAATGCAACGTGCTTTTCAAAAGCATGTTTTAAATTTAGTTAAAACAACTAAAGACTGCAGTCTAGACCAAGCGCACCATGAGCTAATCGTTTTCAGCTTTGCAGAATCATTTTGGCTTTTATTCCCTCATCTTTATTGCCTTTCGCCAAAATATCTGGCACTAGCATCTCAGCATTTCTTGCCTGCATTAGCAGAGGATGGCTGCTTTGATTTCTCCTTGAAGTGTTTAATAGGGGTAGGCAAGCCTTCAAAAGCAGGGGCTTAGCTTTGGAAACGCATCTGAAAGGTAGATGCTTACAGGGCTTAGCCTTCCTACAAGCAGTAAATCCCCACAGCCCCTTCTAAAGCAACGGGGTGGAGCTGTTTTTCAACACAGAGCGAAGCAGAAGCAGAGTGCCTGCCTCTGCATAGGCCCCAGTGGGCTGCAGAGGGCTCAATGCCACATTGACCTCAGCTGTTGGCTACTGTGCAGCCTCCAGCCTCATGGTGAGGTGGGCTGGGGCTGAGGGCTGGCCTGCTGCCACCAGTAAGGCGCTCCCAGTGCCCTGTATGCCCTGCAGAGCCTCCAGGCCTCTGCTTCTCTACGGGCCATATAGCATGACTCACTCTGACCACGCTGTTTCAGCTGCCAAGCCCTGGCAGGAGCAGCAGCAATAGCACTGCATTAAAACTGTGGGACTTTAAGTAAATGGAGAAGGTGTGACTTGGATTCCAGATCCCAAAGGAATCAAGACGGAGGAGCAGAAAGATAAACTGACTGCATGGAGTCAGTGGGACTTTCATAGCTGACTTTGCTGTGTCAGTACTTGGTTCCAATTGAAAACTGAAGCTCCTTCAGCTAGATTACCAGAAGCCAGATTAACTACTTACAGGATCTGATGTATTACTGAGGGAATGCTGAACAGGTAATTGGGAATTTGGCTCCTCAGTCTTGGAGAGCTTTCCACTTCAGGTAACTTTAAATAATGGGATGGCAACGGAAACAGAAAGTACACCACCACCACCACTACCATGTTATGTAGCTGCCTTGAAGAAAGTAAAGTGGAGAGCATGACATGCTCCCAGAAAAGACAAGCACCAGTAAGTCCCATCCTCAAGAGGCTGCAAGCAATGAGGACTTCTACTCAGGAGTATTCATGTCTATAGGAATTACAAATTAACCCATTACCCATCAGGTTCTTTTTTTTCTTTTTATTCCTCTTCCCAATTACACCACTTAACAGTGTACATAATTACACTAATTTGAACGAATGCATTAGCACAAAGAACCAAAAGCGTCCCCTGTGCAAAGGCAGAAATTCCACTGAGCCTCTGCTTTGCTATGGCTTAGGGAAAGCCACGATACACTGAATTCCTGAAAAGTGCAATCACACTTTTTTTTCTGTTAGTTATCTTAACTGTAGATTATTAGATAGACAAATGCCATGATGACTATAGCAGTAGTACTGACAATCAGGGTTGCAGCATCAACTGTTAACAAACTGAAGAGTTGGTGAAAAAAATGGCATCAAGTTGCAATTGTCCCAATTGGGAAAGAGTAATGGTGCACTCTGTGACCAACTCATTACAGTTTGCACCTGAAATGAGCTGCCAGGGTAGCTGTGTAGGTACTGCTAGGTTGCCTACTGCTTTCAGCTTGAGTTGCTCTACAAGTCAGAAATAAGCCATATAGCAACACTTGGGTTGATTTGTTGGTTGTTACAAACTTGTAAAAAAAGCTTCAGACATCCAGTTACAACACAGCAGCCCAGCCAGGAGCTAGTAGAGCAGCAGTAAAAGATGAGGAAAAGGCAGAAATTGTTCCCCTAGGATAGGTCTGATCCTATGAGGCAAAGAGCAACTACAGTTCTGCTGCAAAGTCAATAGAGCAGGAAACTCCCGAATGGAAAACTCCAGAGATTTCTCTGCCTCTCCTGTATCTTCATGTGAAGGGCAACACATGGTAGGAGTGAGTGCTCGCATTCAAGTATACAGACAAATGGCACATGGTTCAGAATGACTGGATGCACAGAGTTGTTCCCAATTTTAAAACATGTTGTTTGCAGTGTTCTGAGCAACACTGGTGGATAGGTATTATGGATAATTACATCTGCATTTTAAAACCTGCAATGGAAAACCTGCTGTGATTTGAGTCTTTCACTGATCCAGTTATTTATTTTGATGCCTCTCTTGAAATCTGCATCCTCTGGAATTGTATCCTGCCCACATTTTCTGGAATATTTCACACTTTCAGCTCTCCTGAAAACACGCTTTCACCCCTTCAGGATAAGAAAACAACAACAAGAAGAATTCAATTTGAAGTTTAAATTGAATTTAAATTAAGAATTTAATTTGAAGTTTAGTTTTCAGGTTTAAGCAGTGCTACTTTTAAAAAGTTCTGATTTAAACGAAAAAAAAGCACTTGTAATCCTCAAATGAAAACTAAGTATAAGAGATATTTTCTCCAAATACTTCTGTTTTGCTAAGGCTAATTAAAAAAAAAAAAAAAAAACATTCAACCAGGTTGACTTGTTTTGTATCCCTCTTCCCTGAGGCACAGCTCAGACAGAAGAGGAATTGTTCAAAACAGCCATCCGCCTCCAGAAAGGAAGACCCAGCTGTATAATTAGCCATTAAGTAGAAAGCCTGTTCCTCGTGCCTTTGCATTTACATCTTTTACATAAATCCTTGGGTCCTTATTCAACTTTTACTGACAACAAAATGCTTGACTTTTTGCCCAGGTAACTGCTGAACGACACTGAACTAGGACTTGAGGCTGTGACACATACAGGCAGTGCGTACACCTGTAAAACCTGTAACAACTAATAATAGGCTATTACTTGAAACGGAGATAGAAAAGCACCTTCTTGCATAACCTCGAAAACACAGGTCAGCAAGTCCTCACCATGTGATTCAGTACTTCTGTCTAAATAAAGCTGAATTACCACCTCTGACTGGTTAACTGAATTTCAGAGAAGAAACGGCAAAGCAAAGGAAAAGTGCTTTTCAACAGAAGCAAACTGCTACAGGCTGTTCTAAATAAAGAACACGCGCCTTGCAAGAGCCATCACTATTAAACTGCTGTGCTCCTGAGGAAGGGAAAAAACATCATCATTTTGGTTCTGCCACAGTCAGGAATGCACACAGAAGCCCTCCTCACCACTCGTGTTGTTTGAACCCAGAGGATGAAAAGAGAGTTCATTTCTTAGTAATTGAGCCAAGAAATCAGTTCTCAAGATTGCTTTGCTGGAAAATGTCTCCTTCAGCAGCCTTCACAATGCCGGTCCTCCTCTCCCATTAGCTGCTGGAGCTTTCATTCCCTTTCCTGTCAGCTGCCTGGGCTAAAAGCAAACACCACACATTGCAAAGTAGGACGTAAGAGAACCACGGACCGACACAGGCTAACTCTGGAGAAACCATGTAATCCTCCTGCCTCCATTTTCCTGCCTGAAAAAAATAAAAAAGGTCAACTATCAATTCCCTTCACTGTAGGTCATATATCTGCAAAGCCCGCAGGGAGATGAAAAGCATTATACAAACTATATGCACACATGTTAACGCTGATTAATTTTGTCTGTGCAAACATCTCCTTTTTTCTTCTTCATTGCCCCTCCTCTCATTATATCAGCAGTCTCATCTGGAGGAGGACAAGGAACTGCTGACAGCTGAAGAATTTTCCGCAGTTGTTCTTTTGAGATTCAGAAATGCAACCACTCAACACAGCCTTGTGTTCAGCTGACTGTTTCCTTAATAGCTTTGCGCTTTCATGTGTTGCCTCATTTTCTGTTACATGAATTTAAAGCAATCTGATTTTCAAGTTAATTTGAAATGATGCAAGATCCATTAGTTGAAGGTATCATTTGCAAAATAACTCAGGAACAACTTTCACTCACTGTACTTTCAGCTATGCTCCCATCAGACAAAAGCAAGGCTAGTGATGTGAATAAAATCAGTAGGACTTGGCCCAGGAAGCAATTCAGATTACAGTACAGCATGGAGAGATGGACCAACTGCATAGGAGGCTTATATAAATGAAATAAATGTAGCAGCTCAAGTTTTACACCAATGAGTAGTCCTTTTGTGATATTACTTACACAAAAGATTAACAAACGTGTAATGCTTTGCAAAAACAAAAAGAAAGTCCTAGAAGTTTGTTTTCCTAGGATTTTTTAAACCACATTTTGTGAGGACTGTGCTTTGTTGACAGCTCCACAAGAGTGGCTCCCATTAGAGATAACAGGAACTGATCCACTTCACCAGCAAATAGTATTAGTCCTGACTTGTACCACTGAGGAATAATAATTTATGCTTATGGCTGGAAAACACGTTCCTGAGCAACCTTCTCCAAGTGCCTTCACTTGAGCTGGAAGGTCAACCACATGGCCTCCATAGGCTGGTGCTCCTTGGATAAATATCCCCTGAATGCCACTGTAGGCTTCAGCCTGGATACTATGGATATGTAAGAAGTAACATCTCAAATCTGTCACTGATTAAAAGAAATAGGAAGCACTCAGACCACTGAAGCAACATTTATTAAGAGGCTGGAAACTGAGGGAAATTTTGAGGCAGAAGCTGACAGATCCTCTTCTACAACTGCAAATCCTCCACTCATAGATGTGTTTGTAATCAATATTATACAGATATGTCATGAAAATATTCAGCAACTCAAGTTAGCAGCCTAACACTGTCACCTTTGTTTTCACTGAGCACCTTTGTAGCACAAAAGCTGAGCAGTACACAACAAGAACGACAAGTTAACTCTTCAGATACCATCCTTAGAGTAAAGTCATTGACGATTTCAGTTGAGAATGCTGTCAGGAGAAAGTGTCTGTGGGAACAATCCTCAAGAAATAACACCTCATCACTGTATTCAGCTGTTTCACACACATCAAAATCTGTGTTGAAAAGTGAAAAGGAATTTGGCTAGCTTTGCTCCTGCCAAGTGATCTGCTCTCAACGCAAGACAAAATCCCTCATACAATCACACTAACTCAACGGCAGAAAGCATACTATCAATATAAACATCTGAATTGTAAAAGTAATCGTGCCTGTTTTTAGAAAATGGGATGGCAGTCTCATTAGAAAGGAATTCAATTGCAGTAGTTACCTTGGCATGTAAAGGACTCGCTCTGCCACCACAAATCCCACCCTGAAGAAGAGGTTGCTGGCTGGGATGAAGGGGAAAACCAGGAACAACAAGCCAACCAAAACTTCTTTGTGTTCCAGTTTCTGCAATAACACAAAATTAAACAAATATCAACTAAAAAAGTCCAATTTCACTCAACACTGCTTAGCCTTATCTTCTGAGATTCTTATTAGTAAAATAAGCAACTCAAATTCATGTTTATATGTTTTGCATTTAAAGAAATTATTGCAATATACTGTTTTTTCATATTTATATAAAGTCTGTGCATCTGGTATGCTCAAAAAGTGCACAGTGTGCACAGTACACAGGATGTATTACTCTTGTAAAGTAAATTCTTTCTATGCAGCTCTCTTGAGATACTACAAATTGCACCTAAGATGCACTCCATTCTAGTAATAGGTTAAGTTCACAATGGTGTGAATGTATAAATTAACATGTCCATCACAGTACATTTGTATGTAAATACACAAGTGCACAGACTGCCTGTGTGCAATCCTAAGTGTCTGTAAGGGAGGAGAAGCTGTTCAATCAGCTACATTTTGTGTGAATAAATTCGCCCCAAATGGCATATTAATGTAGCCATTTTATCTCTTTCAAGACGATGCCTAAACTTGAAATGATACTGTCTCTCACAAGGTCTCTATACTCACCCAGAGATGGAAATTTGAGATGTACTTATACTATATATATATACTATATCTTTCACTTGAGCTGAGTTAACATCCTTCACTGAGTTCATTTTAATGTTCCTCTTTGAGGAGAAATCCAATTGCCACATGCAGTTTGGAACAACTGTGATTCACAGGGCTGACACAAAAATCTCAGGGTGCTGAAACCCACAGCATTCCCACTACCAAGAGAACAAAGCCTCTTTCGGCAAGTTTAGCTCTACCATTAGCTGCACCCCAAGCTATCAACTCATTTCACACTTTCTGCTGGTGATGTCAAGGGATAAAATCAAGCTAAAAGAAGCGCAGTATTAGGTCTGTAAAACCACCCAGCCAAAAATTCATGCTTTCCTACCCTGCCATACCACTGTGTCATCAGCTGCAGCAGCGCTGTTCTGCATCCATTCAAAAAAAGTCAAAGTTTGTCACATTTGGAAACAGATGCAAGCAGAATAGCTTAATGGTTGCAGTACTATCTAATTGTTTTGGGCAATTTCTCAACTTTGCAGAGCAAATTGAATTCCAAAGCTTTAGCTGTGGGAACCTAAATCCAGATATGTCGAATGAGATTTTCTAATAGAGGAGGCAAGCCCAGTCAGCAATGTGGGGCCACACAGTACAACCTCTTGCTGCTGCACAACCACAGACTGTGATGCTAGTTACTGCAGGCTTAATTGATGGCTGAAATTCAGAAACCTCAGTATTAAAATGCTATCCTGTGGAAAAGACTATGAACATTCTCTACAGGTACAAAACATTATGTTATATGTTAAAAGGCTAACCTGGCACACAGACACATAGTAACCTATTACAGCTACAGGATTGAACCATGATGCGTACTAAGTATGTTTATGAGGACAGGATCTATCTTTTCTACCTTTGGACACCTAAAGGTTAGCCATTCAGGCTTGACTTAATATCTAATCCACCCCGTTAGTCAGTGGGAGGCAAAAAGCTCACATGGCAAATGACTAAGCATCCTAAAGTACTACAATGGTGTGACATAATACTCTGTAGGGTGTTCTTTTATCCAGGTGCTGAGGAATTGGTTTTAGGTGGGTCAGATTACATCTACTCAGTGTGCAACACTATCCAGGCTGCCCAAATGTGGACCAGAGTGGTATCTCAGCTTTCACACAAGCACAAATGACAAGCAGCACTCTCGTATCTTCTTAGACACACCAACACTGTGTTACTTCTCACAACCACTAAACAATATTTTTTTTCACACAGATTCTACTTACCAGTTTGTATCACCAACATGTTTGGTTTATGCCCTTTGAGGAACACATACAACCACATAAGCATTAATAGTAACTGAGACCATTTAGAAGGAGAAAAGAAAAAATGCTTAGATGGACTTTCATCTAGATAAATCTGCCCAGATATGTTACGGATGCCCCCTCCCTGGAAGCATTCAAGGCCAGGCTGGACAGTGATTTGAGCAACCTGGTCTGGAGGAAGGTGTCCCTGACTGTATAACGGGGGTTGAAACTGGATGACCTTAAAGGTCCCTTCCAACCCAAGTCATTCTATAATTCTATGATAAAAATTAATCCTGAATGTCACAGAGAGAAAACAAAGTTGAAAAAATGTTTTAGGAAAAATAAAAACACCTTTTGAATACAAGTTTTCAACCAGCACCAGTTTCTATAAAGGCTTCCACAGTTCTACACACTGAGCATTTGCCACAAAAACGAAGGGGACCAACAGACTCTCCCACTCAGTACTGGTATCCTACTGAGCAGAGCGTTTGGAAATCCTCAAGTTAAAAAAAGACCTGATGTTGCTTTATAAGAGAGTCTTTTATACCCTGACTGAACAGCAGGTTCAAAAAGGGCACTGACTTCCTCTGGGTCAGAGGAAACAGAAGACAGGGAGAAGAGCATAATTCAAGTCTTCAGACTTCTTCATTAATACCTGACTTAAACAGCAGCACAATTACCTGTGTCTATTGTCTACTTTTTCAGTATGTTTACAAACACAGATAGTACAGCCTTCCTGAAGTCACAGCAGAACCTGAAATATCTTATTATTACCAAAGCTGAAGCAGATACCATTCCATTAAGCTGACGAGCAGAGATGCCCAGCAATGGTCATTTAAGCTTGTAATTACAACAGAAAATTGGATAGAAAAAATAAGGGATTAAAAATTATTCTTCAACTCTACATGCAAATTATCAGTCCTTCCTCAAAACAAGCTCGGGACATGTACTTCCATTTCTCTCCTGCCTCTTACCACCACCTTCCTTTCCCATCTTGTCTGGCCTAATTATGGGGCCATTTGCTGCCATCACTACACTCTGTGAGTCTGACAACAAAGATCCACAGGCATGAGAAGCTATATTGGGCTAATGCATAGAATATTCCCTAATACACTCCTGCTTCAAAATGAACCCGCTATCAAATAGTTCCTCAGTTGTTGTTTGTTGAATCAGTAATTGGGAGAGCAACCTCTAGTTAACCTCTCTAGGAAGGACACACTGTTATCCAAGGCTGCAGTGCTGCAGATAAGCAAAGGAAACCTAATGTTGGAAAAAGACAAATAAAACCTGCACATCCAATGGGAGAAAGGAGAAAGTGTTAGCTAGACCAAAGGAGAAAATGTTACTGTGTACCTTTTCTCCCTGCACAAGTCACAGCTCTTAGACTAATGCTATTGAGGGCTGCCAGCTCAATCCCCGTGGCAGGGCTAAGAGACAGGAGCCCAGTGCTACAAGCCAGCTTCATGGAAAGGCAGAGTCCTCTGTAGTAGCACTGACTTCTGAAACAAGACATATCTGGTACCCAGCAGTGCCCTTGCTAAAGCATTTGGTTCAGGCAGAGGGTTTGTTAAGAAATGGTCCTCGAAGGCCTTTAAGTTTAAGCATGTGGGACTCAGTGTTGCTTGGCTGCGTTTCAACTTTCCCATCATAGGAATGTGAAGTCAATATTTTTACATCCTTTTAAGGAGCTGCTCTAACTGTGTGTCAAAATGGTACCCCAGCAAAAATAACAAAGAGGTCACTACATATTAGAGGCAATAAACAACATAAGTTGCCTCTGTTATTCTAAAACGAATGCACAAAACAAAATAAATGAAATCCAGTGGTTCTGTGACTTCCATTCCTGTTACATCCCTTACCATTCCTACCCCACATATCATCCCAGGTGCGCCATGCTGAAGGCTTTTGCTGCTTCTTTGCCATGCGTGGTCATGCTGATGAGCCAGTGGGTCAAACTGCTGAGCTCATCCCATAGAGCTCAGTTTAGAGTTATCTCCTCTACCTGGACACTGACTCTATGGAAAAGTGACTTGACTTTGACATGGAAAACTTACATGACTTTTCCATAACATGTAAGCACACCTGCCATGTCTCACCAGGGAGGACTGGCCATACAGAGAACCTGGGCAGAAACAGAAGGTGGGGTTGCAGGTCATCTGAAACTCATCTGTGGCCATTAATTTGGAATTTATACTGGATAAATAGTTATTTTAATGACAGCCAGATCTTATTCCCCACTTCCCTAAACAGCTTGTACTGGTGTAGAAACTTAGTGCCTACTGATGGATCAAGACATTAAGCCTAAACCAGTCCTTGCTCAAACTCAAGAACTGCCAGTTCTCCTCTTCCAGCCTTGTGAAGATTAGATGTATGGCATGTGTTCCTGCACACCTACTCACCTAGGCAGCACTGGGAAATAGAAGAAAAGGACAGAAATGTGACCATGACACGTTGAAAGGATCTTGTGTAACACAAATGATAGCATTAGAGAACTGAAGCTAATGGCAAGAAGTCTCATAGGGTACTGTTTTCTCCTTTATTCTTTTCCCTATCAAAATTTACTCAGCAGATTCCCCTTTTACTCGCCCTTCTCTAAGAGAGGCTGAAGATTTATACACAAGGAGACATGCAGGGCTGGGTGGCACAGGAATGGCAGAGACTGGTACTGTTAAGGCATTAGGAAGGGACAGCAGGAGGACCTTCAGCTGAACCCAAGCCAATAGGTGATAACCTCCACATTTTGTTAAGACAACAAAAACAACTCGTAGTGCTACATTTTTTACAATGCTTTGTCGTGGAAAAAAATAAAGAAAAAGAAAAGAATGGAAAAGAAATATCAGGACCTTTTATTTGGTTGCTGACTTACTGTATGAACACTCAGGTCATCTAAGCCACTTGTGAGACAGCCGAGCGAAACATGGGATAGCCAGCATCTTACAAGTGCCCAGAGCAATAGTAAAAGCTCTTAAAGAGGCAATTTCGTATTTCTTTTTTTCTTTAAAATGAGACATCTAGGACTAAAATTAGAGAACGCTTCATTCATTTCACAGAGAGACATCTCCTTTCTTCTTAAAAACCTTACTTTCTCTTGGAAATATTAAGCTTTTCTTCCTACCTATCACAGAGTTCCCTGGAAGGAAAAAAAATACCCTTGAATTAACCTTAAATTATTTCCTTTGTTAAAGCAGCTTTACAACAGAATAGCATTCCTTACAGCAGTTAGGTTGGTGAGGTTTCATGTCTGTAATTATGATTAGGCATTGCTTATATTGTAACCACAATCAATAAAGAAGAATTTTTAAACCTGTTACTTTTCCTACACATATTGAAGAACTGAACACCGCCGTGCCATTTCCCAAAGGGAAGAGAAAATACTATTACACTGTCTCAGACAGAATAGCAAAGAATCACTCCCAGGTCAAAAGACATCAACACAGCAATAAATCTGAAAAATTGTTTCCTTTGCAACTGGGAGGAAAAAGGAGGAAAGACTCAAGTTTACAACTGAAAGAGAGGTTCCACAGTATTACATGTAAGACATGCCTGAGCTGCAAATAAACATCTGCTGACTACTGCTAGATCACAAGCTTTTTGCAAGCCACTGCCCATGAAGTACAAGTATAGGATTTACACAGATTACTTTGATATATCTGTCTAATTCAGGAGTTTGCATAAAGCCACCTGTAAATTTTCTATCTTTCCCAATAGTAAAGTGCTGCCTGAGGTGCCAGATCCATTAAATCTGACGTCACGATGGTGAGACACGTGTTCACATCTCCAGCACCTCCAAGAGCTGAGGCACCATGGAGCAGAGCTACAAGGACAACCTCCCTCGTGTCTCAGGGAAGGTAGCAGCTGGGCAAACAACTTCACAGAATCACAGAATCACAGAATTGTAGGGGTCGGAAGGGACCTCCAGAGATCATCGAGTCCAACCCCCCTGCCAAAGCAGGTTCCCTACACCAGGTCGCACAGGTAGGCATCCAGGCAGGTCTTGAACATCTCCAGAGAAGGAGACTCCACCACCTCCCTGGGCAGCCTGTTCCAGTGCTCCGTCACCTCACTGTAAAGAAGTTCTTGCTGCAGCTTATGTCCGTTTCCCCTTGTCCTGTCTCCACTCATCACTGAAAAGAGTCCGGCCTCGCCATTCTGCCCCCCACACCTTAGATATTTATAAACCTGGATCAGTTCTGTTACACCTTGAAGTATTTCTGAAGGTGTTTATAAATGCTTGCCTGTTCGGTGACAGACAAATGGGTTTAATGGGTCCTTCTCTATGTTTACTTTGAGAATCAGACAAGTACTTCTCCACCATTAAGATATAACTGCACCATGGAGTAAGCACTTCCCATCAAAAGCATAAATCACCCTCTTCGAGTGAGCTCTGGATGGTCCACTGCAGATATGTTGTGTTTGGAACATTGGACTGTAAGTGCAAAGAAGATAGCATACAGGAAAATTAGTAGTTGCGTGGCTGTGTAAAATAGTAATAAATGCTATTACATATTTTCAAAGGCTGGTAAGGTAAGCATTCCAACAAACAAGACAAAGATTCAAAGAAACTCCAAGACTCTGTAAATCACAGATTATAATTCTTCAGATTACTCCTAAATTAGTGGGAAGTGCTTAGTGTAGACCATGCACAAACTTAATCCATTTCTTCCTTTTGGATCAGCTGCTCATGAAGCCACAAGCCGCTCCGCAATGTGATGCCTCATCAGCCTGCATCCAGCCACCAGCAGCATCTCACACGGCATGTGGTCAAGATTTGCAGACTTCTAGTCTTGCACTTTCCATGTAAATGGTATTAAAGATAAAAGGACTGTGTTAGAAGCATATCAAATTCACAGCATATTCATGAGTAATGGTAAAAAGCAAATCTAATAAGCTAATTGCATGGTGAAGCACAGGATCAGGTTGCCCAGAAATGTGGTGGATAGCCCTTCCTTGGAGATACTCAAGATCAGGCTGGATGGGGCTCAGAGCAACCTGATCTAGGTGTAGGTGTTCCTATTCATTGCTGAGGAGTTAGACTGGATGGACTTGAGGGGTCCCTTCCAACTCAAACATGATTGTATGATTCTAATCAGGATTGAACCCTAGGGATTTACTCCTTCACAGGAAGAAATCTCTGTTGATGGAAAGCCAGTAGAACCAAGCATCAGGTGCTCCCTAGTCCCACATCACTGTTGCAGACACAGAGAGATGATGGATGGCAGAGCTGAACTGTGTCCCTTGTGCCATCAGCATGGTCTCCTTTAGGACAACAGCAAAAATCAGGATGGGATGCATAGTCTATCTTCTGTGGCCAAACAGGAGAGCACTGGAGAGCTACAACTGCTTTTTGCAAAATGTTAGGTATCTGAAAATACACAGGATGGTCTGAAAAATGCAAACATTTGGTAAGGCAAATGCCCAGCTTCAAAGTTAGCCCTGGCACTGAGCTTAATTTTCTTGCTCCTACAAAAAGGGACTGTAATTTCTGTAATCACTGCAATTTATCAGGAGTTGTATTCTTTCATCTCATCAGAAAAAAACACAACCAAACAGAAAAAAAACAACAAGCATCTTCAGTAGTGCCAGCTGCTTGAATGCCAGGCTTAGCAAATCACTGTCTTCTTAAAATAGCTTGGTTTTTCTTTAGTGATCATCTAGCTCTGGTAAAATCATATGCAGTTACTACTGACTAGAATCAAGCAAATTCTATACTTCACAGGTAGTCCAAAGCCACGGAGACCTCCACTGTCATTTTGACCATTTCTGCTGACTGCCTATTAACCACCTGACATGCTGGTTCCATTTCTGTCATTCGGTGGCAGAACCAAAATGTACTCTGCAGTTCAGCAGCCACAGTACCTATGCAGGAGCTGGTGCACAAGCAAACAGAAACCAGTCAGAAACAGATCCAAAGCCTCTGGAAGCATCACTGGCTCCCTAATCATGGATTAGCTGAAGAGAAATCCTTGTCAGATATCTCAGATTATCCTGATGAGACTGGTGACTTTCAGTTTTCAGGAAGAAGCAAGTCCTGGTCTTTATCAGTACGTAAAACAAAGCCTCTTTGTCGAGAATGCTGAAAGTACCTAAAAATTCCATTTACATCAGAGGAAACTGCGGAAACTCAGCAGCTCTGGAGATCAGGCTCTCAGCTATGTAATAAAAGCAGAAGGTAGTCCTTTCCTCATCCCATAACCCACAGTAGGGCACAGAATTGTCTTCTATAGATATTTTGATATTATAGTAAAATTTTGATATAAACTATTTCCTTTTTCCCCATTCACCTCAGCTACCCATCCATTCGGATGTCTGTTTACAGTCTTTCTTTCCCAGACTGCTAAAATTCCTTGAAGAAATAAGCTCATTTTCCCAGTCCCTAATCTGTGCAGCCCCTAATTCCATTTCATGAACTGATTTGAGCAGGATACAGGAGCACACATCTTTAAAACAGAAGTGGAACATTCCAAAAGGAAATAGGAAAGTCAACAAAGTGCTCCAGGAACCAGAAAAATGTTTCTGACCTTGTGATTGTTTTTTTCTCTCCCTTTTATTCGGTGACTGCAATCTGCTTCTCTACACGGAAAAAAGAAAAAGGTAAAATTCAAACATGCACACATTGCTTGTGATATGTACAAGCATAATCACTGCAAAATAAAATGCTTGTGGTGGGTTTGCCCTTGAGAGGTAACTCTGAACAAGAAGATCGAAACAAAATCACACAATAGTTTGGCTCCATAATGTTTAACCAGATCAACTACGAGCAATGAGTGTTATTATCAGCCCCACCTATGTATTTCTTGGTACTCATTCCATTCTCTCTTTCCTTCTCAACCCTGCTATTGTGCCACTCCAGAACCTTTCAGCTCTGAGTGGGCCTTGAAATGCTAACTGAAACCAGAAGAAGAAAATGGTAGCAAACAAAAAGACCATTTCTGAAAATACGTGATCATGCTAATAAGCTGAACATGGGAGAACTAATCACCCCTACACAAAGTATCCACCTAGCGTGACAAAGCCCTGCAGGAGTTAAAAGCCCATTTGGTGAGATCCTGAGCATCTTCATGGTGAGCAAAATGAGAGCTGCCTCAGCTATGGCTGTACTTAATCAGACTGCTCCACTCCAAACCTTTCATCCCAACCATTTACCAAGAAGAAAAATCTGATAGAAAAGCTATTTTGGCAGTTCCTGCATTTGCTTTTTTAATTCAGGACAGCAATAACATACTAACAGATGAAGGTTTCTTTTGCTCAGTTTGTTGGGGAGCACCCAGGAAGGCTTCTGTGTGCCTGCAGCCCCGCAGCTGATCCTCTCACAGCATCCTGCAGAGCAGAGGCAGCGCACGAGGCATGCTGACAGCCAGCACAGGGCTCCCCGTTTCCTGCAGCTCTCGCCAAGCACAGTCTTTCTGGCTTATTACTCTCTCCCTGAAGCAAACATTAACAAGAGAAGCAGCACAGAAAAAAACCGCGCTGCTAAGGATTAAGAACATCAGTCCTGACCTTCTCTGTGTGGAAGGAATTCAAGTGGGCCCTCAGGAAAATGAAAGCAGGATTTATTTTAAATGGACCTTTTATGAAAATGACTGTGGTTTCCAACTCGTCAGATAGACTCAGTCAATAAATAGCCTTATTCACCTTGCAGTGTCTTTGAAGCAGGTATTGTTCTGGGAGTGTTGTGGAATACGAATTTTGCAAGGCGTACTTTCCAACCGTGCTGTTACTACTGCAGAATATTACAAAAGGCGATTGTTCCCCAGAAAGGTCCATAAGCTGTGATTTATTAATGAAATGCCAAATCTGGGAAACCAGGCAAAGGTCTCGGGAGTGCAGGGTAAAGTAAATAGCACGAGAGAATACACATAATGAGTGCTTGCAAAAGCAACAGAAACATGCACACGAGGAGAAGACACAAATGCATTCCCCTCCCTGATGTTATCGAATGTTGACAGCTAGGAAATATAGTCTGTGAGAGGCTCAAGAATATGCTCGGAAGATATTCATACATATAAAGCTCTGGATAAATGATAATAGGATGTCAATTATGGCAAGAATTAAAGTCATAATAATTTGGTATAAAATGCCTTGCCTTGGCTAAGGAGCACTACGCAGAGAAATGTAGAGGCAGCATTACCTTAAAACTAAAATTATCTCTGAGTAAAAAAATAATGAACTGTAGCATATAAAAGAACAGAATAATAATATATATCTCAGTTGCGTGTAATGAATATAAACCAAAAATCAGCACAACTTCCTGTGCCATACATAGCAATGTCATTACACAGCAGCAAAGCACATTCTTCAGAACAATATGTTCCTACAGGATATAGAGATTACTTTTTATTATTGATGTGAAACACAAGAAGCACTCCCTCCTAAGATATGAACAAACTGTTGCACATGACTGTTCTGCTGAACAAGGGGAAGGAGTGGTTGGCCACCATTACGTACCTAGTAGCACTGGTCTAATGCAAGATGAGGGCCAAACTGTACAAGGCAAATAAATTGCCCCAGACTGGTTGGGTACATTAGTCACTACTTTGAGTTAGTTTTTCAGATCACCTTGGTCAAAATTAGCCCATTAGACACACCCAAGTGTTCCCTCTTTCAGCCCTCCCCATGGCTGCCCCTGGTTGAGTGCTGGTACCATATAGAATGTACAATCCAATCCACTGTGTGCTCTGCACATACACTCAAAACCACAACAGGACAAACTGCATTTTAATCACACTGCTAATTAAGCAGCAACCTCAAAATGCCGTGCACAGTGGCATTTCAAACATCTGAAGGGTTTTCCTTTCATGTTCATTGACTTATTATGACATGTCAAAGAAATAATTGTCATCCCGACGATATGCCAAAAATTGTCCTCTCTAGTTCACTAGGTGCTCACCATTTCTTCCAGTATAGAAAGGCAGTGCTATGGGCCCCTGGTTATGTTAGTGGCCATTTGATGCATTCCATGGATTATTCCTTTGGCTTTGCAACCAGCTTGCTTGGCAACCAGAACCAGACAGTGGTTCAGCCATTCCAGTGACCTTAGCTGGAAAACATACTAATTAGACACAAAGCTGGAAACACACCAACTCAGCTCCTTCAGGCTGGGGCTGGCTTTGAAAATGAACAATAATCAAAATTCATCATCTTTTTTTCCCCAATTATTTCTCTGGGATTTGGGCATTTGCTGTAATGCCCCCTGCTTTGTCACACTGGAGATGACATCAGTGTCCTTTACTCACACAGGAGACTGCTGCAGTATGTCAAGGAGCAAGCCTTCCCTTTAGTGCATCAGACTTCCTAAAGATTGTCATCTGTGACAGGGACAATTACAGTAAGACATGAGCACAGCTGCGCACCTGAACACTGAAAAGCAGCATGTCTTTCTTAGGGAACTGCTCATAGGAGAGCTCTTTCCATACTCTTTGGCCAACACGCAAGAGATTAGCACTACAGACACGAAACAACTCAGTGAATGAAAGTTGTATATAAGAAATTCATAAAGAAATTTTTAAAGTGGCTTCCTCATTGTGTAAGAAGGAAATCAACAGTAAAACACATAAATACAAGGGGAAAGGTTTCTCTCTCCAAGCTGACAAACTCGATGCCTGCCTTCCATTTCTGCTTTTCCAACATAAGAACTCTATCCAATCTAGAAACAGACATATACAAAGCCAAGCACTTATGGGTGGAAATCTTGCACTATTTGTTTCCCTTTATGAGGTAAAACAACATTCACAAAGTGAAATGGAACAAGACAGCTCCATGCCTTAGATGTCCTTTATCAGCATCCCACATACATGCCAACAGGGTTATTACCCTAGTCACAAAAGTCAACAACAAATTAGCCCTGTTTAAAATTCAGTGGCAACAAAAGGCAGAAATCCAATACGTGCATTCTCTAATTACATTCCATGTAATATATTCTGACAGTCTCCTATGAGCTTGTTTTGTGGATACACACACCACCACTCGCCACTGGAAATTAATTCAGTGTTCACTCCACAGATGTCTTCAGTTCCAATAAAACCACTTCTACCATTTCCATCCTCCATGCCACAGAAAGAGTTCGTGCCAATGAGAAAAGAATATGAGGTTTTGTCCTTTCTTGCCTATTCACACCTACACACGCAAAGAAAAGATGCACAAACTATTTCCTGGCTCACTCTAAAACCATTCCTGTGAAAACTTCAAGCTGTTACTTCCAGGTTGGATTTTACAATGAAAAAGAAAAGAAAATGGCTGTTAAGACAGTTCAATGAGTCTGCCCCAGGAAGGAAGAAGGACTTCTTAAACTTTATGAAATGTGAAAAACCAACTGGCACATCTCCTGCTACCCACAAACTGCAACAGTGCAATGTAGTTTGAGGGGGGCTTGATAGAAGGACAGTCTTCTTGGGTAAGCAATGCTGTAATAAAAGCCACTCTGTTACAGCTGGAAAGAAGTTTTCTTAAGAGCCTAAATATCACGCATTGTACCCGCAGTTCATGCATCCTAAACTTCACTGCAGAAGACATTCCTGAGTGTTCCAAGCAATTTATTTCTAGGAAATGTCTCTCATCCTGCTCAGTATTTCACAGTCATTTTCACACCACCTAACCCCCTAGCTGGGTCGTTACGAGTGTAACTAAAACTAAAGTGGAAATTCAGAATTTTAGAATCTTCCTAAAAGCAGAATGCTTCAGATGCTTCTAGGGGTGGGCACAGCATGTCCCAGTTGACATCCAGGAACCGTTAATGGCTCCATGTTCACAGTAGTTTTGCTGGGAAACTGGTGAGCTGAGGCTGAAGAACTTTGTCAAGAATATGTGATTATTCTACTTGCATTAGATACAAAAGCAGACTGTTTCAGATCCAATTCATTCCACGTCTGCGGTTTTCAACAGCAAGCAGAAGAGAACCCACATCATGAATTTCAAGGTGTTCAATAAGTAGATGCCTGGAGAGTGAAATTCACTTTGCTTAAGGAAATGTTAACAGTGGTTAAAATGTTAAAATCATCCTTGCCAAAAAAAAAAAAACAACTTTTAGTTTCAAATCAAATAGTCATATTCATAAACCCATACAGAATTATTTTGCCTTTAAAAAAGGAGTAAAAATGAATAAAATCTAGACATTTAAAGCACAAAGTATTTTGAAATACTTCATTTTAGATTTTGACAAAAGACAAATAATTTAGCTACTCAAAGGATTGCCATTTTACCCACATAAATGTCTTTGGATGATTCTGAAATACTTTTTCCCAGCAAACCAGTGACATTAATCTTGCACACAGTACCAATTCCAACAACAGGTGAAGAAATAAAAAGCACCCGAAACTTCAAAGAAGTGGGATAAGTTTTTTCAGAAGTGTTCAGTGCCGGGGTAATGAGAATTTTATCATTAACTTCCCTGGAAACAGGATTAGGTCTAATACAAACACTTCTGGGTATCTCTAGCAGTGAGTAATGAAAGAAGAAGGAATACAAGATGATGTACAACCTGCAGGTAGAAAAAGTGAATACCTAACAGAGTATTTTCCAGTATTTCCCATACAGCACCTGTCAGTGTATAATCTAAATTAATGACACTGCAGTCTCAAACCATTTGGTTCATTTTGTGCTCTTATCAGGAGCACAGAGAAGACTGTTGGAGTAGACTGAAGCATATGTACGACCTGCACATCTTAGGATAATAAAGATATTAAAACTTGTTACACCTCTGCTATTTTTTTCCCAACGAAACTTCCACAACAGAACTGCTCAGGGAATAGTTAGAAACTCCCTACTACAAAGACACTCTTCTATGCCAGACCATATCTGATCTCTGGCCCTTCTCGAACCTGCTACACCCTCACTTTCATTTCTGTAATAAAATGAACAGTGGATCTGAAATGCTGGAATTCGAAGTTCGGCTTACCAACTAGATCATTTATGCTAAATAACATTTTCCAGATCATTTCAAACTTCCTATATTCTGTTACTTTGCTGATGGGGAACCTTCTCATCAAGATGTAACCAACACGTGTTCTAAAAGCACAGCTAAGCTACTGGTACAATAATAAATTTCATTTTCAAATGGCTCTGCAGATATCAGTCCCCAGTCCTGTTTGCAGCAAGTGGTAAAGAGCCTACCAACTGTGGGGCAGGCTGAAACTTCACTGGGGTTTGGATCAGTCACTGTAAGCAGGATTCTGGGCCAAGTTTTGTCCTCAAATCAAACCAATTAGAGACTGACACATTCAACTAGTCAGATTTGGTATGTTTTTCCATCTCAACCCAATTTATTTGGGAGGAAAATTGCTTAAAATTTCAGCTGAAGCTTACAGAACAAAAAGTTTTAAACAAAATGCTGAATTGCATCTCTTTCTGTGCTACCTTGAATGCAGCTAGGCAGTGAAGGCTAAGTAACA